>NC_090925.1:679557587-680174015 GCF_040938575.1 Ambystoma mexicanum
ACTTGGGTAAGGCTTCGGCAGCTCCAGGCTTCCTTCGATTCAATGGCACTTCACGGTTTCAGTGCTTCGCAAACAGCACTGATGCAGAACGAATATGTCCGGTTGGACTTCCCTTGCTCCCTTGGTCCTGGACTCTGGTGAGGGGACTCTGGATCCGGATTTCCTGCTCTGGAGTGTCCTTGTAGAGGGGGGGGGTTGGGGGATTCCTGGAGCTTTTGGCTGGATTCGTTCTGCGGCAGACATTGCACTCTGTTATGGACACTTGACCCCTTGCAGCATTGGGCTTCTGCAGCAACAGAGGCACAGCAGGTCAGGGATTGCGCCAAAGTGGAGTTCGTCTTTGGGTTAGTTAGTAACCCTGTTCGAGACTACACAACTCTTGACCTCTTGGTATTGGGTAACCCACCTATTGGTATAGGTATGTACTACACAAGTTGGTAGTGTGATTAAGCAGCCAGACTTATCTCGAGGGGTAAATGTAAGCTGCAGAGCTGTAGCAATGAAATACACCAATAAAAGTAGACTAGTAATACACTCCAGGTTTGTAGTTAAAATAATGATTTATTTAATCATAGTTTATAAATAAGCATCTGATGTTTGTTAATCTGCTTAGATTCACATGCTGTGCATAGTCCGACATCCAGTGGTCACTGCGGAGTATTGCATTTTGTTTTTCGTAGTTGAAAAGGAGTCGTTGACAAGGCGTGTCTGTAACACTTATCACTATAGTGACGTGCAGTGTACCCACAATCCCTCACGGTCCCTCTGTTTTTTTTCCGCCTTTACGCAGAGCTCCTCGAGACATTGCAAAAAACATTTATTCGACCTTTGGTCGTTATTAACTTATAACTATATTACTTTACATCCCTCCTTCGGCGTCGTAGCTGCGAAGCTGTTCACCGCCGATCAAGATCTGCAACGGCGGTGACTTCGATGGAGGAGGTTGTTCGGCGTTCGCCGAACACGTGGCCTGGCCTCGCCGGCCAAATACAGTAGGGACAGTGGGGTCGTGGGACATTTTTTTTCTCTTTGAGAATGCCTTTCCCTTTCGCCTCCCTTTCCTTCGGGGTTGTTGTCACATGCAATCGGTTCCTCAGCTATGGAGAGGACACCCTTTAGGTTTTGTCCGCGTTGCAAGGGCAAGTTTACCTGGAAAGACCAGCATAAACGGTGTAACCATTGCTTGCCCCTCGACCACAAGGAAGACGGCTGTGCGGCCTGTCGGCTTCTTAAGCCGAAGACTTTAAAAGACTGCAAGGTCAAAAGGTGGGCAGCCTATGCCATGTCTAGGTTTGATTCATCACCCGCCGCCGCCACAAGTGACAAATGTGATAATCCGACGTCCATTTCGGAAGTCATAGACCTCTCTAAGGAGCGTTCACACTCCTCGTCTGTCCCCGGCCCCGACAAGCTCGGCTCACGCCCGGCCTATGGGGATGAACACCCCGGCGATACTGACGCACACAAAAAACACTCCCATAAACACACGACCCACGGCTCTTCCTCGTCGAAGACGAAGAGTATTGGCGCCAACGGAGACGCAGGTCCTACCGGCTGCCTCCTCAGACCGTAAGAGTCTTCAGCCCCCCTCGCAACCGCGACTAGCGACTGGGCTACCCCCAGATAAGGGCGCTCTCACTAAACCGCCAGACGACGCGCACCGTCAGAGCGCCCGTCGGCGTAGAGCAAGCGATGCCTGTAATGTCGACGCCGGAGTTACCCTCGACAGTTAGTTTAGTTGTCGAGAGCCTGGTGTGGATTATTTCCACCGATAGCCAGAGAGGGACGCCGAAAAATGTCGATCACCGGTCAGAAGGAAGGCAGGAACTGCCCCCTCCGTCGAGAGGGACTCCTAGCCTACCAGAAGGCTTTTCAGAAGGCGAGGGGAATCTTTCTTGGTTATGGGATAGGTCGAAGCGTTTTCAAACTGAAGGCCCTCCCTTCCCCCCCCCCCCCCGACCGCTCTGGGGTACCTCAAGAAACCCTAGAGAGACTCCAGTTTTGTATGGACAAAATGGAGAGGTTTATGGAGGCTCAGAACCTTCCAACACCCAAGAGATCAAGAGAGGGACCTCAGGAGGATCCCAGGGCCAAGTACCGTAGACTGTTTGATTCCCCCCACCCCCCAAGAGGATGTAGATATATGACCTCACTGGAGAGGTCCCCCACTTTCAGGAGGATGACAAATTCTTAGGCAATGAAGGGGAACAAAACCTAGAGGAGGAAGGTTTTGAAGATAACCCAGATATGGGTGATGGGGGCTTCGGAGAAGACCCAGAAGAGGGCGCTTCACAGCCCGGGCAGTCCGCATCAGCGTTTTCAGACCATGATGCCCTAAACCTCTCCCCCGCCCCCAAGGACTCACCTATTAGGATTATGTCACCTATAGACGATCAACCTACCTTTAATGTACTACTACGCAAGGCAGCAGCGCATTTCGAAATCGAGACTGGGGAAATTTCTCCTGACAGACTTTGTAGAAAAGATCATCAAGGAGAAACCCCCTGTCAGCCAAACCATTCCCCCTTCTCGCCTCAGTAAAGAGACAAATTATTCCTTCACTATCTACACCCGCGTTGATCAGAGGGGTCAACCCGAGGACAGAAAAATTATTTAGTACTTCCCCATCGGACCCGTTATACATCAGGGGCCACTCTGTACCAGACTCCTTGGTGGTGACAAATGCAAGGAAAAGGGCAGGGGTCCCGCTGTGAACTAGTGAGGCACCACCAGATAAAGAGGGTAAAAAATTGTATGCCCTAGAGAAGAGGATAACCGCCTCGGCTGCCTTTTCCGCATGAATTGCCAAAAACAACTCTTGGCTGGCAAGTTACGCAGATGCACAATGGAGCAAACTACGTAAGGACATTGAGGAGGTACCGGAACCCCTACGTACTAGGCATCTAGCCACGGTTACTGAAGGGACCTTAGTCAACCAAAGCATCATTAAAAATATTCTGGATGCTGCAGAAATGGCTGGCCGTTCCCTAGTCCAAGGAATCCTCAAACGCCATGTATGGCTACGTAATTCAGGCTTTAAACCTGAAACACAAGCATCTCTAATTAACAAACCTGTAGAAGATGCCAACCTCTTTGGTAAGGCGGTGGATGAGGCACTAGAGCATTCCAAAGAAGGAATTTGATACCATCAAAACCCTAGACCAAATTTCAAGGCCTCCCAACAAACGTGGTTATGGCAACAGACGCTTTTTTTCGAGGCCAACGCCAGCAGCAACAGCAGCAGCAATACTCTGCAGGTAACTGGTCCTCTAACCAAGGTACCAGTGGACAATACCACCAAAGAGGACAACATTGTGGTAAGGGAAGAGGTCGGGGTCCCACCCCTAGAGGTTCCCAAGCCACCAACACCAAATGACTCCAAGATTCGGGTCCCCTCCCATGCATCGCTGGTCAGGGGCCGGTTAACATCCTTTCTTCCAGCATGGAAGGGTATAACATCAGACCGCTGGGTACTATCAACCATAGTGGCGGTTACTGTATAGAATTCAACAGTTCCCCTACGTACAGACCCCCAAGGGGACTACGCATGTCACCAGAACACCTTGCCATCCTTCTTGAAGAAGTGGACCAACTACTAAAAAAAGGAGCTATAGAGGTCGTGCCTCTATCTCAGGTAATGGAAGGTATTTATTCAGTGTACTTCCTTGTACCCAAAAAGGACTTAACCATGCGCCCTGTACTAGATCTGCGCCCAGCGAACAAATTTGTCAAACCTCAAAAGTTTCGTATGATGACTCTACAGGAGGTAATCTCCCTGCTTTCACAGGGAGATTACATGACAACACTGGACATGAAAGATGCATATTTTAATGTTGCCAGCGAACAGGAAATACCTCAGGTTCATGATGGGTGGCAAACACTACCAGTTCAGAGTGCTACCCTTCCGCATAGCATCAGCGTCGAGAGTATTCACGAAGATACTGGCAGTGGCAGCGGCCCACCTGCACAGGTTGTCCATCCCAGTATACCCTTACCTCAACGATTGGCTCATAACCGGGGATTCTTACGAAACATGCTTCTCAAATACCCAAAAGACTGTAGACCTTTTGTTTCAACTGGGCTTCTCCATCAACGAGAAGTCTAGTTTAGACCCCAGCCAGATCAAACAATTCCTAGGGGCTCTAATTCGAACAAAGGACGGCCTTGTCTTTCCCTCGACATGCTGTTTCAGATCCCTCAATATGTGGCCGGTCAAGAGGTGACGGTACGCAAAGCAATGCGCTTACTAGGAATGATGGCGTCATGTATTTATTTGGTACGTCACGCGCGCCTGCGCCCAATGCAAGAGTGGCTCAACAGCCAGTGGTGTCAGGCCTGCGGACAATGGGACGATCTAGTGGTGGTCTCGCAGGCCTTGGTTCTCTCGCTAAGGTGGTGGTCGAGGGAAAACCTGGTAATGGGGAAACCATTTGCCACCTCCGCAGTGGAAGCCACTCTAACCACAGACACATCCCTCACAGGATGGGAGTCTCACCTATCCCATCAGACTGCTCAGAGTTTGGACTCCGAGCATAGCATCCAAGCACATAAATTTACTGGAGCTACTAACTGTGTTCAAGGCACTGAAAGCCTTCCAGGCACACCTGCAAGGGAAGACCGTGATGGTCCTCAAGGACGGCACCACAGCCATATACTACCTCAACAAGCAAGGTGGCACTCACTCTCCAGGACTGTCCAAGCTGTCCCAGAACATCTGGAAGTGGGCTCTCAAACACATGTTCCTACTGTCGCAACATGTACCAGGGGAACTCAATCTGCTAGCAGACGAACTCCTCAGAGACTTCCCTCTGCCCTCGGAGTAAGAATGGCGGTTACACGAAGACATCGTCTTCGACGTCTTCACACAATGGGGATTCCCAGAAATGGATCTGTTAGCAACTCTGGAGAACTCCCAATGCGAAGATTACACCTCCAGGTACCCCAGAACCAATCCAAAGGGAACGGTCTATCGATACCATGGTCAGGGAAATTTGTTTACGCTTTTCACCCCCGACTCCCCTTCTCAACAAGATAGTGCACAAGATGCACCAGGAACAAGTTACCATGATACTGGTGGCCCCTATGTGGGCCAGACAGCCATGGTTCGCTCACTTTATGGAGATGTCCCTATCTCCTCCAGTGAAACTTCCCTGCCCGTACAACATGCTGTCGCAGGACAAGGGCAAGACACTACATCCATGCCCTCAGACCATAAACTAAGCAGCCTGGCTCCTGAGATCATAGAATTTGGACATTTAAAACTCCCGCAAAGATGCATGGACATTCTCAGGGAGGCTAGAAAGCCTAATGATGTGATATGGCATTTGTAACGTGCCTATACACAAGTGTTTCAAGGCGCGACGAGGCAGGGGGGAAGGGAACAAGGGGAGACCGACAACGATCCTACTAGGCCAGGTGTCATTCAGATCACGCAAGGGTAGAGGGGACTGGGACAAGTGCAAGGGGAGAGGGGAAAGTGCCGTACATGGTTAGAGTACAAGATAAATAATGGGGCCAGCTGGTGTCAAGTGCAAGGTAAGTGCCGGGAGAAAGGGGCTGTAGGATACAGAGACAGTCGCGTAGTGCAGGTAGGCAGTGCAGGGAAGAGTGGCTGGGCCAAGGACCGAGATCGGTGAGTGGCCCAGTTGCAGATTCAGTGAAGGTTCAGTGATTTTAGCAGGGGAGAGAGAGAGAGAAAGCGGAGGCAAAGAGGAAGGTTTTGATGTGCTTCCGGAACCGGAGATGGTTCTCCTCAAGTTTCAGGGAGGCTGGAAGGCTGTTCCAGAGGGAGGCCCCTGCTGCGGAGAGATCTACCCCCAGCTCGTTGCTTGGAGAAGCGGCTGACCCTGAGGTAGTTGGAGGTGGATGAGCGAAGAGCTCGAGAAGGAAGACCGTAGTCCAGCTTCGAGAGAACCAGGGCTCTGGAGACAGCTTCTGGGGGAAGGAGAGGAAGGATACCTCTGAGGAGGTGCAGCTGATAGTGTGACTTCTTAGAGACGTCAGATATGTGAGGAGAGAAAGAGAGTGTGGAGTCGATGACCCCAAGGTTTTTTGCCTTGCAGGTAAGAGCAGGAAGAGGGCCAAAGGAGGCTGGCCAGAGCGCTACAGGGAAGGAGGGAGTGGGTGTACCGATAAGTAGAATCTCAGTTCTTACTGGCGTTAAGGCAGAGGTCGTTGGTGGCACACCATTCCTGGATAGCAGAAAGACAGTCAGAGATGAGGGAAGGGGAAGAGGAGGCCAAGGGTAGCCTGAAAATGAGCTGGGTATCATCTGCGTAGCACTGAAAATTGGGACAGAGAGCAGCGATGCGGTGAGCATGAAGTGCCAGATACTGGTTGAACAGCCAGGGGGAGAGGTCATATCCCTGGGGGACCTCACAGGTAGAGAAAAAGATGTCAGAGGAAGGAACCCAGTTGGACCTGGGAGGGTCGATTGAAGAGGAAGGAGGTCAGCCACGCCAGAGCCTGACCAGTGATACCCAGGTTATCACAGAGACAGTTGAGCAGGATGGTGTGGTTGACAGTGTCAAAGGCAGAAGAGAGGTCGAGCAAAATGAGAACACAAGGGGTGTTCGAGTCAAGGTTTGAGAGCAGGTCCTCACGGATGTTCAGGAGAGCAGTTTCTGTGCTTCTGGCAGCTCTGAAGCCAGACTGATGGTCATGAAGACTACCAACAGATTCAGCATGGAGATTAAACTGGGAGATGGCCAGTTTCTCAAGGAGCTTGCCCAGGAAGGGAGTGATAGAGATTGGGCGATAGTTAGCTGGGCAGGAGGGGTCGGAAGAGGGTTTCTTAAGAAGGGGGTGCACAAGGGAGTGCTTGAGGGGGGGATGGGAAGACTCCAGAGGCGAAGGAGTGATTGCAGAAGTCAGCCAGGGCAGGAGCCAGGGAGTCGAGGTGGTCCTTGATAGTTTTGGAGTAACAGGGGTGGACCTGTTTTGACAAGACTTTCATAGATCGGACTTGTCTCAAAACCTCCTCAGCAGAAAAAAGGGGAACGGCAGATAAGGAAGGAGGAGGGGTGGCTGCAGAAGGGCCAGAGGGAGAGCAGGAAATGGAGGGGGAGGTGATAGGAGGAGAGTGAGGACAGGATGCCCTGAGTTTTTGAAATGAAGTGAGGCCAATGCCGTGCAGAGGGCCTGGGAGGGGACAGGAGAGGTGGAGACTGCAGCAGTGTTGGCTAGCTCCTTGCAGATTTTAAAGAGTTCGGCCAAATTGTTAGATGCCGCAGAGATGCAGGCTTGGATAAGGGCTCTCTTCTTAGTGAGAACGGAGAGCCGGTATTGTCTTTGGAGCAGGCGGCCGGCCAGTTTGGCAGAGGATGAACATGAAGCACGCCATTTCCTCTCTGCCACCCTGCACTTGCGTTTAAGAGTGACGAGATCTGAGTCATACCAGGAGTTACATTTGGCTTTGGGCTTCAGGCGGATTCTTGGGGCAAGGATATCAAGGGTATCGGATATAGCAGAGTGGAGAGGGTTGTGTCAGGGTGTGAGTCAGCCGAAGGGGGCGGGGGGGGGCGAGAAAGTGGTAGCGAATGCCTCAACTGACACGCGCTTCATGGGTCGGATGACCGTGAAGGTGGGTGGCAGTGATGAGGGCGACTTTGCCTGTGGGGTAGGGAAGGTGAGGTGGGAGGATAGGAGAAAGTGATCGCTCCAGGAGAGAGGGACAGAGCGGGGAAGGTCAGAAGAGATCAGGGCATCAAGGGTGTGCCCTGCAGAATGGGTCGGCCCAGACGGGAGAATAGAGAGTCGCAGAGGTCGCGAAAGAGTCCAGAGGGAGGACAGGAGGCATCAAGGTGGATATTGAAGTCTCCAAGAAAGAGGAGTTTAGTGGTTGAGGACAGGAGTGAGGAGGAGAGGTCAGCCCACTCGGAGAGGAAGGAGGAAATTAGACCAGGTGGCCGATAGATAGTAGCCACGGTCAGGGAATGGCTAGGGGAGAGAGAGAGAATCGGCAGACAAGGCATTCAAAGGAGGAGTAGGTCTGTGTAGGAGTGACAGTGGCAGGAATCCACTCAAGGAAGATAAGGGCCACACACCCCAGCACCGTTGGGCCTGGGCAAGGAGAGGATCTTGTAACCGTCAGGTAGGAGTGTGTCAAAGCTGGTGACAGAGCCGGCTGTGAACCATGTCTCGGTGAGACCGAGGACGTCAAGATCCAGTTCCTCAAGAAGGCGACAGATATCAGAGGAATGTTTGACGGCAGAGCGAGAGTTGAGAGTGGCAATGTGGAGAGGGTTGCCATCCTTGGAGGACTTCTGGGGAGGGGTACAGATCAGAGGTACGCCCTGCGGAGGTGAAGAAGCCAGAGAGAGGGCAGGGTGAGAGGGTGGAGGCAAGGTAGCCGAAGACAGAGAAGAGGGGACGGCAGGAGAGGAAAGGACGTTGATGAGGCGCGGGAAACATCTATCAAAGAGGTGGAGGTTGACCTGAGGGCCTTGGACCAAGACGGTCCCATTAGCATAGACATTAATGATGGCCTTAGAGGAGCGGAAGGGGGCCAGGAGGACATCCCAATGGGTGCCACCATTAATGGGAGAAGAGGAGAAGGGAGAGAGCACAGAGACCATATGAAGGGTCCATTGGTCAGGGGAAGGCACTTAAAAGAGGATGTCAGTAAGAGTTTCCTTGGAAGAGGCACTGGTGTAGGTGTAGCGATAGGGAGGCCTGGGTTGGAGACCAGGATATCCTTTTAAAACTTTTTCCTACCAGATTTAGTGAGGAGAGCAGGATAGTCAATGGATAAGCAGCTAGAGAAGATAGGAGAGATAGAGAGCACCATGGAATAAGGAGGGAGTGGGGGGAGGGGGGAGACAGACGAGAGCAAGCGGACAGGACTGAAGCGGCAAGCCCTAGTTTACCACAATTACAGAGCAACAGTAGCACAGTAAATACGAATTGGGTACCCAGAGTAGAGGCCACCTAAGTTTGAGAGTCCTGCGAGGGGAGAACAACACTTGTTGCTGTTATTCTAGCAAATGGAAAAGATTTGTCATCTGGTGTAGGAGAAGGAGCATCAACCCAGTTGACTGCTCTCCCACACAAATTGTTCTGTACCTGACTCACCTACTAGACTCAGGCTTGGTGATTAACTCTATTAAAGTCCATTTAGCTGCACTTTCTGCATACACCACTTCCCAACTTAATGTCAAGGTGGATGGTCCCAGTTATTAAAGCCTTCATTGAAGGAGAGAAGAGGATCCACCCTCCCATAGCTAACCCCGCTCCCGGATGGGACCTAAATGTGGTACTAACCAGGCTCATGGGGTCACCCTTTGAACCCATGCACAAAGCAACACTTAAGGACCTCACTCTTAAGACTGCTTTTATAATAGCTATCACCTCCATTAGGAGAGTAAGTGAACTACAAGCGCTTTCTGTACTAGACCCCTTTGTAACAGTTCACAAGGATAAGGTGGTTCTACGAACACACCCTAGGTTTGCACCAAAATTTATCTCTAAATTCCATGTCAACCAGTCAATGGAACTACCAACGTTCTTTCAAAATCCTTCAAACTTAGGTGAGAAGAGCCTGCATACACAGGATGCTTGCAGAGCCGTGATGTTTTATATGGAAAGAACTAGACCATTGAGAAAGACTAATCAGTTCTTTGTCTTGGTGGCAGCAGGAAGAGAAGGAGATGCAGTTTCAAAATGCACAATTTCTAGATGGATTGTACAATGCATCACTCTCTGTTTCTCTTGCTAAGAGAGAACTACCCTTCAAGCCAAGAGCACACTCCACTCGAGGCACCGGGGCTTCCATAGCTTTCATTGCAAATGTCCCCCTTGAGTCCATTTGCAAAGCGGCAACCTGGAGTTCTGTTCACACCTTTACAAAACACGACTGTCTAGATGACCACTCTAGATCTGATTCCCAGGTGGGACAAGCAGTATTAAAACATCTTTTTTTCTACTGTTCCTTCTCACAACCCACCTCCAACTGCGGGTACTGCTCGCTAGTCTATGCACAGCATGTGATTCTAAGCAGATTAACAAACATCAGAAGACAATGCATTACTTACCGTAAAAGCTTTTCTGATGGTTGTATCTGCTTAGATTCACATGCGCCCACCCTTCCTCCCCACTCGGATGGAAGGAACATACACTTTCTTTTATATCTCTCTTTTCTGTACTCGCTCACATCTAATAGGCTCCCTCAGGGCAGAAAAAATACAGAGGGATCTCGATGCGTGAGGGATTGTGGGTACACTGCACGTCACTATAGGGATAGTGTTACAGACACGCCTTGTCGACGTCCCCTTTTCGACTACGAAAAACAAATTGCAATACTCCGCAGTGACCACTGGATGTCGGACTATGCACAGCATGTGAATCTAAGCAGATGCAACCATCAGAAATGCTTGTACGGTAAGTAATGCATTGTCATTCTTTAAAAAGGGCAGTATATGTAGCAATCAAATGCACTTGAGAATACTTGTTCAGAATTGTCACAAAGCTAGTAGATGCTCTTTAGAGTTGTTTCTTACACACTTTCTAGACCCTAAGGTGACTTCACTAACTACGACAGTAGTTGCATTTATAAATCACTGTGACACTTTGTAAATTCTGAATTTGCAAAAAGCAAAGGTAAGAGGAAGGGAAAAAGGTTGAACAGGTTCCCAGAGCATGTGAGCACTTATAAATCTTACAATGAAGTCTAGATAAAAAACTTTCTCAGCAATATTAGTTTAAAACCAATGCATCACCTAGGAGGGACAGTAAGAATCGGTCAGTGGAGTAGAAGAGTCTGCAGGACAGCCAAAGTCAATTGGAGCAAAGTCTATGGAGCTGAGGCACTTCTTAGTTTGTTGAAGAAAAATCCCTGTAGGGTCTCAAGCTGTTACACTTGTGTTAGAGCTGAGGTCAACTCTAGGAAAAGCAGCTACTCCAAGTCTCAACTGAGAAGAGCAAGCTACAGACACTGAGGTAAGTGCCCCAAGTCAGAACAGTACCTTTTGGTTAGAAGAGGGTCCAGCTGGCTTCTGGTCTGTTTGCAGCAATGCAGATCCTGTGTTCCTGGGCCTCGGTTGTGGGGACAAGAGGGAGGACGTCTGGGGACTCCTGTGGCAGCAATTCAAAGGTCAGCGGCAGCTACAGGCTCTTTTTGGATCAGCAGCACTTCATATTTTCAGCGCTCTGCAAATAGCACCACTGCAGATCTTGGACACTGGTTGGGCTTCCTTCACTCCTTGTGTCCTGTACTCTGGTGAGGTGACTCGAGCTGTGGTGGTCCTGCTCCTGATGAGTCCATAGGAGCTTCCTGGAGCGTTTGGCCAGCTTACAAATGAAGCACTCGACTATGGATTTCTCGACCCCTGGCACTCGGTTCCTGCAGTAGCTAAGAATTACAGCCATTCGGGGAAGGTCTTCCAGCAAAGTTCGTCTCTGGGTTCGTTGGTCCCACTAACCCAAGGGAGGAAGTAGTCCCTTCCGAAGCTTCTCTTGTCAATTAGAAAAAGGTCCGCACAGCAGCAGGGCTTCACCAGTACTTCAAGGTCCAGGAGGTTGCAGCGGGCTTCTCTTCAAGATTTCTGCTTTGGATGCTTCTTCCAGTGGTCGACTCTGCCTCTAGTCACAAAACCCTTGCCATTTGAACAAGTTTTCCCATTCATGCATAGCCTAGGCTGTCAATCACACAGCAGGGTGGCTGTCCTGCAAGGACAGCCAGCCGGCCAATCCGGACTGTTTTTTTTCAGGCACTCCTAGAGACAAAGGACAGGGGAGTTTCGGGACCCTACCTCACATCCTGTCCTTCCAGGCACACTGGAGCAAGTGGTGGGCTTCAGGGCTGAAGCCTGCCAAAGGCAAAACACACACAGGGCTCAAACCTGTCAACGCACAGAGTAAAAGCCAAGAAAGACCTCACAAACAGAAAATAGTGAACCAAAGACTCGGGCCATTTCACAAAATGGACACCCATGGGTGTTGTACTGCAGCTCGGGGGTTCAGCCTGCGGTAGAAAAGCACACTGGTAGTAAAAATAAACCACTGGTGCCAGCCATTTATAGTGAGGGTAACAACAAATGTTACATGAAAGTAGGATAAGTAGACCCCCCCCCCCCAGCGCTCCACATAAGATGGTGTGTGCTGGATGTTGGGGAGAAATTAATTTCTGCGCTGATTCCCTTCAACCTTGGAGACCCCCAGATCTTTTGCTGGATTTAAGACTTTTTTTTAATTTTCACCCTGAAGTGAGACCTTTTTTTCCTCACCCCCTCATGTGTTTTACCTGATTTTAATTTTTGTTTTTTCACTGTTTTTGGAGTCTGACAAACTCCATAGGCATCTGCTTTCTTTGTATGGTGACACACAGCACCTTCAGTGCAGTGTCACAGAGAAATCCTTTAGGTTTCTCAAAAGGTTTAATTACCTTTTTCTTATGTGAACTACAGTTCCCAAGAATAGTAAAGTGAAATTGACTACTTTTTCTCTTGGTAGGTCCAGCACACACCATCTTATGTGGGGTGCTGGGGATGTTACCTAGTCGCCCCTTATCCTACTGTCTCATGTAACATTTACCCTCACTACTTAAAATGGCTGGTGGCAGTGGTTTACTTTTTCCTACCAGTGTGCTTTTCTACCGCAGGCAGAACCCTCAGCTGCAGTACAACACCAATGGGTGACCATTTTGTCAAAATGGTACCTGTCTTTTTTTTCACCATTTTCTGTTTGAGGTCTTGGCTTTTACTCTGTGCATGGAGACGGATCTGAGCGCTTGGTTTATCTTGCTTTTGGTGGGCTTCAGTCCTGAAGCCTGCCTCCGACTCCAGGGAGGACACGATGTGAGGGAGGGTTCCAAAACTCCCCTGTCCTTTGTCTCTAGGAATGCTTGAATGCAACTAGTCCTGATTGGCTGGCAGGACAGCCACCAAGTTGTGAGATTGACAGCCTATGCTGTGTATGAATGAGAGAAAACTGCTTAAAGTGTTTTGGGACTACATGCACAGTCGACCACTGGGAGAAACACCAGACTAAGAAACCGTGAACAAAGCTTGCTGCAACCTCCTGGACCTTTGAATTCCCCGGTGAAGCCCTGCTCCTGTTCTGGACTCCTTTTTCACCTAGACAGAGAAGCTCCGGAAGGAACAATTTCTCCCCTTGGTTAAGTGGGACAAACTAACCCAGAGACTTAATCCTCTGGGCCACCACCCTGACTTGCTGTGCCTCTATTGCTTCGGAACCCCAATGCCAGGGGTCGAGTGTCCGTAGTCGAGTGCAACGTATGCTTCAGAATGAATCCAACTTGAAGCTCCAGGAGACTCCCAAGTACCATCTCAAAGCAGGAACCCCAGATCCAGAGTCCCCTCACCAGGGTGCCGACCGGTGTCTGAGATCTGCATCAGTGCTGTTTGCTAAGCACTGAAACCGCAAAGTGCTGCTGAACCGAAAAGAGCCTGTCGCTGCTGACTACCTCCTAAGTACTGCCGCAGGAGCCACTCTCCGCTACCCCCACCCCACCAGACGTCTGCTCTCTTGGTGCCCACGACTGAGGCTCAGGAAGAAGGGTCTGCACCGCTGTAGCAAAACAGAAGCCAGCTGGACCACTCTTCTAACCAGAAGTACTGTTTTTAGGCTTGGGGTACTTACTTTATTGCCTTTAGCTGCGCTCTTCTCACTTGGGAATTGCATTGGCTTACCTTTTTACGAGTTGATTCCAATTCTCTTCTCACAGGCTTAACAGCTTGTGAACCTACAAGAGATTTTTCCAAGACTCTAACTTTGAAAGACTTTGATCGAAGAAGTGTATCCGATAAATAGACTTTGTCCCGAATGACTTTCGCTGTCCTGGCTCCCTGAAGGCGCTCCGCTAGTCCATTGACTATGATACTGTTTGTCCCTCATAGGTGGTAGCTTGTTGTATACTGTTACTGGAAAGGCTCATCTAGACTTCATTGGAGGATTTAGCTGTCCTCGCATGTACTGAGGAACTAACGTTCCCCCCCTAACCTTTCCTTTCTACAACCTGAATCTTCAAAGTATACTAGTGTGATATATAAATGTCATTCTTCAGCATGGGGTCCTGCATGGATTCATGGGAATACCCAGTCGTCGGGCCGGAAATTCTTGGTTAAAAAAAAAAACTTTCACTTACAAACTGTCTTTTGAATGGATTGTGTCCTCCAACGTATTCCACATCTTTGACATGTAATGTCCACAGCTGTGCACTTTGGAAACTTTTGGCAGAGGGCGTCCTGCGTCTGACGTCTGGTCGGTGTCCCTCTAAGGCCTCAGTTGAGGGCGACGTCACCGGATGTTAATAGGACACACAGCGCCCGTAGCCTCAGTTCCGTTTTTTTCTGCAAACGTGTTTGCTTCGAGAACTCGGCACGCCTCGAGTGTTTCATCATAGTGATGTCGTAGTCTTTGACACCTCCGACTCCGCGGTCTGGCTTCAAGACTTGCTTGATTACCAACCCGCATTGCATTTGTTTGTGGTGCTTGGGTGAGAGTCACGACACAGACTGTTCAAAATGCCAGTCGCTGACTGCAAAGGCCTTGCGGGAGTGTAAGGGGAAGCTCTAGGTAGGTAGGGGCTCTAAGCCTAGTAAGTCCTGTAAATCCAAATCATCCAAGGGGGTTTCCACCGACTACTTGAGAGGCGACTCTCCTCGTCGGGAGGAGGCCCACGGATCACAGTCCTGGAGTGATTCCCACCATTATTCTTCCTCGTTCCAGCACTCTAGGAAGCGCTGTTACCGGTTGCCGTCCCCTTCCTCAGAGGATGGTGCCTCGAGGAAAGTCGCATGCCCGACTAAGTACTCGACTCCAGAGGAATGGGCTGCCTTTAAGGAGCAGATGTTGGTGATTTTCCAATCTCAGGGCACAGTTCCGGTCGCGCCTTCTAACGAAGCTGACAGGGAACGGTCTCGTACTGTGGCTTGCACGCCTACGTACTTGGGTCACGACGCGACTCGCACCGGGAACCTTTGTGGTCCCGTTTGGATAAGGCTCAGGAAAATTGCAAGAGACGTGCCTCCAGGTCTTGGTCCTCGTCTCCAGCGAGACCGCTGCAACCTGCTAAGGGTTTGAAGCCGGTGTTGACTTGGTCGGCGCTGTGTCTGTGCGACTCGGATGTCGAGCCTTTGCCCTCTTATCAACCGACGGCACTGTCGGCACCTGTGGGGAAAGTGTCTTGATCATGACGGACAACACAGTGGCTATGCATTAGGTAGGGTGACTCCCGTTGTGAGAGGCAATGCAGCTCTGGTTCTGGGCCATCCAGCAGGGAATTTCGATCTGGGCAGTTCATCTGGCCGGAGACAAAAAAATGCGGCGGCGGATGCTCTGAGCAGGCAGAGCACAGTCTCATCAGTGGGAGTTGGCTCAGGAAGTCGTCCTGGGGATCTTTGCCCTTTGGGGAATCCCACAAGTGGATCTCTTCGCCACCAGTGCCAACCGGAAGTGCGAGAGATTCTGCTCAAGGGAATTTCCTCAGAGGAGCCGTAGGAGACGTGTTCGTAGTGGATTGGTCATTCCCGCTGCTGTATACGTTTCCTCAAGTCCCTGTCATTCCTCAAGTGTTGCGGAGGTTACAGATGTTTGGTTCCCACATGATCCTCATTGCTCCGGATTAGGCCAGGCGAGCGTGGTACCCGGACCTTCTAGAAATGTCCATCTGCCCGCCACGCCATCTTCCCTACCGAAAGGATCTGCGTGCGCGCTTGGGTGGTGGGGTGCAGGGGGGAGGCGAGGGTGGGGGCAGATTCTCCATACAGAGGTCAAGACCCTCAACATTCATGCTTGGTATCTGAAATTGTTAGGCAGAAACCTGTGCAGTTCCCTTAGGGACCACTGCAAAAGGCTTAGGACTACAGGTGTTGGCAGTAAACCCAATTGGTAGCAGTCTGTACCACCCAGATTTACCTGGTAGCTGTGGCTGAGCAGTCAGACTTCTCTCAAGAGGAGTTAGACAGTATATAGAGTATACAAAATAGGTACAAAGATACAGTAGCACAAGCAAACACTGACCAGAGCTTCGGTATGAAAGTATATAATTATTTAAAAACACACTTGTAAAATACACGAACACTAATATGGCAAGCAAGTTCAAACAGTCAATATTAATATATATATACATCCCTGATTACTTATTGAACAAGTCTTAGTTAAAACACCACTTATTTGCAGACAGAGGTGAGCGCTTAACCTAAGATGGCACTCCAATAAGTTAGTTAAAAAGGGTGGGAAAAGGCAGAATTAGGAAAGCACACAATACCAACAGTTTTAAAAGAACCACAGCAAGTCAGGAAAGGCAGAGTCTACTGTAGAGCAAGAAAGTTCATAGGCCAGGCCCACTCTGGGAGAGAGCAAGGCGGAATGTGTCTAAGATCACACAGTTGAATTGTACTTTAAAGGTCTTTGCAGATAGTTCAAAAGGAGTTGGATCAGTTCAGAAAAAGTTAGTTAACAGGTCCCAGGTCACCCCAGGAAAGGGAGTCAAGGATTTACGGGACACCTTGAACAGTGTGTTGCAAGGGAGACCAGGCGGGACTCAGTAGCTGAAATGGTGAGAAAGCTCCAGTGGGGGCAGTTGTTCCTGGCAGCGGGTGTGAGTCAGTGCTTCGTCCAGGGGAAGAGAAGATCTCGATGTGGAGGAAAGCTGGAGGTCGTTGCACTGCCAGGGAAGAAACCAGCCGCAGAGTTTCCCGGTTAAAAGGTACTACCCTTTTATTTGCGGTAGTGGTGAAGCGTGGCTATGCGGCCGCCGAGGTGCTTGGCACGGGCGATTCGACCACGAGACGATCCAGGAAGGCGAAAAAGAGGGCGAACTGGTTATCCTCACCAGTTCAAAGGATGAAGACTCTCCAGGTTGAAGATCTTCTCTGTCGTCTGGAAGTGGTGAGGCGGTTCAGTAGGGCTCCACCGGTGGTGTCGTCGTTGCAGGTCGGCTCAGCTTCTCCCTCTTCGGATTCTTTGGTCCTGTGGCGACTTCTGAAGTTCCAGTCCCCAAAGCCCTGCTTTTATGCAGAAAACCCCCATTCATCAGTCCTAGCTGTCACTCAAACATGCTAAGAGGTGAGCCGGGCGGCTCACCACTGGGCCGATCACACAAGAGTGCAACTTGAGTTGCCGAGGCAACTCAGTCCAAGGTGCCTAAACCCCCCCCCCCCCCCCCACCCCCCCCCCCTGACACACACATCCTGTAGACCCAGACAGAGTGGCACTACTTTTGGTGGCTTCTGTGCAGAAGCCCGCCAAAAGTGGAACAAAGGGCTCGACTTGAGTTGGTGTTACAGAGGCGAACACAAATGCCATTTTAAAACCGAGTCCTGGCAAAAAGACCCAACCGGGGAATAAATATTAAATAAATAACCCGGCGGTATCTTTAACATTGCACCAAAAAAGTGGTGCGTTTAAAATGAATGGGAAAATCCCATTGGAAATATCCCGGTGTAATATTTCGCGTGGTAACCACTGCCACCAGCCAGAAACTCGACGAGGGGGGACTGCACAGTGCCCCCTCAAAAAAACAGACCCAAGGGCAATCTAATTACCCCTATCAGTACTTCAACAAGATGATGGTTTGTACTGGTTCTGTTCACAATTTAAGACTAGTAAAGTGAATGGTGACTTTACATGCCCTGGGAGACAGTAGTCAGTCCCAGGGTATGGAGTCTATGTTTGGGGGTCACTACGATACCCCTGTGTTACTACACTGAGGGTGCTGTGTAACACATTTACCAAAAACACATGAAACCCTATGGAGTAAAAGACCCCATAGCCCATAAAATACATTACAAAGTCAAAGGATATCTCAAATCATGTCTAAGAGTGGGAGAAAGAGTCTCACTCTTAGCAGGAGAAAAAAAGAAACCCCGAAAATCCAGCAAAGCTGGTGGGGGACTCACTAGGTTTGGGAAATTAGCCTATACATAGGGAGAATTCTAACAGAGTTTGAGGTATAAGGATTGGGACCTCCCGGATGACGTGATGGAGGTGTTGCTTTCAGCCAGGCAGCCTGCAACAAAATCCCTGTACCGTTGGCGCAAGTTCTGCGACTGGTGAAGAGGTCACAATGTTGATGATCCTTTTCAGTGCTCCATTCCTATGGTTTTGTCTTTCTTGCTTTCTTTGGCCCGCAGGGGCCTTCAAGTAGGTACCATTAAGTGTTACCTGGTGGCACTGTCTATATTTAAGCGCTCATCTGAAGAATGTTCTTACTTTAAGATCCCTTTGATTTCTCTATTTCTTAAAGGACTGATGGTGTTCAAGCTGTCCCCTTTCCAGGTGCCAGTTTGGGATTTGAATTTGGTTTTGAAATTTCTCATGGGTGCTCCGTTTGAACCTTTGCAATCTTGTCCTTTGAGATTAGTGTCCTTCAAGACAGTGTTCTTGGTTGTGGTTACTGCCGCTCGCAGAGTGAGTGAATTGCAGGCACTTTCCTCTAAGCCGCCTTTTACTGTATTTCACAAGGACAGGGTAGTACTTGGGGTACGTCCTTCCTTTCTACCTAAGGTAGTATCTGAATTTCATTTGAGTCAGGTGGTTCTCCCTTCTTTCTATCCTCCTCATCCTGGTAAGGCAGAGGAGCGACTCCATAGGTTGGATCCTAGGAGAGCTCTGAGCTTTTATATTTCTAGGATGTCCAGGGTCCGAGTGGACGATTAACTCTTTGTGGGATATGCTGGACACCGATTGGGCCAGGCTGTTACCAAACAGACCTTGTCCAGGTGGATTATCCTCACCATTACCGAGTTACCGATTGGGGGGGGGGGGAGTAAGGACCCTCCTGAAGGGTTGCGAGTTCATTCCACCAGGGGCGTGGCTACTTCCACCGCTCTCCAGTGGGGAGTTCCTATTAGGAATATTTGTGATGCAGCCACATGGGCTTCGATCCACACCTTTGTTAAACATTACTCCCTGGATTTGATCCATGGTCCGGATATGGCCTTTGTGGAATAAAGAACCGCCTTACCAATCTGATTGGGTACTCTAAATTATTTTCCCTCCTCCGTTTACTGGTACTGCTTTGGGAGTCTGTCAGACGTGGAATATGTTGGAGGACACAATCCATTCGAAAACAAGTTACTTACCAACTGGTAACGTTCTTTCGACTGGATGTTCTTCCAATGTATTCCACATCGCCCTCCCAGCCTGCCCCCTCTGGAGAATACCTATGCGATTGCAGCTTATGTTTACGCAAGGCTATGTGCAGTCAAGCAGGCATTGGATTGGTGCCACACGTTCGGGGGAAAAAACTTAAACTGAGGCTACGGGTGCCATGCATCCTATTTATAACATCCAGTGACGTCGCCTTCGACGGAGGCCTTTGAGGGACATCGCCCCAACGTCATTGACGCAGGGCGCCCACTGCCGAAAGTTTCTGCAGTGCACAGCTGTGGACATTACATGTCAAAGAAGTGGAATATGTTGGAGGAACATCCAGTCGAAAGAACATTACTAGTTGGTAAGTAACTTGTTCTCGTATAAACCAATCACTGAGCTCTGGGTCATACTGCCCCCAGCCAATGACTGCTCTCTCCCTAAGCCCCTCCTCTGGCAGCCATCTTCAGATTTTTACTGCACGTTCAAGTGTTGGGAGTCCTCGTGTTTTGTTTCATGGATTTATTTTTTTTGTTCATGTTTTTTCATTAACATTTCCAATTTTTGTCAAATAGAGCCTGTGTGCTTTTGACTGGCAAGCGGGGATCCGTTTGTCGGCGTCATCACACCTCAAGGGCAAGAATTGTCTAGTTTTCATGGAAGATTCCAGAAGGCCTTCAGGCCGACACCGCATGCCAGACCATGCCGGAGAAGGACAGAGGTTGTCTCTTCGAGCTCTGCTCCAGCTGCGGACTAAGGAACGTATTTGTGGAGGACAAACACTCTGTCTCTATTGTCTCCACCCGGACCACAAGGAGGTGGATTGCTAGATTTTCCTGGGATTCAGCAAACGCACCATGAAGATCCGCCCAGCAGATTGGCACGTGGCTCAACGCCAAGGCCTCTTCCCTGAGCGACAAGCTGGGGCATGCCTCACCCAGGATCGGCCTGTCCGAGGAGTGGGCTCATAAGTCCTTTCAGGTCGCCCCACCCGTGGGGGGGTCGAAGACCAGGCCAGACACTGGGAGTCAATTTCTGCCGGGGGCACTGCGCAAGCAGGTCCCATGACTAGCAGGACGCAATCGACATAATCTGCTGCCATCCCTCCAGCTCAAGTCGGCAAACCACGGGAAGCTGCGACAGAAGCCGGAGAAGGTCAAGGAGCTGGGTAATGTGACTGACTTGCCCCTTAAGGCCCAGTTGGCCCAGGAGAAGTCATCCTTATTAACTGACCTGATGGCGGCCTCCCTCTCGAAGGGGTCTGACCCGGTCCAGGGGACCCCGGCTATGCCCAGAGTGGCCCTTCCTCCCAGGTGGGAGGCTTTGTCCAAACCAGTGGTAAAGACACTGAAGAAGATGCCAGCCCTGAGCCCGGCTGTGACCCCCTCAGGATGCAAAGAAGGGGAGGCAGTGGAGGCCTCTACGTTGCTCCAGACTACGGCTTTCTTCAGATGACGGGGACATGGTGTCTGTTCACATGGTCATGGAGGACATGGGGAATGACGACTGAAATGCAGAGGACGGTGACTTTGAACCAGTCTAAGGGGACGGCGGAACTGACAAAGACGTGGGCACTGGGCCCAGCAGGCCTACACCCCTCCCACCTCTGCCCCCCACCCCCTCATCCCCTACCTTCCACCTCCCAGAGTTTTGTCGCTGGACATCCTGTCCACTCTCCACACGCTGGTGTCGGAGATGCAGAAGAGAATGCTGTCGGCACCACAGGCCCTGGCACCAGTGGCTGCGGGCCCTCCACTGGCGAAGAGGCACCCCACACCCCCCCACCCCATCAGCTGCCTTTCATACCTTTCCCTCATAGGGGATGGTGGGGACTGATATGGGTCGGCGACAGATACGGATGTGTCCCCGCAACATATAGCGCCTACACCAAACAAAGTGGGTCCATTCCACTCCATGGTCACGCGTGCAGTGGAGCTCTTCCAGCTGACGCCAGAAGAGGCCAAAAAGGAAGGGTTCCTGTACCAGTGCCGGGAGGCGAAAAGGAAGACCATTCTGGCAGTGCCTTTCCTAGATGACGTTTGGGATGAGGGCTTGGCGCTGATGAAAAATCCCTCCCCGGCCCTGGCGAAGAAACCAGCTGGAGAAGTAGTACCGGGTGCTGGAGGCCGCACCAAAGTGCCTGAAATCGTAGCCTTCCTCGGACTCTGTCTCTGCGGCTGCGAGGTAGAAGTCCTCAAATCCATTGTCGACCTCCGTTCCCATGGACAGCAAGGGTAAGAAGTTGGACGCAATGGGTTGAAAGGTGATGTACTCGGCAACGACTATTAAGGCGGCAAATGCACTTGCGATCCAGGCCAGGTACCGCTGGGAGCTGTGGTACAAGCTGGCCCTGTTGCTGGAATTCCTCCCCAACGACAAGCGGGTTGAGGTGCTGGAGATCCTCCAGGAGGGCAAAGTGACATGGAACCATGCCATCACCGCGGCGCTTGACATCACAGACATGGGGTTCCGCCAGATGGGGAACGGTGGCTGGCTGAAAGCCACCAAATTTGGGCAAGAAGTTCAGCAGAAGGTCCTGTACATGCTGTTCGGAGCTAATGTCTTTGGGAAGTCCGTTGATGACTCATTGCAAGCCATCAAGACCGACGCAGACGGCCCAGGCCGTAGGCACAGTGCAGCAACACCGCCCTTCCTTTCGTGCCTCAGGTGGCAAATCAGTAGATCGTCAAAGGGTTTCTGTGCGGGTTGTCCTCTTACCGTCAAACTCCCCCTCCCCTGTTCCGTGGCCCAGGAGGCCTACAGCGGTCGTTTCAAGGCGGCTGCCGTCATCGTCGTTCCATGAAGCAGGATTGAACTTAGCAGGACGTCGGGCCCCCACCCATGCACCCCAGTGGGAGACTGGCTGGCGGACTTAGTCGGCGAGTGGAAGATGTCCACCAACCGATGGGTGCTGGACGCTCTCGCCCACAGTCGCACTCTAGAATTCCAGCAGAAGTGTCAGTGGATACAACCGGTGGACCGACAAGAGCACCACATCCATCAGCTTCTGCAGGAGGTACAGGCCAGGTAAAAACAAAATTTCAAAAAAGGGGGCGTGTGCCTTCCAAAGAGACTCTGGGCATCAGAGTTTACGGCAGCTACTTCTTAGTAAAAAAGAAAAGAAGTCTGGGGGGGGTTAGAGGCCCATTCTCAACCTGCAGCGACTAAAGTTCCAAAAATTCAGGATGGTCACGTTGCAACACGTGCTTGTCCAACTGGAGGAAGGGGACTTCATAATGCCACTGGAGCTGTAGGACACTTACTTCCACATCACCATCCATGAGAAGCATCGACTGTTCCTGCACTTCGTGGTACAGGGAAAGAATTACCAATTCAAGGCCATTCCCTTCGGACTGAAGTTGGGCACCCATGGTGTTTACGAAGTGCCTGCCACCAGTGGCAGCCCAGCTATGTCTGCAAGGCATGCATGTGTACTTGTATTTAGATGGCTGGCTCCTCCGGGCCAAGTCGAGGGACATTGCGGTCAACCACAAGGACGGGACAGTCCGGCTGCTGATGGATCTGGGGTTCTCCATGAATTATCCAAAAACCTGCTTGACTGCTCTCTCCCACTATACAGGACTCTCCAATCTAGCTGTGGCCTATTGCAAATTGCTTTGTGGGCTGTGGGCCTTTCTGCCACTGTGCAGGACTCTCAAATCTAGCTGTATCCTGTGCTCAGATCCCTTTGTCTGGTATTCAGTTTTTATTGTTGGTTGTGGGACTCGAACCTAGCCTTGTCCTGGGGTCAAACTGCCTCTACCGTAAGAGATTAGCACTCATTGACCTGATCCACATCTAGAAACCACCATTACAGAATATTACTGTATTTACTGGCTTGTGCCTTCTAGAATGGTACTGTGATTACTAGCTTATGCCCCCGGGATAGTACTGTGATTATTGTCTTCTTCCCCAGGATAATACTGTAATTGACCGTTAGACTGAGCACTATACTTGGAGATTGGCACACATTGACCAATTCACATCTAGAGAGCATCAGTGTGTAGTGGTACTGTGATTATTGGCTCGTGAGGTGACAGTGATTTATCAGTTTGTGCCCATTAGGACAATTTTGTAGTTATTAGCTATACCCTCCCTCACTCCAGTTTGTTTACTGCAGTAAGCCTCTTTCAGGGAGACCCACATCAGGGACAGCCACTGGAATACCCCAGTGATATAACCCTAGTAAACCTTCCCTACCTAACTCGAGACAGCAGCTGAACCACACAGCAATATCACATGACTAGACAACCCAACAGACTGAGGCCTAACTTGCACCGGACAATCCCCAACGCCCTGGCCAACACAACAAGACAGGCGGACCAAGGCATAAAGACACCAACTTTGCATCAATGTACAGGAATACCGACCAACAAAAACGCTCCACCTCAAAATGCTGCTCAAACGATTTGGACTGAAGGAAAGACAAAGAGCAAACACAACAGAATACCACTGAAGACTCAACGGCAGAACACACCAACAGAAAGGAACAGAACCAGCACTGAGGAGAGGGAAATCCCTCTACCTAACTTCATACCTCACAAATAACCAGTCCCCAGAACGAGCCAACCCAGCGTACTAATCAACAGACAACCAAACACAACCACGCAGAAGAACGGACAACGCCAGAAGTAACAAGAACATAATTGATGCGCTAACACCTTTACATCACCAAAACAAGAGGACCTTCCACTAGACGGCCACAAAATTTAGGAGAAGAACCTGATGAAAACAAAAACCCAAGGCTGGAACTAGAAGAACTTTTCGATGACACAGATACCATTATACAAACACCTCAACAAGAGATCGGCCTGGAAGGAAATCGCAACACCAGTCAGTAGACCACACTGACATTAAAACACAAACCAAACTGCACCTTTAAAATCCAACCTAATAAACGCAAGATCCATGTGTAATGCTGGAAATGCATCAGAGGGACAGGGCCTCCGTATCCTTGTCCTTTACTGCTTTTTAATCGTGTGTTCTGTCGTGTTTTCCGCGCAGGAGTTCATGTGGGACTCCTGGTGGCGCAGCTCTTTCGGTGTGGTGAACAGACCCATGGGATACCTTTGTGGCACCCCTGGGTAGGGGTGCAACCCTGTGCTCCTAGTGTGTTTTTTGGGCACCTCTGTGTGACCCACAGAGCAGGTTACGGGCTGGTGGCAGCTCTGTGCTGAAATGACTGGTGCCCTGAGCGTCCTCCATTTTGGGATGCCCAAGCCCCGTCATTGGAATCGGTAGATTCCTGATGGAGACAAAATGGCCACCATGGCCTGTTGCCTTCCATCGCCCGTTACCGTGATCTTCCAGAAGTACCGGAAAGCCCTGCCTCTGTCCCTTCCCCCTGACTGGCTGTTGGGTGGAAGTTCCGTATATGGTAGTGTGGGGAAGTGCCGACCAGACTGGCTGGAGCTTTCTCAACGACCGTATGTTGTGGGTACGCCTGTGGGTGGGACCTCGGTGAATGGAGTGTGTGATGAATATGCATTCTATGTTGTGGCTGTCTAGTATCTGGTGTTTGACACAATGGTTGAGACAGCCCTGCCTGAAACCGGTATGAATGCACCTTGGAGTGTTGAATGGCTCGGTACTTGTCCCAATACACATAACTTGTTGTGAGTGTCTAGAGAGAAGTGAATGGCCTGAATACCTCGTGTGCCTGATTGGCTGGCTGCCTGCATGAATGCCCGTAGTCGTGATTGGATGCTCGAGTGTGACCCAGCGGAATGAATGGGAGACAACAGTATATCTGGGGACCTCTCACTGCTAGGAATCGTGTTCGGAAGCTGAAGTCCACTACGATGAGCAACTGGAGTAACTGAAGCTTAACCTTGAGCCCTGCTGGACGAAAAGAATTGTTGTTGCTCTCCTTCTCAATCTGAAAGCTTCGGTGTCTCAAGAACTGACCCAGAGAGGACCTGGTAAGGCGCTACGAGGGACCATCATGCACAGCGGATCTTTGTCTAAGCTCCCTGGTAGACAGACCTTCGACAGGCTGCCGACCTGATACGGGGACTGCTGCGGAACTCCAAAAAGAAATGCCCGGACTGTTGTCCGCCACCGTCGACGACAGCCGTCGCCGATTGGAGCCGCCGTGCTCCCGTTTTGCCTAAGAACTTCAATTGATCCAAGGACGCTCTCATCCGCATGGTCGCCGCTGTATCCTGCCGGAGAAGGCCTGACCATCGGCGCGCCGAGGAGCATCCACCGGTGGGTTTCCCGCCACCCAAAGACCAGAGAAGCTGACGACTCGACGCCCATGCTGGGCCACAGTTCAACTCTTTGCGGTCCAGAACTATTGACATCGAGGTGCCCCGCATGCCTCTTCCTTGCAGAACGTTTATGCTTCCCCGTCAACGAGCACTGCTAGGAACGACACGGCCACTTCACCGTCGTAGCTCGACCTGTTCTCCGTGACTCCTGCCTTAAAGGGAAGGCACTCGAGAAGGGTTTTCGATTTCCCCAATGAGGAACGTGACAACGCCGGGTACTTTGGGGGTTGCAGAACTATTGGAAAGTCTAGTGTGAACAATATATGGACTGGGCTTGTATCTTCTACAGGTTGCCCAGGTGGGTGGGGGGATCTCCACACAGAACTGTGTTTAACGGTAGTTACCAGTATTCTGTCTATTGCTCAACCATCTTGCTTTCCTTCCTCTCTCTACTGCTGGTTTCCTCTTTATTTTGATTTGTGTGTCATTCTGACCGTGTGCACTTTAATGAGATCTAATGACGTTAGTGGTAACACTTTAGAATTGTACATATTTACCATTGTTGATTTCCGGAGTACAAAGTGAGTTATTGTGATATTGCATATACCTTTGAACATTAATTATATAAAGACTGTTGTAACCGATACAGTGTGTGGACATTCCTTTGTGGGTGCTTGGGGACTACACTGTACTTAAGAACCAGCTCGCATCACCTCCCGAGAAGCTAGGCCTTGATTGCTCGTCTATTGCTACCGTAATAGAGAATCTTGGCAGGGGTCTCTGTGCCTCCCCGCTACCATATTGATAGCGGAAGTGCAGACCCACCCTCCGGTCTTTACACCATGTCAAAACACTCAAGAGATCTTTGACCTTTTCAGCGATAACGGCATTGACATCCTATTCATCACAGAAACATGGCTGGATGACTACAAATTCACACTCCAAAGCTGCCTCTCCACCAACTTCAAATGCCTTCAGGTAAACAGGAAAAATTAAAAAGGAGGCCTCGTAATAGCATTCAAAGGCCACCTGAAAGTAAAAACAGACAAACCTTTTATCATCAACTGCGAAACAATGGTCGTACACGTATAAGCGAATCCAAAAACGAACATCTAATAATCCTGGGGGACTTCAGCATTTGGTTCGAAAAAAAAGCTTGCCAACTCTCAAAACTCACTATTTGGGCAGCCTCCAACCATGAAATTACAACAGTTGGTCAAAGGGGCAACACACTCGGCAGGACACGCCCTTGATGCAATCTTTGCCAAGAAAAAGAACTCATCACCACGGCACCACAGATACAAATACTGTGGAGCCACCATCTCATCATCCCATTTGTGATCACAGTACCAACTGAAGTCCACATCCAGCCCCCCAAACTCACAACCAGCACAAAAAGAAACTGGAAAACCGTAAAAGCAAGCAACCTAATGGAACAACTGGAGATGACCAAACCTTCAAATGGATTGCTAATGCAATCGGAAACATTGCCCTGGAAAAACAATTTACCCCTAAAAAAAAAAAGAGCAATGACAAAATGGTTCACCCCACTACTAATCACCATGAAAAAGAAGCTGGAATTGGAATGGAGGAAAGAATATAACCAAGACAAGAAAGCACTGTTCCAGAAACAGATTCATGCATAAAAGAAGGTAATTTAAGAGGCAATTCAAACGGCAAAGAGAAGGCATTATGATGACAGAATCACCAATGCAACCAACACACAAAAAAAAGATGTTCAACATCATAAAAGAAATGAGAAACCCACCTGGTTGTGACAACACTCGAACCCCTTCAGAGAAACTTTGCAACGACTTGGCAGACCATTTCAAGAACAAAATAAACAACATCCGACAAATCATACAAAACAGACCAACCATAACACTCGACCAACCATAACACTCAACCAACCAGACCTAACAAAGAGCCACACCACAAACTACAAAACTTTCCTTAAATATCAGCAGAGGTATTCACTGAGCTGGTAAAACACAGCAAGATAGCAGGATCACCCATGGATCCCTGCCCCCTTCCGACATCCACAAATCATACTCTTACGTCCCGTCCCTCCATACTGTATGGGCATCCCTTCCAAGGGACGGGAGATGGAACCTTTTTCACCAGGAAAAAAAGTCTTCCCCTTTAAATTTAGAGGAGCGTGGGGGCGTGGGCCAGGGAGCATGCGCCGCCCTGACTCGGCCCTCATGCGCCACACCTCAGTCCCTTTTTCCGCGTCGACTGGAACAGGCCGAATTCACCAGCACTCCTGGGTTTGGCTTCGGCCATGTAATTCCACGTGTGGATACTTCTTATTTTGTCTTTTTTTTGTCTTACCTATCATTTAGGTACTCGGTTCTCAGGCGTCACGCTCCTCCCCGGTGCATGTCGACTACTACAGGGTTCAGCAGGTGTCCATCCTGTAACGGGCTCTTCCCAACTTCAGACCCCTGTGCCTATTTTGCCTTGGTTCAGACCACAGTTGGCAATCATGTTCGGTGTGTGACTCGCTGTCCTTGAAGGCGCTGAAGAACAGACTAGACAGGTGGAGGGAGCTCGAGGTCGCCTCCAGAGGATCTCAAGAACTTTGTGAAGCATCGAACGAGGCTCAAGGTAGGGCTGATATTTTCCAGTGCACCCCACAAGGGAGACTCTGTCCCAGGGACTCTCCCGTGCGGGAGGGACCGGCCAGGTCCTTCTACCGGCACGTGCACCGAGGCTGCTACAGCTAACGGCCTTCGGGTCGAGGGTCCTCGGATCCTCCTAGGCGCAGTGTTGAGGAACCAAAAGGTTCTTGTACTGGGTCTACACCCTTTTACTGGCACAATGGCCGAGGGGCTATGTCCTAACACTGGCAATACGTCCAAGGGGGTTCCTAAACACAGCTCTACCGGCTCCCGGGTCGAGGGTGTCGCACCTACCGGGCCGATGCCTGAAGAGCAGGTTAGGCCTTGTGATCCACACGCAAGAGTCTTGGACGAGGCCGGGCCCAGCGGGCTGAGCAACACGTCGCAGGCACAGCAGGCAGCTCGGCAAAATGGCAGCCGTGCCGGAAAGAGGCACCTGTCCGACGCCATTCCATGAATTCGGCAAAGAACGATTGTCAAGGTGGGACTGGCCTCAACCAGGTATGTGGCCTACAGTCTACCCTTCATTTGCGCAGGGCAACTTTCATTTGCGTCCTGCGCAGGGCAACTTCCCTTTGCGTCCATATGGACAGGGTATGCAGCGGCTCCAGCAGCCCCCGCTACCCCATTGGTGCCACCTCTTTGGCCAGTGAGGAGGTGCTCTTCAAGAAGTTTCTCAGCCTCATGAGGTCTCCCCAGATGGGGGTTATCATCAAAGACTCCATCAGGGAAGTCATCCCCGCCATGCTGGAGGCACCACAGACTCCTCCATCGGGCCCCCAGGGCCTGGTGCAGCCAGCTCCACAGCCAACTCTGCAACCTCCGGCTGCGGTCCCTGTACCCCAGTCTCCAGCGTCATCTACTCCTCCACAAGATCCTCCAGATCCACAGGATACGGACTAGGAGGAAGACCCGGACATGCCATCCTCAGCCAGGGCCTTCCATGAACGTCTTGCTGGCCTGGCGGAGTACCTGGGCCTTCCCCAACCCAAGGTCGAACAGCTGGCAGAGGGAGTTCTGGCTGAAGTCCTCACGAGACGCCCCTCTGCAACACGGAGATTCCACTGCAAACCGATGTAGTATCCCTGGCCAAGAAGGGTTGGCTCAAGCCCCACTTGGTCCAGCTGGTTAATCGACGCCTGGACGCCAAGTACAGGCAGATGGACGGGGATACACCCTTGCTCTCGACCCATCCTCAGCCACACTCCTCCGTCGTCCTGCGCCTCCTCTGCGGCGCTGCTAGGCAAGGAGAAGATCTTGGAGGCGTACAGCAAGAATATCTTCTCCAATGCCTCCTTGCACCTGCGTCAGGCCAACGCAGATGCCATGCTGGCTGCTGCCAACCAACAGATATGCTGGGAAATTGTGGACTTCCTTCCGCAACTCGCCACCTAGTGCCAATCTCGCTTTAAGGCGGGGCTGGTGGAAGCCAAGCTTGTGGCGCATGACCTCATGGAATCCACAGTGGCTCATATCGATAACTCTGGCCGTGCCATCTGCATTGCCACGGACATGAGACCAGCCTGGCTCCGGGCAATGGAATTCAACCTGGATGTCCAGGAGCGCATTCTAGATCTACCGTTGGAGGAGCAGGAGGGGGGAGGGGGGAGGGGGGGCTCTTCCACTCCTCTATGGATGAAGAGCTGTACAAGAACAGCTCACAAGCAGCGAAGTCTTTATCCGTTCTTACAAAGACCACGGCCAAATCGTACACCCAATCTCAGCAGCGCTCGGATAAGGGTCGTACATATGGAGGGTTCCATGGCTTCCAGGAACGCAGATCCAGATAGCGGGACCGGTTGCCGTTTCAGAACCGGTGCAAACACCAAAAGGGGGGTAAGGGCTTTTTCCAGTCCCCCTCCTCAGCGTCGGCCTCCGAGGGAAAGCAGGCGTGAGGTGCCCCTTCGGGTCCACGTGTCTCCGGTGGGGGGGGGGGGTTCAGACTTGCTCTCCATGCACAATTCTGGAACCAGAATTTCGCGGATTCCAGGATCCTCTCCGTAGTATCCACGGGGTATCGCCTTCCTATCCCAGCCTCTCCACAGCAACTCTTTCGGTGGAGATCCGGTCGCTCGTAGAGAGCCAGGCAATGGAGAAAGTCCCAGCCTCCCAGCGAGGCTTTGGCTTCTACTGTGGGATCTTTACCATTCAGAAGAACCAGGCGGGCCTGAGAGTTGTGCTGGACCTTTCTACCCTCAACCTCTCCCTAGCCCTGCAAAAATTCAAGATGGTTACGCTAGCTTTTATAGCGGAGACATTGGACAAGGGAGACTGGATGTGCTCCCTGGACCTGAAGGGCTCATACCTACACGTCCTGATTTGGCAGCCCCATTGTTCTTTCCTACGGTTCAGGTTCATGGGCTACCATTTCCAATACAAAGTCCTTCCATTTGGTCTCAACTCGGCCCCCAGGGTCTTCACCAGACTCACGAACGCTGTGGTGGCCCTCCTCAGAACGCAGGGCCTCCACATCTAACCATACCACGATGACTGGCTCGTCAGGGCTACATCTCCGGAAGCAGTTTGCCACTCTTACCATGCCCTCATGAACACACTGCACACCCTGGGCTTCTCACTCAACCTCAAGTCACAGCTGCAGCCTATGCAGACTGAGATTCCTGGGACTCATTTGGGTCACATGCTCCGAGGGTTTTCCCGTCGGAGGACAACATCGCGGCCATTAAGAGGGCCACTGCCCACTTCCTCAGCAGAGAGTGGATCTCTGCATGGTGCTACCAACATCCCCTGGGTTTACCAGCGGCAGTCCTGTTAGCCGTGCCGTACACGAGACTAAGGATGAGAAAAATTCAGTTGCACTTTGCGGCCTCGTGGAGTCAGGAGCGGTGCTCGCAATCAGAGATCATCAATTCCTCCATCTCTCCACCTGGCCCTAACTTGGTGGTCCAGGGCTGCAACCTACGGACGGGCAAACCCTTTCGGCTGTCCTCTCCACAGGCCACCATCACCACAGACTCCTCGCTCGAGGACTGGGGAGCCACCCTGGACGATCTCTCGGTCCACAGCACCTGGACTTGACAGGAATACCACATCAATTGGTTGGAGCTGAACGCCATCTGGCTAGTGCTTGCAGCATTCCTACCACTTCTCAAGGGAAAGGTTGTCCTCATCCAGACAGACAACTTGACCAGCATGTACTACGTCAACAAGCAGGGAGGCACCAGATCCCCTCCTCTGTGCAGACTGGCGATCAGCATGTGGGAATGGGCCCTGGAAAATGACATTTACCTATCGGCAGACCACCACCCGGGGGAATCCATCCTGGAGGCAGAGAGGCTCAGCAGGCTGTGAGCAGACAATTATGAGTGGCACCTAAATGACCTTGTTATTCAGATCTTCCAAGAGATGGGGTCATCCCCAAGTGGATCTCTTTGCCAGCTGGCACAACAAGAAGTGTCCCAAGTTCGCATCCTGGCAGGGTCAGGGCTCAGGCTCTGTGGGCAACGCATTTCACCTTCAGTGGACCGGCATGAAGGCCTATGCCTTTCAGCCTACCCCCTGATCCACAGGGTAATTTGCAAGATCAAGGAGTCTCACCGACTCCTCATCATTCTGATAGCTCCATGGTGGCTGGCCAGGCCATAGTTTTCGGAACTCCTCAGTCTCTCGGAGGTGCCCCCGATACACCTGACGGGTCAAGCACATCTTCTGGCACAGCAGGGGGGCAGAATCTTCCACCCCACGCCAGGGAAACTAGCCCTCACAGCGTGGTACCTGAGCAGGTAACGCTTCTGCACCTTAACCTCACGGGCCAATCTGGAGATCACACAGGGCGCCAGGAGCAAAGCCACCAGGGCCCAGTACAAAAGCAAATGGACCAGATTTTGCCACTGGGCAGACTCCAGGGGAATTGACCCCTGGTCTGCAATTTGGACGACGTGCTCTCCTTTTCGGCGGACCTCGCTCATTCGGGCGTACAGGTGGACATCTGCCATACATACCTTGCAGCTATTGAGGCTTACAGGAACTCGGAGGAAGGAATTTTCTCCTCCAACCCTATCGTCAAACATCTGACTGGTCTCGCTAGACTCTACCCGCCTGTCAAGAGACTGCACCCGGTGTGGGACCTTAACATAGTCTTGGGCGCTCTGGTGCACAAACCATTCGAGCCAATGGCGTCAGTGGACATTAGGCTGCTCACCATAAAGACGGCCTTACTAGTCGGTCTTACCTCGGCTTGCTGAGTCGGCGATATCCAGGCGCTGGTTGTTTCTAAACCATATACACACCTATCGCAAGAACAAGGTAGTCATGCGGACGCACCCAGCGTTTCTGCCCAAGAGTCCATCTACATTTCACTTGAACGAAGAAATAGTCCTTCCTACGTTCTTTCCTGATCCCAAGGACAAAGCACATAGTGTTGCACTGCTTGGATGTCAGATGTGCTCTAGAATTCTACTTGGGACTGGACCAAGGGCTTCTGCAAGTCGGACGCTCTGTCACTTTCGGAGGCTCGAGGCCAGGCTATCAGGCCACTAAGGCCTCCATATCCTGCTGGATGGTCTCTGCCATCAAGGAAGCCTACAAGGGCCAGCACAAGCCGCTTCCGGCCACCATGCATGCCCACTCAGTCAGGGCCAAGGCAACGGCCAACGCATTCCAGTGCCATGTCCCTTGGCAAGTCATAAGCAGGGCGGCCACTTGGGCCTCTCCCTCGGCTTTCTGCAACCATTACTGTTTGGATGCCGGCTCTAGATCTGATGCGGCTTTCGGACAGGTGGTTCTCAGGAACCTATTTGCTTAAGGAGGGTCTCCTCTCCTCCCTGGGGCTACAATCAGTTGTAATTGCCCATATAGTATGGAGGTTAGGGGACGGGACGTAAGAGTAATTAAGTTACTCACCGTAGTGACCAACATACTCTTAGGCCATAGTCCCCTTTCCTCCATATGTCCCACCAACCTCCCCCCTAATAATATTGGTGTCATTGGGCAATGTTAAATCTATTGTCGACGCGTCAAGGGCGACTGAGGTCTGGCGCCGGAGGGCAGAGTCAGGGCAGCACATGCTCTCTGGGCCGTGCCTCTAAATTTAAAGGGGAAGGTTTTTTCTGGTGAAAAAGGTTCCGTCTCCCATCCCTTGGAAATACATACAGTATGGAGGAAAGGGGACTATGGATTAGGAGTATGTTGAGTAATTTATAATATTCTCGCACAAGGAATGCCATCAGAATACTACAGAAACCTCCTAAATGTTTCACTCACAATGGGAACTGTTCCACAATCCTTCAAATCAGCATATATCTAACCGCTTTTTAAAAAACACAAGTGGCGATGTGGAAGACCTGCTCCAGCACGGGGTCTGGCATGGATTCACATGCTCATAAATATTCCCCGTTGTCAGGCAAATCCTCGGTAAAAAAGAAAATCAGTTCGTTTCTGAATCGTCTTTCTACTAATAACCAATCGGTGGTCTCTGGGTCATACTGCCCCCCCAGCCAATGACTGCCCTCTACCTAAGCCCCTCCTCTGGCAGCCATCTTCAGATTTTTACAGCACTGGGAGCCCTCGTGCTTAGCTCTCGATTCCGCGGGTACCGGGAGCACTGTTGGTTCGGGCTCCTCGGCTGTCGGGCAGGGTACAATATCACTGACGCCATCATCCACAAGCTCGATGAAAAGGAAGTTGGAGAACCCGGGTAAGCTACGGGAGAAGCTCTGGTCGATCTCGACAGACAGCCAAGAGTGGGCGAGGTGGTGACACGCCCCCTAAGGTGAAGACCTCAGACACGCCCAAGGTTGTGAAGGTACTGATTCACCCGGCGAATGCCTTGATTGTAGGAGTCATGGCTGCCCTGGTGAAGTGTCACAACCCCTCGTCCTATAGCAGATATCTATTCCAATTCCTGTCATTATGCCCACACCTCGGGTCCCCCATTTGGAAATATGAGCCCCAAAGGAAAGGAAGCGTCAGAGTTCGTGCCCATTCACGCACTAGACAGTCCAACTGGGTGCAATCCTGGCGCACCTGTCACCGCACCCGTTGCCCAATGGTGGAAGGAGGAAATCAGTATCCACTTCCTGGTTGGGGCATGGTTGGGTGTGGCTGGCTATATAAGCCACACCCAGTCCAACAGCTTCGCGTTACACTGCTAATGCAGCGATTCGCTCACCGGCACAGTTCCTGAGTGCCTCATCCACTGCAGTATCCGGCCTGAAGGACGATGTGAGCACAGCCGTATGTCCGTGCTGGGATTGATTCATACTATACTAACCTGAACTCTAACCTGAATCACAGATGTCATGACCTAATCCATCTGCTTCCCTCCGGGGCTTCGAGCGGCCAGTCAGCTGTTCCTCTTCGGCTCTCATCACCGCGACTCCAGCTGGCTCATACAAACAACGCTCCAGCTGCCCATTTTTAAAAAAAAAACAGTAAGCAACTCAGGTTTAAAACTACAAAGCGCATAGCAGCAGAAAAGGCAGAGCAAGCGCACAGAAGCAGATTAGTGAACAGAAGGGAGTGCAGGAAAACTAGAATGCACACTGGAAAATAGAAAAGGCAGAGCAAGCGCGAGAAAGCACACAGAAGCAAGAGAAAGCGCTTAGGAAGGGACAAACAGCAGCACGAAAAGCAACAGAATGCTAAGGGAAGAAAGCTCAAAGGTGCATACCAGAAAAGGACAATACTGGCAGTAGCGCCGCTGCAACCTACCATAACCCACCAATGCCGCAGCAGGATTGCGCTTGGAACAGTGAATCAGTGAAGTAAGCGATTCTTACCATGTATAGATTGCGCCCCTGCTTGGAGAATTGGCAGGATGGAGAGCTCTACTTTCATATACAGAAGGTGAGCGCAGTCCCAGGGGTCTTGGGTTCTAAGGAGGGTACAGGGCGGTTGGTGAGACCTATTACACTTGTTTCCTAACCTTAGTCGTGTATCTTTACAGAAGCAGATCCAGTATCCCCCACAGTCCCGAGAGGTTCCAGCACAGTTCCTGGTGCTCCTGCAGAGCCAAGGTGAGCGTTAAACGAAGCCTGCGGAGGCTACCCCAGTGGAGACGACTTCCGGGCCTAGAGTTTCCCTGCCACCCCGGAGGGATAAATCTTTCCAGTGTATCGAGAAGACCAGTGTGAAACTCTGGGACAAGAAATAGGAGGGGGGGCGCAGTAGCCCTAACGGACACGAATACTACCTCCGAGGATGAGCTGGCAGGCGTCTAAGCTATCCTGGACAAAAAGTTCGAGAAGGTCAGGACCTACGGGAGGGATCCCGACGAGGTGGACGTAGGGAGCAACGGTGGGGCCGAAGAGGAGCCGCAGGCCGTCGAATCGGAGGACCTCGCACCCCAGCCGTCGCTCCCGTCACAACCGATGCCTACGCCACAGGACAATTCAGGAGCAATCTTGATGGCTTTGCAGACCATGTGTACCGAGATACGGACAAGATTGCCCTTACCCCCAGCGGACGATCCAGTGGCACCTGGACCATCGGGGAGCCCACCTAACAAGCAGAGGCGAGTCCATCCACCCCCTCCCTTCCAGCCTTCACCCCCATCCCCTCCTCCGAGGGATGAGACGGGGACAGAGACAACAGACGACGACGGTGGTGACAACGGGACGGGTTTCCTATCCCCCCCCCCCCTGCCCGGGCCTCCCCTCCCGACGAAATTGTCTTTCATGAAATGATCGCCAGGGTATCAGAGCTTTTCCAACTATGCCCCGAAGAGCAGAAGGAGGAATGGTTCCTCTACAAACGACGGGAGGCCAAGAGGAAGACAGTCCTCTCAGTCCCGTTACTGGATGAAATCTGGGACAAAGGACTGTCCCTTCTGAAGAACCCGTCCACGGCCCCTGCAAAGAGGGACCGGTATGAGAAGAAGTACCGGGTCCCGGACTCTGCTCCTATGAGCCTCAGGCACAGCTGTCCCCGGATTCAGTGGTCTCCGCGGCGACCAAGAAGAAATCGGCTGGGGTTACGGCATCAACTTCCACTTCCCCACCGGACAACGAGGGGAAGAAGCTGGATGCCATGGGACAACGGGTCATCTCGTCGGCAGCGACGACCATCAAGGCGGCCAACGCCCACGTGATCGTGGCGCTCTAAGACGGGCAGCTGTGGTTCAAGATCGCTACCCTCCGGGACTTCCTCCCAGACAAGAGGGTGGAAGCCCTTGAAATCCTGCAGGAAGGTGAGGTGGCGTTGGACCACGCCATCATGGTGGCTACGGACATCGCCGACACCGGCTTTCACCAGATGGGCAGCAGCGTTTGCCTTCGCCAGCGCGGTTGGCTCAGGGCCACCGATGCCCTTCGACGGGAACAACCTGTTCGGCAAGGCAGTGGATGAGTCACTGCAGGCCATCAAGGCGGACACCGAGACGACCCAGGCCTTGGGCGCTCTCCATCTGCGACAGCCACCATTTTGGACCTCCGGAGGCAAGTCTCAAGGTGCCTCCAAAGGATTCGGTGGCAGTTCCTCATTGTACCGCCAGGCAGCCTGCTCCTCGTTGTAGGAAGCCTACAGCGGCCGCAACAAGACAGGAGGACACCGTCGTCGCCAAGGTGGCAAGGCCTCGGCGAAACAAGACTGAATCGGCTGTGACATCTGGCCCCCACCCAAGCACCCAGGTGGGAGGCCGGCTGGTGAATTTCATCAATGTGTGGGAGTCCATCTCCACCGACCGTTGGGTGCTAGATGCCCTGGCCCACGGGCACACACTGGAGTTCCAAAGAACGTGTCCCCGTTTCCCACCTGTGGCCAGGAAAGAAAACCACGTGCCATAGTGTTTCTGTAGGTACGAGCAATGCTAAAAAAAAAAGGGTGCAATAGAACTTGTCCCAAAGAGGTTCCGGGGCTCCAGAGTATACTCGCAGTACTTCCTTGTCCAAAAGAAGACCGGCAGCTAGCGCCCCATCCTAGACCTTCACCGCCTCAACAAATGCATCAAGTCCCAGAAGTTCCGGATGGTCACCCTTCAGCACGTGCTGGGACAATTGGAGGAAGAAGACTTCCTGTCGTCGATGGACTTGGAAGATGCCTACTTCCACATCCCCATACACAAGGGACATCGAAATTTCCTACAGTTCATGGTCCAAGGGCGGCACTACCAGTTCATGGTCCTGCCCTTCGGGTTGCAGTCAGCGCCAAGGGTCTTCAAGTGCCTGCCACCAGTGGCGGCACGGCTGCCCCTGCAGGGGATCCATGTATACCCCTACCTGGACGATTGGCTCATCCAAGCAAAGTCAAGAGAACTCGCCGTCCATCACACAGCGAAGACCCTCCGCCTGACTGGGATTCTCGATCAACTTCGCAAAGTCCCACTTGGCACCTTTGCAGGACGCCCCGGTCCTGGGAGCCAGACAGAACACAGTGGCACGGTTGGCTTCATCGTTGGAGGAGAGGACGAAAGCCATCTTGGGCAAGGTAAAACGGCTGTTGACCATGGAAGTGGCCAAGGTGAGGTCCATCAAGTCCCTGCTCGGCATATCATAGTGCATTTACCTCGTACGGATGCGGCCACTGCAGTAGTTCCTCGACTCCTGTTGGATGCAAGCAGCGGGCAGCTTCGAAGACAAGATTTCCCTCAACGAGACTTTCCGCCAAGCGGTCAGGTGGTGGGGCACCCATGCGCATCTAGCGGCGGGCATGAACTTCCAGACCCCAGCGCATCAGGAAACAGATGACGGATGCCTCCCTGGACGGATGGGGAGCGCACACCGGAGATCTCCACGCAAGAGGCCTTTGGCTCCCGGATGAGTGGTCACTGCACATCAACGTCCTGGGACTCCCAGCCGTGTTCTGGGCCTTCAGGTCTTTCCTCCCGTCCCTCAAGGGTAAGGTGGTGAGGGTCTTCACTGACAACACCACCACAATGTTCTACATCCGGAAGCAGGGGGGCACCAGATCCCCAGCCCCATCCAAGGAAGCGCAGGATCTGTAGCACTGGGCCGTTGCCCACGGGATGTGACTCGTACCCTTCCATCTGGCAGGAATAAAGAACACCATTGCCGACTCCGTCAGCAGGGAGCTGCGATCTTGCCACGTGTGGGAGCTTCAGCAGGATCCAGTGGATCTCCTATTGCGATGATGGGGCAATCCCCAGATCAATCTATTCACAACAGCGATGAACACCAAGTGCCGGAGGCATGGACGACACAGTCTCATTCCCCTGGAACGGCCTGTTCCTGTATGCGTTCCCACCATTGCCGTTGCTGCTGCGACTCATCAGTCAAATCAGACGGTCCCGGTACAGGATGATCCTCGTTGCACCGGCGTGGCAGAGGAAGATTTGGTTCCTGGACATGTCAGCTTCTCCCCCCCCACCACCCCCAGTCAAACTGCCGACGGACGTGGATCTTCTCGCCAGGGAAGGAGGCGCCATCCTACATCACGACCCGGGCTCGCAGAACCTGCAGGCCTGGCTCCTGCAGCGCTAGAGTTCGGAGGGTACGATATCCCGGCGGACTGCAGGGAGGTGCTTGCAAAGGCCAGGGCGTCCTCGACTCTTAAGTGCTATGGACACAAATGGAAGAGGTTCTCTGTCTGGTGCTGTGCACAGAAGATCAGTCCTCTGCGGATTACAGCCCCTCAAGTGCTGCTGTACTTGCTGTGCTGGCCAAGGCGGGGCTGGCTCATGCCTCCATCAAAATCCATCTGGCGGCGATCTCCCGCTACAGCAGAACTCCGGGACGGTCGTCGCTGTGGTCTCATCGCCTGGTGAAGGAGTTCATGAAAGGACTGTCCCGCTCGTTCCTGCCGGTGAAGGCTCCAACCCCGCCGTGGGAGCTCAACGTGGTGCTGACCAGGCTCATGGGTCCGCCATTCAAGCCTCTGCATTCGGCACCGTTGAAGCTCCTACCCTGGAAGACAGCGCTTCTTGTGACCATCACCTCCGCAGGACGAGTGGGAGAGATCCAGGCACTCTCCTGTAAACCTCCACATCTGACATTCCACGAGACAAGGGTAGTGCTGAGGACACACCCCTCCTTCATGCCCAAGGTGCCGTTGGACTTCCATCTCAACAAGCCCTTGTTGTTACCTGTTTTGTTCCCGTCACCTTCGTCGCCGGCTGAGAGGACTTTGCACTCGCTGGATGTGGCTAGAGCGCTCAAGTTCTACGTGCACCGCACGAAGAGTTTTCGGAAGACATCACAGCTGTTTGTGAACTTTGGCCCTGTGAACCAAGGGAAGGCCCTCTCAAAGGCTTCCATTTCCAGATGGCTCTCCGGCTGCATCATGCACTGTCACCGGTTGGCAAACTGACCGTTGCAATGCCGTCCGAGAGCCCATTAAACCAGAGCAATCGCTGCTATTACGGCGTTCCTGTCTGGTGTGCCCCTGCTGGACATCTGCAGGGCTGCTACGTGGAAGTGGACATACACCTTCACAAGATTCTACTGCGTCGACCGGGAGTCCAGAGTCGTCCAGGCAGTGCTGCGCAACCTCTTCGCTTGAAGGTGACCCTGGTGAGGAGGTAAGAGATGCTTAATGTTGACTTGTTGAAATGCTTAATGTTGAGCCTTGCCACCTCCCGTGGTTGTGCATGTGTGTACTGCTATGTATTCTTGTATTCATGAGCATGTGAATCCATGCCAGACCCCATGCTGGAGAAGGACCAAGTTACTTACCTGTAACTGTTGTGCTCCAGCATGGGTCTGGCATAGATTCACATGCAAATTGGTCCCACTGACACTTTACATGCTACTAAATCTGAAGATGGCTGCCAGGGGAGGGGCTTAGGTAGAGGGCAGTCATTGGCTGGGGGGGGCAGTATGACCCAGAGACCAGTGATTGGTTATTAGTAGAAAGTTCAGAAACGAAACAAACTGATTTTTTTCTTTACCGAGGATTCCCAGCCTGACAACGGGGAATATTCATGAGCATGTGAATCCATGCCGGACCCATGCTGGAGAACAAGTTACAGGTAAGTAACTAGTTCCAACTAAAGACCGATTTTCAAACATTCCCTAACCGGCAAAACTGGAAAGTTAAAATGAACCCAAGAACATGTAGAAAAACACCACCTGCTAGACAGAGAACAAGTTGGTTTCAGACCAGCAAGAGGAACAGAATCAGCACTACTATCCATCTGGTACGACCTAAAAACAAACGCCGATTCCAACACAACCTCAGCTCTGATTCTGCTCTACCTCCCCGCAGCCTTTGACAAAGTAAGCCATGACACCCTAACCAAAAGATTGGAAAATATAGGTATAATGGACATGGCACTACTCTGGATTAAATCGTTCCTAGCAGACAGAACACAAACCGTATGGATAAAACCCTTCAAATCTACTCCACGAGTTAACGACTGTGGAGTACCACAGGGATCCTCGCTATCACCACTATACAATATCTACCAGACTCCAGTAATCAGAATCTTCAAAAAATAAAAACATTACATGCTAAAACTATGCAGACGACACTCAAATCATCTACAAAATCTAAGACACTGAAGCCGATCACTCAACCCTAATTGAGTGTCTAAAAAGTCTTTAACTGGATGAATGCCAACAACTTGAAAATCATCCCAGGAAAGACAGAAATCATGATTATATCCAAAAACAAAGAGAATACCTAGATTCCCTGGTCGAAGGAAATGGGAACCGCGTCCACACCATCTAAGGTAGTTAAAAATCTGGGAGTCCTGATGGACAACATCCTAACCTTGGAACCACAAATAAACGCAATAATCAAGAAATGCATCTACCTCCTTCACACAAGAAGAATCTTACATTCCTCTCCTTCACCCACAAAACACTCGCAATCGTCGCCCTCATGTCAAGAATCGATTGCGCAAACAGCCTCTACCCCGGGATGCCAGAATACCTCCTGAAGAAACTACAACACATCCAAAATGCAGCAGCCAGACTCTTCCTCAAACTATCCAGAAGAGACCACATCACTCCAGCACTAAAAATACTACACTGGCTCTCAGTCAAACATTGCATCACCTTCAAAACAATGTGCATAACACACAGGGCAATCAGCGGACAGGGAGCTGAATTACTACAAAAGAAAATAAAATAATCTACAAGCCAACAAAATCCACCAGGAACCAAAGCCATATGTCATGAAAAAACAAGGGGGCTCCTCTTTCTCCCACCTTGCTGCAAAAACCTGGAACATCCCGAAAGAAATAAGAAACACAGACCATCTACAATTCAGAAAATGACTAAAAACCTGCCTTTTCAACACTGCAGAATCAAATTGAAACTAAACAATCGAACAGGAAACACAAAGAAGAGGTTGACAGAATTTAGGATGACATGGACAACACCCAGAACCGACTAAGGGAAACTCCCACAATAACAAGGGAGACGTTAGGTGGAATAGGACACAAACGACAACCCCATGAGGACAGAATTAGTATCCCTGCCCAACTCCATCCAATAACCTCACCCACTCCATGAATGTTACCAAGCCCCATACTTAGATGGAATTGTGAATATTAGCGGCTGCTGCATTTGGACGGAGTTGTGATTGATGCCAGATGCCATGCCTGGACATAGTTGCGAGTGTTGGCATACGCCGCGCTTGGATGGGATTGTGAACGGTATCCTGCGTGAACAACAGAATAGGATTATGAATGTCGACCATCGTCACATCTGGATAGAGTAGTGGTCGTTGACTGACGTGTCTGCACTGCATGGGGAATACTATCGAGGTCATACTTGAATGTAATTCCCAACACTTTCCTACCTCGCATATAGACAGGCTTCAAAGGTGGCCAGGGGCCAGGCTTGGACACAGTTGTGAGTATTGGTGGACGTCGTATATGGAAGGGACTGTGAATATCGGCTGGAAAATTAGCACAACACTTCTAGACAGCGATGCCAATTAACCAACCCACTAATAATGTCACCCTCTGCATATACCTGTCAAACTCTAACCAAACACAACCCTATAACACAAACTTCACTACACTGGAATAACCAAAACAAACCACACAGACTTGCACAACAGCACACAATGGCTACCGACCGGCAAACACCCCAAGCCCAGCGAATGGTGTTAACTGGACTGAGGCTGACGACTCATTGCTCACTTGCACTTTTCCTGCTTATCCCCACGAACTCACCCTTTTCAGAGCTGCCAGGGGACCATTCCGGTGGTGATAGTGTGCGGTACAAATATCCTTTGACATTGATTCTATCCCAGGACGCTCTGTTCTTGGGGTCCAGGCTCAATGCGGTCTCCTGCCTCTCAGCCCCCTCGGAGGAAAGGATCGCAGCCGTTTTGGGCAAGGTACAAAGGCTGTTGGCACTGAAGATCGCCATGGTGCGTGCCATCAAGTCGCTGCTCGGCATGATGTTATTGTGTATCTACCTGATCAGACTCTGCAGGTTGCGGATGCGACCCGCCAAGAATTCCTGGATGCTCAGTGGGCCTAAGTGTCTGAAAACTTCACTGACAGGATTGTCCTCGACAAGGAATTCCATTGAGCTATAAAATGATGGGGTGGGTGCTCAACATCGCCGGTGGCATGAATTTCCAGAGCCCCCCATACCAGGAGACTGTCACCACGGACGCTTCCCTGGAGGGCTGGGGAGCCCACGCCGGATGACTTCATGCCAGAGGCCTCTGGCTGCTGGAAGAGAATGGTCTTGAGTGGTGTTCTGGGCCCTAAAGTCGTTCCTTCTGTCTCTCAAGGGCAAGGTGGTGAAGGTCTTCACGGACAATATCACCACAATGGTCTACATCCGGAAGCAGGGGGGCACCAGGTCCCCAGTGCTCTCCAGGGAGGCGCAGGACTTGTGGCAGTGGGCTGTCGCCCAGAGATGGTTCTCATTCGTTTTCACCTGGTGGGAGTCAAGAACATAGTCACCGACTCCCTCAGTAGGGAGCTGCGCTCTTGCCACGACTGGGAGCTTTGGCAGGATCAAGTGGACAACCTTTTCCTCAGGTGGGGCAGACCCCAGTTCGATCTGTTTGCGACGGTGACGAACACCAAGTGCCAGAGGTTCGCCAGCAGGTTCCCCCCAGCTGGAGAGCATGGGGGATTGTTAGGCAGAAACCTGTGCAGTTCCCTCTGGGACCACTGCAAAAGATTTAGGACTACAGGTGTTTGGCAGTAAACCCACTTGGTAGCAGTCTGTACCACACAGATTCACTTGGCCTGTGGCTGAGCAGTCAGACTTCCCTCAAGCAGAGTTAGGCAGTATACAGAGTATTCACAATAGGTCAAGAGAACACAATAGAACAAGTAAACACTGACCAGGGCTTGGTGTAAAAGAGATATAAGTATTTATTTAAAACCACATCTAGAAAAACACACAGGCACTAATAGTAAGCAATTCAAAAACACGGTCACTAAAAGATATACACTCCCTTAAAAGAATATTAGACAAGTCTTAAGTAAAGCCCCACTTATTTTCAGACAGCAGTGAGCGCTTAACGTAGATGGCACTCTAATAATTCGTTTAAACAAGGGAGAGAAAAGCAGAGAATAAATTGAAACAGATCCCAACACTTTTTCACGAACACAAGAGAGGAAGGCAAAGTAACACAGTGAATTGAGTCAGTAGGCCGGATCCGCTCTAAGAGGATCAAAACGAATTGTGTCTAAGGTCACACGGTTGCAGTGCACAAAAGTCTTGTAACGGTTCAAAAAGGAGTTGGACCAAAGAAAGGGACCAGTTAGAGGGTCAAGGCGGCCAGCCCAGTCCAGAAGGTTAAGGGGTTATTACCTTGTAGCAATCTTTAGAAAGGGAGGCCTGGCGGGCACGGAACCTTAAAGTGATGAGAATACTCCAGCGGGTGCAGTTGTTCCTGGCAGCGGATGCAAGTCGGTGCTTCATCCGGGGGAAGAGAGGATCTCGTCGAGGAGGAAGACAGGAGTCCGTTGCACTGCCAGGGAAGAAACCAGCCGCAGAGTTTCTCAGATAAAAGGAGCGGTCCTTTAGTTTGCGGTCCAGTGGTAAGTGGCTATCCGGTTGCCGGGGTGCTTGGCACGGGCAATTCGACCACAGACCGGTCTGGGGTGCCAAGAGAAGAAGGTAAACTGGTTGTGCCCACCAGTCAGGGGATGAAGCCTCTCCAGCCGGGAGATCTTCTCTGTCGTCAGGAAGTGGTGAGTCGGTTCCGCAGGGCTCCACCGGTGGTGTCGTCGTGGTAGGTCAGCTCAGCTTCTTCCTCGTCGGATTCTCAGGTCCTGTGGCGACTTCTAAAATTCCAGTTCCCAAAGCCCTGCTTTTATGCAGCACACCCCCATTCACTCAGCCTAGCTGTCAATCAAACCTGCTAAGTGGTGAGCCGGCCGGCTCACCACTTGGGCCAATCATACAAGAGTGCGACTTGAGTTACCAAGGTAACTCGGTCCAGGGCGCCTAAACCCCCTCCCACACCACCTGTGGTACCCAGACAGAGTGGCACCACTTTTGGAGGCTTCTGTGGAGAAGCCTGCCAAAAAGTGGAACAAAGGGCTCGACTTGGGTTGGAGTCACAGAAGAGAACACAAATGCCATTTTAGAATCGAGTCCTGGCAAAAAATACCAACCAGCGAATTTAATAATTAAATAAACCGGCGTTATGTTCGAGGCTGAGAATTAAATAATTAAAGTTGGTAGCCTCGAACAATGGGAAAATCCCATAGGTAAATATTCGCGGTCGAATATAAAAAGTAGTATCCACTGCCACCAGCCAAAACTTTCAGGGGGGACGGAGACGTGCCCCCTCGACTAACAGACCCCGGGGCAATCAAATTGCCCCGACCAGTACGTCCACAATATGATGGTGTGTACTGGTTTCTGTTAATAATTTGGGACTAGTAAAGCCAATGGTGACTTTACATGCCCTCGGAGACAGTAGTCCGTCCCAGGGTATGGAGTCTATGGTGGGGTGTCACTAGGACACCCCTGTGTTACTGCACGGAGGGTGCTGTGTAACACACATAGTAAAAACACATGAGACCCTATGGAGTAAAGGAGCCCATAAAACACATTAACAGTCAAAGGAACACCATAAATCATGTCCAAGAGTGGGAGAAAGAGTCTCACTCTTGGCAGGAGAAAAAAACAAACTCCAGAAATCCAGCAAAGTTGCTGGGGGACTCACTAGGTTAGGAAATTCAGCCTAAAGAGAGAATTCTCCCTAACAGGGATGCGTTCCCCTTCCTGTGGGAAGGCCTGTTCCTGTACGCGTTCCCGCCGGTGCCTCTGCTACTACGAGTCATCAGTCAACTCAAACGGTGCAGGATGATCCTTGTTGCCCCGGTGTGGCCAAGGCAGATTTGGTACCCAGACCTTCTCAGCCTGTCAATGTCACCTCCAGTCAAATTACCAGTGGTCGCGGATCTGCTTGCCAGGGAAGGAGGCGCAATCCTGCACCACAACCCAGGATCGCTAAACCTGAAGGCCTGGCCCTGCAGCCTTAGAGTTTTGGGGGTACGAGCTACCAGCGGACTGCAGGGAGGAACTTGCGAGGGCCAGAGCATCGTTGACTCAAGTGCTACGGGCACAAGTGGAAGCGTTTTGCAACTTGGTGCCGGTCGCAGAAGATCAACCCTCTGAGGGCCAAAGCCACTTCCGTACTTGTCATTGGCGCAGGTGGGGCTGTCGCACACTTCCATCAAAGTGCATCTGGTGGCTATCTCCCGCTACCAGGTCTCTGAGACGGTCTTCTCATTGGTCACACCATCTAGTCAAGGAGTTCCTCAAAAGGACTGTTTCAATCGTTCCCGCTGATGAAGCCGCCTGCCCCGGCGTGGGAACTCAACGTTGTGCTGACAAGGCTCATGGGGACCAATTTGAGCCTACTTATCAAGCTCCTCTCGTGGAAGATAGCTTTTCTCGTGGCCATCACCTCTGCCAGGAGGGTAGGCGAGATCCAGGCCCTGTCCTGCAAGAGGCTTTATCTGACTTTCCACGAGATGAGGGTGGTGCTGGGGTCGCACCCCTCCTTCATGTCAAAGGTCCTGTTAGAATTCCATCTCAACGAACCTTTGGTGTTGCCTGTGTTTTTTCCGACGCCTTTTTCACCGTCTGAAAGGACTCTGCACTTGCTGGCTGCGGCACGTGCTCTGAAGTTCTACGTGGCACGCATAAAGAGTTTCCGGAAGACATCCCAACTTTTGTAAACTTTGGTCTTATGAACCATGGGAAAGCTTTGTCCAAGGCTTCCATTTCCAAGTGGATCTCCGGCTGTATCGCACAATGTTGCCGGTTGGCAAACCGACTGCTGCCCGGCCGTCCGAGAGACCATTCCACCAGAGCGATTGATGCAACGATGACGTTCTTGTGTGGTGTGCCCCTGCTGGACATCTGCAGGGCTGCTATGTAGAAGTTTACGCGCACCTTCACAAGATTCTACTGCCGTCCAGGGTTGGCCAAGCAGTGCTGCAAAACCTGTTTGCTTGAAGGTGAGCCTGGTCCGGAGATAAGAGAATTGCTTCTGTTGAGCCTTGCCACCTCCTTGTGATTGTGTATGTATATACTGCTATGTATTCTTTATTCATGACCATGCAAATCCATGTCAGAACTCATGCTGGAGAGGAAACAAGTTACTTACCTGTAACTGTTCTCCAGCATGGGTCTGGCATGGATTCTCATGCAAACCCTCTCGCCTGCGCTTCTGCGGCTCTTCTTGGTCATACTGCCACTTTGCATGCTACCAAATCTGAAGATGGCTGCCAGAGGAGGGGATTAGGTAGAGGGCAGTCGTTGGCCGGGGGCAGTATGATTGGTTTATAGGAGAAAGTCAGTTTGTAAGTGAAGCTGAAATCGTTTTTTCTTGTAGCGAGGATTCCCGGCCCGACGGGAATATTCATGAGCATGTGCCTCCATGCCAGACACATGCTGGAGAATAGTTGCAGCTTAGTTACTTGTTCCTTGCTGTCCTTGGTCACCTCAGGGTGTAGGAATGGAGTATGAAGCATATCCAAAGATTATCCACTAACTTGTTGTTCTTCTGAAAAGTAATTTTAAAGTGTATTTACATTGTTGCAACAAATTGCCCTTTTAAAGAAAGCTTATTTAAAAATTGGTGTTAAATATTTATTTATAACTGAAACCTTGAGTGTAAGTGTTACTTGGCTACTTGTATTTACAGATTTCATTTGTACAGCTCTACAACTCACATTTACCCCTTTTGAGATATGCCTGGCTGCTCAGTCACACTACCAACTTGTGTACTACAGATATATACCAAAAGGAGGGTTACCTAATACCAAGCAGATAAGTGTTGTGTAGTCTCACACAGTGTGACTGCACCAATTCTTAGCTTACACTGGACCTACAAAATAGAAAGGTAAGATCAATTTCACCTTACTATTCCCAAGAAAAAGTATTTAAACCTTAAGAGAAATCCAAAGGATTTCTCAGTGACACTGCACGTTGGAGTAAGGGGGATGGCGGTGCTGTAAAACCATTGATCGAAGAGTTACATTGGGGAAGGTCCTTTCTGAAGTGAGAGTGCTGGGAGTGAGTTGAGGTAATTGGCTTGATCCGGGTTAATGGTGACTGTATTCCAGAGAGGGCTGTGGGAGGGAGTTGTTGGAGAGGGCAAACCAGAGAGCTGGTATAGGGGGGCTTGGCGGTCAGGAGGGAGAAGATTGTGGAGTGATCTGTCCAGATTAGAGGATGGGGGTAGGTGATAAGGTTTGTGGTGCAGAATATTGCATCTCAGGTGTGGCCTCCCAGCGTGGGTGGGGGGATGGATAAGAGTTGTTTCAAGTTGAGCGTTTCTAGGTTTTCCATGAGTGAGCTGGTCAGGGGGTTTGGTAGGGTGAGCAATGGATGCTGATTTAATGTGGTCGATAGTGCGTCATGCAGGGAGTCTGTAAAGTTCCTGTTGTAGCCAGGTGGTCTGGGCAGATGGAGTTTGGTGGTTGTGAGGGGTCAGGGGGGGGATAGAGCTATAGCACCAGGTTAGGGTTGGGTGATGGGAGATTTGAGGAATAGAGAGGAGGAAGGAGTTGGGAACTAGGACGTGGTAGTGGAGAGAAGGGGGGGGGGTGTTTGAGGATGCAGACCATAACCCTTTCGTAGCATTCGTGCAGCTGGACCGGGTGGATGGGGGGGGGGGTGTTTGGGGAGTCAGGTGTCCTGAGATTGGTGTGTTGGTCAGGGTGATCCTTGCTGCACTTTGTGATGGGATGGGGGGTTTGGGGAGATGTGGAAGAGAGGATGAGGGTGTGTGGGTGTGTGAGGAGGTGCTTGGATGGGAGGGGCTTGGTAGCAGAAGAGGCAGGAGATTGGAGGAGTCTGTTAATTTCTAGTTTGCCAGCATGCACCTCTAAGTTGGGAGGGGCATTGTCTGTATTGTCGGTATGGTTGGTTTTGGGGGGGGGTAAGGGCGCATTTAACTGGGTGTGGAGAAGGAGATGGAAGGGGATGCATGTATGGTTGAGGAGGGAATAGGGGCATGCTGGTTGTGGAAGAGGGGAGAGGTTGGCTAGGTGGGTCTTTGTTAGGTTTCTTGAGTGCCAGCGTGCCGCTCTGAGCTTGGATGTGCAAGGCATGGTGTCTAGAACTGGGAAAGATGCACACACAAGCAAAGCTCACAGCAGTGCCATGTGCACCTGGGATTTGTTAGGACAGTTTTTCTGAAGTCCAACTAAGGGCTTAGTAAAACCATTCAACTGAGGCAGTACAAGACTCCACTCTTAGTATAAGACTGTACCACCTGAGTTCAGGGTAGCGTAGATGGATAAGCTAGGCTTATCTTGGGAGGGAGAGAGGGCTCTAGAATCAGTACAAATGAAATTGTAATACAAATGGTCCAAAAAAAACACAAACGCTATGTATTGTAAAAATAAATGGTATATTTAAATGCAAGTAAGCCCAGGGACATCTTGGGGAGGTGGGGGGAGAATAAGTACCATCATATTATATATATATATATATATATATATATATACATATATATATATATATATATATATATAGAGAGAGAGATCCCACAATTATAAAAACACACTATGCTTGAAGGTGTACAGACCAAAGCATATAACTTTATTTGGAACACCTAACAGGAATTCTAGGGATGTCAAATCCAATAGTTACTTTTAGATTACTTTCAGTCATACCAGGGTAGTAGACCCTATCAGTTGTACCGTGGCGCTCAGCAAGAAATCACTTGGTCATACTCAACTGGACAATATACTTCTGATCTAGTGAAACACAGATACTGCAAACCGTAATGGACCTAGAACTCTGATTCAGGATAACAGTTATTCTAAGGGAGTTGGACCATGGGGTGTAATATTAAATTACAGTTGCTTTTCAGTTCAGACGAAGGGAAGCAATAACTAACTTATTTTAGGATAACAGTTATACTCCAGGTAAGTAAAACCTATATACTTTACAGGAGCTAGAAGCAACTTAAAGGTAGGTGTAAACCTAAGACTTTGTCAGTCTGAAACATGGATTCATGCGCACGTGGTCAGGGCCAAAGCTACAGCAGTCTCCCTTCAGAGGCCCGTTTCTTGGGAAGTCATTAGCAAGACTTCTACGTGGGCCACTCTTTGCTTTCTGTAAGCAATATTCCCTGGATGCCAGTTCCAGTTGAGATGCGGAGTTCGGTCAGGCGGTGCTGAGGAACCTTTTTGCTTCTTTCTAATTATGAGGCAGGTTGTTACAGGTCCACCCATTTGTCTTGTTTGGTGGAATCGTCCACAAGGATGGAGGAAAGGAGATGGAACGGATGAGCAGTTAGTTACTCGCCGTAATTGACTAGAGTACTCGTAATCCCATTTCCTCCATTCATCCACCAACCTTCCCCTCCTAGTATGCCAGGGGATAAAATTGTTAGCATAGCCAGGTATTCCAGCGTCCTATGTCAAAAGGGGACTGAGGTGCTGGTGGGTGGGGCCTCAGAGGCATGCACATGCCGGGTGCTGCACTATAAACGCTGTACTAAATTTAAAGGGGCAGCTCACATTTTTGCTGCCAATAGTTCTGGTACTGTTCACCATGTTGGGGGACGCCCCACACGGATGGAAGAAAGGGGACGAAGGACTGAGTACTCTGGTCACTATGGTGAGTAACTTTAATTACATAAATACTCTTAACCTTTAAGCAACTCTGTTCAATATTTTTTTTTGGTTTTATAATGGTGGTCTACTGACATTTCTAACTCCCAGCATGGCTCTATGGTGCAGCCAGAATGAAGCAATTATTTTCCCAGTTTTCTAGATGAAGTGCCATGACATAAGGCACAGCCTTATCAGCCCACTGCAGAATGAGAATCACTCCAGATAATAGAGGTGAGTAGGTTTTTGAGAAATCATTGGATGGTGTATCCTGCAAGACCAGGGGACTTTGCTCACTTGTACGTCTGTCTTCATGCCATTCATCATCTAAGGTTCCAGTACCCAGTAGTTAACCCTCTCTGGGCCCCTTGCAACATATTTGCTACATCGGCCCACATATGATGGACTGTTAAATATCTGTTTAAACAGTTCTATAGCTAATTGTCGTGCTGTACTGCATGACATGTATTTTAAATGGACACGTGGTGATTGATCGCCTCCTGGTGGTCACTTAGATTATTCCTTTGAAGTTTTTAAAAACTATCTAACAGCCTATCCTGTCTTTATTATAAATTACTTCGTTTCTTCCTTTTTGTTTTTTCTTTTCAAGTTTTGCTTTTGTTTCTTTGCTTCTGTTTTAATTCTGATTTCCTTCCTCTTTCTGGTCTTTCCATCTGTTCTTTTCCTTCTTCCTTTCATCACTAATATTTCTAATGCTTGTATCTGCTTTGATTCACATGTTTGATGATGACCTATGCCAAATCTTAAACAACCTAAAAGGACCAAACACAGGGACACTGCTTCTTGGTGACCTAAATAGATGGAGAGGCAACGATGTAGATTAAGAGGCAGTCACCCTCGAAAGGGATCTATGAAACATTGATTTTACTGTGACTAACAAAGGTCCTACTTCCATATCAGGCAATCAATTGGATTTGGTCATAACAAATAACGCGGTTTTGTCAACACCCTACCTTGTATTTGGACCGACCATTATAAAGTAGAAGCCAAACTTACTTTAAAGCAAACAACCGCAAAGATTAATAACACCCCAAGACTGTTTTAGGCAGAAACCTCTTATATTAGCTCAAGCAATGAACCATATTATGAGCGCGACCTCCCATGATGACCCCTGCGACCTAATATCTACCTACAACAGCCACTTTCGAGAGCTACTAGATCAGCATGCTCCAATAAAAAACAAACAAGTCCATCCCAATCCCAACCACCAAGGCTGGTTCACAGAAGAAACCACCAAACTCAAAAAAGATAAAAGAAAACTAGGAAGAAAATGGCATAAAGATCCCTCAGAAAACAATAAAGCAAACTGGAAAAATATTGACCATGTTTACAGATCTAAACTGGCTGAGCGAAAAAAAACAAAAAACACTGAGGAAATATCCTCTGCGGCAAAATCAACTAAAACCTTTGCAAATCCTAAAATCTATTGAGAAGCCAGCTACTCTCTCTCCTCCATTCCAGCCCACTACGAAGGACTGCGAAAAAGTGCAAATAGCCTTTCAAAACCAGATTAAAAAAGCCTGAGAAACAATAGTAGATTGCAAGGTCAACGACCTTCAAAACTCCCTTTCTATTACTGAAGATCATATCCATGTCTATGAACTTAAGTTCAAGTTCACCTCAATCACTCTGGAAGATCTGAATAATGTACTAGCCACCATCAATTGTACCTTTGTCGTATGACCAACTCTACCTTTAGAGACTGTAAAGTCCCAGTGGAAATTAGTTACCCCCCCTGGTTAAGAAGCCAGGCCTTGATCAACAAGACCGCTCTAATTTTCAGCCAATCACAAATTGTAATTTCTTATTTAAAATATTGGACAAAATAGCCACAAGTCAACTTCAGGACTATGTTGACAACAATAATCTCCTCCACTCACAACAATCGGGGTTCAGAAGCGCACATAGTACTGAGTCCGCTCTTCTGGATCTGCAAACTAAAATGCTAGGCATTCTTGACAGGGTTAAGGCTGGCCTTTTGTTCCTCCTGGACCTCTCGGCAGCTTTCGATTTGCTTGACCATCGGAAGCTCCAAGAGGCCCTAGACACCTCGGCCAAATGTTCCCAGGAAGCCATCGATTGGGTCGCCTCCTTTCTCGAAGACAGAAGCTCAAAAATCACTTGCAGGGGCATGGGGGAGCTACTCGTCTGCTTCCAGACCTGTGGATTGCGTTCCACAGGGCACTAGTTTCTCACCACTGCTCTTTAATCTTTACCTTTGCTGTCTCTGTTCCCTTCTCTCAAAGTTGGGTGTTTACTTTACAAACTTTGCAGATGATACATAACTGATCATGGAACTATGTGGTAATCACACCCCTGATAACGATAAGCTTTCAACCATATATAATCACATTGAAATATGGATGAAATCTAATTGGATGTGCCTTAACGGATCTAAGACAGAGCTTATGACATTTGGCTCTACCAAAGTGCTAAACAAATTAGACCCTATCTATTCCTCCTTTTCAATCAAAGACTCTGCAATCAAAGTTGCTAATAAAGTTAAGACACTTCTATAGTCTATTTGCAATCTTCGGTGGGAACAGAAGCTCAAGTAGCCTATCTCAAGCGAAATTGCCAATATCACCAAAGGCTCTTAAACCGCATTAGACCACTACTGAACCTACAAAATAGTGCTATGATAGCCCGAGCTACTATTCTTTCGAGACTGGATTATGGGAATCCACTGCTGCTAGGAGCTAGCAGCAAATGCATTAAACAATGCCAAACAATCCAAAATAATGCTATCAGAACCATCACAGGCAGAGCCAAAAGAGAGCACATCACTGGTGATATAAGAAAACTTCATTGGTTACAAATAGAAGACCGCATCATATTTAAATCCCTGACGCTTGTCCATCGATCCCTGACGCTGGCCCCTCAAACTTCAAAAATGTTTTTCTACCGTATGAACCCAGTCGTAGTCTCACTACGAGTTTGGCCCTCCCAGTAGTCTCACAGTCGTAGTCTACTGAAAGTTGGCCCTCCTAGAAAAGCTATGGGTCTAAGCAGAGCGTTTTCCACCAAAGCTATCAAAAAATGGAATGAGCTATCTAGCCATCTCAGACTTGAAACAAACTTTTTGAAATTCAGGAAACCACTAAAAACCACTTTGTTTAAATGAAACTCTCCAAACACTTGACTCTTCTCCCCTGAATCCTCTGCCTCTTTAATTGTTGTCCAGTTTTCAGCTTGTCCTGGTGTACATGTTTTGCGCCCTGATGCCTGCGTGCTTCGGTGCAATAGAAATATTTAATTAAAAATAAAATATGCCCACCCTTCCTCACCTCCTTGGAGTTTTCGGTACATGGACATCAAATTCTATTTTGTACATACTTCCTTATGTACTTGCACAAATACTTCATGCGCACTCATGTCAAACAAAACAACTTGAGGGACTTTGACGCTGGAAGGACCATGAGTATTATGGATGTCGCACTACGGATAGTATTACAAACATGCCCAGTTGATGTCCCTTTTCGACTTTTGAAAACAAATCATGCAATACTCTGCGCGTACCATTAAATGGCGGCCTATGCAAAGCATGTGAAACTAAGCAGATAACGAGCATCAAATAGGATTACAGTGAGTAAAGTATGCCAAATATATACAATAGGGTGGCAACTGCTGCCCTATCGTTAAGTTGAGTCAGACTCCAGTAGGAAACCCGAATAAAATACTTGCTAATAACGTTTGACTCGTACAGCAGATTTGGCTGAAATTCTAATGACAATTGGGGATGCATGACCCCTCCCCATCTTGAGTGCAACATTTGGGAACTTTCTGTTGAACAATAAGGTATTCAGAAGTTGCGGCCTAGTCTCCATTCATTTTCCCATCGACAAAAAAGGTCAACCACGTCCGAAACAGCTTTGGCATGAAATGTTGACTCACAATCCATGTGTGGTTTGGGGTTATTCTGTCCAGAAGCTTTTTAAATATTTGATGGCAAAGGGGGTGACCCTTTCGCCAAAATAGATGGCTTATCTCCGGTACATTACCAAGAAACTGGCTGTTTATAATGAAACACCCGCCATCTGTTTTTTTTTCCCTCGATGCAAGAGATAGCAGAAGATATTAGAAAATGAAACACAGGAAAAACCCATTTGCAAGTCAAGAAAACATGCACATGCCGTCAGTCTAGAAGTGGGGCAAGAGGACACCAAGTGAATTTTGGGAGTTGGAGGGGGTCTAGGGACTGAGTTTACAACACAAAGCTTTCTGTAACCTTGGCTATAGCTGTGAGTAGCTGACATCTCGAAGCAAATTTCATCACAAACACAGCATTTTTATTTTCCTGTTTTTCTGATGTTTGCAGTTATTCAACTACACATAGCCGTGGCTGTCTGTAGTCCATACACTGGAACTAGGCATCCGGGACCCCCACCCATGCAATAAACCGGACTGGCCCTGCTTAGCTTCAAAGTGAGGAAGGTACCAGCCATGGACTGAGTGGGCTGGCACCTTCCTTACTTTGAAGCTAAGCAGGGTTAGCCCCAGTTAGTGCGGAGATGGCAGACCTGGTTGCCTAGCTTAGACTACAGATAGGTGCGGGTAGTATAACCACCAATGGTATTTGTAGTTCATAGCTGCAGTTGTGAAAAATATATATATTTTTACAGCTACAGTGACATCGGGGGTGAAAGATCAGTGCCACAATAGGCATCTGGGACTCCCATCCATGCAGAAACTGGGAGTGACCCTGTTTAGCTTCAAAGCTAGTAACGGGCTGGCGCACTAGGCCACGTTGCCTAATACATTAGCATATGTTACTAGACCACATAGAGCAACATGGCCTGAGTGGGTGGCCCCTTCCTCACTTTTAAGCTAAGCAGGGTCGGTCCTGCTTACTGCATGGATGGGCGATCGGAGGCGTACACAGTCCTGGATGCAGTGTCTCTTCTTAGTTTTAAATATCTCATAACACACTAAGGAAATACACAGCAGCCACATTAAAGGTCAAGCTGTCATGAGGACCACATGAAAAGATCTATCTCTGGCTCAGGAGCTGCACATACATGCAGAATTGCAATTCCAGCTTGTTAGTGCAAGGAAAACTAGAATAACCTTTTTGTTTTTACAAAAATCTGCAGGAAGACACAACAAAACAAAAGGGAACTCAAGAAGATCATCAAACTTCCAAATGACTTCCAGCAACACATTCAAGGCCTCATATCAGATGAACCAATACCCAGTGCTTTCTACATGCGCCCCAAAATACACAAGAAAACCACTCTGGATGCCAAATCAACTCTGGGTCAGGCACTCCGATAAGATCTCTGGCTGAGTCGAGAACATCTTGAAGCCACTGGTAAGAGTGACACCCGGCTATACCCAGGACACCACTGATCTACTGAACAAACTGGATGATATAAGCCCCCTCACAAGGGGCACATTGCTGGCAACCATGGATGTGGAGCCACTCTGAGGCATGTAAGAATGCTCTTGGCGATCAAAACCCACTTGCTGACACTATAGGCAAGTGCATAGAATTCATCCTGACCCAGAGTTATTTCACATTTGGTACTGATACCTCCAAATGATGGGGACAGCCATGGGCACTCAGATGGAGCCAGAGTATGCAAATTCATTCATGGCACTATTAAAGAAGGATTTCCTTGGTGCCTGTGACTGCAGACCTTTGATTACATCCTTCTTATCTAGATTGCATGTGAACTGGACCTCCTAAACTTCTACAGACGATTTAATGAATTCCGCTCAACAATCAACCTCAAACGTTCCTACTCTCCTGAATAAGTAAATTTCCTCGACACCACCATTACAATAAAAGATGGCCACCTACAGACCACAGTATATCGCAAACCAACAGACCGTGCCAGCTACTTGAAGAGTGACAGCTTCAACCCAGTGTACACAAAACATGCTTCAATATTCAGCAAGCATTAAGATAACATTGAATATATGCTCAGGGACCAGGATACAAATATACAAAGTTTGAGATCATACTTCATAAACTGTGATTACAACCACACAACGGAGCAACCTCTTAGAATACAGAGCGAAGAGACACTAACCTGGGTGCCACAGATAATCGCATGCAATTCAGAGCTCGAAGCCCTCCGCAAGATTGCTAAGGAACTCCAACCCATCCTGCAACAAGATGAACAGAGATGTCCCTTCTTGCTTTCAGACAACTAGCCAAACTGAAGGGAATGATGGTCCGAAGCAAACTACACACAAATAGCACAGAATTTAGAACTGTACCTTACAGAAACAAGACTCCTAACCTGCCCACATAAGATTTCAGACACAATCAAGACACCCCACGCGTGGCAGGACTACAAAATTATGGGATGGTTTTCATGTGCATCCAGCAATATTGTTTACTTGATTATGTGCATGAAATGTCCTGGACGTGGCTACTATGTTGGGGAAGCTAGTCCACTTCTACATTAACGCATGAGCCTCCATCGTCAAAGTTTGAAGTGATGTACTGGCAATGGGAGTCCAGTGGGTGAGCATTTTTCAGAAGCTAATCATACCTTTAATCTCAAGATTAACAACAGCAAAGCCAGACCCATGAATTCAAATGCATGCACATTTTCAATACACTGGCAGAGGACTTGAACAGACATCACAGTTTCATGAATCACTATTCCAACTAACAGACTTTCACTGTTTCCACTCCCAGATACAGGGAACACAACATCCAGACCTGACACTTTCCATGTTTTCCAAAGTCATTCACAGACATTCAACCAGCACTGCACCAGCCCCACCAGCCTCTGTAAGGCAAGGAATTGTTGCCAGACTCCCTCCAACCCAGCCCCATCTGCCAAAAGCTTCCCAGAAACTTCTCATGGCCCTTGTCCCTAGTCAAGCCCCACCCTTTTCTCTGTATTGGTATGTAATGCAATCCTGATATGGTATTTGCCAGAAAGATACCACACTGGGCTCTAATGGTCACAGGCCTAACACATAAACTGGCTGTATATCCCCTCTTTCAGATATCTAGAGGCACAAGCCTGATATGTTGATGATTCTGCTACAACTGATCTTATAAAGGGTCTGGCTTGACATACTGAGCTTCAACTGCACTGCACATGCAATGACTGACACCCAACCAACCCCTCCTGCCTTCTTGAGAGCACACGAACAGGGTGGACTGTTTTTCCATTTATTTTCCCTGCTCTTCACTTTCACTGACCTCTGCCCTATTTAACACAGTGTACCATTTAGGCCTTGAAGATTGCAATGTGTGGGGAGTTGAACATCCACGTGCATTTCTGAGCAAAACTACAAATAATGTACAGCCAGGCACAGATAACAGGGTATATGTTAATGTTAAAGGTATTTATATAGCGCACCCTCACCAACGGAGTTGTTCTCCAGGCGCTCTGGCGGATCTGCAAAGAAAGAGGTGGCGTTGGGTTAATAGGTGAAGAGGGCACAGGAAAGTGAGAAGGTGGTGTTCTGTTGGCAGCGTCAGTTCGTTTTTCACTGTGCGCTGAATTTGGGTGTGAATATAGGATCGATGCGAGTGCTTGTGTGCTGTTGCAATTTGTGTTGATTGTTGTTGCAGTGTGGTGAAGTGCGTGCGGTTTGCTGTGAGAGAAGTGGTTCTGTGGGTTTTTGTGCGAGTTAAGTATGCAGAAATTTGAGTTTTTGGTTGGTCGGTTATGTCTTTAATCCTTGTAGTGCTTATTTTATGTATCTGGTTGTCATACGGGGTAGGTATATCCTTTCCCTCCCCTTTCTTGACTGTCTAGTTTCTATGGCGATGGTGTGGCTGGTTCCCAGCTAAATTATTTGGGCTTAGTACACCCAGTTGGGCGAGTATTATCCCCTACTTAGGTAGTGGCATTATATTATCATTCCCACGCTCCTTCCCATCTATTTACTCTGTGGTCCATTGCTGCCTTGGATTACAATGGGCCAAGGTGTTATTGCTAGGTCATCCTTGCCTTCCTTCCCGATTAATAAATAATCTGATCTGTGTGAATAATTATCTGTGGTCGTTCTTTGGTATGATTCTAGGTGGTCTATCTTTCAAGTGGATATGTTGAAGATCAGTATATCTTTACTTCTATTAAGGGTGGAAGGCATAGGGATAGGTTTCCTCTCCCAGCTTCATTCCGCTGTGTATGCCCCTGCGGGCATTCTTTCTAGTTATGGGGTGAAGAGCCAGGATTTGAGGAGTTTCCTGAATTGTAGGTGGTCTCTTGTGTTATGTGTGTTCTTTGGTAGTTCGTTCCAGATTTTTGGTGCAAGATGAGAGAAAAAGGATCTCCGAGTTTTCTTTTGATGTATGATTTGGGTTCCAAACGGATCTCGCTATTGGATCCGATGGCCTTGTTGTGTGATGTACATTTAAGGAACTTGCACCTTGGTTGTGGATTGCTCTGTGCGTTATGCACATTGATTTGAACTTGATTAGCTGTTTGATAGGTAGCCATTGTAGCGTTTTCAGCGCTGGTGTGATGTGTTCTCTTCGAGGTAGTATAAGGAGAAGTCTGGCTGCCGCATTTTGTATTTGTTGGAGTTTATTTAGGAGTCGTTCAGGCATGCCTAGATATAAGCTATTGGCGTAGTCTAATCTGGACATTAGAGCGATGACTGTGGTTGTTTTGTTGGTGAATGACAGGAATTGTAGGATCCTTTTAGCCGCTCACAGGAGAAGAAAGCATTTCTTGATTACAGTGTTTATTTGTGGCTCTAGAGTGAGTTTGTTGTCCATCAGGACTCCCAGGTTTTTTACAATCGAAGATTGGGCTCGAGTTTCACAGAGTTCTGTTAGCCATGGGATGTAGAGGTTGTCTTCTCCATTTTTTGTGATGATCATTATTTCTGTTTTGCCTGGGTCGAGTGTGAGGTAGTTTGAGTTCATCCAGTTGTATATTTCACAAAGGCAGTTCTCTAGTGGTGTTTTCTTCTTGTGAGTCTTATATTTTATAGACTATTTGTGTCATCAGCGTAGTTGTAACGGGTGAGGCCATGTCTTTCGATGATTCTAATTAGTTGAGACAGGTAGATGTTGAATAGTAGTGGTGAGAAGGATGATCCTTCAGGGACTCTGCATGACGATTCTCTTGGGCTTGATTTGAAAGGTTTCATCCATACCGTTTCTGTTCTGTTTGTTAGGAAGGATTTGATCCATAGTAAGGCTTTATCAGTGATTCCGAATTCTTCCAGTCTCTTGATGAGGATGTCATGGTTAACACTGTTGAATGCCGCAGAGAGGTCTGGAAGAATCAGAGAGGTGCTGTTGTTTGAGTCTGCATTTGCCTTCAGATCATCCCAGATTGAGATAAGTGCTGTTTCTGTTCCTCTCATCGGTCTGAAGCCTACCTGTGCCTGGTTTAATAGGCAGTGTTCTGCTATGAATTCTTCTGGTGTTCTAAATATGTGTGATTCCAGGAGTTTAGCTGGGTAGGGGATGTTGGAGATGGGTCTGTAATTGGAGAGGTCTTCCACGTTTCCTGCTGTATCCTTGAGGAGTGGTTTGATGTATGCTGATTTGAAGGATTGTGGCACTTTCCCTGTTGAGATCGATTCGTTGAGGACATTGCTGTAATATTCCATTGGTGTTCCTTGTTAGAGGATTGATTTGTAAATGTCAGGGGGGCAGGGTTCTGCAGGGGAGCTTGATTTGTTGCTTTGATTTACCAGTTTGACGAATGTGTTCACTCTTATGTGCGGGAAGTTTCGGAGTTTGTTCTGGCATTCCTCGTATCGGTGGGTGTCTTCAATGTTGTTGTTACATGGTCTGTTTTGAATGGTCTGATGGATGGTCATGATTTTGTTTTTTAAATGGTCTGCAAGGTCACTGCATAGTTTCTTCGATGGTATTGGAGCGTTGTTGCAACTGGGTCTGTTTTTATTTCATTTATGGTTTTAAATAGTTCTTTTTGGGTGTTTGGTGCTTTGATGATTCTGTTGTCGTAGTATTTCCTTTTTGCTTTTTGCATTTCCTTTTTGTATGAGCGGGTATGTTGTTGAAGTTTGAATTTTTCTCTGCAGTCTTTATTGATCCTCCATTCTAGTTTTCATTTTTTCCTTTTCATGGCGCCTAGTAGTGGGGTGAACCATTTTGCTGTTGCTCATTTTCTGCAGGATGGACTGAAAGGTTTTTCTTTTGCGATCTTGTCAATTTTTGTAGTACTCCTTTTGCTGAGTATATCTATTTTAGTGTCTAGGTCAGCTTCGTCCATAGTTGCTTGTCGTTTGGTGATCTCCAATAGTTCAGTTAAGTTGGAGTTTTTTTACAGTTCTCCAGTTTTCTTTTTTTTAATGATGATCGGTAGCTTTCCCTGTTTCTTGGTTATTGGGGAGTGCATTGTGATTACGAAGGGGATGATGATGAGATGGTCGGTCCAGGGGATCTGAATCTGTGGCGCTGTGGGAATTTTTCTGTTGGCGAAGATTGCGTCAAGTGTATGTCCTGCCGTGTGGGTTGCTCCTTTGACTAGCTGATGTAATTTCATTGTGGTTAGTTGGCTGGTAAGAGATTTTTGTGAGGTTGTGGTTTCTTCATGGAACTAGATGTTGAAGTCTCTAAGGCGGTTATGCTCGATGGCTAGGTTGGTGATAGCTTCTATGAAGGTGTCTACGAAGGCCACATCATAGGTTGGTGGTCTGTATACCAGTAGGAATTTCAGGTGTGTTCTGGGATTTGTTGATAGACTTATGATTAGGGATTCACATTTATTGATGTTTCACGGTTTAATTTAAGTGTTCCTTGTGGATGATTGCCAGTCCACAACCTCTTTTGGTTTTCCTGTTTGCTTGGATGCACTTGAAGGTATCGGGCAGGCAGTTAGTGAGGGTGATCTTGTAGTCATCTAGCCATGTTTGTTATGAAAAGGATGTTGATGCCTCCGTCAATTAGGAGTTTGTATATTTTGGTGGCATGTTTGGGCATTGATCTTGCATCAGTTAGATTGCAGTGGATCTTTTTGGTGTGATTTGGTTTATTTGTTCCCTGTTTTGATTTGTGGGTGTTAAATTGTGGTGCTTTTATGTTGACTCCGAATGGTTGAGGTTCTGTGAAGGCAGCTTAGTCGTTGAATCGTTCTGTGAGGTTGATAATTGGATTGCTGACTTCTATTGCTTTGTCATTTGATCTGGGTATCGATAGTGCACTTCTGTTCTTGTGATATAGGGATTAAGGGGGTTGGCGTCATCCCATTTGCTTCTTGTGTCCACCCGTCTTTTGTTCTGTTGTTCTGGGCGGGTCTTTATCCATCTGGAAATGTCGCTGTCATTGAAGGATCTAGGTTCTTTGGTTGGTGCGAGGTACCGTGTAAGGTATAAGGATTTTCTCTTACCAAGTTTGTTCTGTTGATAGTATTATTTGCCGGGGTGTGTTCTGTCTTGAAGGTGTCTTCTGCTGCGGCCGGTTGAGCTTGTGTATCCGTATTATTTGTACCGTATTCCTTTTCTCTTTGTCAGCATCCAATTTTGCGTTGGGGCATTTTGGTTCCTTGATGGGAGAGGTTGGTCTGGGTGTTGGGTTTATAGGGGCAGTTGTCTAATTGTTGTGCCTCGTGCCAGGCTAGTGTTGATTTTAATCCTCTTAAGTTGTTGCGTCTGGATGTTTTTCTAGGCTGTCTTTGTTCCGTCGGTTGGGTAGGGGTGTTCCTTTAAAAACGGGAGGCCTGTCCTAGGGGGTATTGTACGTTGGTGGGTGGCGTAGCTGGTTATGAGCTATGGGTGCAGGTAAACTAGGGTGGGGATTATGGTAGTAGTTACTGGCTTTGGTGGTCGATGGGTGTTCTGGGGTGTCGGGTTCCCAAGATTCCATTGTGTCAGGAACTGACAATATCCGGACAAGTGAGAAGCAAGAGATGGAAAGCCCGGGTTTCACAGGTGGTCCACAATGTGACTGCACTCTTCTTGGGTGTAGGATATCAGATGTCCGAAGGGATGTAGGTTTCGGTAGGAGCCAGGCAACTATTCAACAGCTCGATTCCTGATCCCCGGACAGCAGCGGGTAGGTCCAGGTTCCGCAAGGAAGGCAGTGATCAGGGACACCTAGCTATCAGGAGAGGGTTTAGGCCTTGCAGAAGGCAGGTGGTGATCAAGTATCAGATTTGGGACACCTAGGTGACGGGAGGTTTAGGTTTGAAGATATAGGTGGTATTTAACGCCTAATTTTAAGACACATGGATATCAGGAGGAATGTCCAGGCCTGCCAGAGTGGCAGCAACCGAACACCCAGACAGCAATTGAACATCTAGACGGACACCTGGACAGCGGGAGAGGCTCCGGCCTCACAGTGTAGCATGTCTAACAGTAGAAGCTGGAGGTGGGAACACCGGCTTTCATGTACAGTGGCGGAGAGGCCCAGGTTCCACAACGCAGTTCATGCACAGGGGAGGTACACCTAGGTATAGTTTGGTACAGGAGAACACAGCCAGATTTGCATTTTATTTTATTTATAAAGTGCCTTACGCCAAAGCGCTGAACATCAGAACAACATGATACATAAAACAATAACAGTGGAAGCAACATACAATAATGAATCAGTCCAACAAAATAATGAGAAGAGCAATTAAACTGGAGGGAGGAGGGGAAGCATAGCAGTAGAACGGAGAGGGGAAAAGGATGGGAGCGGGGAGGAGGGAGAGAGGAAGGAGATGATCAAGGGGGAGAGAGGAAGGAAGGAGGGGGGGGCAGAAGGGGGAAGGGGTTTCATGGTGGAGAATGGACAAGGAGAGATTTAAGGGATGTGCGGAATGAGAAGGAAGGAAGGAATAGAGCGGATAGCGAGGTAAGGAGTTCCAGTGCATGGGGGCAAGGAGCTGGAAAGAACAGAAGCGGGAGTGGGCACAGGGGGGATGGAGGGACGGTAAGAAGGAAGTGGTCAGCAGAACGAAGGGAGCGGGAGGGAGTGTAGAAAGAGAGGAGAGGAGAGAAGATAAGGGGGAGCAAGACCATGGAGAGATTTAGGGGCCGATTCATGGAACAAATGTGCACCAAAAAAAGTGGGGCAAGTGTGAAAAAGGAAGCGTACGCGCACGCGTGCGATTCATGGAAGTCTCTGCACCTGTTTTTCTCGGGATGTGCATCAAACCCGTGCGTGACGCACACGGTTGCACACGTCATTACAACATCCCGAATGGCGTGCGTGACGCGCACAGGGAAAGTGCACACCGTCCGTGCACATACCAAAAAGGGGGCGGGACACGGGGCGTAACGCACGGAATGGGGAACAACGCGTGAAAAAGAAGACGTAACTGGGGAAGTACTGCAGGGAAATACACGGAACGCCCACACGCACGCGAACAACTTATTCATGGATTTGAATACGGGAAACAAGTGCACGCTAAAAAACGCACACAGGCGTCAACACGTCCGCCACAGGAAGGCAGGCGGAAGCCTCCCCGCGCACAGTATAAAAGCATGCACAAACACACACGTACATACCGCTACGATGAATGCCCCATTTGTCGCAGCACTGATCGTGGGACACCGCAGGAGGAGGAGAATAGCCAGGGCCTGCCTTTTTTTACCCCGGACCAGCCTTTTTGGGATGCCGGATGACCAGGTCTACGGCAAGCATAGGTTTCCACCTTGCATCATCCTAGACCTAGGTCAGGGAGTGGGAAGATGACCTTGCATCACCCACCCTCTGCTCCCAAGCATTGAGCCCCTTGGAGAAGGTGCTTGATGTCCTGCATTTTTTGGCCACTGGGTCATTTCAGCGGACTACTGCCATAGTGGGTGGAGGGGGGTCTCACAGGCCACTCAGTCACGCTGCCTACACCAGGTGTCGGCAATCATGACTGCGTGCCCCTCAGTCCGCAGGCACATATACATGCCCAGAACACCCGCAGAAAGGCAGGGCGTTGTCCAGGACTTTTACAGTTACAGGGTGGCACACTTCCCCAAACTGCTCGGTGCCATATATTGCACCCATGTGGCCCTATGTCCATCTAGGACCACTGAGCACATCTACCGAAACCGCAAGCACTGGCATTCCATCAACGTGCAGGTGGTATGCGATGCCAAGGGAATCATCACCTCTGTCTATGCAAACTACCCTGGCTCCACCCATGACAGTTTCATATACAGAATGTCCCCCCCGTGCCGGGCCCTGGAAGCTGGGCAGCATGGCAACACATGGCTCTTAGGTGAGTACATGCATGTCACACACAGACAAATACACAAACCCCAATAATCACAACCATTATCACCTCTCCAGGGGGCAGTGCCTACCCTCTGAGCAACCAGGGGTAGGCACTGTCCCCTGCGGCTCACACCCCCTTGCAAACCATCAACCCTCCATGGCCTCTTCCCCAGATGGTTCACTCCTGAGTTGAAGATCACTAAACAACTATAGAAATACCTAGAACGCAAATGGCAGAAAGACAAAACCCAGGAGAGCAGGGCCACCTTGGCCCAAAACCTTTATCAGTACAAGGCCGAAATACGGAAAGCAAAAAAAGCCCACTACAACTCCCGAATCGTAAACTGCAAAAACCGAAGCAAAGAACTCCACAAAATCATCTCTGAATTCACCAATCCGGTTTGCACCACGACCGTCCCAACCCCCTCACAATCACTGTGCGACTCACTCTCCCTCCACTTTTACACCACGGCTCTCGAAAGAACAAATACTCTAGCCACCAAACTGGCTCTTACATCCACCAGGCAATTCTTCCCCCATACTGGCCAGCCCACCAGCTGCGACCACTACGCAACCAACATTCGAATCCTTTAGTCCAATAGCACCAGAGCAATTTCTCAAACTTCTGTCTGCCCACAAACCAACTGGCTCGCCGCTGGACCCTTGCCCTGCCACAACCCTCAAAGAAATGTTTGCTTCCACCTGCGCAGGAGAACACGCAAGATCCATCATAAATGCCTCCCTTTCCTCTGGCATCTTTCCCGACGCATTCAAAACGGTTCATGTCAAACCTCTAATTAAAAAACCTTCGCTCGACCCTCTCGAGCCCAAAAACTACCGCCCCATCTCAAACACCAAGTTCCTTGCCAAACTCATTGACCGAACCGCCTACTCCCAACTAAATGCCTTTGTCGAAGCCAACAATCTCCTAGACCCCGCCCAATCAGGTTTCAGAGCCCGTCATGGAACTGAAACCACCTTAACCTCAATCTGGGATGACCTCAAAATGACAGCAGACTCCGCGGGATGTGCCGCACTAATCCTTCTTGACCTATCCGCCGCCTTTGACACAATCAACCACTCAATCCTCCTAGACCGCCTCCACTCCCTAGGAATTTGTGGAACCGCTCTTAAATGGATCGCTTCATTCCTGAAAGATAGGTACCAAATAACGATAGTCTTCACCTATACCTCCCAAGCCCGACCAGGACACAGGGGTCCCACAAGGAGCATGCTTATCCGCCCTGCTGTTCAATCTCTACTTGATCACCCTCCCACCAATAATTCGTTCACACAACATCCTGTGTTACAACTACGCCGACGACACTCAACTAACTCTAAAACTCCTGAACTCAAAATCCAACTCCCGGCCTGACCTGGCCTCCTGCCTCCTTGACATAGAACTCTGGATGACCCAAAGCCACCTCTTGTTAAACCCATCCAAAACGGAAATCATGGTATATGGCAACTCCGAACTTCTTCCGCACCCACTACCATGGCCATCCGCCATGGGCAACTCACCGACCCCCTCCAACTCAGTGAAAAATCTTGGATGCACCCTTGACTCTGACCTAACACTCTCGCGCCAAGTCAACAACGTCTCAAAGTCCTGCTACTACCACCTTAAAACCCTTAGGTGCATTTTTCCATATCTCTCATTGCCCAACAGATTTTCTGTGGTCCAATCAATTGTTATATCAAGACTGGACTACGCAAACCCCCTATACCTCGGAGTCCACACGTATCAACTGAATAAACTCCAAAGGGCACAAAACGCGGCAGCCAAATTGCTACTTGCGCTTGGCCCAAGAGACCACATCTCCCCTGCCCTTAAAACGCTGCACTTGCTTCCAGTAGCCCGAAGAGTGACTTTCAAAACCTTATGCATCTCCCATCGAGCACTGCATAAAACCGGACCTCAATATCTTCAAGACAAGCTAAAACCCTATCACCTCCAACACACCCTAAGATCAAGTTCAGCCGGCCTCCTTGTCATACCAAAGACAAACTCAGTCAGGTTAGGCGGATCATCATTCTCAGCCTTGGCCCCCATGCTATGGAACTCACTCCCACCCCACATCTGCCAACTGAGGATTTAACGTCTTTCCGCAAACTGCTGAAAACCTGGCTCTTCCCCTAAAACCAACCCGTACCAAACCCAAACAAACAGCATCTCAATGACACCAATCCAACAAACTACCTGATGTGAGAAATTGACAGCTAATAACCCCTAATATAAATTAGAAGGTCAAACAGAATCAAATGAATAAAGTAGATCAAAACAGTGAAATGGTTAATAAGAGTAAGCCATACGGATACGGAAAAGAGATTTAAACTCCTGAAATGGACATATGCATGATGAGTGAACGAAGTGAATGGCGTGGATGAAATATTTAGAATGGATGAAGCAGGTGGAACAGATGAATGCGCTGAGTGGAAGAACAGATGACTATATAGTGTAACGCTCACCTGATTCCCGCAGAGGCGCCGGTCTTGACTGGGTGAATGCCGTATCTTCAAAGGTGATGTGTAACACACGGTTGGCTCTTTGGGCTGGACCTCTGTGCACTGTATGTCTGACTCGAAGAGTAAGATGTCTGCAGATAGAAAATATGGGATTAATGAACTGGGGTTATTGGGTGCCTCTCTCCTCTTCCCTTTCTCTTCTCCTGTAGAACCCCAAAGGTTAACGCCCTCACCTTTAGGTAAGTGAATGCCGAGCTCTCCATCTGCCTCAGGGCAGGGTGCCGTAACCAGTTTCTTCACTGGATAAGGGTGCAGGCCTCTTGACCTCAGAAGACTGCTGTCCGTCGTTAACTGCACGAACGGTAAGTTCTGGGCACTTTAAATGTCTTAAAAGTCTTTTGTAATGATATCTCTTGTTTTGCAGGGTTCCGGCGATGGCGGATGGCGGGCTGATGAGAGTTGAGGATCGAACCCGCGTGAGGAATAGAAGCGCCTGGAAGCATGTAAGTAAGCGCTTGTAGCCTGCTTCACGATGCGCACTAACTGTCCCTTTTATCTTGCAGGTACAAGTTCGGAGCTTTAGAGAAGCTGAAGGGTGCTGGAATACCCACTGGATTCGGCGTGGGAAGGAGTAATGGCACGTGAGTAATAAAGTTGCCCAATGTCTTTAAACGCACCTTCTTTTGTCTTTCAGATGCGGGATGCAGCGCCGAAGGCCTCCGGAGCGTGCGAAGAGCTGGTAAGCTTTTGTCTTTCAGATGCCGGAATGCAGTGCGAAGACCTCCGGAGCATGCGAAGAGTAGGTAAGCCTTTGTCTTTCAGATGCCGGAATGCAGCGCGGGGCGTTGGTGACAGCCGATGGACCAGGTAAGAGATGCGCTGCCACTGGAGACCGTAGTGCTAACCTGTTCTTTCTTTGTCTTTACAGGTGCTGCTGAAGACTGGATTCCAGGATGGTAAGCCTTTGTTCCCTAGGCCCAGGATCAGAAGCAGAAGACACGATGAGCGTTCTGCTGCAGAGAAGGCAGAATAACACAAAGCAAGATTCATCCATCGGGTGTGGTTTAAATAGCGTCCTGTAGTGCTTAGGTGTCTCCTTCCACAGCCACGCCTAGGTAAGAAAAGAGTTCCTGCTTTCCAGAAGAGTTCCAGTGTTCTGAACCTAGGGAGTGGCTCCTGCCTCACCCAACAGGAAAAGTAGTCCCAAACAGAAGAGGATCAGGGGTTCAACTGGCAGGTAAGTAAGCAGCATGGTCTGCTGCAGGTAAGTCCACCCAAGCATTATGAGCCCGGCGCTTCCAGCGCTGGGACTGGGCATCTTTATGAGCCTGGTGCCACTGGCGCCAGGACAGGGTCCAAAAGGTCCCAATTGGGACTGGCTGGCACTCGAACCGGGGTTATGGGTCTGCTTCCAAGGGAGTCGGGCAAGTCCTGATCTTTTGGAAGCAGAGATCATGACATATAGTTCGAATGAGTGTGGAAATCGAATATGTATGTAGATCGGATGAGTGTATAGAATGGATGAACATGTTGAGCGGATGAGTGTGTAGAGCGGTGTAACGCTCACCTGGTTCCCTCAGAGGCGCGGGTCTTGACTGGGCGGTGAAACCGTCTTCAATGTCAGGCCTAGGATTCGTTTGGCTCCCGGATTCGGCCCCTTTCTCACCGAAAGTTTGACCTGAAGGGTGAGGTGTCTGCAAGTGGAAAATCAAGGTATTAGTGCTTGGAAGATTGGGAGAAGTTCCAAGTCCCTCTCTCCCCGTGGTACTCGGTCGATGGTTGTGCTCACCTTAAATAGGTGAATGCAGGGCTCTCCATTCTGCGTCTCATGCAGGGGCGCTGGGTCCAGTTACTTCACTGGATATGAGTTCAGCCTCTTAATTGCAGAGGGTAAGTTGAGAGCGATGCCGCCGTGTGCTGCACGAGCGTGACTTGTAAGTATAAAAGTTCCCTTTAGATTGCTCTCTTCAAATGTCTTATCTCCTTAATGTCTGTCTTTTCCCTTTCAGATGCTGTCGGTGCCGAAGAAGATGCTCCCCCCAGGTTCGTGGCAGAGAGCGTAACAAGAAGATGGTGCATACGAAGGCACGTAAGTAGAAAGGCTGCTCTAGGGCTGTAGAATGCACCTTAATGTCTCTTTTGTCTTTACAGGTGCCGGAATGCAGCGCGAGCAGAGTTGGAGCGAGCGTAACACAGGTAAGCAGTTTTGTAACTAAGCGTTACTAACCAATGTTCTTTGTCTTTGCAGGCCCGATGCCGTACGAAATATGCAGAAAAAACGCCTTGAATGCTGCCGATGGATCGGGTAAGTTGAACCGCTAACTTTGCCTTTGCCTAACCTGTGCCTTTTGTTTTGCAGGAGCTGCTGAAGACTGAGGATTGGTTCCCAGCAGGTAATTTTCGTATTCACAGGATCCGGAACTGAAGATTCACTGGAGCTGACACGGTGAGCGTCCTGCTGCAGATGCAGAATAACGCGAAGCACCTTGCATCAATCGGGTGTGGTTTAAATAGTCCATAGGAATGCTTAGGTGTCTTCTTCCACAGCCTCGCCCAGACAAAAGAGTTCCTGCTTCCAGAAGAGGTCCAGCATCAATGATCCAGGGAGTGGTGCCTGCCCCACCCAGAAGGAAAAGTAGTCCCTGCCAGAAGAAAGTGAAACATCATCTTGCTGGTAAGTAAGCAGCATGGTCTGCTGCAGGTAGGTCCACCCAAGCACTCTCACACTTGTTATGAGCCCGGCGCTTCCTGTGCCGGGACGGGTCCATGCTATGAGCCTGGCACCACCGGTGCCAGGACAAGGTCCAAAAGGTCCCTATTGGGACTTGCTGGTGCCGATAGTATATGTTATGAGCCTGCTTCCAAGGATGTTGGGTAGGTCCTGACTCTTTGGAAGCAGTGGTCTTGACAAGTGGCTGGGTGTGTAAAGCGGACGAGCGTGTAGCACGGATGAATGCGTAAATACAGAGAAGCGAGTAGAACGCAGGAGTGCGTAAAACAGATGAATATGCAGAACGGATGAACGTAAACTGGAGGAGTATGTAGAGCGGATGAGCATGTAGAGCGCATGAGTGTGGATAGTGGATGAGTACGGAAGTGCGGAGAGTGTGTAGATCGCTGAAGCAGATGAATGTACAGACCTGGCGAATGTATAGAGCGGCTGGGTGTGTAAAGCGGGCGAGCGTGTAGCACGGATGAATGTGTAAATACAGAGAAGCGAGTAGATAGAGCGCATGAGTGTGGATAGCGGATGAGTACGGAAGTGCGGCGAGTGTCTAGATCGCTGGAGCAGATGAATGTACAGACCTGGCGAATGTATAGAGAGGGGATGGGTGTACAGAGCAGATGAAGGTATAGAACAGATGAGTGTAGAGATGAATATATGGAACAGGATACGGCTGTTGAATGCGTCAAAAGCACGAGTGCATAAAGCAGATGAGTGCAGGGAGCGGGTGAATGCAGTGTCCATCTCCTGCAACACACTGCTCAGCACACAGCATAGTGACCAGTCGTGTGTGATGCACACCCTGAGCATCACATGAAAATGACAAACTAAATAAAAACACAAATCATGCATGTACAGGATCCACAAATGGTCATAGATCATGTGCTGCAGGGACACAGTGGTCCCCAGAAGGCTAACTGTGTGCACATGGAAGGGTGGTTGTACATGTTGTGGATCATAGTGCGAGAGTGTGTGTGTCAATAGGGACATGCACTCAATACATGCATGTGCAATCAAGTGACCATCAGTGTCCTCATCACATGTGAACATTGCCCATGTGTACACCCCAGCATGTCAAACCACAACTATACCCTCACACCTGAAAGGTAAACACAACACATGAACAGCAGAATACACATAGGATACCACAATTACAATGTCAGGGTGCCCATCACACTGTGGGGCAAGGCAACTGTCCAACAACAAAATACCCCCCCTCCCTCACATATCACCATGACCCACTGAAAAACTGTGCATGGGGTATGTAGCCTTCATCGTTGAAGTTCACCTGGCCACAGGATGACCCTTCCCCTTTGTCTCCTCCTTCCACCATGCGTGTAAAAAGTGTCTAGCTCCCTCAGAGGCCACCTTGACTTGCCAAAACAACAAATCAAAGAGAACTCAAAGCAGGCCAACACATAAACCAAGCAAAAAGCCTGCAGGCAGCAAAACAAACCAGAAGAGCTTCCAGTAGATGACTTGAAGTAGCAGTACGTCACAAAGCCCAAGTACTAGCACAATGATGGAACAACCAAGGTAGCACAGTAAAACAATGTCACAACAGGATGTGTACCATGTGTGGTACATAATATCGAATGATGCACCACAAACTGATGTGTACTGTCACAGCTCCCGTGTACAGGCGCAGGAGTGGCACGAACCAACCACCCCCCACCGTGGTCTGGGTGCCTGCAAGGTCAAACCCACACAGGCCACTGAGACCCTGGTGGGGAAGGAGGGTCAGGGATATGCAGTCAGGACAGGCATTGGTATACTGGATAACCGGAATGAGAGGCAGGAGAGGGGAGTAGGATTGACAAGGGAAAGTAGGGAATGTACAAAAACATAATAATCACATTAACACATACACAATCAGCCCAAACGTGTACATCATGCACATAGTACCAAATTACTCAAATTGAAGTCAAAGAGAAACTTATCTCTTGGGTGAGTGCTGGCCTCGTGCCTGCGCACTCTCAGGTCTGGTAACATGAGCAGTTCAATGCTGCAAAGAGAGCCAGAGTCTGTGCGTGCCCATAACACACATGCACACCACCATGCATGCTCCAGAGTAACAAGATACTCTACAAACTATCTGGTGTGGTGCTTCGTACCCCTACATAAGATTCCCCCCGTGATGGTTCATACACAGTCAATGCAGTAAGTAAAGCGCTGGTGGGTGCGTGGCAAATGTAAAACCAATGTGTCAAGATTCACACAACATCCAATGTACCCTGGGTAAGCATCCAGATGCATTTAGCAAGGTACGACTTCAGTACAAGTTGTGTTCCAGCATAACCTAAATAAAGTAGGTAGTGCATGTGGCAATTCAAACCTGTAAATGAAATGCACTGCACATGAGTCTGTCCCTCGCTGTCTGTCTCTGTGTAACTTTGCCAGCCACTGTCTACAGCATGAATTGCATGAAGCACATGTACAGCAAAGATAAGAAACACACTACACAATGTATAGCAATTAATGCACACATGAATCATGAAACCACCCATCTAGCATAGTAAGAACTGCAATCAAAATCACCCCTATCATCCCCACTATGGGTGTTCACACAAGTAGTACAGCAGCAGACATCCCACAGATATGACAGTCCTAAGCCCTTGTATAATAGGCTGTTACACCGAACCATCCTTGCGAGCCCATGGATAAGGGAAGCAGGAGTGGCATATGTGAGTCAGGACCCCAAGCTGCAAACACATACACGAGACAAGCTTGAAGGGACCAGCTGGTACAGACAGTGGATGCTTTCAAAAGCCACAAAGCACCACACCATCACATGAAAGCACAACAGACAAGCAATTTTAAACTATATTAACTAATTACACTAACTATCAAAAACCTACATGACCTAATTAAACTAACTATGAAATAGAAACTTAACTAACTAAACTAAAAGAAAGATCAAAAATGGCCACATACGACCCGGGGGGGGGGAGGCACCCAGGAGGGGGGGAGGTACAGGGTGCTGCTCAACACCCACATGCGATGATGTTGAGGGAAAAAAAAAACACTCCATGGGCTCAACGCCTGCACAACCCGACCTATGTGGGAGATACCTCGTCGTCCGAGTCTGGCTCTTCCTGGAAAGGAGGACGTGTCACAGGAGCCTGACCACGCGTAGCCGCAGCTTTCGTCGGCAGCAAGTCTGTCGGACGGATGAGCGTGGTTCTGTGCAGCAATGACACGTAGGTCTGCATGCAAAACCTCACGTGATACGTGTGCTTCCTCTTGCAAGGTAACATGTGTAACACAGAGTTCCTCCTGCAAGGCCTGGCTGGACAACTGATGCACCTCCTGGCAAGCATTTAGCTCAGCAGAGATGGCACGCTCAAGCTGCGCCACCCTCTCCTCTGACCGCTCCCTCTGGGACATCAGGACACCCAGAGTGGATCTGAGGGAAGCATACTCCTCCCTCAGGGCCTCCATGTGTGCCTCTTTGTGAGCAGCAATTGCTTCACGCAGAGACATTTCAGCCTGGCGTGCCCCGCCTGAGCGAGCGAGCCGTGGACCGTGCCGCCTGCTGCTGGAGAAGCACCTGCCTAGCAGGGGGGAGCACGGATTGGGACACCCTCACAGTAATGTTCTCCATTGCTGTCCCCTGGCATTCAGAATTGGCAGTCATGTCTTGCTCCCACTCAGTATACAGTGGTTGCGCGCGGTGACCGCGTTGCTAGGCTTGACACCTGTGGGACCCAAGGACCGGGTGTCCTTGTTGTGTTGGCACCACCCGCGGCTGCACGACTACATGCCCCCGTCGACGTGATGGCCCAGGTACATCAGTGACTGGTGTGGAGGGTGACCCTGCATCCCGATCCACCACAGGCGGAGGTTCCAAGACTGTCTGACCCATCAGTGCAGGTGTCGCGGACAGAGGAGTGCCCACATCAGAATCACTTACCCCTGACATATGGACCTGATGCACATCAACTCGACATGGAGGTCAGAGTGGTCATCAGGGCTGGACTCATTGCTAGCCAAAGACAAGATGGACTGTAGCACATGTGGGTTTTCGTGACCTACCACCCCACTACCCACTTGTGCCGGGTTGCTGTAGTGATGACAACCCTGTGCCTGGCATGACAACACCATCCTCTGGCTTCATTGCGTCATCATCTGAAAAGTAGAGAGAAAAAAGGTCACTACACATGTTAGAAGCACACAACACACACACACACATAGACATCACACAGACAGCAAACACATGAAGCAGACATGTCACACACAAAAGAGAACCTGCCATGCATGCTGGGTCAACTTGACATTGCTTCTGTGATTAGGCATGTAGAAGGGTGTTATATCGCTCTGTGTATCAGAAAATGTGAATGCAGTGCAAGGTCAACTTCAGCCATCACGTGCAATGTGCATGCAATGGGTAGCCTGGCTACAAGGAAACCACCCCTCCCCCAAGTGCAAATGCAGGGATACCTTGCATGGCATCAAAAGGATGACCATAGACCTGTGTATTGACAGACAGTGTTGACTAGCATCAATTGCATCATGTGAGTCAAGTGACAACACAGCAGATGATGATGGGACAGTAAGCAGGACACATGATGAAACCTCAGTTCACCCATGTGTGAAGAAGACACTACACCAGTTGGACAGAGTCATTGGCCATGAAACAGGCTGAGGCCTGTGACCCACACAAACGGTCACACCCTAAACATGTGTGCGACGCAGGACTGAGCCACAGTGGCCATGGGAAGGCTGATGAAATGCCATGTAATGTAGGTCACCCTGGACGCGTACTACAATGATCATCCAGTCAAGGACACAGGGGCATGCATGGAATCCACATGGAGCATGAATGGGCACTCATGTCTCTGCAGGGCATCTGACCTCTGCATAGTCCAAGTGAGGCACCCTCCAAGTACAAATGATGTACCCCACAGCATATGTCTGGCAGATTGGCTGGTGGAAGTTAGCATGTATACAGGACGCATGAACAGGCAAGTACTCAATGGCAAAATTGAAGCAGACCAGTGCAAAGTTGAAATTGGGGTCCGGGGGGGGGGTGGAGGGGCAAGGGAGCATGCCTACGTGGAGTACCCGCATGCAGGCAGAGGACACATGCACGTCAGTCATGCTATGACATAGTCCCAGGGCTGAGAAGAAGGTCGCCCCAGGCTACATGCAGAAGGGCCAGTGAGCTGGAACATGGACCGGAAGGGGCATCCTGGTGACCAGCATGTGAGTAGGGTGCAATAGTGGTGATGCGGACAGTCCCCGTCTGCTCCACATGTCCACCATCCTGCAGAGCAGCCATGCATCAGTGAAGCATTGCATTACTTGCACATCAGAACCATGTACACATGACATGTAGTGGCAGTCATGCACATCACACAAGTAAAACACACATGTCCTCAACAAACACGCAGCAACACTCGCTGGACTGGGCATCAAAGTCCGGCATCTCTCCCCCCTCCTTCGACCGGTTCAGGTGCTATGAACTCCGCAACGAGTGACTCGTGAGGAGTGAGGTCTTCCTCCTCAGGTGCAGACCCACTGCCAGTCACCAGAGTCAAGTTGTAATTTGAGGCACGCTTAGCCCTAGCGCTGCGTTTGAGGTCATTCCAACGCTTTTTGCACTCTTGCGCCGTGTGCACCTCATGGTCGAATGCACTCACATGTTCCGCAACTTGCTTCCAGTGGGTATCACAGTGGGCAGCCGTAGTCTGACAATTAGGCCCCACTAGCATGTCACGGCTGTGGTCCCACACGTAGTCCACGAGAAAGTTCAGTTCCTGGTTGCAGAAAGGCTTCTTCCTCGACATGCAGGAGGTCATGGCGGCTGTGTGTGGGGTCCCAGCCTGTGCTGCAGGTGCAACCTTCCTCCTCTTGGATTGTGGCGCAGACCCTGGCTGGCAAATGCTGCCCTGATCAGTATGGCCAGTGGCACTGGTGGATTGAGCCAAAGGAGTGGCAGGTGGAGGGACGACCAAAGGCCTGACTTGCGTCAGTGGCGGCTGGGTGCCCTCTAATGGTCCCTGCGCAGCAACATCCGCTGTGGCAGGGTCATTGACCGCGACTGTCCTGGTTGGCAGACTCACAACTGGGGTGTTGTTGGCTGCATCTGCCCCTGCATTTGCCAACACCCGGCTGGTCGGGGCAGCAGATGACATTACTGCCCCAAGGACACGTCTCGGTCAGGGCAGCCCTACGTGCACCTACTGTTTCCCTGCTGCCCTGTTGCCCTGTTGGAAATCTTCCAAGGACTCAAGTGCCAACGCAGCCTGCGCTGGCAGACCCTGAGCCTGGGTGGTGGTGTCCACACCTGCAGCTACCACTACCCTTGGGCCTGTGGCAGTTGATGAAACCGACTGCCGGGTCACACGGGCGCCAGTGCCAAATGCAGAAGCTGCATCTCCCGGAACCACAGGGGGTGGTGGCATGACTGCACCGACACATGGCACAACATCGTGCACAAGTGGCGCACCCCTGCCTCTTCCCTCTCTGTGGCCATCCTGGAGTCCCCCTACTCCCTGGTCACCCCGGCCACGTCCGTGACCATGCCCGCCACGAGGACGACGCCCAGCTGAGGCGCCCCTCACCTTTTGGTGGCCTCCCAACCATGGCACAGATGCAGTAGTGCCGGCACAGATGGAGGACTGCCAATGGGAGGTGTACACCACAATTGTCCTGGGCAATTGGGGTGAAGGGGGTGGGATGCAAGATGTTAACAGCACCCCTGCAACGGCAAGGCTGTATGTGACCCCGGTGATGTAGTAACGGGTCACGCAACGCTCGGGTACCCCAAAACTGCAGTAAAACCGTGCACGCAACCCCTGCAGCGTGCGTGAAATTAACCTCCCGCAGTATGCGGTGGCACCCAGTAACATGAAAAACGTGTACGCTTGGAACACGCAGGCTACTATGACCTCAAAGGGGTACGTGATACACAGGGGCACCCGCAGTGGGAAAAATAGCGTGCGCGACTCACCGTCAAACTAGCGTGATGATGAAACACACGCGTAGCCAATACCCACGCTAAAAGAAGAGATACGTCCTTGATTAGCTGTGAAGTTGTGATGACGCGCGAAACAACACGAAGTAGCAACACACACGTCAGTCTCCACGAAAGGCACGTACAACGAACTGCTGGCCCCGCTCACCTTTAACCTGCGCTGAGGGAAACACCTGCGCGTGTCACATCACAGACGCGCTTACGCGTTAAGGGCCTTTCCTCGGATTTCACACTGACGTGCCCTTTTTTCACGTGCCAAATCACTCCGTATCAAGCTGGCCACGCGAAAACACACGGAAGACCATGCTCCTGCCCAGAAGGCCATATTCCTGCCCCCCAGAGCCCTGAGCACGCTCCCATCTGCTGCTGCCTGCCTGCTGCCCACGTGCCCTGCTATTTGGTGCCTGCATGTCAGCCAGGGGTGCAGTTGCTGTGACCACCCCTGCTCGAACTGAAGACTCCCGACTGGGATACCATCGCTCCACAGCCCAGCCCCAGGACCCAGTTGCCCACCCACACCTGCCTCTGGGGTTGCCATGTCGGACACTACACCATCTGGCACCACTGGCAATCCCCAGGCAGAGAGGCAGAAGGCCACCAGCTTCAGTGCCAGTGAAGTTGGTGTCCTGGTGGAGCAAGTCCTGGAGCAGTATGATGCCCTCTTTGGAAGTTCGCGCGCCGACAATGAAGGATGGAAGAGGATCTGGATGGACATTGTGACTACCATCAATGCGGAGGGGGTGGCAGTCCGTGAGATCAAACATGTCTGGAAGCGCTGGGAGGACTTCAGGTCCAGGACCCTCAACAAGGCCTGGCGCCTCTTGAAGGCAGCGGATGCCAAGGGGTGCCGGGTCCACCTGACCGACAACCAGATGAGGGTCCTGGAACGCATACGCCCAGAGCTCCACGTCCAGGTCCTCGAGGAGCAGACCCATCTGGAGTCGAGCGTTAAGTGTACATGCATACTGATCAGACACTGTGCGTGTTGTGGTGTGCCAAAAGTGTGCAGGTTGCACATATGTCTTTGTAGGGACTTGTATAGCTACGTATGTACAGGGACGTGAACCTGCCACATGTGATTCCTATCAAGTGTGAGACACATCGATGATGTATGTATTTGTATTTGTTTTATTTGTAACGCACACCGTCTGGCCCGGAGGCAGCAGGACGCAACTTATAAATGGTTACATAAAGGCATACATAAATTCAAACTATAGATACAGTGCAAAATATTCAGAGCATACATCAATATACATCATTTACAAAGTAGAAATTAGATCTGATGCTTTACTAGGGCAGGGCTACCAGGTACATAAGCGATCCGAGTTTCAAGGCTGATTGAAGACCCAGGCTTTAGTTTTGGCCTTGAAGGCACTAAAACATTCTTCTGATCTAATGGTGTGTGGGGGGTTCATTCCAAAGCTTGGAGGCTAGGCGGGGAAGATGATCCACCCGCTTTTTGTAATTTGAACCTCGGGATAGCTAAGCAGTGGGTCTGGGTGGTTCTTTGAGGGCGGGTAGGCGCGTGGCGGGATAGCCGGCTGCAGAGATACAGGGGGGCTTGGTTGGCTAGGCATTTGTGGGTAAGGCCTTAGGCTTTCAGTGATATTCTTTGTTTGACAGGTAGCCAGTGTAGATTGGATCTGGATTCTGCGATGTGGTGGTTTCGCGGGATGTTTAGAGCCGCTCTGATGGCGTTGTTCTGGACGATTTGTAATTTGTTCAGATTCTCTTGGCTGGTTCCAAGGTAGAGGGTGCTACCATAGTCGATTTTGGCCATGATGAGGGTTCTGGCCAGTGTGACCGTGTTAGGAGTGATCAGAAATGGCCTGCAGGCTGCAATGAGTTTGCAGGTGTATGCTGAAGCAGATCTGACTGCATTTGTTTGTCGGGATAGGGATAAGGTGGCGTCCGGTAGACGCCTAAGGTTTTCGTGTCTTTTGAAACTTGGATGGTGTTGCCATCGATGATAAACGATTGGTAAGACGGTACAAGTTTACTGAGGCGTTGCGTAGTGCCCAAGGTGAGGAGCTCCGTCTTGTCATCGTTAAGGCATAGTTGGTGTTGTGCCATCGAGGCTTGGATGACCAGGTAGACATCATTCAAGGCCTTGGTGTCAGCCACATAGTCTCCAGTGATGGGAATTAGTATCTGGGTGTCGTCAGCGTAATTCGTGTAGGAGACACCCAGATAGTCAAGTACATCAAAGAGCGGTTTTGTAAAAACCTTATAGAGAGTTGGCGACACGCAAGAGCCTTGGGGGATGCTGCAGTGAATAGGGGATGGATCTGCAGTTGCAGATTGAGAGAAGACCCGCATAGATCTATCGCTCAAGAATGATTTGATACAGGCCGTGGCTGACGGAGAGAAGTGGGCGGCGGAGTGCATATGTTTGCATAAGATTTGGGGATTGACCAAATTGAATGCCGCGGACAGGTCGAGTAGAAGTAACAGGGCCAGTTTGCTGTTGTCCTTTAGAACTTCAATTTGAGTTTTTAAGTATAGTAGAGCTGTCTCCGTTCCCTGTGTAGGGCGGAATCCGAATTGTCTAAGACCTAGAAGATTATTGGCTTCGAAGTACTCTTGGATTTGCAGGTATGCTGTGCGGTCTAGGATTTTTAGCAGGAACGGGACAGTAGTAATAGGACGGTAGTTGGTGGGTATGCTCGGGTCCAGGGAGGGTTTTTTGAGCAGGGGGATCACCCATGCATCCTTGAGGTTGTCAGGGACAGTTCCTGTTTTAAAGGAAGCATTAATGAAGGATGTGATAAATGGGGCCAGATTGTGTGCCGATTCCTTAATGATTGAGGCAGGACAGGGATCACCCTGGCAGTTGGATGGTTTGATCCTCAGGATAATATTTTCCACCTCCGCAGTGGTGAGTGGAGTGAAGGCAAACCGTTTGAGATTGGGCGAGTCAGGGGAGAGGGCCCCAGCTGGGGTAGGAGGGTGGTTGTCCAGTTTCAGACTGTCTTGTTTAGCTGTGATTTTAGATTCACCATTTGCTATCTTTGATGTAGCTGTCGGGGGAGGGGAGGGTGGTAACAGGAGTTTCAAGCTCTTTTAGGATCTTAAAGAGTTCCTTGGAGTTGGAGTTCGCTTGCAGGATGCGATTGAGGGACTTTTTTTTCGCCTCTATGATGGCTGCTTTGTAGGTGAGCGATGCCAAGAAGAAACCGTCTTTGTGCGCGTCAGAAGGGTGACTTTTCCAATGATTTTCGGCACGTTTAGTTTTGCGGAGTACTCTTAACTGTGGTGTGAACCAAGAGTTAAGATGTGCCCGTGGTTTGGCGTTCCTCAGTTTGATGGGCGCAATAGCATCTATAGCTGTGAGCATGCTGCAGTTATAGATGTCAGCTAGAGTGGTAGGGTCATTGCTGGAGTCGGTGGCAGCTTTAAGTGAAGGGAGTAGTAGGGGGAGGAGTTTCTCCATGGTTATGTCCTTTTTGTTTCTGATCGGGAGAGTAGGCGTTATCAAGGTCGGGATGCAAGGGGAAGCTTCAATATTAAGTGATAATGTGGTGGTCTGACCATAAGCAAGGGGTATTGGCCAGTACATTAATATTGCAGTTAGAGCTGGCTAGCCAGTCAAGGGTCCTGCCTTTGGAATGTGTAGGCTCTTGGATGTGCAGGGTGAAGCCAAACCTAGAAAGGGTATTTTGCATATCTAGTGCCATAGGGTCTTTGGGGTTGCCAAGTCCTAGGTTGAGGTCTCCAAGGATAATAATTTGTGAGTTAGTTTTTGCATTCCAAGGAGGAGGGTAGAGATTTCGCCGCCAAAGGAGGGTGCGGGCCTGGGGGCCTATAAATTAGGTGAATGGTGGCAGTTTGATTCAGTGTTATTTCGAGTTTGACTGATAGTAGTTCAGCTGACTCGAGTTGAGTGTTGGACGATACTCTTAAATCCAGAGTGGTTTTGTGGATGATGGCTAGGCCACCACCTCTGGTGTGGGAGGTAGAGGTGCGGTCACATCTCAAGATGCCGAAGCCGGGTGGTAGGGCAAGGGATAAGGAGGGACCGGATGCCGCATGAAGCCAGGTTTCGGCTACGGCAATGAAGTCGAGATCTGAAGATATTATGAGGTCTGCAATATCTAGAGCATGCGCTGGGAGGGATCTGGCATTGATGAGGGCGCCCTTGATAATCGGCAATTTCACCTGTGTAGAGGGAAATTTGCTATTGGTAGGTGCCGTAGGTGAGCACGGTGGTGTGTGTTGCGTTTGCTTGGGGAAGTTGCTACGGGTGGGACGAATGCGGAATCTGGTGCCTAATCTTTTGTTTCTGAGAGATAAGGAACATGGTTGATTCGGAGTAGGTTTACTCGTGAAGTGTTCCAGCCAAAGAGTTGGGTCATTAAGGTATGGATTAATGTCAGTGTTGAGGTGCAGGCGGCCTATGGTGGGAGTCATAAGGTCCATTGTGGGGGTCGCCAAGCACGGGGGGCCAAGGCTGGGGAGAGATAAGGTGGCTGGTGGCTGAGTGTGTCGGTTACATTTGGTAAGCATGCTGTGCAAATGTATGTGTGGGTGCACACATGTAATGAATCATGAGTATGTACTGTGCCATGGTTATGGTGTCACACACGGATGCTGGTTCATGCTGCATGTATCGGCACTATGCACATGTGGGTGTACTTGACAAGTGTGCAACTGTGATGCAACATGGATGCATGTGACACTGGCATGTAGAAGGCTGATTGCCAGATGTGACATGGATGGTGACATTGTCACTGCAGTGGTGGAGATGTACAGATGCATGTCAGTCTGGTGGCGTGTGTGCATGTGTTATGCACTCCCCGTGTTGCATGTGACGTCAGACTCACCTGGTGCGATATTCCTGTTGATTTGCTCATGTGTGTGAGTTGAAATTTATTTATTTATTTAATATTTATATTGCGCCGGTAGCTCGCGAGCCTCGGGGCGCAGAAACAAGGACACGAGAACGGACGGAACAGATAGTGATTAGACAGAGCAGACGGGACAGTCACATAGAATTAAGCTAACTGAGGCATATGCCGTGATGGCCGTTTATTTGAAGATATGGGTTTTTACCTGTTTGCGAAAACGCGAGTAGTTGGTTTCCAGTCTAAGGTAGTCTGGTAGGTTGTTCCAAGGGTTGGCTGCAAGGGTTGGAAAGGCTCTACCTAAGCCACTTTTGAGTTTGTGAGGTGACGTAGCAATTTTAACAAGTTGGGATGATCTCAGTGTTCTATTAGGAACGTATGGTTTGATCCTAGTTTTTAAGTAGGTTGGTGCCTTTCCGTAGATGCATCTGTGAACGATGGTTAAAGTTTTGAAATGCACCCTATCTTCGATTTTCAGCCAATGAAGCTCTCTTCTGGAGTTGCTGATATGTTCTGTTTTAGTTTTGAGCTTGACAATTCTTACCGCGTTGTTCTGTACAATTTGGTAGCTTTGTAGGCATTGCTTGGAGGCACCCAGGACTAGAGCGTTGCCATAGTCAAGGCGCGATAAGATGGTGGCTCTTGCTATGGTCGCACAATTTTCCTCGGATATGAAAGGTCTGATGGCTTTTATTAGACGGAGGTGGTAGGCACAGTTTTTTTTGATGAACTGTACTTGGGCGTCCGCACCCAACGATGCTTCTAGCAGCATACCTAGGGTTTTAACCTTGCTTAGGACCGGAATGGGGGTATCTTTAATGTGGAAGGATGTGTAGGATGCGGGTAGCTTAGCACGAGCAGAGGATGAGCCGAAAATCATGAGTTCCGTTTTTTTTTCCGTTTAGGCACATCCAATTGGTGTCCATCCATTGCTCCACGTGGTTGTATATCGTGGTAAGTTGCTCGCTATCTTTCTGATAATTGCCACTTAGTTCGAATACAAGCTGTGTGTCGTCAGCATAGTTAGTGAAATAGGTGTTTATGTGGTCTAGAACAAGGCATAGGTATTTTAAGTAAAGATTGAACAGTAGGGGTGACATACTGGCACCTTGGGGAACTCCACAGAGGATTTCTTTTTCAAGGGAGAACTTGTCCCCCCAGTGCACTCTGGATATTCTGTTTTTTAGAAAGGACATTATCCATCTGATGGCTTCAACAGAGCAGTTGGTGGTCTTTTTTAGCGCGTTCTGGAGTAGGTTATGGTCGAGGAGATCAAATGCAGCGCTGAGGTAGAGTAGAACGAGGAGGCCTGTCTTACCCTTGTCAATAATACTGAGCATTTTGGTCTGCAGATCTAACTTGGCCGTCTCGGTACTGTGTGCGGGGCAAAAACCAGACTGCTGTGGGTGGAGGGAATTAGATTCCTCTACGTGTGCCTGGAGCTGCATGGTGGCGATCTTATCCATGATTTTGAGGATGAAGTTGCAGTTTGTTATGGGTCTGAGATTATTCGGATCGCGTTGGTCGAGATTGGGTTTTTTTTACCAGAGGGGTTACTGTGACTTTTTTGATGGCATTAGGGACTTCCTGATCTCTAAAAGAGGCATTAATGATCTTTGTCAGGATGGGGGCGAAAATGTCTATGTTGTCCAATATTATCTTAGGTGGAATGATATTCTCTGCACAGGTAGTGGGTTTCATGGTCGCCAGTACTTTGATCATTTCGCTGTTGTTGATCTCTGTGAACTTGAAAGTTCCAATACCTGCTGTTGCAGTCTCAGCTGGCAGAGTAACTGTCGTTTTTTTGTTGGTCAGGGAATTTATGATGGCGTCCCTGGCTTTTGAAATTTTGTTGAAGAAGGTGATCTGGGTGGCATCGCATTCTTCTTGAGAGGGTAGGAAAGGAGGGGTAATGGATTTGGGTTTTTCTATGGATTTGAGGATATTGAATAGTTTGCTGGTGGAATTGGTGGCTGTAGAAATCTGTTCGTTATAGACATGTGCGTTGGGGAGCGTGATGCCTTGTCTGAAGTTTGACACTGCCACTCATGTACAACTGTCATGTGTGTATCAATCCATTGTACAGTGCCCTGATGTCTGTTTTTTATCTCTCCCTGTCTGCAGCGTCAACTGATGAAGAGGACGGAGAGGGTGGTGTGGAGCAAGGTGGCAGGGATCGCACTGCCAGCCGGAGACGCAAGGCCCGGCTCCCCCCCCAGGTTGTCATCCGACTCCCCCCCCCCCCAGGTTGTCATCCGACTCCCAGTCGGGAGTCGGATGTCCAGCAGGGGTAGCCACCACAACAACTGCACCCCAGCCGGAGGAGGACGTGCAGGCAGCAAGAGCCAGGGCACAGGCACAGCAGCAGCAGCAACCAGGTGGGAGCCAGGATGGCTCAGGGCCTTCAACATCCGAGGAGCAGGCATCGGCCAGAGGGCAGGAGGACCCAGGATTGGAAGTGTCTTCCATGTGGCAGCGGTTGGGCCAGGCCATAGATGCGGTGCGGCGGCGGGCGGGAGAGGCACGGCTCACAATGGTCAGGGCGGAGATGGTTAGGTTTCATTGGTTAGGTTTCATTTTTTCATTTTCCTTTGATTTGGGGTGTTTGGACTATGCCCCACACATTTGTATATAGTTCTTTTCTTAGGTAGTTTTTTGGATAGGTTTCATTTCTTTCGTTGGGCTCATGGACCCTGGATGAACTCTGTGTACATAGTTGAACAGTGGATCATGTGAGGATTTTATCACCATGGATCAATGGATTTTTCAATTTACGTTTCCTTTGGATTTCATTTGGTGGACCGTGAGATTGGAAACATGTTTTTTTTCATCACTTTGGATTGGTTCTTCATATGTTTTTTTTATTCTGTTTCGGACATACATTTCATCGTTTGAAATATGTTTTATGCTTTCATTTCATTCATTTTGTTCATAATACATTTTTGTTTCTTCCATGTGTGGTATTCGCTCATTGGGTTACTGCATGTGAAAAAGTAGATTTAGACAATCACTTGTGGGGGGTGTGGGTGTGGGGGGTGTGGGTGTGGGGGGGGGGGGGGGGGGGTGTGTGTGTGTGTGTGTGTGTGTGTGTGTGTGTGTGTGTGTGTGTGTGTGTGTGTGTGTGTGTGTGTGTGTGTGTGTGTGTGTGTGTGTGTGTGTGTGTGTGTGTGTGTGTGTGTGTGTGTGTGTGTGTGTGTGTGTGTGTGTGTGTGAGAGAGAGAGAGAGAGAGAGAGAGAGAGAGAGAGACATGTTTTGATGTACTTTCGGTTTGTGTCATGGAATAGCCATTTCAGTGTGGGGTGGATTGGGGACTTGATTGCCTCTCAAGACTGGGGTGGGGTGCTGTGGGATTTTGGTGCACATGAGGCCCATGATTGTGCATCTTTATGACGTGTTGGGGGGACATGAGTCGGGGCCTGCTGGCAGGTGCCCCTCAATGCTGGGTGGTTGGGGGTGCTGAGGGACATGAGTCGGCGATCACTAGTGCAAGGTGACATGTGGGCTGGCTGGGGGGCATGCCCATGGTGGATGGGCTGCCTGCGGGACATGACCAGGGGTGCAGGGTAGTACCCTGTGGTGTGGGCTGCCTGCACGGGCTGGGGAGGGGGTCGAGGGCACACCTGGGAGGATCCACACTGGCAATTCATGTGTGGAACACCCCGTGCACCCCAGGAATACACGTAGCCCACTCGCCCAAGGCCAATTGCGTGTAAAACTTCCTGCGCACCCCCAAAATACACGTACCCCGCTCGCAGAGGGCCAATCGTGTGTAAAACTTCCAGCGCACCCCAGAAATACACGTACCCTTCTCGCAAACTTCCCGCGCACCCCCGAAATACACGTACCCCACTTGCACAGGGCCAATCGCGTGTAAAACTTCCCACGCACCCCCGAAATACACATACCCCACTCGCAAACTTCCCGCGCACCACAGAAATACACGTAACCCACTCGCCCAAGACCAATCGCGTGTAAAACTTCCCGTGCACCCCTGAAATACACGTACCCTGCACGCACACGTGTAAAACTTCTCGCGCACCCCAGAAATACACGTAACCCGCTCGCAAACTTCCCACGCACCTCTGAAATACATGTACCCCGCTCGCACAGGGCCAATCGCATGTAAAACTTCCCGCACCCCCGAAATACATGTACCCCGCTCGCAAACTTACCACGCACCTCTGAAATACACGTACCCCGCTCGCACAGGGCCAATCGCATGTAAAACTTCCTGCGCACCCCTGAAATACACGTACCCCGCTCGCAAACTTCCTGCGCACCCCAGAAAGCCAATTGAGTGTAGAACTTCACGTGCACCACCTAAATACACGTACCCGCTCGCACAGGGCCAATCACGTGTAACACTTCCCACGCAGCGGGGTACGTGTATTCGGAGGGGTGCGCTGGGATTTTTACAGACGTTTTCGTGGTTGGGGGGGGGGGCTGTATGCTGATCCACTGGCCTGTGCGCCATGTACGGGATTTGTGCGCTGTTCATGGCGTGAGCTGTGAGCAGAAATGGACTTTGGCACACGCGGCTCGCGCAGACTACCGCACACACACACACTGTGCGCCAGCCGCGTGCGCCACTTGTGCTGAATTCTATTAATTACCCCCTTAAAGACTAGGCAGAGGAAATGAAATTTAAGTTGGTAGTGAAAGGGGAGCCAGCCAAGGGAGGAAAGGGAAGCAGAGATGGAGTCACGGGAGGAGACAGAAGGTACGAATGGCAGAATGGTAGATAGATTTGAGGGGGCGAGATGGGAATTAGGTAGTCCAAAGAATGAGGAGCAGAAGAAGAGGCGAGAGGATAAGGGAGGAGATTAGAAGTTTAGTAGCATGGAAGGTGAGTGAAGGGCGGACTTTGTGAATGTTAGAGATGGAAGCGACAGGATTGAGAGGTGAGAGAGATGTGGTGGGAAAAAGAGAGGGAAGAGTCAAAGTGAATTCCTAAATTGCGAGCGTGGGCAGAGATAGGGAGATTAGAAGGAGGAAAGTGAATGAAAGGGGGAGGAGAGGGGAATAGAGTTGGAGGGGAAGAATAAGACTTCAGTCTTTTCAGTGTTGAGAGGGAAAGCGGGAGGACATCCAGTTTTTTATGGCAGAAAGACAGGAAAACAGTTTTAGGTGGAGGTCGGACAGAAGGAAAGGAAGAGCTGACTATCATCGGCATAGAAATGGTGGGAAATGCCGAACGAGGAGATAACGGGGACAAGGAGGGCGGTGTAGAGTAAGGAAAGGGCGAAGCACCGAGCCTTGGGGTACACCGTAATCCAGCGGCTGGGTTGGAGAGGACGGCCTCCCCAGGAGACAGTGAAAGAGCGGGAGGAGAGGTAGGAAGATAGCCAGTTAAGAACAGAGCCTTTGAATCCAAAGGAAGAAAGAGTGTTGAGAAGAAGGGGGTGATCAACAGTGTCAAAGGCAGCAGAGAGGTCAAGAAGAATAAGGACAGAGGATTGCTTAGAGTGTCGAGCGGAGAGGGGGGAGTTAAGGATGTAGGTTAGGGTAGTTTCAGGAGAGTGTTTAGGACGGAAACCAGATTGAGAGGGGGGGAAGGAGAGAGAATGGAAACAAAGCTAGAGAGCTGAGAGTAGGCAAGACGCTCGAGAAGCATAGAGAAATGGGAGAAGAGAGATAGGGCGGAAGTTAGCTGTAAGAAGGATGCAAGTTCTGCGTAGTGGGAGAGGCCTAGGTTCTACACTGCAGCTTGTTACAGGAGGGGACAACCAGACTTGAGTCCTGCACAGCAGAAGAGATGCCCAGGATTCACAATGCACCTTGGTACAGGAGAGTACACCTGGACTTGAGAATCCTGTATTGAGGTGCCTAGGCTTCACAGTGCAGTTTGGTACAGGGGTACACACAGATTGGAGAGTCCTGTATATCTGGAGAAGGGCCCAAGTTTCACTATGTAGTTTGGTACAGGAGAACACACTGAGATTTGAGAGACTTTGTTACACTCACATGGCTCCCACAGAGACGTCGATCTGAACTGGACAACTGCGGTCTCCACCAATGTGACGCGTAGGGCCGAGATGACGGACTGGACTGGCCCACCTAGCTTTGTTTGCTTGGTCCTTAGGAATATTCTTCTGCAAATGGAGAAAGGGAATTAACCACCCGTGGAGTTGAGCGTAAATCCCCCCACCCCCGCTGTTCTCCCCACAGTTCACCTTTGATATCCCCTCTTATAGTCTCACCTGATGGTTTGAAAAGATGAGCTCTCCTTCTTGCATTGAGCGCAGGGGCGCGTTGATAACCAGTTTCTTCACAGGCTCGAAGGAATTGGTGAGTTCCAGAACAATATTGACTCCGAAAGGTATGTAGTTCGTAAGAGTTCACATGTCTGACTTTCACTCTTGTCCGATTCCTTGCCGTTTGCAGCTTGACCCCAGCGAAGAGTTCCTCGTGGTAGCTGACGAAGTTCAGGTAAGGATTTGGCTTATCCTACACAGTTCAATAAAATAAGGCCAGAATGTAACCTGTTGCTTGCTCCCTTATTCAGGTGTGGAGAGAAAATATGAAGTTCGGGGAATAATGCCTCCAGCGGTAAAATTAGGTAAGTCTATTGCAGTGAGAAGAGTTCCCCTTGTTTGTCCCACCTTGTTATCCTTTTGTTCCCCTTAGGGGCTGGGGTACGGCGAGGATGCAAAAGAGACTGCGCCGACCCGTGAAGAGGAATAGTACCCCAGGCGGTAATTGGGTTAGTCTATGGGGGTAGTTACTATTGCCTCTTTTTATTCCCTTGGCTCACCTTTGCTATTCTTGTGTTCCCCTTAGGTGCCAGAGTGCGGCGGGAACGTGCAGAAGGATGCAGTGGATCGTGATGTTGCTGCAAAGGCCGGTGAGTTCAGCGCGGCGCTGCTGCAGGCGAGGCGGCGCGCGTAAAATGCTTCTTTCTTCCAGCTCAAAGGCGCGGTGGATCCGGAATTCAGGTAAGGATCGAAGGTTTTGCTCTTATTCTAACCTTTTCTCCTTCTGTTCCTTCCTTTTTCTAGGAGCTGCAGACTCGAGGCGGGCGTGGCAGAAGACTGGATGCAGGCTTGCAGACACGGTGAGCGTTACGCTGCTGGATGCAGAAATAACGCAAAGCGTGTGCTGCTCTTCGGGCGTGGTTTAAATAGCCTCCAAAGTAGTCCCAGGTAAGTATTCCTCCCCAGCCCCACCCGAGTAAATAGTCCCTAGGTAAAATAGTCCCTTTCAAGCCTCATTTGGCTTGGAGCTCTGCAGCATGGTCTGCATCAGGTAAGTTCCACTTTATGAGCCTGGTGCCTATGGCGCCAGGACTGACTCTCCATATGAGCCTGATGCCATAGGGGCCAGGACTGCACCCAAACAGCCCCTAGCAGGGGTTTTTGGGCTTGCTCAAAATAACGTGATGCCTGCTTCCGGGGGTGCTGGACCTGGTCTGGTTCCCCGGGGGTAGGCATCATGACAGACTTGTACAGTGGGATAGAGCCCTGAGCTTTACAGTACAGTTTGGTACGGGAGAAACACCTAGAATAGGGGCCCCTGTATAGTGGGAGAGAGGCCTAGGCTTCATAGTGCCGTTCGGTACAGGAGAAACACACTGGGATTTGTGATTCCTGTATAGTGGGAGAGAGGCCTACGTTTCGTATGACGGAGTCTGTATGTGTTGTAGAAAGAAAATTGTTCCTACCTTATCCCTTGATGCAGGTTGATGGCAGCCTATTCATCGTGAGTTATGTCAGTGTGCTGTGGCCTGTTGCAACGGTGGTTCGGGTGGGGTGACTGCAGCCACTGCTTGTTGGCTGTAGTTGTGGGGCGCGGTTGCTGTGTCTGGGGGCTACGGTGTGGTTCTGTAGGTTTCTCTTGGGCTTAGGGCATAGGGCTAGCTAGGTGGAGGTTGTGCTGAGTACATGGGAGAGGGCCACAGGCACATGGGGAATGTAGCGGTTAGGGTTTGGTATATGTTAGGGGCTGGCCCCTGGCCATCTCCTGCTGACATCTGCAGACACTGACTGGAGCCGCTACTTCAGGAGCTTGCCTTTGCCCCTTAGCCGCAGGGCTGCACTGGCAGAGGTGCTGCCCTGGGAGGTGCTGTTAAAGGGAAGGCAGGACCACCAATCAGGGGAGGGGCTGGGAGAGAGCGGGAGGGAGGAGGAGGATGGACCAGGGTCGGGCTAGAGAGCAGGGGAAGGGGAAGCAATATCTGCCTTTGGTGTTTGGGGTCTAATCACCCGTGCTCAGAGTGCAAGGACTGCCTTTCGATGACTGCCAAAGTCTTGAGCGTAGAGGGAAGTTGGCGGCAGTTAAGCCGAAAAAATCCAGCTCTACACGGTCTTAACACAAAACATCAGTCGAGAACTAGTTCTCCTCGTCGAAAGAGGTCAAAATGTTCCTGTTCGAGAAGTGGTTCGCACCACTCCTAGACTTCGGGGCATGGAAAAAAGAGGTGCCTTAGGTTGCCATCCACCTCACCGTCCAGTTCACCTGAACGGGTCATTTGCCCTTCCAAATCTAGTACACCGGCACAGTGGGATTTAGACTCTGTGCTAAAGATTTTCGAGAATGCAACCTTGCCCCCCTCGTCAACACCTAGGGGCGATGCTCTAGTCGAAAGAACTCAGAAGCACAAAAGCTGTGCGTCTTCGGACCCAGCTGCCCAATCTCCTCGAGAGCGATATCATCCCTTGAGTCGAGAGACAGTCTCCTCAAAGACTAAAAGACTGATGTCATCGACGTCAAAGGTAATATCTGTTACAGGCCTGAAGAGTGCATCATCAGCGCTGATACGATGGAGAAACCATCGACACCTCGAGTGTCCTCTTCGGCAACACGTGTCAATCCCTTCGACACAATCGTCGAAGCCATCAATTCGATCGTTGAAAACATCGAAGCCGTCAACGCATTTGTCGAGGCCATCGATGTCAACAATTTTGACGGTTTCGGCTCCTGCAATGACTGCCATAATGCCTACTTCGTTTGAAAGCACTTGTACATCTCTACCACAAGCAGACTACTTTAAATCCATCTCTTCAATTTATGAAGATGCAGAGGAGTCCTCTGAGGAAGAAAGACCCTTTAGGTTGCAATATGGGACACCATCAGTGCCTGAGGAACTTATATCAGAGGATTCTCGCATGAAAAATTTACAAGAATGTCTTCATGAGGCTAGTGGTATTGATATTTCTCCTGAGATTGATTTTGTAAAGGCAGACCCTGGAGACCATGCTGAAGTAACACACAGACCGCTCATGACAAGGGTCATGGAATATATGGGCTGGTCGAGACCACACCTGTCTTTGAACAGGACAATCTCACAGCTATAATAGAGAAGGGGCCACAGGAGGACCCAATTGTCCCTTTCCATCAGGCTTTGGAAAGGAGAGTGGCTTCAAATTGGGAAACACCAGAGGTGATCCCAGCTGTTAATAAAAAACTAACAGCCAAATACAGAACCTCTAGTTCGGACCCTTTTTACTTCTCCAAACACCCTACACCAGAAAGTCTGGTAGTACAAGCAGCCACTTCCTCAGTTAGACAAAATACCTATCCTACGATCCGCGGGATAGAGATGATAAACGTTGTAATGCCATGGCCAAGAAGGTTTTCACTGCCGGCAATATGGCTTTAAAATCTGCCAATGATACGTGCACGCTAGCGAGATTTACAAACACCCTTTGAGAGCACATTTCAGTGGTGGCTGACCATATCCACGAGGGGGAGGAGCGAGAAGGTTTCCTTAACATTGTCAAGGATGGGAAGGACGCTATGTGCGGATCCCTCCAGACTGGTCTTGACTCTGAAGGCATCAGTAGAGCCATGGTGGCTAGTACAGTGATTCCCAGATTTGCTTGGTTGCGAAAGTCCGCATTTGCCCCAGATTTACAATCCAGACTTCTCAACATGCCTTTTGACGGCACACATTTATTTGGAAATAAAGCTGATGAGAGTTTGGAGAAATTGCAAACTTCCAAGGCGGTGGCAAAATCTCGGAGCCGCAATAAGACAAACTCCAAACGGCCCCACAGGTACATCCTGGAGGGGTAGGTCCTTTTGCTATTATTCCACATTCGGAAGGGGCAAAGGACAGCCAGCTCAAAGAAGACCTAAACGATTACCCCGTGGTGGACGGGGGAGAGGTACTAAGACTGCAACAGCAGTGGCTCTTACCTTCAGCCAGTGTACAGGAGGGCGGTGTTTCCACTGACAGGCCCATAGGTCAGTGCTCACCCTCTAGTACCTGTAAGACCAGATGGCTGCACCATGTGAGGAATGGGGGTGCAGGGTTCACTTACTCCAACACAACTCAATAATGAGGACTCAGTAATTTGGCAAAGGGAAGTCCGTTTAATGACAAGTACATCAAACAGGGAAACAACTGGAAATCAGCATCGTTGTGATTGCCTGTCTCGCTCCAACTTCCTCGAACTTCAGTCGAACAGCAGCTTTTATGCATAAAACTCGTCATCGCTGACGTCTACCTCTACAACTTCGTCATGCAATATAATTGGTTAGGAAAAGTAACTTAAGTATAGGTGCTATATCTGTATGTGGTAACAGAGCATGCAGATTGGATAACTCTTATCGGGTGGGCGTCTACGCCCAACCCTCTACATCACGCTTGATAGACGTCACTACAACTACGACGTCCCATTGGTTCTACTATCTATAGGACCGTAGATAACTTGGTCCATTGTGATTGGGCAGGTTACACCCCAATACGTAAATCTCCATTTTAATTAGCAGCATGCACACTCGACACCCAGGTGCCTAGTGTCCCAAGATTCACCCTGCCTCCCTTCCATCAATCAGGGCTTTTGAGCTATGCGTCAATTAGTTGGTTGGGCATGGCCTCGAAAGTGTAGCCTCTTATCTGGAGAAGTTATGGCACCCTTGGATCTGGGTGACATCAGACATTGGTAATTCTTCGCGCCCGACTGGTCACATGTCTGTTCACCGTGAATCTGCTTCAGTTTCCAGCTTTTCGTGTATTTGATTCTCCTTTAACCTCGCCACCTGCCTGGGCCCCTCTTATCTTGACCTTCACAGGGCAGGCTGGTATGCTCTGAAGTTCGATTCTCCAGCGTTGCTGCTCTCCCCTTTCCTTGGGTTGACCTCGACTTCACAGGCATGAGCTGCTCTTTGTTGAGTTTCGATTCCGCTCTCCTTTCTAGCTTCAGCTGGAACATGAAACCTGGCCTAGTAGGCCTCTGGCCGCCTGGGCATATTCTGCTTAACAAAATGGAGTCGCACTTGTATAATGTGCCTTATTGAAGTAGATATATGGTTGGCGCTTGCCGCTCTATTCTTCTACTAAGCATTGCAAGCAGTGTCGTTTTCTTAATGCGTGTAAATAGGCTTGGAACGCAAGAAGCTATCTGGTCGGTTACTTCCATTTTGTCTCATAGCAACGTCTCCTTACGTTCAACATTCTCTTTTCCTGTGTCCATTCCATCTACTTTCATAGCTGCTCGCACTGGCGTGCTATCCTTGTTAGTCGGTTTTCATTCATTCGCGAGTCTGTCTAGGCCCTTGTATCATTTCCACTGGCCCTCCATTAAGGCTCTTTGGGTCTCTTCATGGACCGTCTGTAGGTACTCTTCATTTCGTCTCAGCTGCTGATATGGTTACTTGAGAGGGTATCGTGCAGCCCAAGGCTGTCTGGTTATGGGTGCTTCAACAGGTACGGCTCTTCTGATGTACACTCGGCTCTCTGTTGGTTCATTTGCTCCTCATACGTCACATACCTTGGCGAGTACGCTCCTGGTACCTCGAAATGGGGGGCAGGGGTGCAGGCCATGCCTGGGACCTCCTCTACACTGCCCCCTCTGGTCGGTTCATCGACCACTTCTGCTTCTTCTTTTGTACTTATTTCCTTAGTTTCTTCAGTGTCCTGTTCATCGTCTTCAGGGTTTGTACATGCTGGTGTGAATGTGTGCGTCTTTGGAGTCCATATTTTTATCACGCCCTTCAAACCTCCTGCGTTTTTTACATGTTCATCTTTATTCCATGTCATTAGCTGGCATTGTCCATTTGGGCTGCAATAGATCCATTTCCCTTCATACTTTCTTTGTTTCCTGGGATATGTAAACTTTGTTCCTTCTGGCGCAAATTCACTAGCCTTCACAAAGTCTCTTCTTTCTTAATCAGCCAAATCTCCTGGCTTCCATCCTGGTTCAACATCGATCATTGTTTTCATCCCAATGGCAGAATCCTAGCAGTATCATTACTAGTAAGGCTCCCAGAAACTTGAATATGTCTGCCATCCATTGTGGGACCCATGAGAACAGGGCTCCTAACCAGCTGTCATCGTCCTGCCTTATCACTTTCATCGATCATCTGGTTCTTTAGGTTTGTCAACATACTTATGGCTTCTGTTAGTGTTCCATTTTGTTCATCGTGCAATGGTATAAATGTGCAACACGATTCTCCGATTTTTGCGCAAACATCTCCATCCATCGCTGTGATCATGTCTAGTACATATCTGTTCTGGAGGGTCATCAGTCTGATTGCTCTCAGCTCTTTTTTGATCGCGTTGAACCCTTTTATGGTACTGTTGATGGTCTGCAATAACTCCCATCTGGTTATCTGCACCCATTGTAGCATTCACTCTGATTTGGATGTGTGGCAGGAGCAGTGTGGTAAATACTGTTGAGGTGAAGCTGAACAGCCTGTGCTCGTATGGGATCGCATGGAAGGCCTCTTCTGATATGGCAGAAAAGTAATTTTCTCTCTTCATCCTGGATACCAGTTCTGCAGATCTCCTTTTTCTTAGATGAGCATCTGCCCTCGGAATCTGTCCAAATTTAGGTCATTTTTAGGGATCACTAGTGCGGGAATGTGGACGTTCACCAGCGTGCATATGCCTCCCCAGTTCTTCGGTAGCCTTATATATGCCTTGGATCCACACGCCCAGTAATGGTCCATAATGACTGCGGTTCCTTGCGTCATTCCCGGGGCTTCAAAGATTTGTCCGCAATTTACATTTTCTCCCATCTTCCTCGTGCCGTTACTTCTGAAGCATAGTTTCGGGCTTTCCAGTGGTACTATTTGCAGGGGTCCTCCTCTGTCTTTGACCCATGTCAGCAGCTTTACCAATTGCAGCCACAGAGTTTTGCATAACCTCTGTGACTTCTCTATTGCTTCTTGGCAGGCTCCAAGGACCATCCAAGCTCGGCAGATTACTACTCCTTCCCATCCACCAGGGGAAACTACTTTCCCCAGATCTGCATTTGGCCTCTGTTCATCCAAATATGAGCCTCTTCTGCAGTTTTTCCTTGAACGTTCAGCCTCTGGTTTATTTCCCATCTTGTTCCTGATCCTTTAACTTCAGGATTCTCGTATCTGATCACCCGATTCCTGGTGTGCGCGCCCTGTTTCTTGTTTTAATGTCCTGGACATAGCAATCTTCATCTGGGTAATCCTTTTCGTTGGCCCATATCAGTGAGGTGTTTCTTCCCATAAATTGTCCTCTGGTGTTGCACATTGCTACATGTGACATACAGTGTGCCGTGGGGACATCAATTTCTACAGCCATGACGATCTTGGATTTTCCCATGCTGTACGGTAGGAGTGCACAGACAAAGGATTCTCCTTCTGATTGTCTTCATCCTACTTCCTTCATGTGCTGATACTATGTTATTTCCAAGATGGGCTGTGCTGTCTAGGTAATCGTTGAGTTTGCTGTTATCTTCATGCGGGCTTCTCTTGATTCTCAGCGTTCTTCTGTAGTTTGCTATGACTGTCTTTAAATGCGTCAGTGCTGCTTTTCCACTCTGGGTGTCTCGGTGGAGCAGGTTGCCTTGGCTGTGTCGCTTTGGAAGGAGAAGGTTTATTTCCTTTCCTTCCCTTTTATAGACTTCCTCTAACCACCATTGGCTCACCAACTTCCCAACGCGTGGCTATGTTGTGGGCCAGGTGCTTGTTCCTTGCGTTGGAGCTGGTGTGCTTGCTGCTATAGTCTCTGCAGTTCTAGTTTTCAGCTCCTCGTGTAGTTTCTTAGCTCTGACTATGAACGGGAACAGATGATCCCATTAGCATTTGTTTTTTCTCTGTGAGTTCCTTTATGGCTACTTCTGTTCTTTTGAGTGTTTTTGCTATGCCTTCTCTCTTTGGTTTCTCACTTGGCTCCTCTTGGTTACTTCCACTATTTTCTGGGGCTGTTCGTTCGGTAGGCAGTTTCTCATTCTCTGTTGCCCTTGTTTGAGGCCCTGTTGCCATTGAAACTTGCCCTTGTTCGTATGCATTCAGTGTGTGTGTGCGTGCGTGCGTGCAGTGGTCAGTGCTACATTCTCACTCCGTGCTGAACCTGTCTCCAGCTTTTCTCTTCATTCACCTCGAGTGTGTATGTACCACTGCTAATTACATTAAATTTTAGTTCATTAACTTTACCAACAGCTTTTCTTGGAACTGGGATAACTATATAGGGTCTGGGTGCTTTCGTGGGACCCAGGCGTTCATTATCAGGCGGGTGCACTGAAATTGGGACGCTCTGTGCACCGATAAAAAATTCAGTTCTGATAGTCAAAGACAGAAACACAATGATAATTACTACGCATATACACATTATAGACTTTTAAGATAGTTGGCAGCATTTCCTTCCAGGGAAGCGGGGGCGCCCCTCTGTCAGCGGTAAACCCAAATTACTGTTCCGGGCCCCCATCTCGAACATAAGTCTATTTTCAGCGTTTACTTCTTTTTATTACTCTGATTTCGCTGCTCAAGAGTTCGTGAATTACTAAAGTGACGAGTGCTTTTTGAGTGTCCCCCCTCTTACGAGTGATGACAGTAGTCTCTGGGTATGGAGTACAGTTCCTTTGCTAGACTACGGAAAAAGGTTAGGCTAGTGGTAGTCTCATTCATTATGCATAACTATAGTAGGTAAAGACCCAGTGCACTCCTCGTATATATGCCTTGGTCCAGAGGACATGCTGGAAGATCACACAAAAATAAAATGTCGTAAAAAATAAAAGTGAACATGGAAAAATAAGAATAAAAATGAGGAAAAAGTGAAAAAGAAAAATCAGATGGTGTAGTTCTCGTGTCTGCTCATCTCGATCTGTCCCTTGGCGAAAAAGACGATGACCTGCGTCTCTATCTCCTCGATCTGTCCTACGGCGGAAAGATAAAGCACTGTCTCTTCGATCTGTCCCACGGCGGAAAGTCTCACTGGAATCTCCTTAAGTATTCTCGCTGGAAAGTGGACAGCTCTACCTGGAGCATTATGCTGTGGAGGAGTGTGCCCATGTGTGGGATATTGGCTGGATCTCGGAGGAAGGTGATGACGTCAACATCTGCAGGCCTTCCCACCATTTCCGGAAAGTCTGTGACTAGTCCGAATAGGACATTATGGGCCAGCTGGGTGTCCTCGGGTGATAGGGACATTTGTCCAGTTTTGCTGGGTCCTGATCGCAAGCTTTTCTTTTGAATCGAACAGTCTCTGCACTTTCCTGTTGCGTGGATTACCACTAGGTAATTTAGTTTAGTCCACAGCTGGTTCAATTGCACTAGGTTTCTTGGGTCTCTGATGAAAGTGCATGTGTCCGTGGTTCTTCCGACAAGTGCAGGACACTTCTCGATTATTTGAAAGAACAGTGTGAAGATGAGTTCATCAATGTCTACCAGCGGTGGAAGCATTTGTGTCCTTTTTGCTGTGCTCTGGTAGCTCGACGAAGGCTTCCGCGATGACAGTCAGCAGTTGGCAGATTACTTTCTTGTTAGCAGGATCTTGAATAAAGTCTGTGACACTGGTTTCTCTCCCCACGAGTGATGGATATGATATCACCACCAACTGGAAATATGTGAGCACATCCCACTTGAGATTTCTACTGGGAGATACCATAAGTTCTGTAAACAAAGTCTCGACACTGGTTGCTTCAGGATGCTGTGTTACGCTCTCAGAAATGTCTTATTTGCGGTCTATCAGAGTCTTGATTCTTTATACTACTTGAGCGTGACGTGATTTCAAAAGTTTGTTTTATCAACATTGTTATGGCTTTGTATGTGTAGTTCTCTTCTTCACACTGCAACTGTGATGCACAGAGTGTCCATATTATTGTTCTTGATCACCTTTCTCTTACTTTGAGGAAATGTCTTGTTTCAAAGCCACAATTTAAAACAGAGTTCTTTTGCCTTTATTTTGCTGCTCACGCGTCGTTCTTCCTCGCCATGGATCTTGTCTGCACGTGCTGATGTTCTTCCCCGTTGTCTGTGGTTCTTTACAGTTAGATGCAGATGGAGGGCTTTCCCCTATATATGGTTTAATGTCGTTTAGGAAGAGCCATGCCCTTCTTCCCTGAAGCTTGATGGCTGAAGGGGTGCAGTCTTCCACGATAAAAGAGCCATTAAATCGTGGCTCGTCCCTCCTCTTCTTTATAAAGTTCCTTATAAGTACAGCATCACCAGGGAAGACGAGAGGCGCACGTAGACTTTGCGCGGTGTCTGTTTCAGCACTTCCTGTTGTCTTTTGTGCTGCACTGCACCCTTTTCTCCGTTGCTGCAGCTGGCCTGAAACGACAGACGCTGGATGTCATACAGTTCAAGTAATCCTGCATCTCTGTCCCCAAGACCTCTTTTGTTGGCTGGGCATCACATCTAGCTCTATCTCGAGGGGTAAGAGGGGTCCTCATTCTTCTGCCTGTGACTATCTCGTGCGGCGTGAGAGGATGGTCGGAACCGGGTTGGTTCTGAAGTGCACACAATGCCAGTGATAGACCGTGCAGCCATCCCTTTTTTAATGTGAGCTTCAACTTGGCTATCCTCTCTTTTAGCAATCTGAGCCTCTCACATATGCCATTCCCCTCCGGATGATACGCTGATGAGAACTTGTGCTTTATACCAAGCAACAAGCTGATTTGCTCGAACACTGAATTGACAAAGTGAGCTCCATTATCTGACCTCATTATCTCACACACCCCCCCCATCTAGGGAACACTCCCCTCACCAGAAATTTGGCAGCACAGTTAGTCTGGGTGTGTACAGGGACCTGCTTCTATCCATCTAGAGAATGGACACACCACCACAATTAAATACCTCTACCTATTGCACACTTGAATCATGTCGACATAGTCGATGTGCATGTGCTGGAATGGCCTGTTGGGCCGGGGGATAACTCCTCTCATTACTTTTAACGTGTGCCCAGTGGTGAATTGCTGGTAGATAATGCAGTTCACCATGAAAAATGCAACATGCTCTGCTAAATTCGGTGTAAACCAGTCTTCTGCGAGCGTTGCAGCAAGATTTCCTTTTGTCATATTTATAGGGTAGTGTAATTGCTCCAATACTACCTTCAGTAGGGCGACAGGCATTACTGGTTTACCAGTGCTGTCTTGCCTCCACAATCCGTCAGAGGGGCTTAAAGAGCACCCTCGATGCTTCCATAAATTCTTTTCCTCTTGAGGTGCCTCCCCCTGGAGCTCCATCAGCTGAGTCTCCCGCATGTTGCTATAGGCCTCCTGTGTGGCACGTGCTACCATCCTTTCATGGGTACGTGCCACCTCCACGTCCATGATTGTTTCACTCTTGGATGCCATACGCTTGGCTTCCGTGTCCGCTTCATGATTTCCACGCAACACGAAATCCATCCCTTTGGTGTGGGCGGCACATTTCACGACCGCTATGCTCACTGGGAGCTGTAGTGCTTTTATCAGCCTGTCCAATAAGGCTGCATGTTGCACTGGCGTGCCGTCCGCCCGGAGGTAACCCCTCCTTTTCCAACGTGCTAAGCCTGCGTGCACGGTAGATGTCACACAGGCGCAGAGTCACTGTACACCGTTACTTCCTGGTCTGCATGATTCTCAATGGCGAGTATTAGTGCCACTAGTTCTGCAGCTTGTGCCGAATAGTGAGATGGTATTCGTGCACTGGCGAGTACCTGAAACTCTCGTTTCGCAAGGTGTTTCACCACGCCTGTTTATCTTTGTCCATCTTCTTGGTCGATTCTTGATGAACTGTCAATGAACACGATCTCCCCACCTGCCAGGGCATATTCCTTTACCCTGGGGATTTCATCATAGAATTCCTCATACTTCACACAGTCATGTACAGGTTCTCCCTCTGTGACTGGCTCAGCTATGAACGTAGCTGGGTTTACTGTTTTACATCAAACTATTTTGATCGATGGGTTAGAGATGATCACCTCATATGCAGATGCTCTCTGAGATGTCAGCGTGCCCTTTGGTTTCTCTAGTATGGCGAATAATGAGTGTTCGTTCAAAGTCATGGAGCACCCCATTACAATGGATGATGCCTTCTCGATGACGAACGCGGCGGCAGCTGGATTTTGTTCGCATGGGAAATGGCCTCTCATGACCGGGTCCAGACTCCCGCTGTAATATGCTAGGGGCTTGTACCCCAGCGAGGTTCGCTGAGCGAGCACTCTCATCATAAAATTGGCATCGGTATGTGAGAACAGGTAGAATTCCTCTGCATAATTAGGAATCCCGAGAACTGGGGCCTTACAAATCTCCCCCTTGAGTTCTGCAAACCCCTTCTCCATTGCCTCAGTCCATATGATTTTCTCTTTTGTCGCGTGGGCCTTCTTTAGGGCCTGAAGCAAGGGCTTGGTATACGAGCTGTAGTCGAAGACCCATGCTCTGACATAATTGCACAGGCCTAAGAAGCTTTGCATTTGTTTTGTCGAGAGCAGCTTAGCTGTGTTCATGAAAGCTTCAGCCCTTTCCGAGGGTTACTTTTTTCCCTTTGTGTGAGATCAGCTGGCCTATGTACAGCACCTCTTGTTGACAGTGTAACTTTTCCTTATCAACTTTATATCCTTTCTCAGCCAAGATAGTCAGTAGCTGGACAGAGTCGCACCTGCATTGTTCCTCAGTGATGCTGCAGATCAGAATGTCATCCACATACTGCAAAACAACACTGTCTACTGCAATATTGCTTAGGTCCATTTGCAGGACTCTGTTGAAGATAGATGGGGATTCACAATATCCCTGTAGCAACCTCGTGCTTTTCAGGCGCATTTGTCTGAAAGTAAATGAAGTCCGATCTTGTGAGTCACGGTGTAACGGGATAGAGAAAAACGCATTTTTCAAGTCAATCACTGTGAAATATTTTGCCTCAGTGGGTATGTTACATAGGATTGTAGATGGATTTGGGACTCGAGGGAACTCTGCTTCAACAATATCGTTTAATGCTCTTAAATCTTGGATTACACGCCAAGACCCTCCCTTTGATTTCTTGACTGGGTAGATCACCGTGTTGCAAGGTGATTCTGACGTCACTAGGATGCCCTGCTCCATCATGGCGGCAATTGTCTTCGCGATCCCTTCATCCGCTTCTCTGGACATGGGATATTGTCGAGCTCTTGGTAAAATTGCTCCTGGTTTCAGTTTAATTTTTACTTCACCTGCCCCCTTAAGGAGCCCTACATCATAGGGCCCTGCAGTCCATACTGTGACAGGTACTTGGGCCATGTCATCTTCAAAGTCTTCTGGACGTATCAGTGCCAACATCATTCTCTGTGGCACCTCCCGTTTTATCATTTTAACCCAAAATATGAGATTCACTTCCACCCTTGTCTCCTAGTGTAACGCTCACCTGATTCCCACGGAGGCGCAAGTCTGGCTTCGAGTGCTGATGCTTCTTCAATGGTGAAGCGCAGGACTCTGAAGATGGACAGGAAGGGCCCTCTACTCTGGCTTCTCCGGCTCGCAGGAATGTTCCCCTGTGCGTGAAAAGGGAGTATTACCTACTGACTGAGTTATACTCAAGCCTCCCACTCTCTTCCAACCCTCCACGATACCCTTCCACGATTCCCCGTGAAGTCTCACCTTAGGGTCTGAAAGAACGAGCTCTCCATCCTGCTTCTGACGCAGGGGCGCGTTGAACCCAGTTACTTCACTGGATTGAGGTTGGATGGGAGTTCAGATAAGCTTGATTATACTGGTAAGGCGCTGTAAAAGTTCTGTTGCATGTTTAAAAATTCAAGCTTTAAATAATGTTCATTGTCTTTTTTCAGGTGATGAATGAAGATTCCTTTGGAGACTTCTTGCAACAAAGCGCTGATGTTGATGTCTTTTCCCCATAGGGGCCGGGGTTCGGAATGCCGGAGATATGGCGCTGACCCAAAGTGAAACATGCAGTTCCAGTAAAGATCTGGTAAGTCCTAGATGAGCGCTCAGGTAATGTTTTTGCATTCGCTCATCTAATGTCTTTGTCTTTTTTGCCCATAGGGGCTTGGAAACAGCAAGACCCGAAATGAAATGGGAATGACCCAACAGGTAAGTCTTAGAAGGAAACTGGGCTTTTCCTATTCCCTTCCTTCTCTCACCTCTTATTCTTGTCTTTTTCTCTAGGCTCTGGGAAGTGGCGGTGTATCCGGATGATCGCTGCTGAAGATGGAGGAACCCAGGAAAGACCCAAGAAATGGGAATGACCCAACAGGTAAGTCTTAGAAGGAAACTGAGCTTTTCCTATTCCCTTCCTTCTCTCACCTCTTATTCTTGTCTTTTTCTCTAGGCTCTGGGAAGTGGCTGTGTATCCGGATGATCGCTGCTGAAGATGGAGGAACCCAGGAAAGGTGAGTGAAATGCAGCGCTGCAGCGATCGTAACGAAATGCTTTTAAAAATGTCTTCCCTTTCAGGATCGTCTGTGATGTCTCCGTGGTGCAGATTAGCTGGCAGGTCTCTTGTCTCCCTTTGCAGGTGACCCAGGATGCTGACGGGCGTGGCTGAAGTCCAGATGCAGGAGCTGACACGGTGAGCGTCCAGCTGCGAGGAGCAGAACAACGCGAAGCGTGAGTTGCTGATCGGGTAGGTTAAATAGCTTTGGAAGAAGTTCCAAGTGTGTATCCTTCCTCTGATCAGGTATGTATCCTTCCCCGACCACACCCGGGTGGAAAGTAGTCCCACAGGTAAAGTAGTTCCTATTCAGGCCTCAAGAGGGCCTGGATGTGGCAGCATGGTCTGCTTCAGGTAAGTGCACATTAAAACACTTGAACACATGTCTAGCTTTATGAGCCTGGCGCCTAAGGCGCAAGGACAGAGGTCCAACATGAGCCTGGCGCCAGGACTGCGTCCAAAGGGCCCCAGCTTGGGCCCGCTGGCACTCCCCTGGGGGAAATGATGCCTGCCTCTGGGGTTGCTGGGTTGGACCTGGCTCCTTGGAGGTAGGCATCATGACAGTACCCCCCCTCCCTCCCGGCCCCTCCCAAGGTTCTTCCCTCCGGGGGTTTGGGCTTGTTCGGAAATCTCCGGTGAAACCTTTGTACTAATCGAGGTGCATGGACATGGTTACTAGGCTCCCACGATCTCTCCTGAGGTCCATATCCCTTCCAGTCAACAAGATAGAAGAGTTTCGACTTTACCACCTTGGAGTCTAAAATGTCTTTAACTTCGAATTTTAATTCCCCTTCAATTTGAACTGGATCTGGAGGCTTGGACAATCGGGTTCCTGGTTGTACTGGCTTCAAAAGTGATGCATGAAAAACTGGATGAATACGCATGTTGGACGGTAGATCCAATTTAAAGGCCACTGGGTTGATTATAGCTTTGATGGGATAAGGTCCTATGAATCTGGGATTGAAGGTTCGCGGGCCCTTCAGGGGTAAATGTTTAGTTGCTAGCCATACCTGGTCTCCTACTTGGTAAGGAGGAGTTTTACTTCGGTGCAAATCAGTGTTTTCTTTATACTTTTTCTTGGCTTGCTGTAAATGAGTTGCAGCTTCTTTGAAGGCTCGGGTTATTGTGGAATGCAGATGATTTACTGCGGGCATTTCAAGGGTCCGAGGTGGATCTAGATCAGAGGTCCGAGGATGGTGACCATACAAAGTATAAAAGGGGGTTTGTCCGGTTCCAGAATGCACTGAATTGTTGTATGCATATTCTGCGATCCAAAGGATGTCTTTCCAATTTAACTCGGATTGGTGTAACATGCACCGAAGATATTGCTCGAGAGTCTGATTGGTTCTCTCGGTTTGTCCGTCGGTCTGGGGGTGGTGGCTGGTGGATAACCGCACATCTATTTGTGCTAGTTGGCAACACTTCTTCCAAAAATGTGAGATAAATTGACTTCCACGATCCGAGACTAAAATGGAAGGGAAACCATGTATGCAAACTATATTCTCCAGGAATTCCTTGGCCAAGGTGGAAGCTGAAGGCAAACCCTTTAAAGGGATAAAGTGGGCCATTTTGGAGAATAGGTCCACAATTACAAGGATTGTGTTGTAACCAGCACAAGGAAGCAGATCTGTTATAAAGTCCATTGACAAGGTGTGCCATGGTGCCGGTGGAATATCCAAGGGTTGAAGTAGGCCGGCTGGCCTTTTCTTTTGAGCCTTGTTTTGGGCGCAAATTCCACAAGACAGTACAAAAGACTTTGTCTTTTCTCCAAGAAGGCCACCAGAAGTGGCGTTTGATTTTTTTCCTCCGTTTTAGCGATACCAGGGTGTCCTTCCATTAAAGATTCATGATGATGGGCAATAACAAGTTCTTGCAATTCTTTACTTGGCAGAAACAACCGCTCCTGGAAGTAGGGTAAGTCATCCTTAACGGTGTAATGAGGACCCTTTTGACTCCATCCCAGTAAGGTTGAAGAGTTTAGAAGTTGTTTACTTGCGTTTGGATATCCTCAATAGATTGCAATGAAGTTAAGCCTAAGATTCTTTGCTCAGGTATGATGGGCACAGGTTCTAAGCTCGAATTAGGTTCTTCCATGCCAATCCGGGATAAGGCGTCTGCTTTTCCATTCTTGCAGCCAAGGCGATAGGTAATTACAAAATCAAATTCCGCAAAGAATAGAGCCCATTGGAGTTGTCGTGAAGATTGAGCTTTGGCCGTCTTTAAATACTGTAAGTTTCTGTAGTCCGTAATTACGGTGATGGTGTGTCTTGTCCCGAGAAGGTAGTGACGCCAAGCCTTGAAAGCAGATTTGATGGCCAGTAACTCTTTATCGGTAATTGCATAGTCGATTTCAGGAGGAGACAATATTCTGGTCCAAAAGGCCACTGGGTGTAGTTGGTTAGTTTTTGGGTCTCTTTGCGACAGGACAGCTCCCATGGCCGAACTGGAAGCATCGGTTTCCACTATGTACGGGAGATCTGGGTGCGGGTGCTTCAATACAGGTGCAGAGGTGAATTTGGTTTTCAGGTCCTGGAAGGCTTGTTCGGCCTCAAGAGTCCATTCGAAGCGTTTGTTTTTCTTTAGGAGAGCGGTGATGGGTTGGACTGTTCGGGAAAATTCCGGGATGAATCTTCGATAGAAATTGGCAAAGCCGAGCATGCTCTGAACTCCCTTCACCGAGCTTGGAGATGGCCATTTGAGGATGGCGTCCACCTTTCGCGAGTCCATTCGGACTCCTTGAGGTGTCAGGATGAATCCGAGAAACTCAACTTCTGTGGTATGAAAAATGCATTTTTCGAGTTTTGCAAATAGTCTGTGCAGGCGCAGTTTCTCAAGAACTGCCCTAACATGTTTTCTGTGATCAGATTCTGAAGAAGAGTACACCAGGATGTCGTCGATGTAAACAATGACACAGACATCGATAAGTTCCCGAAGAACATCATTCATAAAGTACTGAAAGGCGGCAGGTGCATTGCACAAACCGAAGGGCATCACCTGATATTCGAAGAGCCCAAATTTGGTGCGGAATGCAGTTTTCCGTTCGTCGCCTTCTTTTATGCGCACCAGGTGATAAGCTCCTCGGAGATCTAACTTGGTGTACACACAAGCGTCTTTCACCTGGTCGATAAGCTCAGGGATCAAGGGCAGAGGATAACGATTCTTAATCGTTATTTGATTTAGGGCGCGATAGTCTATACACCTTCTAAGGTCGCCTTCTTTTTTTGGCACGAAGAACAGAGCTGAAGAGACAGGAGACTTGGACGGGCGAATAAAACCATTGGCTAGGTACTGATCTAAATACTGACGCAAATGCAGGTTCTCAGGTTCCGTAAGAGCATAAATCCTACTACAAGGTAGTTGAGCATTGGGTACCAGATCGATCTGGCAATCATAAGACCGATGGGGAGGTAACGTGTTAGCCTGTTCTTTCTGAAAAACGTCTTGGAATTCTTGGTATTCTGACGGTAGCTGTACAGGGGTGGAAGTTGCTGTGGCTAGACCCATAGCTGGATTTCTTGGATAACAAGTTGGTTCACAATCAGGAAAACTTATCTTCTTTGCTCGCCAGTCAATTCTGGGATTATGTGTTTCTAACCAAGGAATTCCAAGAATTACTTGAAATTGTGGGGCCTTGATCACATCAAACACGATTGCTTCCCGATGTCCATCCTGACCCACCAGTGTCACTTCAACAGTGGAATGCGTTACAGGCCCTGAGGCTATTTAGGTTCCATCCACTGTAGTAATGACATCTTGGGTTACTTTCGGGCGGAGAGGAAGCTTAATCCTGGAAGCCAATTCACGGTCTATGTAATTTCCAATAGCTCCACTGTCGATGTATGCTTTTATAGCATGCAACTGCTGAGGCTGTTTTGGGTCCACGAGCACCATTGGCATGACGAAATGCAAGGTCAAAGAGTTAGTTTTCAAGCTCGGCAAGCGGACCCCTACGCTTGCCGGGCTAGGTCGTTTCCCGAATCAGGTGTCACTAATTCGTTATCAGTAGCTCCAACCACCTTCTTAAGTGGTTTAACTGGATAATTTCGAAGAAAGTGACCGGAAGTCCCGCAATACAGACAAAGTTGCATTTGCCGCCTTCTCTCTCGTTCTTTCTGCGTTAATGGTCCTTTAACACCACCGATTTGCATAGGTTCAGATACGTCGGTACTTTGGAGGTAGCGTGGGTTTTGATCGGTGCTCGGTTTTCATACTTGAACCGATCTGCTTTTCTATTTTGAAGTCTGATCAAGTTGAACCACCAAGTCAATGTAGTCTGCGCAGACCTGGGGTGGGTTTACTATCTGAGATAGAACATCCTTAAGCTCTCCGCGCAGGCCTCGATGAAACAATGTGATCCTTTTGCTTTCTGGCCATCCAGTTTCCACAACTAGTCTGTTAAAGGTGGCTATGTAGGACAGAAGATCCTGATTACCTTGTCGTAAGGATAGCAGTTCGTTATCAAGGGCCTGTCCTTCAGAGTGTCGAGCGAACAATCTTTCCATGCTGGCCTGGAAGCCCTGAAAATTCTGGAGAATGGGATCATCCTGATTTACCAATGGAATAGACCAATCGGCAGCACTGCCACTGATGTAAGATAGTATAAAGGCTACCTTGGTCTGGTCGTTAGGGAAGGCTCCGGGTCTGCATAGAAAGTGTAAACGACATTGGTTCATAAAGACGGCATATTTCTTGGGATCCCCCGCAAAACGTTCAGGCGGGGCCAAAGGCATGTGTCCAGGTAGATTAATTTGTACCGGGTTACTCAAACCCATTGATGTGGAAATGTCTCCGGAATTAGGTAAAGGAGTGCACTGCCTGGGCCTGTAATAACCTTTTGGCTAGGTCATCAGTTCTTTCCTTAGAGAAGATCAGTTCTCTTTTGAGAGCGTTCGTCTCCTGGCGGGCTGAGTGCACCTCTGCCCGTAATTCCCCCAAAAGCTGGGCCAGCTGGTCAGTCTCGGAAGTCTCCATAGCGCCCGGGTGGGAAATTGTGGGTAGGCTTCGCGTTCTGTAACGCTCACCCGATTCCCACGGAGGCGCAGGTCTGGCTTCGAGTGCTGATGCTTCTTCAATGGTGAAGCGCAGGACTCTGAAGATGGACAGGAAGGGCCCTCTACTCTGGCTTCTCCGGCTCGCAGGAATGTTCCCCTGTGTGTGAAAAGGGAGTATTACCTACTGACTGAGTTATGCTCAAGCCTCCCACTCTCTTCCCACTCTCTTCCAACCCTCCACGATACCCTTCCACGATTCCCCATGAAGTCTCACCTTAGGGTCTGAAAGGACGAGCTCTCCATCCTGCTTCTGACGCAGGGGCGCGTTGAACCCAGTTACTTCACTGGATTGAGGTTGGATGGGAGTTCAGGTAAGCTTGATTATACTGGTAAGGCGCTGTAAAAGTTCTGTTGCAAGTTCAAAAATTCAAGCTTTAAATAATAATGTTCATTGTCTTTTTTCAGGTGATGAATGAAGATTCCTTTGGAGACTTCTTGCAACAAAGCGCTGATGTTGATGTCTTTTCCCCATAGGGGCCGGGGTTCGGAATGCCGGAGATATGGCGCTGACCCGAAGTGAAACGTGCAGTTCCAGTAAAGATCTGGTAAGTCCTAGATGAGCGCTCAGGTAATGTTTTTGCATTCGCTCATCTAATGTCTTTGTCTTTTTTCCCCATAGGGGCCGGGGTCCTGCTTGGAAACAGCAAGACCCGAAATGAAATGGGAATGACCCAACAGGTAAGTCTTAGAAGGAAACTGAGCTTTTCCTATTCCCTTCCTTCTCTCACCTCTTATTCTTGTCTTTTTCTCTAGGCTCTGGGAAGTGGCTGTGTATCCGGATGATCGCTGCTGAAGATGGAGGAACCCAGGAAAGGTGAGTGAAATGCAGCGCTGCAGCGATCGTAACAAAATGCTTTTAAAAATGATGTCTTCCCTTTCAGGATCGTCGGTGATGTCTCCGTGGTGCAGATTAGCTGGTAGGTCTCTTGTCTCCCTTTGCAGATGACCCAGGATGCTGACAGGCGTGGCTGAAGTCCAGATGCAGGAGCTGACACGGTGAGCGTCCAGCTGCGAGGAGCAGAACAACGCAAAGCGTGAGTTGCTGATCGGGTGTGGTTTAAGTAGCTTTGGAAGAAGTTCCAAGTGTGTATCCTTCCTCCGATCAGGTATGTATCCTTCCCCGACCAGACCCGGGTGGAAAGTAGTCCCACAGGTAAAGTAATTCCTATTCAGGCCTCAAGAGGGCCTGGATGTGGCAGCATGGTCTGCATCAGGTAAGTGTACATTAAAACACTTGAACACATGTCTAGCTTTATGAGCCTGGCGCCTAAGGCGCCAGGTCAGAGGTCCAACATGAGCCTAGCGCCTAAGGCGCCAGGACTGCGTCCAAAGGGCCCCAGCTTGGGCCCGCTGGTACTCCCCTGGGGGAAATGATGCCTGCCTCTGGGGTTGCTGGGTCGGACCTGGCTCCTTGGAGGTAGGCATCGTGACATCTAGGTCATGGTTCATGTATAAGTTTGGTCCATTGTATACTTGTAGATTCCCCCCATTTCCAGGGTTGACTCCCCCTCCGGAGTTGGTGCCCGGAGGCATTTGCGGCGGTGCCTGTTGGGATTGTCCCTGTGGCAATTGCCCCACATTCGAGGGTTGAACCCCTGGCTGTGCACTTTGCTGCACTGTGTGTTTCTGTGCACCGCCTTGTTGTGGGACGGCAAGCTGATTCACCATGCCTGTTCCCATACCTTGGCAGTTCTGCCACATGCCTTGGTTTCTGCACACACGTGCCACATGTCCTGTCATTCCACACAGCCAACACTCTGGCGGTGGTTGGGCCATCTGTCCATCTGGCGTAGCTGGACTGCCCATCTGCATGTTTTGAAATCCACCTTGGTTGGTCTGAAAACCTCCCTGGTTACCTCAAAACCCTCCCTGGTTACTCTGCCAGCCTCTTCCTCTGAAACCCCTACCCCTCGGGTAAAATCCTGTGCTACCCTGGTTATTCTGGGATGGGTTAGCTGTTGATTGTGTGCTTGGTTCAGCTGGGCTCGTCAACATGGCTCCCTCGAGAGCATACTTTGAGAGTTTCTTTTGCACCAGCTTCGCCTCCTCACCCTTACGAGTTGCCTCCTTTTTTTGTTTTTTTTCTTGTAACAATCTACAGTAGTGTGCAATTGTCAACTGTATTTCGGCCCAAGGTTTAGCTTCAACACCCACTCATTTCTTGAGCTGTTTTGCACTGGTTCGGGCAACCCTTGACACAATATGTGGTAGAATACAGGGATAGATTTCGTCCAAGACTCAGCGTTTCGAGCACCCACGCGTCTTGAAAATAATGGATATAAATCAACGGATCCTCTGACTTTCATTTTTCAAGTCATTATAGCTCCCATATCAGAAGTGTCTGGGTATAGCGTTCGTAGCACTTTCCACACTGCTGCTCTACAATTGTTAAATGGTGCTCCGTCATGAGAGATGTTAATTATGGTTACCTTAGGTTACCCTGCCTGCTTCCATACATCGTCTGCTCTTTCACCGAGTATGGCGATCAGGAGGCCCTTAATGTCCCCTATAGCTAAGGTAACACCCCCTGTCATTTTCTCTAACCCATGTATCCACTTCCCGGCTCCCGATGTCCGCATTGGAAGCTTGTTTTTCAGGTTTTCTCGATCCATGTGTGGCCATGGAATATATTGTGGTCTTGCTCCCCCATTTCTAGCAGTGGGAATTGGAATGCACAGTCTTCCTTCTCTCTTCCCATACCTCTCCTGTCTACCGCTGGGGTAGCATTCCCGCCTTGCCGTCTACCTGGCAATGCCCTCAATCTGTCTGCATAGGCAGGTGCTGATGCCCCCTCTGTGGGGTGTTCCTTCATGTTGGCCGGACTGTGCAGCTGACTTCGGTGTCCTAGTTGCCGACTCGCTGGCATCTGACCTTCGTACCCCTCGGTCCCTTTGGAGCCGCTTTTCACACTGTCTCCCTTCTTCATGTGCCTCATCCTCCGTTTCCACACCGGAGTCAGATTCTGAATACTCCCAGTTTACACAACTCCTTGCATCTTCTTCGTTCTGTCCAATCTCCTGCCTGTCTAGGGACAGTCCCCTGATCCCACTACTTCGAGTGACATCCTCGGTGTCATATAGCTGAGTGCTCTCCAATCGCTCGTCTTCCCTTCCCCCTTGGGAAATTTGTTCCAGCCCCATCTCATATATTTTATCGATCGTTTCCCCGATGCTTCTGGTGTCGAAGTCATCGTCAATAATTGTCCCTCTTGTACCTTGCACCGAGTCGTTCGCAGGAAAGAATTCTTCTATGTCTTCCCATTCTACAACTTGATTGGGTTTTTTAACTTCCCGCTCCAAATATTTAAGATCCCGTGCCCTCTGTCTGCGCTTAAGTTTTACTTCCTCATCTATTTCCTTGCGCTTCCTTGCTTCTTCTCTAGCCTTATCTACTTCCCTCATCCTTTCGTTTCTACGTTCCTTTGCCCTTCTAATTCCCTCACCTTCTCTTCACTCTCTTATCACGTACCCTTTGCTCTTCTTCCAACCTTATTCTGTTTGTGCTGGTCAAAGGCTGCCTTCTATTTGCGATCGAGCTGTTTCTCTTGCTCTTCGCAATATAGTTCTCACTTCAGCCTATCCTTCCTTCTTATCCTTTCTCTTATTTCCATCTCTTTTTCTCTCTCCCTCCTTTGTGTCTCATCAGACCTCTCTCTCAGTCTCACATCACTTCCTTCTCCATCTAGTTTCAACAATATCTGTCCTCCCATCCATTCGTCTTTTGCGAATGTTATCGCATCTATTCTACCTTTGTTTCCCTTCCATTTCTTTCCCTCTCTTGAGAGAGAGGTGGACTAATCTGTGCCTGGTCCTTCCTTTCATCTTCGCGTCTCTCCTTGTCCCTCGGGACTGCGGAGGTAAGATTGCTTTCCTGTTCCTTTCCTTTATTGTCATCAATACTGTACGTAGGTGACTCGTATGCAGGATTGCTATACCCCGTGGCTGCCTTAAGTTCTCTTAGCGGGTAGAGTCCCTCTGACTTACTTCCCTCGATGACTGGCTCAGGTGGGGCTGGTGGCGCGGTAGGCGTCTCACCCCCCTCCGTGCATACGTTTAATATCCAGTCAGCGGGCGGTTCTTCCTCCTTCGTCTGTTCGAACATTTTCCAAAGTTCTAGAACAGCGAGGTGTTTCCCTAATTTTTTGCCTGTGTATGTGGCATGTAGGTAAGTCGTCATATGTTGTAAGACGGCTTTAGATAGGGACCCATTTTGTGGCCAAGGCATAAACATCTTGTGGGCGGTACCCTTAACCCACACAGTGCTGTACTTTTTAAGTTTAGGTGCATGTTTGGGTAACTGTTTACACAGATGCGCAAGTGGGGTAACCTCCATTTTCAATTTCGTCACCACCAAATTTATGCAAGTTTTATCCTACCAATAGTATGAGCGAGCACCAAATACGCAAGCTCCAATCTACTCTTTTCCTGCCAAAATGTATACTATCAATTTACTCAAGACCATCAATTCATTGGCGATTCCCTCTTAGTTACGGAATCGCGTAAAACCAAATTTCATTTCAAACAATCAACAATACAGTTCTTTTACATTTGATGTACGACAGAACACATATGACAGACACTTGACAGACCAGACCGACACCAGTTGGTCATACATATACCTGCCTTCTAATCAATACCCCGTCAAGGAGTTTAAACAAACTCCTTTGATGCATCTTTAAACGTCACCGTAGTCTAATTGTCCCTCATTATGTGGGCTGAGTTCAAGTTTCTTCTGACCGCTGTATTAAAGCGCAGGAACAAGGCGAATCCTTTTGTTTTTATCTCAGGTGCCCCCTGATATCCTCTATCCCCTCGTTTTTCTCTTGGATGCCCCCCCCCCTGGTAACCATTAGTTTTTTTCTCGGGTACTTTTTTCTCTCTTATGCTAGAGTCATTACCAGACAAGTACATGAAACAGGGAAACAACTGGAAATCAGCATCGTTGCGATCGCCTGTCTCGCTCCAACTTCCTCGAACTTAAGTCGAAAAGCAACTTTTATACATAAAACTCATCATCACTGACGTCTACCTCTACAACTTTGTCATGCAATATAATTGGTTAGGAAAGGTAACTTAAGTATAGGTGCTATATCTGTATATGGTAACAGAGCATGCGGATTGGATAACTCTTATCGGGTGGGCGTCTACGCCCAACTCTCTACATCATGCTTGATAGACGTCACTACAACTACGACGTTCCATTGGTTCTACTATCTATAGGACCCTAGATAACTTGGTCCATTGTGATTGGGCAGGGTACACCCCTAGACGTAAATCTCCATTTTAATTAGCAGCATGCAGACTGGACACCCAGGTGCCTAGTGTCCCAAGATTCACCCTGCCTCCCATCAATCTGGGCTTTTGAGCTATGCGTCAGTTAGTTGGCTGGGCATGGCCTCGAAACTGTAGCCTCTTATCTGGAGAAGTAATGGCACCCTTGGATCTGGGTGACATCAGACGGTAATTCTTCATGCCTGACTGGTCACATGTCTGTTCACCGTGAATCTGCTTCAGTTTCCAGCTTTTCGTGTATTTGATTCTCCTTTAACCTCACCACCTGCCTGGGCCCCTCTTATCTTGACCCTCACGGAGCAGCCTGGTATGCTCTGAAGTTAAATTCTCCAGCGTTGCTGCTATCCCCCTTTCCTTGGGTTGACCTCTACTTCACAGGCATGAGCTGCTCTTTGTTGAGTTTCGATTCCGCTCTCCTTTCTGGCTTCAGCTGGAATATGAAACCTGGCCTAGTAGGCCTTTGGACCCCTGAGCATACTTCTGCTTAACAAGATGGAGTCGCACTTGTATAATGTGCCTTATTGAGGTAGATATATGGTTGGCGCTTGCCGCTCTATTCTTCTACTAAGCATTGCAAGCAGTATCGTTTTCTTAGCTTCTTGCGTTCCAAGCCTATTTACACGCGTTAACTGGTTGGTTACTTCCATTTTGTCTTAGCAACGTTGCCTTACGTTCAACATTCTCTTTTCCTGTGTCCATTCCATCTACTTTTATAGCTGCTCGCACTGCAGTGCTATCCTTGTTAGTCGGTTTTCATTCATTCGCGAGTCTGTCCAGGCCCTTGTGTCATTTCCACTGGCCCTCCATTAAGGCTCTTTGGGTCTATTCGTGGACCGTCTGTAGTTACTCTTCATTTCGTCTCAGCTGCTGATATGGTTGCTTAAGAGGGTATCGTGCAGCCCATGGCTGTCTGGTTATGGGTGCTTCAACAGGTACGGCTCTTCTGATGTACACTGAGCAGAGTCCCAGCGCGGCGCTCTGTTGGTTCATTTGCTCGTCATACGTCACATACCTTGGCAAGTACGCTCCTGGTACCTCAAAATGGGGGGTAGGGGTGCAGGCCATGCCTGGGACCTCCTCTACACCACTGTCAGCCGCTCCAAAACCTCTGAGGTCTTCGTAAACAAGACTGCAATAGGAGGCAGGTTGTCACAGCATCTGACAGAATGGCATCCTATTTCTTCAGATGCTTGGGCATTGGAAACAGTTGCCCAAGGTTACTGCCCACCTTTCCTGCAAAAACCTCAGTCATCCACAAGGGAACAACTCTTTGAAGATTCCATATCCGCTCCTTATGCAGGAGATTTTAATCCTGCTAGAGAAAGGTGCTATAGAACCAGTACCTGTAGCACAGAGGAACAAGGGTTGGTACTCCCCATATTTTCTAATTACAAAGGACAGAGGATTGAGACCCATATTGGACTTAAGAGACTTGAACAAGTTCGTCAGGGTGGACCGGTTCAAGATGGCAACCCTTTCTCAGATCCTTCAGGCCTTCCAGCTTCAGGATTGGATATTATCATTGGCAACAGGATGCTCACTTTCATGTGCCGATCCATCCCAAGCACAGACAGTGACTGAGGTTCTCATTATCAGTTTCGGGTTCTGCCATATTGGCTGACCACCTCCCTGAGGGTTTTCATCAAGCTAATGGCGGTGGTGGCAGCGAGTCCCAGGAAAGGGGGGATTCATGTTTACCCCAATCTAGCAGTTGGCTGATCAGGGCCTGTTCCACAGAACAGGCCCTGGAACATCTCCGCTCCACCTGTCACTCCCTCGACAGGCTGGGCTTCTCCCTCAACTTCAAGAAGTCCCACATGATAACATCACAAAAACTCCAATTCATCGGAGCAGTCCTGGATGCATCCCTGGGAAAAGCCTCGGCACCAGAGGTGATGGCTCAAGACATTCTGCAGATGGTGACCAAATTCCAGAATGCCCAACATCTAGCGGCCTTCGATTTTCTTAGGTTGCTCGGCCTCATGGCATCCTGCATTTTTCTGGTGCCAGAGGCTCGCCTGAGAATGAGATCTCTCCAGTGGGCTCTCAGGACCCAGTGGTCCCAATTCTCAGGAAGGATGTTAGATCTCCTACAAATACCAAACAGTCACACTGGATCTTCAGTGTTGGGCCTGTCGGGAGAACATCTTGAAAGGAGAACCGTTTGGCAACCATGGCGAGAGATCACAGTAGTGACAGAGGCCTCAGTCACGGGGTGGGGAGCCCATACCAACGATTTGACCATCAGCGGTCGTTGATCTCCATCGGAGTGCAAACTACATAGGAACCTTTTAGAGCTGAGGGCAATCAGACTAGCGCTGAAGGCTTTTCTGCCCTCTGTACAGGGAAAGAATGTCCTGTTAATGACGGACAACACAGTGGGCATGTACTACCGCAACAAGAGAGGAGGGGTAAGGTCACTGCCACTGTGCAGAGAGGCAAGGCAGCTCTGGTTCTGGGCAATACAAGAAGGAATCTATAGGTCAGCAGTTCATCTATCCGGAGAGAAAAACATGACGGCAGACGCTCTGAGCAGGAAGAGCACGGTCTCCCATGAGTGGGAACTAGCTCAGGAAGTCCGTAAGGAGATCTTCACCCTTTGGGGAACCCCTCAAGTGGATCTGTTTGAGACCAATGCCAACAGGAATTGTGAACTCTACTGGTCAAGAGAATTTCCCCTGAGAGAAACTCTAGGAGATGAGTTTGTGGTGGACTGGGAGTTTCCTCCAATCCCGGTCATTCCTCACGTAATCATGAGGTTGAGAAGGTTCAGGAAATTCATGATCCTAGTTGCCCGGACTGGGCCAGGAGGACGTGGTACCCGGACCTTCTGGATATGTCAATCTGCCCTCCGATTCTTCTTCCACATAGAGAGGACCTTCTCTCGCGAGAGGAGGGTTGGGTTCTCCATCCGGATATCAGGACTCTCAGCTTTAACGCATGGTTTCTGAGAAGCTGAGATACAAGGTTGACGTAATGGAGATTTTGCTTTTGACCAAAAGGCCAGCAACCAAATCTTTATAACGGTGCTGCTGGAATAGGTTCTGCAGCTGGTGTAGAGATAAGAATGTTGACACTTTCTCATTTAATACACAGATGGTGTTATCCTCTCTATTACATCTGGCAAATCTGGGGCTCCAGATTGGTACCATAAAGGGATATCTGGCAGCACTTTCTATTTTTAAGTGCACTTCAGAGGAAGTCTCCTACTTTAAGATTCCTCTGGTAGTACACTTTTTTTAAAGGGACTAACTCATCTTTACCCTCCAATCCCGTTTCAACTTCCACTATGGGATCTCAACTTTCTGTTCAACTACTTGATGGGAGCTCCTTTCGAGCCTCTACATTCTTGTCCATTAAGACTTCTAACACTGAAAACTGTCTTTTTAGTGGCAATTACATCAGCCCGAAGGGTGAGTGAGCTACAGGCTGTATCCTTTAAACCTCCTCAGGCTGTCTTTCATAAAGACAGGGTGGTCCTAAAAGTGAAGACTACTTTTCTCCCCAAAATTGTTTGAGTTTCATATTTCTCAGAAGATAACATTACCTTCTTTTTGTATCCTCCACCACATTTGGGCAAAGAGGAAGACAGACTTCAGACTTGACCCTAGACGTGCACTGAGCTTTTATATCTCCAGATTGGCAAGATTGCTGCAGAATGACCAATTATTTGGGGGCTATTAAGGTCACAAATTGGGACTGGCCATCACCAAGCAAATCATCTCCAGATGGATTATACTAACTTTATTGGAATGTTACAAACTGGCAGGTAAAGACCTTCCAGAACCTCTAAGAGCTAATTCGACCAGGGGTGTTGCAACTACTTCTGTGTCGCAGAGGTGAGTTCCGATAAAGGATATATGTGCAGCTGCCACATGGTCATCTGCGCACACCTTTACTAAATACTACCATTTAGACTCTTCCACGAGCCAAGATTCTGCTTTTGGAAAAGCAGTGTTGCACGCTGTGCATACATAACCACACTAATTTCTACTCCCTTCTCCAAATTATATAAATTGCTTTGGGATGTATCAAAGTTAAGAAATACGTGGGAGGACACAATCCATTCGATGAACAAGTTACCCACGGTAACGTTCTTTCGACTGGATGTTCCTCCCATGTATTCCTTATCGCCCCTCCCAACCTACCACGCAGTAGAACTTCCCTTGTGGTTGCAGTCTATGCTCTCTCAAGGGGAGTAACCGTCAAACACAAGGTAAAGCTCCACTCGTCAAAATGGAACGGTGACCAACAGGTGCTGCGTGTGCTATGTGTACCTGCGGTGATGTCGGCGTTGAGACAGAGGCCTCCGAGGGACATCGACTCAATCAGGCATCGATGCACAGCACCTGCTGCTGAAAATGTTTTCTGGGGCTGCAAGCTGGATATTGGAAATATCAAAGATAAGGAATACGTGGACGGAACATCCAGTTGAAAGAACATTACCGTGGGTAAGTAACTTGTTCATCTGTCTGAACCTTGTGGATCTCCTTAGATCACATGCTATACATAGGCTGACATCTAGTGGTATTCAGAGTATTACAGGACAAAAAGGGATGTAATTTGTGCAAGTTTGTAATACTATCCCTCGTGTGAAGTCTAATTTACGCATGTCCTTTACGTGTCGAGGTCCCTCAGATAGTTTTTTCCACAATCATAGTTGGCCGCATGCTGCAGTGATTCCTGGCTATACACCTTTATTATTGCAAAGTTTAATATATTTGCCGTTCCGTCTGTTGTTCGTCTCTCTATCAAGCAACCCTCGACGGACGGCTCCATTACCTGCATCGAAGAAGGAAAGTTGATTTCGGCTTAGAGTGCTTTGGCCCATTACAGTAGAGAGAGTGGGGGGAGGACATCTGCTATGTGTTTCAGATAACGCCTATTTCTTTACACCACTTCCCGTTATTAGTTGTGCTGCCTTTCATTCTAGATATGGAAAACACTCCCTCTATATTATGTCCCTCTTGCAGTCGCCAGTACCCCTGGAAGGATACGCACTGTGTGCGCAATCGTTGTCTTTTACAGCACCACGATGAAAAGCATTGCAAATCTTGTAAACTTTTCAAACCCAAAACAGGCTGAGGTGTCCATTGACGTTACAGACTATTCTGACGAAGGCAGCTACGGTGCACGCAGTGACGCTGGGGATGATTGGGGTTCTTCTGATCCCCGTGTGCTAGCCCCCAACTCATGTAAGCAGGCCAGTGGCAAAAGCACACACATTCACATACGCACCAAAGAAACAAGCCGTACGCATACCATGTTGTCAGGAAAACATGGCCACCCGGTGTCACAGGAGAAAGAAACATTAAAATGCCCACTGTCCTCTGGATCCTCACGCTTGTGATCACCAAACCAAACTACCAAACAGGCACCAAATAGGTCTGTTCCAGACACTGCTCCTAAAATGGCTCTTTTTTTTGGGAGCCGAAGAACAGTCAAAACAAATATCTTTGCACACTTCAAGCCCTTCGAAAATGCAACAGCTAATACGAAAACATGTCCCTAAGACTCTTCTTAAGGGTAAAAGGTCAAAATCTGCAAATATTTTGACACCTGCAAAACAAAGATCACAAGAAAAACATACACCCTCTCCAGACACTCGAACAGAGATTTTACACTACAAAAACAGGCTTCTCACACAGAACCCTCTCCCTCAGAGCCAGACCCACAGACTAGACCACTGAAAAGTTTGAGGTGATGAAGAGCATTTGTTTGCTTTGTCGATTTTATGAACTGGCATCCAGAAGAGTTCCAGCACCCACAGGATACTGCAATGCCACAGGATAGTAGGGAGGCAAGTGGGAACCACCATCCAAGGTACAAAGACTAGACAGCTCACAACCTAGCACTTCCACACGCAAACCCTTTGCTAGTCACAGTGAGGACACCTCAGATGACCTGTAGATTGTACACCCACCCCATCAAGGTGATCAAATCTCACAAGATGATCAATAGCAGGATCAGTTCTATGATAACAATCCAGAAATTATATATAAATATAATGCAGTCCCCCGAAGACTACGATCAGCCTATTGCTGACTGTCCTATTGATAACCAACTGCAGTACAATTACCTACTCATTAAAGCTGCACAGCACTTTAAAATTAATACGCAGGAAACGCAGCAAGATACTTTGTGGATGACATTCTAGGGGCCAAAAAAAACTGACCAATTTGATTCCTCCACCAGTATATATAGAGATGCATTCAACCATTTCAAGTTACTCCCACCTTGATAAGAGCGGTTAACCCCTGCATCGAAAAGATTTTCAAGCCTGCTCCAACTGAACCCCTTTATATCAGGAGTCCGCTAAAACCTGACTCCTTAGTGGTAACTACCACAAGAAAAAGATCAGGCAATATACTAGCTTCTGTGGAGGCACCCCAGACAAGGAGAGTAGGAAAGTCCATACATTTGTCAGGAAAGTAGCATCCTCTGTGGAATACCAAACCCGTAACACCAATAACACCACCCTACTTGCCAGTTATAACTGCCATTTATGGGATACAATACAACAACACATTTACGCTATTCCTGAGCCCTTAAAATGTCAGCTCCTAAAGACCATCTCGGAAGGAAAACAGGTTGTCTGCTGCAACCTAAAAAATAATTTAGATGCAGCAGATAATGCTGGCTGCATTATAGCAGGAGGCACCCATACAAATTTGCATGCATGTCTATGACAGTCAGGCCTTCAAATCAGAAGCCCCTGCTACCCTTTTAAATATGCCAATAGAACCTAATGTGCTATTTGGCAAGGCAGTCGATGAGGCACTGAAGAGTGCAAAGGAGAAGCACGAAACCTTAAAATCATTGGGCCAGATAACAAACAAACCATTTCTTGAACCGGGGTGGGGTGTTCAATGCCCGACGCTCCTTTCACGGTCAAGGTTACCCACGATGTATGGGATATAATCAAGGGCAATCCACTTCCTGGGGCTACACACAGGGTTAGTCCCCTGGGTACCAACCCACCTTTCAAAAAGGATATAAAAGAACAAGTAGGTGTAGAAGTTCCCCTACCTCTAAACAAGGATGCCCTGATACAGGTTCCCTCCCATGCAACTCCAGTCAGAGGTCACATTTGCCAGTTCATCCACGAATGCAAGGGGATCACATCCGATCAGTGGATGTTACTTCTACAAAGGCCACAAAACCATTCTCCAAAACAGATGTCGCCACAAGAGAAGCACATTCTTCTAGAAAAAAATCAAGTCCCTATTGCAGAAAGGTGCAATCTAACTAATCCCAGCAGACCAAGTAAACCATTGCATCTATTCTACATACTTCCTTGTGCCAAAAAAAGACTTGACTATGGGCACTGTGCGTCAATACAGTCGACTCAATGTCCCTTTAGCGCTTCCATCTCAGTCTGGCATCTTTGGTATTTATAGCACGCATAGTGCCTGCTGGCTTCAGTTCCGTTTTTTATCCGGGAGAGCATTCGCTTCGAAGATTACAGCACGCTTTTTGTTTTTTGGCCTCATCTTTAGCTCCTTCAACCCCAAAGACCAGGTTCAAGAAGTTCTGCAACTGCAGCACCAAGATGTCCCTCACGGACCCCCATAGGTTGCGTCAGTGATGCCTTGACGTCCAACTTAAAACCGTGGACTGTCAATCCTATCAGTCGATGACCGGTAAGGCTCTGAAAGAGCGCAAAGGGAATCTAGCAGCGGGTAGGACCCCTCCGAAATCCCCTTTGATGTTTTCATAGAAAATATGATCTTCCAACAAGTCGAGATGTGACTCTCCTCGAAGGAAAAGATTTTTAAAAATCACGCTCCAGCAGCGGGGCGCACCATTCCTCTTCGAGGAAGTCGAAGAAAAGACATTATAGGTTGTCGCCTTAGAGTTAAACGGATTCCTCCAGAGAGAAACATGGCCTGTCCAACTAAATCTTCTACTCCTGCTAAGTGGAAAAATGTCAGACTACAAATGTTTAAAACTTTTATTTTTATTGGCAGAGGTTCACAGGGTACAAAACATCGGGACAACAATCATATGAAGCGAGTGGCTCGTAAAGCAGCTAGCGGGCCACTTTAACATCTTTACAGCAATGATTAGAATATTTTACAAACAAAGGAGGAGCCAGGAGAAGATCACAATGCATGGGTGGATGCCGGGGATGGACAAGATCTCGATGCGGCATCGGACTGATTGTTGAGGTATGTGGTGAATTCACTCCAAATGTTCTTGGGACGAGAACGGGCAGGCAGCGTAGCCAAATAGTCCTCCTCACAGTTCCGCAACCATGTGAGCAGACCCAACAATCTCTGAGGGGTCGGAGGAGGGGAGCACCACCAATTCTGGAGTATACACTTCTTGGCGATCATGCAACTTATATCTAAAAACTTTTTCAGGCGTTTAGTTTCCTCGGTGCCCCAGACCCCGAATAAAACTGCCAGAGGATCGGGATTAATAGTGGTCTCAGTTACTGCACTGAGTGTGTTCATGACCCCTTCCCAGAAATCGGACAGCTTATGACAGGACCAGAACATATGAAGGTGATTAGCATCTGTGGCCCTGCAGCGTGGGCAGAGTCGCACCTCGGAGCGCGCAAACCCAGAAGTCCTGTGAGGTGTGTAGTATAGCCTGTTGAGGTGTTTATACTGCATGGCCCGAAAGCGGAAGTTGAAGGAGACTCTTTTAGTGTGGAGACACATGCTTTCCCACAACCCATCAGATATCTCTAGACCCAACTCATCAGCCCATTTGTTACGCGCCCCAAGAACCGGAGCAGGGGAGGCATCCTGCAAGATATGATACAGGGATGAGACAACGCCCCGTGCCCCGCCCGAGTTGGCAATGTACGCTAAGGCCGGGTCGTCTGGGGGTTCGTCTGGGAAGGAGGGCCACATAGTGCGGAACGCAGCGCGAAGCCTATAGTATTGAAGGGTCTCTAAGGGAGATCTAGTGTGACCCGGCCTCCAAGTCTGGGGATCTATAAATTTGCCCTCTGGATAGAAGTCAGACAATGCCCTATAACCCAAAGCTTCCCAGTGGCGGGTCAAGGCCACATCAAGCGTGGGTTCCAGCCCCGGGAAGGCCCACACGGGCAGCCACTTGTAATACGGGGAGGTCCCAGCTGATGGGCTTAATATGTGCGACCAAGCGAACAAGGTCGCAGCTATGGGGTCAAAGGGGGAGTTCGGTGCATAGTGTCGGTGCAGCACTAGGGTCATCAGGTTAATGCCTGAGGATGCCAGCCATTCCAGCTTAACGTGAGGGCGTCCTGGGGCGCCGGGGTACCAGTGGGTGGCATACTGGGCTTGAGCCGCAATCCAATATGTAGCAAGGTCAGGAGCAGCCATGCCCCCCCGTCTGTACGAGAGAGCCATGTCAGTCCACTTCTTGCGCACCGCACCAGAGTGCCAGAGGAACTGTGCGCAGAGCGTGTGAAGCTTAGTGAAGTATGCCTTCCCAGGCCATAGGGGCACGTTACTAAAGGTGTACAGGAGCTTGGGGAGGAGGATCATTTTGATCAGGGACAGTCGACCCGCGAGGGACAACGGGAGAGTGCGCCATCGTGAAATTTTAGCCTCAACTGTCCGCGCTACCGCGGAGTAATTATCGGTGAGTAGGGTGGGTTTGGTGAGGGATACATGTACTCCCAGGTATTTAATACCGTTGGGGGCCCAGCGCAGAGGATATTCAGAAGTGGGGTGTGTGGTGGTTTTAGTGAGCGGGAAGATCTCAGACTTGGAGTAATTGATCGTAAAGCCGGAGTGTGTACCGATGCGAGTGATGTCTCTCAATATGGGATTGAGGTGAGTTGTGGGATCTCTGATGTAAAGTAGGACATCGTCTGCATATAGGAATATGATTTCAGGCTCCTCTAACAATCTTATTCCCTTGCGAGAATGTCTTGAGCGTACATAGTCCGCCATCGGTTCAATCGCTAGTGCGAAGAGAATCGGAGAAAAAGGGCAGCCCTGCCGGGTGCCTCTGAATAGCGTGAAGATCTCCGATGTAAGAGAGTTAACACGAACACACGCCACAGGGGATGTGTACAAAAGTTTAATGAACCCTATCATGTTGGGGCCAACACCCATTGTCTCAAGGACCAGCCACATATATCTCCAAGAGACCATGTCAAAGGCTTTCTGGGCGTCCAACGTAACCGCTACAGCCTGGGCGTCTTGATCTATGCGGGACATGACATTAAACAGTCTCCTGATGTTGTGGGAGGTGGACCTGCCCGGGACAAAGCCCGCCTGATCCTCATGCACAAGGTGCGTCATGATTGGCAAGAAACGGTTGGCAATGATTTTAGCAAAGATCTTTGTGTCAAGGTTCATGAGGGAAAGGGGTCTGTATGACCCACACTCGTCTTCAGGCTTACCCGGTTTGAGCAACACCGTGATTATCGCTTCCCGCATAGAGGGGGGAAGGATGGAGGCTTGTAGTGCCTGGTTCCAAACCTCGAACAAACGAGGGGCTAGGACAGCTATGTGCTCCTGATAGAAGTCGGCAGTAAGGCCGTTGGGGCCAGGCGCCTTGCCCTTGGGCAAGTCCGAGATGGACGACACAATCTCGTCTAACGAGATCGGGGAGTCCAACTGGACCCTAGTCTGTTGGGAAATTTCTGTAGTGGGGATTTGCCCGAGGAGGTCGCGCATGTGCTGCTCGGAGTGCTCTGCGGGCTGGGAATAGAGGGAGCTATAAAACTCAGTGAATGTCTCTAGTATTTTCGGGTCCGCCCACTGAGCGTCACCATTACGATCTTTAATGGAGGAGATCTGTGTGCGGCCCAATTCCCCCCTAACCAGGGTCGCAAGCGTTTTCCCAGGTCTGTCGCCCTCTCCATATCTCCTGGCGGCCTGGGGGCGGCTGAAATAACGGACTTCGGAGGTGGCCAGTGTATTATATACTTGGAGTTCGTCGGAGATCTGGGCAAGAATAGAGGGGTCAGAGCCGGTAGTGGCGCGCTGCTCAAGTTGTTTCAATTTGGTCTCAGATTGCCCCAGGGCAGTTCTAATGGCCTTCAGCACCCCGGCCTCCCGGGAGATGGACATGCCCCTTATATATACCTTGAAGGCCTCCCACCGGACCGCGGCGGCCGTATCATGGAGTGAGTTAAGTTCGAAGAACGACTCGATATCCTCTAGTATTTCGGCCTTAAACACGATGTCTTTTAGGGCCTCCGACTTAAAGCGCCAAGTGCTAACCGTTGGAACAGGAGTGCCCAGTCTCAGGGACAGTGTGATTGGAGCGTGGTCCGAGAGCGTGCGGGCCAAAATGCCCGCGCCCTCCACCCCGCCCATCACCCCACCGGAAACCAAAAACAGATCTATCCTGGACGAACTGTCATGCACCGATGAGTAGTAGGTGTATTCACGTTTCTGCGGGTGGAGAGTCCTCCAGGCGTCACAAATGTTTAGGGATTGCATATGGCCCCGTAACCTGCGCGCCGCGCGAGAGACTGCCCTAGGAATCGTGGATGTTCTGTCTAAGACAGTGTCCAATATAAGGTTTAGGTCTCATCCATATATAATGAGCACTCCCACAAAACCCAGGAGTATGGTGGCTATTTCGTCAAAGAATTCCGGTGAATCCACATTGGGGCAGTAGGTGTTGACAAGCAGGTATTCCCTATTGACTAGTGTGCAGTGTAGTATGACGTAGCGGCCCTCGGGGTCGATGTAGCTTTTATGAAGTCCGAACTTAATTGATTTATGGATGAGCGTGAGAACCCCCCTAGATTGCGTGGAGTAAGAAGTGAAAAATCTGGCGGGACCCCAAGATGGGGCAAGTGCCCTTGGTATCAGACCATTGGAGTGTGTCTCCTGCAGTAGCAGGATCCTAGAGTTATGCCTGTTGACATACGCCATGATCTTGCGGGCTTTGGTATGGTTGCTCAATCCCCGAACATTCCAGGACATTATGACAGTAGGCGTTTCAATTGTAGCCATATTCAGCCGAAGTATTCATCCTCAGTGAATGTCCCAGCCCCAGTAGCCGTGTGGGCTCCCGTAGTTAGGACAGCATGCGTGCTTGTGCCCCCTCAGTATGCGCCCCGCGAAACCTCGTGTGCCTTTTGAAAAAACAGTCCCCTTCCCACCCCCCACCCGCACCACTAACCGCAAATCAGCAGTGTACCCATCACCCACCCTTAGCCGCCCAAAGATAGGCCAACCCCAACCTGGCCAGAACTTCCCAAGGGCCCAACGGGGGCCAACCCATTCCAGCAGAACAGAGAAGAACAGTGCAATCGCAGTGGGGTGCGCCGTTGCCACGCACTAGCACGCTTAGAGCCAGCGGCTCTGTTACCAAACAAACAGTAGCAGTGGACTTCTAGCGCAAGTCCCCGCCCGCAAGCGGGAATGCGGGGACAGCACGCAAGCCCCTGCGGTTCCGCAGCTACCAGACTAGTGTCAACAGTCAAATAGCATCTACCCCATGTGTCCCCTGAGTGGGGATCTGGAGCGGTCATGACGAGATGGGGGTCTCGTAGTGGTACCATCGAGGGAGGAAAACATAACAGTTGGGCTGCAAAACATTACATTACAATATAGGTCTTATGTAAAGTGTCATTTCAGTCCCAAGGAAAACAGGGGGCTGGGCATTACAACCCTCGCAGTAACGAGTGCATAGACCATCACAGTGAGATATTATAATTACAAAGACAGCAAATGCAGCGAGTAAACCCACTCCCCAACACCCCGTCAATTTTCATCAGCAATGACATCACCAGGGCCCGGGAGCGGTATCTCCAATTCAATAAATTTTGCCGCCTCTTCAGGGATGGTAAAGAAAAAGAGTTTGCCCCTGTGGGTGATTTTGAGTCTGGCAGGAAATAAAATGGCATATGGGACATTGCGCTCCCGCAACATCTTCTTGACGCCAAGGAACTGATGCCTTTCCTGCTGCACAGCAATTGAGAAGTCCGGGAAGATTCGGATAGTATTAGACTCCAAGCGCAGCTCACCCTTCTCGCGTGCCAGGCGGAGGATGAGGTCCCTGTCCCGGTAATTGAGGATCTTGGCTATAATGGGCCTGGGGATGTCGCCAGGCCTGGGGCGCGGGGACAAGGCCCGGTGAGCTCGCTCAACAGTAAAATAAGGGGAAAGGACCGGGTCACCAAGCAAGTCCTTAAGCAGACGCTCGACCGCCTCCTCCATTCGGACCTTCAGGGCGGTTTCAGGGACCCCAATGATGCGTAGGTTGTTTCTACGGGAGCGGGATTCCAAGTCATCACATTTGGCCTTTACGTTCTTCATGTCGCGCGACAAGGCAGCCACAGTGTCCTGTAGAGTGTGTATCACATCCTCATTGGTCGAGATCCGATTCTCGGCCTCCGTAATTCTGGAGCCAGCTTGATCGACACGTGTTTTGAGCGAGGCCACATTAGCATTGATGTCGTCAAGCTTCTCATGAAAGGAGGCAAAGTTTTTGGCCATTGATTCCATCATGGCAGTGAGATCGGGGGAAGGAGCCCCGGAACTCAGCTCGGTATCAGGTTCCTCCGGCGTAGTTGATGCGTGGCCCCCCTCGGAACGAGGGACCGCCTTCGTAAATTTGTCCATGGCCCCCCCTCTAGCGCCGCTCTTAGAGCGATTCGACATGGTCGGTAGAAGAGAGGGAGAGGGGAGATGCCAAATTGAGGGGTAGCCAGATACAGCGGAACGTGCTGCTAAGGGCACGTAGGAGGTGGCCAAGTAGGCCTAGGTCGGTAAAGCCCTTGAGCCGGGAGGAGAGAAGATCATATGCGTGGGAATTGAGAGTATTTACCAAATGTAGGGCCCACCAGAGGGACCAGCAGCCCTCCCAGCGCAATCCCCGCGGCGGTCTCCACCAGAACGAGCAGCGTGCAGGCCAGAAGTGGTTGGGGCGCTGAGGAGGCGAGGTGCGCGGTGGAGGTGAGGTGCGCGGTGGAGGTGCCGTGGAGCCGGAGAAAAGGCCCGGTGAGGTATAGCCCACCGCTAGTGGCGGGACCGCTCGGTGTGGCGAGGGGTGAGCAGGGCCAGGCAAGCGAGAGTCAGTTGGGTGCGGTGCAGGTCACACATCCGACAGGAGGTATAGTGCAGCTCAGGAGCAGGGTGAGGCCCCAATGCAGACCCCAGCAGGGAGGGCCGCGCACAGTGCATCCAGGCCACGACAGGCCATCGCGCTGGGGAGACGGAAAGGCACAGCCGCCCCTAGACCTCACCTCATAGCCCGCCGTGCAGAAGGCCCGATCCAGACCGCGGCAACACGCCCGCAGGCCCGCTCAGCACATGCCCTCAGCCGCGGCCCAGCGGCCGGCGCGGTAATGTTCCTACCACGGGAGGGGCGGGCAGGCGGAGACAGCAGGAACTCCGGTCCAGTGGCGAAGAGGAGCCGCGCCCGAGGCGCAGGTGCGAACCAGCAGCGATGGGGGGGACGGCGGGCGCCCACTCGAGGCCCGGGGCACTCGGGAGACTTCCGATGGCACAGGGCCGCGCCGCCGCCCGCGTGGCACGTAGGCAGGATACGGGCACCCGGTGTCCGATTTCCTCCGGGATTCGGCGTGCAGAGTGCCCCCAGCAGCAGCTGTCGTTTGTCCGAGGCAGGGTTACAGGATCAGGCAGGGAACCGCAGATGTAGCCGGATAGAAGGCGGCTAGGCGTGGAGCTCAAACACTAAGCGGCCATCTTGCAGGCTGCTCAACAGCGCCCCCCCAGACTACAAATGTTAAAAATCTTTGAGAAAGAGGCCCCAAGCCCCTCGTACAAAAAGGTGAAAATCCATGCTCCTGACGAGGAAAGGCCAAACGCTAAATCCTGCGTGCCGTCGAGCCTGGGATGGAAGCTGGAGATCCTTTGAGATCTCGACACGACGAGAAATCGACTCTTTCGGGATGAGGGACAAGCCCTTTTGAGGGCTCTGTCGAAGTCAAAATCGACTGAAAAGTCATTGACATCGGTAGTGTCGAAGCCATCAATGCCTTTACCTTTTTCTAAATCTTACAAACCATTACCAAAAAAGGACTTATTTAAGTCTTTATCTTCAATTTATGAGGATTATGAGCCCTCTGACAGTAACACTACCATTTGGATTGCAACTGGACAGACCTATCCCAGAAAGCTTTATTTCTGAAGAAAACAGATTAAAGGATTTGTAAGAAAATCTGCAAAGAGCTAGTGGGGTTGACACTTCTCCTGAAATGGAATTTGGCAAGCCAGACCCAGCAGACCATGCAGATGCCTCCTATAGGCACCTGATGACTAGTTATTGTTTTCATGGGATGGGGCAGACATGCTCCACCGTTTCAGCAAGACGACCTAACGGATATTCTGGACAAAGGTCCACAAAAGGATCCCATAATTCCTTTTCATGTAGCTCTCCAGAAAAGGATCATGGCTAATTGGGAGATTCCGGAGTCGAGTCTTGCGGTGAACAAACCTCACCAAAAAATACAGGCCATCTAGTAGCGACCCTAGCTATCTGTCAAAACGCCCAATGCCTGAAAGCCTAGTTGTTCAGGCAGCGATATCTACCTAGAAACAAACTGCATACCCTACCATCCCACCGGGTAGGGATGATGAGCGTGTCAAAGCTTGGACGAGAAAGGCTTTTTCTGCCAGAAGCATGGTGCTCAAGTCTGCAAATGCCACTTGCGCAGCTATGGCAGCTGACCATATTCCCGAAGGGGAAGAGAGAGACGGCTTCCTGAGCATTGTAAGAGACAGCAAGGAGGCCATGTACAAGTCTCTACAATCAGGACTGGACTCTAACAGTATCAACCGAGCCATGGTGGCAAGCACTATAGTACTCGGGTTTTCAGGGTTGAGGAAGTCCGGATTTGCGCCAGACGTGCAGGCCAAGCTCCTCAACATGCCCTTCGATGGCATCCAGCTTTTTGACAGCAAGGCTGATGAAAGCCTAGAGAAGCTGCAGACCTCAAAGGCGGCAGCCAAATCCCGTGGAACTGCCATCAGACGGCCACAATCCGCTCATCCAAGTGGATCATCTTGGAGGGGAAGTCCTTTTGCTTCTGCTCCTCAGTTGGAAGAGCAAGAGGACTGGCTATTCAAAGGGGTCAGAGAAGATTCCCTCATGGTGGACGAGAGAGAGGTGCAAAGTCCGCTCAAGCAACGGCTACTTTACCATCAGCTGCTGCTACAGCCTCTTCAAAACTTCTGAGGCCTTAGCCCACAAATCCCTGGTGGGAGGCAGACTCTCACAGCATATGCAAGAACGGTGGGGTAATACTTAAGATCAGGGCCGGTCTTTGCATCAGGCAGTGCAGGCGGCTGCCTGAGGTGCCAGCTGGTGGGGGGCGCCAGAACGACTCCAATCATGCATCATTTATTTGTAATTGTACAAAGAAAAGAGGTATGAAATCTCACACTCTGAGCACTGCAGCAGTGACCAGTAGCACGAAAGGCCAGCCAAGGTGCTGCTGCATCTGTCAGCAGTGATGCAGGCCCTGATCTCCGCAAGCCCCAGATGCTGATTTTATCTTAAAAGCAACATTTGTGGCTTCTCAGACGGTTCCCAGGCCTGGCCTGACCGCCTGTGCCTACCGAGTCCTCAGCACATGCGCAGTGCAGAGTTCAGGTGGGTCTCCGGAAGATCAACGAAGACCAGGCAGCAGGCAAGCCACTGCTAAGCCCACCTACTACATGCAACTGAACTATCGAGCGCAAAGAAGATATCAGGCCAGCCACTCAAGAGACTCTGCTCTCGTTAAATCCGCTCTACGTTATATTTTAATATATGAAGTAATGCCATTGCCTTTGCGAGTCTGCATGCTGTCCCTATAAGAAACTGCAAGCAGCCCCTTTCTGAGACTGATAGGGTTTTTTTTTGCCAGCGCGATGTCCCTCTGAGCCAATGAGCTGCCCCCTCTCAGAGCCTCTACGCTGCACCTCTTGAAGTCAGATGTGATGTTGCCCAGATCACACATGTTGGTCAAGTGGGGACGTTGGGATATAGAGTGCCTAGATGCACAGTCGGTCAGTAATGTAAGGCTAGGCCACGTCTCCTTCAAAAGGTTTAACTGTGTGTAAACCTTGGCTCAGCATTAAACTCTGCAAGCCTCCCAGCCAGCCCTAGTTATTATGAAGCAAAATATCCATGGATATATATGTTTAGGCTTTTTACATGTAGATAAGAGAAACACTGCCAGCTTGTGAAATGTTTTTGGAGGCTGTGCTCTGCCATGCCCCCAGCCCCAACACCCTTTATTAATATTTACGAGGATAGCATACATATTAAAGGTACTCTGCTTTCCTTGTATAAACCACAGCCAGGGAGAGCCTGTGTAATTATAAGGGAAGGGGCGGTGGTTAATTGAAGAGGAGCTTCACCGAGCACCCAAAAGACATTTTTCTCACAGGACGTCTTGTACATTGGAAATGAAAATCTCACAAAATGCTTTTAGCATTTCAAAAAATGCATGTGTACCTTGTGTCATGCCAAACTGCATAAAATGTTTGCTGCTTTTAACCTGAAAAAACTCACAGAAGGGTCCGAAATTACTTTTTGGTGCATTGTGGATTTTCAGTCCTATGGAAATAAAACATTGCCACCCATCACGCACAACCAGGGTCTATGGTCTGTCACCTTTGCTGGGAGCGCGGGGACACCTCATTGACACTTTATCCTACCTGTAATATAAAAACCCACACTAACTAATGATCTTTCTTTATGATCAGTGTCCTGTTATACACTTATCAAAAGAACACAAAGAAAGTGCAGTGATTTCGGTTTCATATAGTTTGTAGTACATGGAATGGAATTCATGTGGCTTTTAAACATTGCTTGGTTGTTACTATTAATTTGAGGTTAACAAATTTAGTCATTCTCCACTGAAATACACAGGGGTGGTTCTAGGTATTGTCAGGAGCTGTGCGGCAAAGGACATTGAGGTTGTCTTATTTTGCATATGTATTGAAATCACAGAAAATTATCTTACAATGAGTGACCTAATTCTTTCATACTAGAGACAACAGAGGAAGTCAGTCACATTGCATGCAAGATGTCATCAGTACACTAAGAACCACATAACTTTTTGATGTGCATTTATAAATTGCCACTGACAAGGGGTGTTGCTAGGTCTGGAAAAGAACTGGGACGATGCTAATGTCAGGATTGTCGAGACTCTGGGCTAGCTAGCCTTTTGATTGTAGCCCCTGAGCTTCTATCCGGGGCTACAACCAAAAACCACAGATCTATAGCCCCTTCAGCCCACCCAACCCCTCCAGCAACGCCTCTGGCCACTAACATATACATGAAACACAATACCACGAATAAGCCTTTTTTTGAATAGCGTCCACCATACATGCCTACATATCTATTCCATTCAACAGATGCTAGTACAGTCCTAGTTTAACTTTGCATTCTGGGACTTGTAGTCCTGGTTTTCCCCATTATAAATCCAGGACATAAGTCCCAGATTGCAAAGTTAAAAGCAGGACTGGACTTGCATCTCCCTAATAGAGTGGATAATGTTGGCATGTATGGTACAGCATGAACTAATAACTTCTAAGCTCTTCTAATGTTGGCATATCAAATCATGTGTCCAGGATCAAACACTTTGTGGGGAAATGGCATTTGAGACCATTATGTAACTTCGACACTTAAGCACATATATACTCATGTCTAATTGGTAAAAATATGTGGTTGTGCCTGGGTTTTAAGAATACTATTCAAAAACTGTAACACGACAAATCCGTGCATACATATCACAGTTTATTTTATTTATTTGTATAGCGCACCTACAGCCCAGGAGCATCGTGGCGCTTGTTACAAGAATTTTTATAAGCGTTTTCAGTAGGCCCGGTTACATGTGACCGAGAGGTCTCTTAGTTACAGGTACATTACTCATCACAGATTTTAGTGACACATAAGAAAACAGTTGATTAGTTGGATGAAGAGTTGTGTTTTCAGTGCTTTGCGGAAGGTTTGGTGGGACTGAATCATTCTTGGGTTAGGTGGAAGGGCATTTCATTGTGTAGCAGTTGCAAGTGGTGAGTGCAGCTTTGCCAAATTGAAGCTCATTAAAACGTACCTCCTATCAATGAAAGCCTGACGTAGCTGGCTGTTATATCAATTGAAAATGGTATTGGCCAGTCTCTGATTCTGTCTGATGCTGGGCTTCCATTTAAAAGTGCAAAGTCAATAAAAGTTACTTTTTGAAAACATAATACAGGTAACACTCTAAGATTGTGACCGATGATCTAATGTATGCATTTTGTTTTGCATTTTTATCTAGTCATTTGAGTGCCATATTCACAGCATTTGTAACATGCAGTTTTTGTTGTCATTTTTGGGTTTGGGGCGCCAAGGATGCTTTCCGCCTGGGGTGGAATCTGGTCTAAGACTGGCCCTGCTTAAGATGCATAGGAAACAGTAGCCCCGGGTTACCGTCTCCCCTTTCTAAAAAGGCCTCGGGACCATCCACCGGGGAGCCACTTATTCAAGGTTCCAGATCCGTTACTTGTGCAGGAAATGTTGAACCTGCTAGAGAAAGGTGCTATAGAACCAGTACCTGTAGCGGAGAGGAACAAAGGGTGGCACACTCCCCATTTCCTAATCCCCAAGACGGACAGAGGATTGAAGCCCATCTTGTGCTTGAGATGCTTGAACAAGTTCCTCAAGAAGGACACGTTCAAGATGGTCACACTTTCGTAGATCCTTCAGGCTAACCAAGCTGATTATTTCTCAGTTGCCACTGAGTGAAACCACAAACTGCCAGGCTCTGGGTATACATGATTTTTTTAAGAACACATTTTATTGTTTTTTAAGACATACATAACAAATGTGGACTCCAAAGGAGTCAAATCATTAAAAAAAAAAAAATAACTCAGAACATAATAGCTCATGGGAATTACTCAACACGTACATCTCCATTGATGAGTCCGTTCACAATAGCAGCATCGCTTTACTTTACTGTCCATTATATCTTACATGGATTCGACAACCAGGCAGATCATTGAGCATCCTCCCATTTTTGCCAAATTTTTCCAGCTTTTTGTGGACAACCTCTGGCCTTGTACACTTTGTTCCATCGCCACACAGACATTTACATCAGCCACCCATTGTTCCACCTGTGGCAACACATGTGATCCCCATAGCTTGGCTATATTTCTCTTGATCAGGGCAGTTACGGTTGAGAAGAACAATTTCTCGTATCTCGTCATCTCCCCCTCCCCTTCTATCCCCAGCAGCAAGAGCTTGGGTTCTCTCAGTATTGTCTGGCCCATTACTCTCGTGATTACGTCACAGCATTGCTGCCAGTACTGGCGGATGTGTGGGCATTCCCATAATATATGGAAGAAGGTACCTTCTTCTTGGCGACATCTGAGACAGTTAGGCTGGCTCTGTACTCCTACCCCAGCGGTAGAGCGATGCTCTTGGATAATATACCCTATGGAGTATCTTGAGCTGGATGAGTCGGAGCCTGGATGAAATGGCTACTTCGCGAGGGTACATCAGGGCCAGCACCCATTCTTCTGGGAGGATTTCCCCTACATCCCTTTCCCATTTAGATTTCAGGTTCGACAACTCTGGTGTAGCAAAAGAGGTGATGACACTGTACATAACAGAGGTGATCCTTCCCTCCACCTTATCCACCACAATGTTCCTTTCTATCGAGGTACAGTCTGGCATGTTTGTTAAGCTCGCGAGGTGTTTGTGTAGCGCGTGTCTCATCTGTGCATAGTGGTACCTTTCGCTTTCCGGAATCTCAAATTTCGTCAAAAGGTCTTCAGAGGGTATCTTAGCCCCACCCTCCATCACATCTCCCACTTTCAGTATTCCCTTTGCTACCCAGCAATGCCATCTCAGTAACTTGCTCACCTCTGTTAGGTTCCTGTTTCCCCACAGCGGTTGGACTGGTGTTACACAAATTCATAGGCTGGGACAGAAAAGTATCTCTGCCCAAATGAAAGTTGATTGGGCCACCAGCTTACTATGGGTTATCAGTCTCGGTTTCAGGTAGAGCCCTTCCAACGGGGGTGGGTTTTGTCGCATTTCTACCTCAGCCCTTATATGTGGAAGTGATTTTTCTCCATGTAGCATATCATTTACCACTTCCATTGGACTTGCCTAGTAATAAGACTGTAGACGCAGGAGTCCGATACCTCCCTCCCAAATTGACCTTTGGAGCGTACCAAGTGCTATTCTCGGGTGCCCACCTCCCCATAAGAGCTCGCGTAGTGTGCTCTCAATTTTGCGGAAGATTACCACCGGGACATGCACTGGGGCATTCTGCAGGACATATAAAAAACGGGGTAAGGACCTCATTTTGTACAATGCTGCTTTTCCCAGGAGGTTCAGCGGTAGGGACCTCCAGTGGTGTGCATCCTCCTTGAATCATTCCATCATTCCAGGATTGGCTGCAAGTTTTTGATTGATATTTTATTTCTATCACGTTCGTACACAAGTGTTTCAGAGCGCAACAAGACAAGGGAGGGGAACAGGGGAGAACAAAACAGCGATCTTACTAGGCCCAGTGAGATTGAGAACGCGCAAGGGCATGGGATAGGGGGGAGGGGAAAAGTGCATGGAAGGAGGAGAGGTGGAAAGTGCGAAGCAGAGGAGAAACAGATAAATAACAATAAATAAATAATAAAGGCAACAAACAGTGGTAATGCAGCCAGCAATTTGCAAGTGCTAGGTTTAAGGCAGCAGACAGGGTAGGTCTGATAAGTGCAGGAAGAAAAAGGGGGGGCTATATGGGTACAGATACAGACCCCAGTGCAAGGGGTGGCCCGGAGGCAGTGCGGGAAGGTGGCAGGATGAGCAGGTACCTGGGCCCAAAGGACAGAGGGTGGCCAGGTGCATGGGCCAAGAGAGAACAGATCAGCAGGGGAGAGGGGGAGCGAAGGCAGAAGAAAAAGGAAGGTCTTGAGGTGCTTCCGGAACCAGAGATGGTTCTCCTCAAGTTTTAGAGTGGCAGGGAGGCTGTTCCAGAGGGAGACCCCAGCCGAAGACAGAGATCTACCCCCAGCTCGTTTCTTAGAAAAACGACTGACTCTGAGGGAGTTGGAGGTAGAGGAGCGAAGAGCTCGAGAGGGGAGGTATTTGCGGGGGGATAGCTGAATGTATTTTGGACCCAGGCCCCAGAAAGCCTTGTGGACAATGCAGAGGGTTTTGAATTTAATCATTGCATCCACTGGGAGCCAGTGGAGAGATTTCAGAGCTGAAGAGATACGATCCCAGGGCTTGAGGCCAAGGACAAGTCTTGCAGTCCTGTTCTGGATTAGTTGCAGAGGGTGGAGAGTAGAGGCAGGTAGATTTAGAAAGAGGCTGTTACACTAGTCCAAGCTAGAGAGAACCAGAGCTTGGGATACCATGAGCTTCTGGGGGAAGGATTGGAAAGGCAGAGTACCTCTTAGGAGGTGCAGTCGGAAATTTGACTTTTTAGAGACCCCAGAGATGTGGGCAGAGAAGGAAAGGGTGGAGTCAAAGATGACCCCGAGGTTCTTAGCCTTGCAGGTGGGGGTAGGAGGAGGGCCAAGGGAGGCCGGCCAGAGAGAGGGGAAAGGATGGTGAAGGGTTCCATGTAATGATGTTGCCACAAAAATCTTGCCATACAAAAATATAGACGAAAAAAGGCAGTTTTTTGTGGCGACATTATTGCATGGAACATGCGGGGGGCAACACCCACATTTTTTTTTTGCCCCTGTCCCCATATAAATGGTCACCCAAATAATATCGCCACAACCTTTTTCCGGCAATATTATTTACGGCGACCATATATATGGGGATAATATTACCGGATACCTGGTGAAGGTGTGCCGATGAGGAGGATCTCCGTCTTGCTGGCATTCAGACAAAGATCATTGGCGGCACACCAATCTTGAATGGCAGTTAGGCAATCAAAGATGAGAGAGGGAGAGGAGGTGGCAGAGGGCAGCCTGAAAATGAGTTGAGTGTCATCAGCGTAGCATTGGAAATTTGAGCAGAAAATGGCAATGCAGTGGGCGAGAGTTGCCAGTATTGGTTGAAAAGCCAGGGCGAGAGGTTAGACCCCTGGGGAACACCACAGGTAGAGAGGAAGATAGATGAAAGGAAGGACCCAAGTTGGACCTGGGAGGGTCGATCTGAGAGGAAAGAGGTCAGCCAGGCCAGAGCCTGATCACTGATACCCAGGTTTTCAGAGACGGTTGTTCCTATCTATATATTTGTTCATGTTTTTAGTAACAAGTATTCCAAGATATCTAAAACTGGTTCTTTCAACTCGATATGGGCAGCCCTCTGGGATCGTGTTTTCTGCTATTCTGACCGGGAAAAGTACGGATTTGGCCCAGTTTACCCTTAATCCGCTAAAGCAACCATATTGTTGCTGGATGTCAGTCACTATGGGGCAGGAAGTGATCGGATCCTTGAGGTATACCAAGAGGTCATCCGCATATAGGGAGACCTTATCTTCCCACTCTGCCGGGCCTTTAAAGCCCTTCCAGCTTTGTGAGTCTCAACCAAAAAGCAAGGGGCTCCATGGCCAATGCAGAAAAGTGCTGACAGGGGGCAGCCCGGTCTCGTTCCCTTACCGAGTTTGAATGGTTCAGATGGCCAGCTGTTGACTCTACCAAATCCCATCCTTCTCATAATTTCCCACAGTGCCTCCCAATATACCGAGTCAAATGCTTTCTCGAAGTCTATTGCGAGTAGTGCCAGGGGGTCATTGGCGTTCTGCGCCCTTTCCAGTGCTCTATGTAGTCTACGGATATTCATGCGCGTTTGGCATGAAACCGCACTGGTCCAGGTGCACTAGAAATCACTTTTTGTAATCTGATCGCCAGTACTTTAGCTAATAGCTTGGATTCGCTGTTTATAAGGGAGATTGGCCTGTATGAGCTAAATTGTTCCAGAGTTTTATCAGGTTTAGGGATTACTATTATGGTAGCCTTCCTAAGGTCGGCCGGTAGACTTCCCTTTGTCTTTGCGTGTTTGTACATTTTCAGGAGATATGGGGCTATTACCTCTGGGACTATCTTTTTCCATGTCTCCATAGAGAAGCAAGTTGGACCCAGGGTTTTACTATTCTGGAGTTGTGACATTGCCTCAATTAGTTCTTCTTCCATGATATCCTTTTCTAGAAGGGAGTCTTTGTTCGGTGCTCATACTCGGGAGGGTTATTTTATCTAGTATATCTAGTTTTATCTAGTACAGAGGTGTCAACCGGGACAGCGGGGGGCTCCTATAGCTTAGTGCAATATGCTGCAAAACCCTTAGTAATATCCTTGTCTGTAAGCCCTGTGAGCTTGCTTGGCATTGTCTAATGCCATATTTTGTAGGCGTTTTTGTGACTCGGGTTGGTCTTGAGTTAGATGGGCTATCCCTGCTTGCTTGACCTCTTGCTCTGCTGCTCTTACTTTCTCCCCTTGTTTTCTCCTTGCAGCCGCCACCCAGGAGAGGATTTGTCCCCGGAGTACTAGCTTGTATGCCTCCCACAGCACCTCAGGGGTGTCCACAGATCCCACATTCAGTTCAAAAATACATGTTAGTCACAGACTGTATATGCTCTATAAGGTCTGGGAAACCCAAATAGTAACTGTTAAGATGCCATGATCTAGGGGGGAGTGGCCTTGTTATTGCCACTTCAATCAGCAGGGGGGAGCGGTCTGATATTCCCCTCGGCAGGAGTTTGGCTGCGCTCACCCTGTGTATACTAGTCGCAGGGCCAAGGAAGTAATCCAACCTGGACAATGAGGCATGCACTCCCGAGTGATACGAGTATTCTCTGGTTTTGGGGTGTAAATCACGCCATACATCACGCAAACCCATTGCATCGACGAATGTGGCCAGTTTCGTGTGAATCGCAGGATTTCTCCCTCGTAGGTGCGTTCTGTCACATTCCACATTCATCACCTCATTGAAATCTCTCCCCAAGATCAGCATACCGGATGTGTCGTTAGCAATTAGTGGGGTAATGTCCTTTACCAATTCCCGCCAACAGAGCCGGGGGCGCATAGGCCACCAGCAGGGTTATTGTTTGGTTCCATAATGTTCCTACCGCCATCGTGTATCTCCCCCTTGTGTCCTGTATTACTGTTGATAGTGTGAGGGGTATTGCTTTATGCAACAGTATGAGTACACCCTGCGAACCCATAGAGAAGCCAGCGTGCAGTGCCGTGCGATAGTTGGTACGTTTAAAAAGATTGCAGGTTGTACCCGCTAGGTGGGCTTCCGTGAGGAATGCTATATCTGGGTGGTGTTTATTTAAGTATTGTATAACTAATCGCCTTTTTAGACTGCTCCCTATCCCATTAACATTCCAGGTGAGGACCTTCAAAGTACGATCATTCTCATCGGGCATGTACTGCTCGTGTGTAGTGGTTCTAGGGCCGTGTTCCGCCATTTCTGATCTGTATAGTTATGATTGTGTGACTACGGTATGCTGCAAGCTTAGAGGGATCTCCCTGAGGAAGAACCCGGGTACCTGCATGGAGTGTATCGTTCAGCATTCCATTTTGACCTTCACTTAACATGTTAAACCAAACTATCAACCAGCCATTCCCTTTCCCCTCCGCCCCCCTCCCTATAGTCCGCCCCAATCCGAAGTACCTGTCGCCTGAACATTAGCCTGGAGATAACTAAAAACTACTCCCTGCCGTAACCAAAGTCATTACAACTCCCACCACCACTCTTAGTGGATTGGGGGATTGGGGTTGGGGGGAGTGGGTTTCCGTCCCAACATACCGCACAATTTGTGTTCATCTCTGCTGCTTCTTGTTACATTTTGAGCCTTCGTATGAGAGCTCCACGGCGCATCTATAGCACCGGGGTTGCGGGTAAAGCCATGTATCGCCCTCCGCTGTTTCAGTCGTCCTCCATCCGTAGTGGTGTGTCTTTCTCGTCTCAGTGGGTCTCTGTCGGGCGGGTCTTGCGTCAGCAGGGCTCTTTGGTTCCCATTTCTGTTTCGGCTTGCACTCCAATCATCCTCAATGTGGTTTTCTGCCCATGTCCAGGCTTCTTTCAGGTCCGTAAAGTGGACAGATGTGCCCTTATGCTAAATTTTCAATTGCACCGGTCCATACATCTCGGGCCAGACTGACCAGAAAATCCTCTACTCACCACACTAGAGCTTCTAACCACTTCCTACTTGAAACTGCCAGATTCAGACTAACAAAAGCGGGTGGAGCAAGCTTCCCTGTTAGAGCAGCCCGTGCCTGGAATGCACTCCCCACTGCATTGAGAGCTAATCTACCCTACTCTAGATTTAGATGTAATGTGAAAAGTTGGCTCTGGACCAATGACGACCAACAAACTTATCCCCTGCTCTAGGCCCGGATCTACCACTGTAAATAATTACCACAATACTTCTGAAACCGGATGTGAGGTACCCATATCTTGTATCTCTTGTATATTTGTATTGTAAAAACGTTAATAACACATGTAATGCATCTTCTGCATGTATCCTCTGTATGTAACCTAAGCTTAAGCATTCTTGTAACTGCTGCGCCCGGCTACCCCAGGGTTTGGAGCGCATTATCAAATAATAAACTAAACTAAACACAAGACTATATTTAACATTCAGGGCGTGTAGTTGCTTCTTGAGATGGTCAAACGACTGTCTTGCCTTTTGTACCTCCCTTGTATAGTCTGGGAAGAATGCTATTCTAGATCCGTTGTAGGTTATCGTGCCTTTGGTATGTGCCATTTGGAGCAGCGCATCACGGTCTCTATAGTTTAAGAATTTTGCTATTACGGTGCGATGTGTTTGTGGCTCACGGCACAGGCTGTATCTTTGATTACTCCCCCACTTACTTGCCTTTCAGCGGGGGGGGGGGGGGAGATTACAGGCTTTCTTGCCAGCCTGCCAGATCCATATGTTTGTGTTTCTTTCCGCGGAGCTGGCCACACTGTTCGTCTCGCACCAGCACGGCGGGGTAGTGGTCACTCTTCCCACCTTCTGGTTTTTGCCACCCGGGCCCAGTGGCAGTTCGGCGGGCCTTCAGGAGTGGAAGCAAGGGGTGGTTGCGCTCCTCCCCTGCCAGCGCCTCTCACTGACAGGGCTCACCGCCAGTCTCCACGTTCCATCGGTGAAGCAGCAGCCTCCCACTATGTGCCGTGGCCCAAGCAGGTATTTGTAGCCCAGCTGAGCTTGGGGTGGGACCGTAGAGCGGGTCTCCCTGTGGTTCGTGTCTGCAGCCGCCTCTTTCCCACACGTGTGTCAGTTTACCTCGCTGGAGCGGGTCGTCACCCCTCCATCGCCGTGTTACGGAGCGCGTCTTGGCTTGTGCTACGCGTCTCACACTCTTCCGTGTTGCGGGGTGTTCCCCAGTCCGGTCTGCACACACGGTTCACTCCAGTGAACCTCTGCTCCTCTTTGCATATGTGGGTTGGGCAGAGGTCACCTTCGGTGTGCAGCTCCTTCGGTTCCCTATCGCATGCAGGCTCTCCCTCCGACTCCACCGCTGGGCTTAATGTTGTTTCGTGCCACTGCCGCCATTTTGGAATCGCTCCTTCCAACATGCACAGGGGAGATTCTTCACCGTCGTTTGCCCCCAGTCGCGCAAAATACAGGACCAAATTCCGTTAAGGCATGCTGAGGCTCATTATCTCTCTGTACAATCTTTTTTGAGTCGCACTAGCTGATTTGTCAGGATTTCTGCGGCAGTTGCGGGAGCTCCAAAGGCTCACGTCCGCATCGCGCTGCTGCTGGCCACGCCCCCCCGGGTATACATGATTAACTGTGTGCATTAATAACTTTTGTTTATACTGAGTTTTTTTTTTTTACACTTATGGCACACCTGACACAACTGTATCTGTTATGATTACCACTGGATATATTGTCATTCTTATAGGTGTGCTTTTGTACAGTTTTTTTTAGCTTTGCATTTTCCTTATTATCCACCTGTAACATGTATTTAGTATTACTTCATGTGTATTATAAATTGTAAATGTTTTTACTTTGCCATGTTAATTCAATTATACCAAATAAATGTTAATTTGACACAACCTGGAGCACTGCGTGCTTTGTTCTGATTGATACAGAACATTTAAAAGGACCTTCAACGTCATTAAGATTCTAGATGTGTAAAATATTTCCACTAAATTTTTACACCCATTTAAACATACAGGGATTTAGTTCACTGTATCTAATCCATCCCTTCTTCCTATCGGGACACTCTTGTTGTATTTAACCAGGACTGGATGGCGTCATTGGACTTTCAGGATGCTTACTTTCATGTACCTATCCATCATAAGCACAGAAAGTACCTCAGGTTCGCTGTTGGCAGTTCTCGTTAATCAGTTTCGAGTTCTGCCATTCGGGCTGACCTCTGCCCAAGGGTTTTCACCAAGCTGATGGCGGTGGTGACGGCTAGTATCAGGAGAGGGGTGGGGGGGGGGTGAACGTCTACCCTTACCTAGATGATTGGCTGATCAGGGCTCTTCAACCGAACAAGCTCTGGAACATCTCCACATCACCTGACACTCTTTCCACAGACTGGGCTTCTCCCTCAATTACAATGAGTCCCATATGATACCATCTCAAAGACTCCAGTTCATCGGAGCGATCTTGGATGCATTCTTGGCAAAAGCCTTGACACCTGAGGTGAAGGCTCAGCAGACGGTCATCAAATTCCAGAGTGACCAGCGTCTTCCGGCCTTCGACTGTTTGAGGTTGCTCAGCCTCATGGCATCCTGCATTTTCCTGGTGCCAGAGGCTCGCCTGAGAATGTGATCCCTCCAATGAGCTCTCAGGACTCAATGGTTCCAATTCTCAGGCAAGATGTCAGACCTTCAGGTTCCGAGCAATGTCGCACAGGACCTTCTATGGTGGACCTGCAAGGACAACATTCTGAACGGAGAACCATTTTGGCAACCATGGCAGGAGAGAACAGTAGTTACGGATGCCTCACTAATGGGGTGGGGAGCCCATGCCAACGATCTGACAATCAGCAGTCGTTGGTCTCCATCCAAGTCCAAACTACACATCATTCATTTGGAGCTGAGGCCAATCAGACTAGCGCTGAAGGCCTTTCTGCCCTCTGTACAGGGAAATAAAGTCCTGATAATGACTGACAACACAGTGGCCATGTACTACCTCAACAAAAGAGGAGGCCTAGGTTAGCTACCACTGTGCAGAGAGGCGATGCAGCTCTGGTTCTAGGCAAATCAAGAAAGAATCTCCCTATCAGCAGTTCCTCTAGCTAGGGAGAACACGGCAGCAGACACACTGAGCAGATGGAGCATGATCTTCCATGAGTGGGAACTAGCTCAGGAAGGCCTTGAAGAGATCTTCACCCTTTGGGGAACCTCTCAAGTGGATCGGATCTGTTTATGACCAGTGTCAACTGAAAGTGCAAACTGTTCTGCTCCAGGGAATTTCCCCCAAGTGGAGCTTTAGTGGATTGGGAGTTTGCACTCCTGTACATGTTTCCTCCAGTCTCAGCCATTCCTCACGTGATCAGGAGGTTGAGAAAGTTCAGGAAGCCCATGATCCTGATTGGGCCAGGAGGATGTGGTACGCGGATCTTCTGGACGTGTCCATTTGCCCTCTAATGAGTCTTCTGCAAAGAAAGCACCTTCTCTCGCGAGAGGAGGCTCGGGTTCTCCATTCAGAGGCCAGGACACTAAACCTTCACGCATGGTTTCCGAGAGCTTGAGATACAAGGATTGGGGCCATCTGGACTATGTAATGAAGATTTTACTTTCGGCCAGAAGGCCAGCAACAAAATCCTTATTGCTGCCATTGAAACAAATTCTGCAGCTGGTGTAGGGAAAAGGATGTGGTCCCTATTCAATGCAATACACCTATGGTGTTGTCTTTTTTGTTACATTTGGCTAATCTCGGGCTCCATATTGGGACCATTAAAGGATACTTGGCATCACTTTCCATCTTCAAGCGCACCATGGAGGAGGTATCTTATTTCAAAATGCCATTGATTATACAATTCCTTAAGGGGCTCACTAACCTGTTCTCTCTTACAGCTTTTCAAGACCCAATTTGGGATCTTAATCTGGTATTAAAATGTCTGATGTGTGCTCATTTTGAGCCACTCCACTCATGTCCATTAAGACTACTTACATTTAAAACTATTCTGTTAGTTGCATTAACATCAGCCCGCAGGGTGAGTGTTGTAGGCCCTATCTAGTAAGCCACCATTTACCGTCCTTTACAAGGATAAGGTTGTCCTTAAGGTCAAACCTTCTTTCTTGCCAAAGATTGTCCGATTTCCATTTAGCCCAGAAAAATGTGCTTCCAATTTTCTATCCACCACCTCATTCTATCAAGGAAGAGGACAGATTACTTAGGCTTGATGCCAGAAGAGCTTCGAGCTTTTACATTTCTCGATTGACGAAAATACATCAACATGACCAACTTTTCATTGGCTACACTTGTCACAAACTGGGACTTCCGGTTTCTAAACAGACTTCTCCAAAACCTAACACAGCGCCCTCGGCCAAAAACATTTTTGAACCAGCCAACGCTGGAAGACCTCATAAGATGAGGAATATGTGGAAAGAACATCCAGTCGAAAGAGGTTTAGCAGGGGTAAGTAACTTGTTCATCTTGACGACTGGCTCATAACAGGGGGAAACGCCACAAAGTTGCATCAATGTGTTCCAATTGGAGTTCTCCAATCAATGAGAAAAAATAGTCTTGTCCCCAGTCAAGTAAAACAATTCCTGGGAGCAATTCTAAAAACTCAAGAGGAGTTACTTTTCCCCTCAAACAAGAGAACAAAACATGTTATTTCAAGTAGCTCACTACATAGCCGGTAGTTATATAACCATGTGCAAGGCAATGCAGATTCTTGCAATGATGGCTTCATGCATTTATCTTGTTGTCCCTGATGCAAGAGTGGCTACCAAAACAGTGGTCTCAGGCAAGCGGACAGTGGGACAATCTAGCGGTTGTTTCGCTAACCTTAGTACAAGCTCTACGCTGGTGGACAAAAGACATGTTCAAAGGGAAACCTTTTCGCAACCCATCAGTACAAGCCACTCTAGCAACAGACGCCTCACTCTCAGGATGGGGGAGCACATTACCTTTAAATATTGTATACGGACGACTTGATATTATTTAGTCACACTATTGCTGGAATCAAGGGTGTACTTGGGGACTTAGACTTCTATACTAAGATAAATGAGCCGGTGGTACATTTGAAAAAAACAAATGTTTTGTTAGTCACCACCAAGAAAATTAATAGGGTGGCCATGGAAACTTCATTGGGTCAAATTCAGTATTCATCCTCATATAAATACAGAGGCCTCGAATTAAGGAACTCTGCAAGCTATGAAAGTATAATAGTCTAAAACTGGAAGGGCGAGACAGTTAACATTTCTGGTAAAGAGATTTGCGAAAGAGAGGGCTGCTTTTTTCCTTGACCAGGATTATGTTGCTATCCAAAAAATGGTTCTGTCCTGCAATACTATATGGTTTGGAAGTCTTGGAAATGGCTAACTTGGAGTGGCTCACCGTACAGAGGGTTGGTGCAATATATTGAGTTTGCCGTAGTTAATCCTGATGGAATATTTGCGTTTAGAGTTTAGGCTGATCTATGAAAGCAATGATATTAAGGCATAGGGGAAGAGTTCTTTTTGAGAACTCAGACTATTGGTTAAGATAACCTGTTGGCACGTATGGCCTCACATAACCCTGCTGGAGCTCAGAAAGCTAATAGTGACTTGCAATTGATTAATAATGTATTTCTCTCTGTAAATCGGCAGCCGGATTTTAGTTGTGGGACAAAATATGAGGTTTTGAAGAAAATCTTTGCTAAAAAAGTGGCATGCTGGGAGAGGACCTTTTAACTATGAACATCTGGCAGTGTTACACGGTTACCCGTGAAAGTAAGCGTCCCCGAATAAGGCAGAAAACCCCCCTTACTGAGAGCCAATAAAGGACACACCCCAGGAGGGAATGAGACCACACCCAAGTGCGGGTGAAGTTAAAAAGTTTTTTTATCTAAATCAAATAGGGCATGCAAAGTACTCATCAAACTCCGAGAGTGCTCTGTCTGACAATAGCAAAGATAGTCAGTTATATTAAAAATACACATCATGTATGAGGTAAGCTATAGGGGCCACACAGTCTTGGGGATTGGATGGCGATGTCTAGCTACTAGAATATAGGTTCGGTGCTCCATGATTGGCGGAGATCCACGTGGTGGCATCACGACGTGCTTGGGTCAGCTGGGCTCATCTGGGTGGAGCTCTTTGGTGCTGGCTGTCAATGGAGATTCACCACGGTGGTTCTAGAAACTTGCCCTTGTGGCCTTTCATACCCATTCATCACACTCATCTATACATTATTTAAAATTTCTAACACGTTAATCTAATACCTGGGTGGGGACACAGGAAAACCATATGCAATACGAGGCTGTTTCCATACATCATCATAAAGTTGTCAGTAGCAAGGGGTCCAGTCCCATGGGTCCAGGTGTTTTATCAGGGGGCATGGATCAGGCTATCTTCATCATTTTACTCTGTTTGATGCAGTAATTGACGACTCTGGGGGATGTTTGCACAAGGACGGATAACTGCCTTTGTGGTCTGTTGGATTTGGGGCAAACTGGGATACCATTGGGTCAGAGGGGGCGCCTAACCGGCACCTCAAAGGCGTTGGGATTTAGGACTAGATAGCTCATAATTCATTTGGCCTGGCCATGGCAGTCTCTGCCATGGGAGAGGTAAATACTTGAAGCGGGTCCAGCAGGAATGTGGGGAGGTGAGGCTGTGCTGCTCGAACACCAGCGAGCCCCTGCGGGCCTGGGAGGGAGGAGGGGAAGGTGGCCTTGTAACTCTGAGCAACTCTCTATTCATGGGGCTGCACAATATACCATTGGAGGGGACGAATGCTAAAGCTGGGAGCATTAGGGAAATTACACATTTCTGCCGTTTACATATGTTTGTATTACTAAGTTCATGACAATGGAGATTTTTCAATATCACATCAGTACATAACGTTAGACGGTCTAATACTTGCTATTCTTGAGAAAAGCGAACGAGTAACAAACATGAGGTAGTGTCAGGTTGGGTCATGTACTCGGGAGCATGAAAGCAACATGTTAATCTAACATTTCAATTGTATAACAAACTAATTCAGTACCCTTATGTAGCTTACATGCAATAAGACATATTTCGTTACATATACACAAGCATTTTATGTATTGCTTTTTCAATTATCCTTTTTTACAATAGCAGCAAACATTGGTTAGCACAGAGTGGATATTTGAGTAGTTATACACTGGGCCGTGGAACAAGAAGGCATCTTGAGGGTGTGTGGGGTCACTTCACTTTAATATAAGTGGTTTGTACTATACATTTAACCTTAATTACTACACATTCTTTAGCAACAGGAATAGGTCTGAGAACTCGAGGGTTTAATATGTACGGTTAACACTTCATCTGGGGAACTGGGCAGGGGGGGGTCAGGGGCACTATATATTACTCGTGCAGGGGTAAGGCACGGGGTTGGGGTATGTTTGAGAGGGATGCTTTTTGTTCTTTTCCAGACTCCAATTACAAGTCCGGTCACTCCTAGGGCGATGATGTACTGCGGAAGGTAAATGATACAGTGTTTGTTCTGTTACTTGTTTGTGTCTAGTTGCTCATGAGAATGGGTTTTCAGCGGATCTGCCATGGGGTGGAGGCTGGGGGAAGTGCAGGCCTCTCTGTGTGCGGTCAAGTAGGGGCCAAGCTGCAGCTTTGTACGCCGGCTATTCTGCATGGGCCTGGGTTCACCACACTTAAGATGGAGTCTTGCTTATTACAAAATGGTGTCTGTTATGCCAGGCTACTGGCCGTGCAGCCTCACATGTCGATCTGCAGCCTCCCTGCCTCCCGGGCCCAGGTGCATGGGGGGGCTGCCGACGAGTCATGAGCCTCACATAGGTGGGCAAATTAAGGGAGAGGGGGGTATCCTTCAGACCTATCCTCCCATATATTTCCCCCTTTTTGTTACTTAAGTAACGAATACTGCAACTCGCCCAACCTCTGGCTTTCCTTTTCGTTTGCAACCGCTTCATCCCACGCCAGTGTCCTCTTTATCGGCATCCAGCTCTACACACCCCTCAGAGACCACCCCCCCCCCTAGCATATTCGTCTGGTGTGCAGGTCAGGTATATACATCCCCCATCTCCCTCCAGATCTACCGATACCTCTTAATACCATTCTCATTCCAGGGGCTCTTTTATTGTTGTATTGTATAATCTGTCCACTATGTCTCCGTCATAGTATAATGTCACCATTCTATACTTGGGTTCGGGATCCTCACCTGTCTGTACTTGCGCCTCCTGCATGTTCTGTGCTGTTCCTCTAGCATTGCCCATTGTCACCATCATCATTGCACCATTAGGGACTACGTTTGCACAGCACAAAATCAGGAGTAAAAATACAACGATGGGTATCAGCATCTTGATAGTCAATCCCAGGCAGGATGGTACGCAGGAAAAAATGTTGCCGAACCAAAACCTCGGGTCCACTCCACCTTCTTTCTTCATCCGTTCCCCCAAATTGTGCACTGCCGCGACAACGTGTGATAGTGTTCCATTATCTGCGTCTTCAGAAGGCACAAATGTGCAGCACGCGCTCCCGATTTTTTGGCAAACACCTCCATCCATCGCCGTTAACAGGTCCAGGACATACCTGTTCTGCATTGTCATTAGCCTTAGGGCCCTTAGCTCCACCTTCATCATGTTGAACCCCTCTTCTGTGTCGTTGGCCAGTTGGATCAGCTCCCAGCACGTTATTTGCAGCCATTTTGCGTTAGCTCACGCCTGGATACTCGGGACGAAGCAGGCGAAGAATGTTTCAGCGGAGTTGAACAGTCGGTACTTGTCAGGAATTTGTGCCAACAGATCTGATAAGGCTTTGGATATGTAGTTGGACGATCTCCGTTTTCGTGATATCACACCTTGTGCGTTGTCCGTGGACAGGGCATACAGTGGTGGTGGTTCTGTTGGTTGTGGATTTTCTAGGCGACGGGCGGCTTGCAATCCTTTTCCTCCTTCGATGTGACTCTCCGGAATCACCATCAGGGCGGAGTGCAGCGTCGCCAGAGAAAATATGCCCCTCCAAGATTGTGGGAGGTGCAAGTATGCCTGTTTACCGCAGACCCAGTAAGTGTCCATAAGTGCTGCTGTCCCTTCCTTCATGTCTGCGATAGTGAGTGTTCGATTGCAGTTCTTATTTGTGCCCATGTTATTTTTCCCCTCACCATGGAAGCATAGTTCGTAGGATATTTCTTTTTGCAGTTTGAATGGTTTTTCTATGGCTGTCACCCATGTTAGGTTTGTGATCTGCTCCGTCCAAACAGGTGTGCAGGTTTTCTCGAGCCATTGTAGTTTCTCTGCTGGCAATTCTCGTAGTGCTTCGGCTTTACACGTTATCACTTCATCTTTCCACTTGTTCTCTGAAAACAATGTTCCCTCAATCACGAAAAAAGGTTCTTTCAAACATATCACTCCTTTGGCTCTCGAGTAGCGCATTTTTACGTTTTGCAGCATTTCAAAAGACACTTTGTGTGCCTGGAAGGTGTTCTTAATTCTACATAGGGTGAGATGAAGGAGACACTGGACGTCTGCAAGAGGCTATTCGAGGGGATTGGGTCCTCCGACGTATTCCATATCTATGACAGTTATCACCACAGCTGTGCTGCTTCGGAAAATATTTCTGCGTCCTGCGTCGATGACATCGATACGACGCCCTCGAGGACCTCCTCCGACGGCCGACGTCACTGGATGCTATAAGTAGGACGCACGACGCCCGTAGCCTCAGTTCATTTTTTTTCCGCAAATGTGTTCACTTCGGAGATCTCGGCACGTCTCGAATCTTTGTAATTTCTGTTCTTTCGGTTCTTCGAACCTGTTAGTTCACGAAGTTATCCTTCGTGATGTCTACCTCGTCTTCCACCCCCGGTCCGGGCTTTAAGAAGTGCGGGGACTGTGGGTCCAAAATGCCGGTGACAGACTCGCACGACGCCTGCCTCTGGTGCCTCGGGGAGGCCCATGACACGAATGATTGTGTCGACTGCCAGTCACTTACGTCCAAAGCCTTGCGGGAGCGCAAGAAGAAACTGTTGGTAGGTAAGATGTCCAAGCCACGGAAGTCGAGGTCTGCGGGGCTTTCGACGGACGATTCGAGGGGCAACTCTCTACATCGTCATCGGAAGTCCAGTGGGTCTCGGTCCCGGAGTGGGTCCCGCCACTCCTCTGCTTCTTCAAGGCAAACCCGGAAGCGCCGTAATCGGTCGCCTTCCTCATCCGAGGACCCCGCCTGTCGGCGGATCGCTTATCTCGCCAAGCATGCGACACAGGAGGAATGGGCTTCCTTCTGTAAGAAAATGCTAGCGATTCTCGAATTGCAGGGCACTGGTCCGTCCGCGCCTCCGAGTAGGGTCGGTCGTGATCGGTCGAGAGACACTGCTCGTACGCCTTCGGGCTCGGGTGGTCGGCACGATTCGTGGGAAAGGTCCCGCTCGGACAAGGGGAATCGTTCTCGTCATGCCCGTTCCTGGTCCTCGACGCGCTCGAGATCGTGTGCACCTGTGGTGTCTTCGAGGAAGACGTAGATGCCTGTGGCACCGAGGACGTCAACAGACTCTTTCGAGGCTCCGCCACCGAAGAAGTCGTCGACACCATCGGCGCCCAGGCTGTCGAGGACACGCTCGGGGCTCTGCCCTCGAGGCCTGTGTCGACGCTGTCGATGCTGTCGGCACCACGTTCGGCGTCAACGCCAATTCACTATACGCCTTTTGAGACTGTTTGGACGGGGGTACCCCGAGGCACGGTGGAACCCCCTAGAAAGGCTCTGGCCAAGGTCAAGCATGGCTTTGTTACCCATTCTGTGCCCTCTTACCAGTGACGCGGCTCAAATGCGCCAAAACAACCCTCTTGAAAAAGTAAATGGCTCAGGAGAGACAATACAACATGTATCATTACTACAACCACTTTCAACTGACCCTCATGACATCCTGTCACATAATGCCCAGACTATCAATCTATTCGAGGCACTTGAAATAACGGCAGAACCAACTTAACAGTTAGCACCGCCAAAAAACAACTTGAAATCGGCTGTTGATGAGCACATTAAAGGCGATCAAAATACATCAAACATAATAACAAACTCTCCTTATCACTCAGCTAAGGTTCCGCGCGAGTGCACCAATTCAACTCTGATGCAAGCGGTTAATCCTAGCACATCGACACCCGCCTCAGTTGCTGTTTTCAACAATAATCACCGAAAATTTGATTTCGACACGATGTCACATCAACAGGAAGCCCTAAGTCAAAGGTGTCTTAATGTCTCAATGCTTGGAGGCGGCAAGACCAAGCAACGTTATCCTTTCCCTAGAAAATAACTGTCCATGCCTTACCACCTTCCGGAAAAATATATATGGCATACTGGAAGCCACGAGCCTGGGTGTTCAAGTCACAAACACTCTTACCGTACTGGTTTGCACACATCACTAACAAGCGACTCTGAAGTTTCAGATCAACAACTTCTGGACTCTGCTTCAAAACTGGAAGCCCTAGAACGCCGTTTAGAAGACAAGTCTGCAAGCTCCATCCGCACAACGCACCTACAGTGCTCAGATATCTTCAGATTTAATTCGAAATCACGGCAACCATCCTCTTGTGCAACCGTACCTTTGTTAGGGGCTCCCTCCGAAAACAAAAAAATATATATTAGGGTAAGTATGATATTAGTAAGTTGAAGGAAATTAGCATGCACTGGTAAAAACCCATGAAATTCACTGAAAAAAACGTTGTTCAAGGGATGTTATGGTTACAAGTAAAACCGAAAAACCTCAGAAATTCGCCAGTTATGGTAAGCTAAGCAACCATAACTCGCGCCACCACTGTGCACTCTAAGACTAACACCCAGGATATCAAAGATGACATCAGTGATGACATCACATATGAAATTTATTTTAATGAAAAGTCCCTATAAGGGGTTTTGTTTATACTGTTGGCAACAAGATGTCAGGGATGATCGGGAGACGTATCATGACTACTTAAAATATTAAAGAATGTACTCATCTAAATAAAACATCATATTGGAGTGTTGTTGGCAATATAGGAACCTAATCACACAAACATAGGCAATGGCTGCAGCATGCGCCATAGAAGTACACTATTTATAATCTTGTAATTTTGCATAGTAAAGTAATTAATGCTACCTTATAAGAATTTTGAGTAATGTTAAACATGTAAAAAATAGCTAACAATTCAAGACATACTACATACGTGTGCTAGTACAAACAATACATATGAAGAACCACAATGCATAGAAATCAGAAGCACATACAGGGAAACTAAATTAAGGAAGAAAGAAACAGCATCACCAAAAAATGTTAATACCATTAAAGTTTATCTTCATGTATACAAATAAATTATGTGTTTGGGGCCTGCTTATTACCCCATGTATGTGCAGCATGAGCTGAGACCAAACCCTAAGGAAAGTACTTTAAGAACATACAACAAGGTTAACGTCTAGATAAATAGCACCTTTTGAATTTTAATATGCTAACTGTCAGTGAACAAAACCACCTGGCCTAGATATATCGGTGAACAAAAACAAGTGGCCCAGATATGTGATGTCATCAGAGATGTCATCAATGACATCTGTGATGTCATTTTTGATGTCCTGGATGTTAGTCTTAGCAGTGGACGGTGGTGGCGCGAGTTATAGTTGCTTAATTTACCATAACTGGCGAATTTCCGAGGTTTTCGGTTTTACTTGTAACCATAACGTCCCTTTAACAAGTTTTTCCCATTGAGAAATATATATGTATATAATGATGCCCCAATAAGGTTTAAAGATCTGTTTCCAGTGCTCTCTGAGACCATTTTTTGCCAAATTGTATTCTGGTATTTGTAGTCTCCCAGTAAAGATTGAGAAGGGGAGATATCACAATTGTACACTTTTTTGCATAACACAGTTCTATAAGGATTTATATATTTGAGTAACACTATGGTATGTGCACTTTTCAAGTTATCTTTTTAAAAGAGTATTGTTGAAAGCCAGACATGGGGGTTGAGGAGGGGAAATGATGAGAGGGCAAGTAAGTCATGAGTATTTGCTCAGGGTGTGGCAAGAGAGGTTACAATCCTGGACGCTGGTGCAGGTTTATTCCCCCGATTGTGGCAGCTTTTCAGGCACAAGTAAAGGACACGTGGGTGGGCAGCATAACTTTGTTTCAGATGGCTGATGCAACCCCAGGGTTTATTTTTTAGGCTGGCAAGCTTGCTCAAGTATTTGCCTACCAGGATTTTACTTGTCCTTTTCCCAGTACAGACACTTACCCACAAGACCACAAGCACTTGTTTCATATTGGGATTTCGATTTTCAGGGAATAGTTCACTACAGATTGCAGCGGTTAAAAGGTGAGCACCTTTTATACTTTGTCGGCATAATTATTGGAACAGTTCCCCTCTCCGGGTATTTTTCTGGTGTGCATAACTTTTTTTTTAAAGTATAATGCTATTTTATCTTGCGCATTTACTTCTAAGGGGAAGGTCCGTTGAACTACATTTGTATATTTCACGTTAAGGTATATGTTCACTTAGCTGTGCGTATATTCATGGGTGCAAGCTTTTGATTTTTGCTGTCGGGGCAAAAGTACCAGGGCATATGTTACTCATGCAGCTGGTCATTTTATTGCCTTTTCTGTGCTACTTAAATGTGGTTAGTTGGGGTTGTGCGATGTATCACAACAGTCACCAAGAGACCGGCCATAAAACAAGGGGCTTGTAGCACGCTCCTTACCCAAAGTGTGTGATCGTGGCAAATAATGTAATCTCACTGCGCATTGCCTAATAAAAATGGTGAGTTCTCAAAGCCTGCCATCTTTTGTGCATACCAATACCACTGTCAAAACACTGTGCCCACTGACCATAGCTAGTGGTGCCAAAATGACGAGTGGCAGGGGATAGCTTATTCAGGCTTGGGTGGGTGAGTGGCATGCTGACCCCTGCAGCCTCGGCCTGGAAGCTGCTATGGACAAAACCTGTGAGAGAACACTATGATGATAGGAGGGGCCCTGTCCACGCAGGGCCTCTGCCGCGGTGGCGAGATGGGGCGCAGTGGTGGCAGAGTCTGCGGCTCGAGGCCCCTGTGCCTGGGGCGCTCTCAGCAATGGCTGCCCAGGAGACAGGCCTGCAGGCTTACAAGGATCACCCCCAGGCTGGGAGGCTGTGCCAACGTTTTGTCAGTCATTCACGATGGCACTGCCAAAATTACACAGCAATAGTCATTGACGGAACCCCAATCAATATTTCCAAACAAGTCAAAACTCTAGGGGTCTACTTAGACTCTGGCCTCACTATGTGTAAACACATTAGTGCCCTCTCCTCATCCACGGCTTACACAGCCAAACTCATCTACCTAAGCAGACCTTTCCTCACACCGCAGAATTGCACCACCCTAGCCAGAGCCCTCATATTGGCAAACATTGATTACTGTAACATACTACTACTAGGAACCTCAACAAAAAAAACTCAACAAAATGCAACTAATTCAGAACAAAGCCTTCTGAGCAGCACTAGGTATAATAAGAGAGACCACATTACCCAGCACAGGAGAGAAGCCCATTGGCTGCCCGTACATTTTAGGATCTTACACAAAACCCTCGCTATTGCACATAAATGTGCCTCCGGCACAGCCCCAAGTTACCTCAAATAATGCTTAACCCGCAAAACCTCATCCAGAACACTCAGATCCAACACTGGCACACACCTATGCATCCCCCGTTTAAAAAATGTGAGAAAAGGCAATTCCAGTTCCCCAGTAGCAGCCCCCAGAATCTGGAACTCACTTCCAACTGCCATCTCCAATGAGCCCTCCTTTCCCAAATTCAAGAAATCCCCCAAAACCTGGCTTTTCAACAAATTCTAAAAAAACACAATCCATAACACAATAACCATAATTGTAAGTATATAATTGTTGTAAAAATGTAATTATATCCACTGTAAGTATTGCTTAACCTGCTTGACTCTGTAACCCATTTATATGACCTGTACAATGCATTAGAATCAATATGCCTTGACACTATAACACTATGTACATGACCTGTAAAATGTATTAACAACCTAAACTGCATGTTCACGAATATGCTATTATGCACTAAGCAAGTACCAAGTTATCATGTAACAATCAACTATTAAGTATTCTTGTAACGTACGCCGTGATACCCAAGGGTTTGGGCGTGTAACCAAATGTAATAAATAAATAAAAGCGGGTAGTGTCATTGGAGTGATGCCTGTAGGGTGCAGGAACTGATAGAGGCACATTAATAACCGTGCACACAGGAGCACGATTGAGGGAAGAATGCATCTCGGGCAGCATTCCGACCCCTGCAGAATTATGGCGTCAGGGAAGGGCAAGAAAAAAGAGAAGGTGGTGGCATCAGACTTTTCTTAACCGAAAAGAGTAGTGCATAAGCACAGCTCGGTGAGTGGTGAATCCTCCAGGCTGTTTTTCTTCATCCTGTGACCCAGTGCGTGTTTTCGCTGGGTCGCAATGAAAAATCAGTCTCATGCCTGGAGGGTAAGTTTGACAAACTTACTGAGAAAGTGGTCCAGCTGGAGTCTAGGGCGTCTGTCCTTGAGCAGAAGGCGTTGGAACTGGATCAGCAATACAATCAGTGTGCTCCAGCAGTGCAGCGACTAACCACACAGGCGGAGGCAGTACTACCAGGAAGCAGAGCCACAGAGAACAGACTGGAACATCTCGAATTTGTCCAGGGCAACGCATCTGAGAATCTTGGGGCTCCCCGTGGGGGTGGAAGGAGAAGATCTGGTTGCCTTCATAATGGAATGGCCCCCAGACGCCTTTGGCCTGGATATGGAGTAAAACCCAGTGTATGTGGACAAGTGTTATCGTATTAAACATAGGGCCTCCAATGGGTTGGAAGTAGGGGGTATAGGTCCAACACTCAAACACTCATTGGGAAATGTCAGATGCCTTGGATAGAGAAAGGATTGTGGCTGCAGCCAAAAAACAGAGGTCTCGGCCTACCAGGAACACAGACTGTTGTATTCGCGGATTTAGTGCCCATAACTGCAAACAAAATAAAGGGCCAAGCTCCATATCCTGAAGAAATCCTTCCTAGCCAAGGGGGTCAAAGCGGGCCCCCTTTATTCAGCAAAGTTGTGTCATGGAAGGACAAGGAGTATGTCTTCTGGTATGCAAACTAGGTAGAGGACTTGCTTGAATCAATCCTCGAAAAGAACAATGTGAGGAATAGTAAAACTCAAGATAGATTGGGATTAAAGTGAGCTCCATAGGCAGAGATCCTATTGTGGCCCCTACATGTTTACTACTGTGCTGTTCTTAGTTATACAGGGTTTGTAGTCCCCTGGGTGCCCCCATGACATCCAATAATAGACTTGGGCATGTCTCCTGTGCCCCAGACTCAGTACAAACTAGTTAATGCTCTCAACACCCCTCTCCCCAACAACCACTAGGAAGAGGTCACCCGAAGGTGCCCTTTAGTTCCTGTTATGTTGTATCTTGATGTAATTTGATGGGTAGGGAATGTGATGTACCCAACACTCCATATGTATTTTACACACACACACACAGACCCCCGGTATGCCTAGTTAACAGAAACCACAAGCCGCTCCGCTTCCCGGCATTGCAGCAGCCAACGAGGGAGCCGCTCCACTTTTCCGGCATTGCAGCGGCAAGCGAGGGAGAACCCAAAGGCCGTCCCGGCCTGTCATCAAGAAGAGGTGGCATGCTGTTGCCCTCAAACACATGCGGCCAGTGAGGGATCCAAGAAATCTTGCACTGCTACATCGTCCCTGTTACCCCCCCAAAGCTGCTCTGCCCTGGCGGGTGTTGATGCGGCCCACTTGTTACAAAACAAAAGGCTTACCTACCTAAATCTCTGATTTTGTTATACAAACTCCTCCCAGATCTTCCAATCCTATGCACGCGTAAGGTGCATCAACCAACTGACCCTGAAAGCTGGGACAGCCATGACCCGCACATGTACAAAGTTGCATATTAGGATCCCAGTCCTTCAGGATGAAAACTGAATAAAATGGAACATTGCTTGTCCGCATGTTGATATCCCGTGTGCGTACACCAAGTTGTATGCTGGGAGAGTGCTCACACTCCAAGGTACCGGAAGGGGGAGCTCAGTGTGGGCTACTCCCTGCAAATCCATTCTAGGACTTTAAAGGAGCACTACCTGAAGCAAGTGCAACAAACACACACCAAAATGGCAATGACTGGGGTACCTGGCCCTCCTGTTCTCATGGCATTTCCGGACCCGGCAAAGGTGAAATGGTCACAATGGAAGAAAGGCTTCACCTATTACATTAAAGTTGCTTGTGGGAATTCGTATTGTAATGACAGAAAATAGTCCCTCTTGATGCACTTCCTAGGTTACGAGGTCCAATGCATTTATGACACACTACCACCTATGGCAAATGAGGGCTGTGGTGATAATACAAACGATCTGGATAATGCATTGCTGAAGTTAGACTTGCATTTTAATCTCATGACCAGCACCATTTTGGAGAGATATAATTTCAGTGTACAAGAACAAGGAGAGAGCGTTGAAGAGTATGTGACTGCGCTAAGACACTTAGCTTTGTCATGTAAGTTCAGGGAGTCTCTTGACAAACACATTCGGGATCAATTTATTATTCACTGCAATAGCAACAAGATAAGAGAAGAACTTTGGTTGAAAGACAAACCCACATTAGAGGAGGTGCTAGATGTAGCGAAAAGGATTGAACATTTGCTGGCCTGTGTTGCAAAGATATCAGAAAAGGAATACTGTGAAGCAAAAGTGTAAGTTTTGAGTGTAGTGGAGGGAAAGCAAAAGAAGAAAGGGAAGGAAAAATTTGCAGGCAAATAGAGAGCTGATGTCAAGAATAAGTCAAGAGGAAAAAAAAGAGAAGCATGTGAGCGCTTGTGCTTTAAATGTGCCAGCAATGCACATTTTGCCTTATCATTGGCGTGTCCGGGTAGAAGAGAGATCTGCGCTAAATGCAAAAGAACTGGGCACTTTGCAAATTGTTGCAAGAACTTTCAGTTTAGTCAGAAGAAAGTGTTATATGTTAACGAAGATGATGGATATAGGTCATGCGATGAGGATGATGGATGTAATGTGGAAAGTGTTACTGTCAATGTAATTCAGAATGCAGATGAGGACGAGTGTGATCATCCATATGCGAGTGATCTGGTGAATGAAAGGGTGATACCAATGATGGCCGATTCGAGGTACAAAATATTGCTTATGTCTAGGATGGTGTTTGAGAAGGATATGGAGGGTGATGTTCGGAATTTGTTGGAACCAGATGTCAATCCTGGGGGGTACAATCAAGACGACATTGACCTGCTTGGTTACTTTGCAGCTAAATTTGAGTTCAGAGAGAGGTGTGCACAAGGGAAGGTGAACGTGACTAAAAAAGGGATGACGCTGCTTGGATGGCATGATCAAAAGAGATTGAAAATTAGATTAGATCCCAACACTGAGGACCAAGTATTACATGTTGCGACTACAATGAGTGAAAGTTCCAAGGGTGTTTTCAAGAAGGGAGTTGGTAGAGTGAAGGGTATGCAGCACCAGGTTGTATTAAAAAAAAGGGAGTGTCCCGGTGTCAGCAAAATTATGACTGGTGCCATTAACTCTAAGAGAAGGTGTGAAAAAAGAATTAAGTAATTTGTTACGAATGGGCATTATCGAAAGGGCTGGTGGAGTTGAGTGGACATCCCCTTTAGTGGTTGTGAAGAAGTCATTGGGTGTATTAACGCCAGTGTGTACATTTGCGTGAGTTAAATAGATGTGTTAATAGACCATCGCCCAATATGGAAGAGATGCTGGCTATGGTTGGTCATGGGCGTGTGTTTTCGGAATTGGATATGCATCCGCTTACCACAAGGTGGTGCTTGACAGGGGATGCAGAAAACTGACAGCTTTTATAATGCATGAAGGTGTGTTCCAGTTTCGAAGGATGTCATTTGGACTTGTCTTCGTGTCCTCAGTTTTTCCGAAAATGATTTATGGACAAGCTATTTCGAGGGATGAGTGGAGTATTTGGTTCCAGGATGAAGTGTTGGTGTGTGGCGAATCTGAGAGTGAACATGAAAAAGTGCTGGATGAGATATTGAAGATTTTGGAATCTAGGGGAGTAATCTTGAGGCAGGAGAAATGTATGTTTAGGGTGAACAAGGTTGAATATTTGGGCCATGAAGTGTCAGCGCATGGAGTAAAACGCAAAACTAGTATTGTAAGTGCTATAAAGGAAGTGTAGAGGCCAAAATTGAAAGGGGAACTACATTTGTATTTGGGCATGATGGAAATTTACCAGAAGTTTGTAAAGAATTGTGCGAATTGGGTTGCTGAAATGAGAAGGTTGCTCAAGAAAGGGGACCTAAAGTTGTGCCACGCAGCCATGCAACACTACGCATCTACCATAATTACAAAATGACATTCCTTTCTATGCACACACTGGATCTATGCATCTATCGTTCCTGCTGTATTAAATCTGTGCTGAGTTTCCTAGCACGGCCCTCTCTCCCCTAGCCCACTAGATGGTTTCATACGGGATTCGCCTCACTTTAAAGCGCCTAGAGGGGTGGCATAGACTTATTTCCATCCCAACATTAGTAACAATCTTACCTTCTTGTAGCCTCTATTTTGCATTTGCCCGTTTTAATAATTGAACATCCAATGACCATACAATTATATCCTACTCTGTCAGCCCCTTGCCTAATAACTATACGTGATGAAAAAAATGAATAGTCCGCATGCCTTCTTATGGATTTCAGTTAGTGTAAATTGGATTGTAGTAGTCATTTATATACTACCTTTTCCCATTTGTATGGCCTCAAAGTGCTTTGTGATAGGAACAGCCTCTGGGACATAAGTGCAGGTTTGGCAAAGTTCTTAGAGGAGGCTTAAGATGAGTGTGTGCATTTGGCCAGCATTAGGACTTAGTAGGGGTGGCTAGGCCCCAATGAGCAACCCAGGAGCTCAGGCATGTGGATTGGTGCTGAGGGAGGTCATGAGAGTGCTAGTGCAGGAGATTCCATATGCACACAGCTTTGCCAAAATGGGTCATAGCTTGTCGCTGTATTCTAATGAGGTGTTGAGGCAAGTCTTGTGTTTCAGTGCAAAACAGTTATGTGACCAGCTAGACCGAATTTGTCATAGTCGTAGCTGCATTCTAAAGTGCATGGATAGATGGCTGTGCCTGCGACAGATGTCCACCGAAGTAGTGCGTTTATACAGATCTTAAGCTCAGATGGAGCTTATCGTTAATGTCCCTGTGCCATCTGATCATCTGAGGGGAAGAAAGCCAGCTACCTTCGTAGACTTTTCTAGGCAACAAGGCTCTGCAAACCGTGTGGTTTTGACTGCTTCTCCGAGAATGGATGCTGTGTTCTAGAAGTAGAAGCAGCTTAATTGAGAACAGTGAAACGAACGATAATATGCCTCCGGGCTGCTGCGCGCTCAACAAATGCAAATAAATAAAATTAAAAAATGAACAGGGAGAGATTCTTTTTTGGATACAGAACTGCTATCTAGCAACAGTGGTGAGAGAACATGCCTAATAATCAGATAATGGAATATATTAAGATTTACCCATCATGGGATGGTCTTTAAGTAACAATTACACAACAAGATGGTTTTTGTAAGATGAGTCGATGGATTAGCTTAGAGACATCTTTTAGTGTACTTAAGGGGCGATCAAGGCTGACTTTATACAATATCAAGCAAGGAGCTACAATTAATTTATTTAAAGCCCTGATAAAGATCTTTTAAAGGTCTAAACACATATGGGCTTTGTGTATTTTACTTATATTAAAATTTGCAAATGACTAAGAGATGATCTGTGAGCATTGGACAGTGGCTTATTGAGACTTCTATATTCCTACGATGATTTAAGACCAAATGGATTTGTAGACCAGCATAACATAGAACAGTTGGGAGTTAAGGAGTGCATGGAGTATTGCTAAACCCTTTAATTAGATTATGGACAGGCTACCCTCAAGTCTAACAAGTGCAATAGACTGGCTGTCCTCCAACATCATCTAGGTGGGACGGACAGGCTACCATAGAAATTAGAACAATGGGATTCTCTAAGAGCAACAGACAAGTTACCTATATAGTCTTACAACACATCTTCCAAGTACTATAAACGCCAACCAAAGGTGTCTACTAAGTGCAATAGCAGGATACCTGCATCTAACTGCTGTGCGTAACAATGGCTAACTTAAGGAGTTATGAGTGCAGTGGAGGGTTATCAACATATATCTTCGAGCGTCATGGGTGGGCTAAACATTATAAGGTGTAAATGCTCTAAGTGCAACACATGTGTTAACCTGCATGTGCTTTCTTCTAGTTGCAATGCCAGGCTACCTGCATATCTAGGTACACCCCTATGGCTGTCCTTACAGGTATAGTAAGCATATAAGTGGGCTAATGTCCAGAAACTCTCCGGTCCAGAGCCAAGGCCCCAGATAAGTGGCAAGAAATCCTGATATATCTTTAAGCACAGAAGAGGCAATCCTAATACATCTTCTCGGTGCAATTACCACCACTGTCCTCAAAGGACTTCAGGCACATTGGGCCGGTTCTCCCTATGGTCCTCAGAGTGCTGGGGATATCATCATAAAACATCCTACTCCCACAATTCATTTTAGTGCATCACATTTCCTACCCCAAAAAATCCATCTAGGTGCGATACATTTCCTGCCCCCAACAACCACTTAAGTACAGCATCTTTCCTTCCCCCAACCATCCATCTCAGGGAGCAGAACCCAAAACAATACAGATGTTATACAATGCCCATCTCGGGGCTCATCAGGGAGCATATGGCTAACCTGTGCAATTAAGTCAAATACAGAACATGGCTAACCTGCACAAATAGGCTAAATGCCATCAAGAAACAGCCAGTTTTCACAATTGGGTTAAATGCAGGTAAGTATATGACAGCAGGTAATAAGAGTTTTTGTTTTGCTGGAGTACAGAAATGGCTGTGTTCCCCGCCCACACCACACTTACCTGTTCTGTCAATGTAGGTTGGCTGCATCAGGTGTCTGAAGGTGAACACAGACCAAAGAAAGAGTGGAGCTGCTCAGTAGGGGGCTGCCCTTTGCCGCTTGCACTTAGCTGATGGCTGCTCGGGCATGGCTGCCCAGGGCGGATCCGTGTAGAACAGTTGCATGGGTCATGTGCTTGGAGCACAACTTCCACTACTGCACATAGAGATTCTGTTCATTCGTGTATCGAATGACAACCGTCCAAACAAATCATCAACGGCCTCTGACGGCATGTCAAAAAGCACACATTACAAACAAGTTTCTAAATAAGTTTCCACGTCTACATTAGAAGAAACACACATTATACATATCTGCTACATCTCTATTGGAGGCTTTCATTCCCAAAAAACTTTTCAAGCTGTCGATTTGAATTCGCTTTTAATTTCCAAGACACTCCTAGTACACAGTATAATTATACACTCCTAGTAAACAGTATAGTACACAGTATTGGACTAAAGAAAAGTTTGAGAACACTGTGGATAACATGTCATGTTTTGTAAACTTTACCAGCCTATGATCAGGACCAACACCAATGTGATCAAGGTTTAGGTAATGTTTACACTGATAATAATCAAGGTCAGTTTGATGATCGGTATACCCATGATCATGATGACTATCCTGACATTTATGTGTTGCCGTCGCCCGAAGATCAAGATCAGCCTATTGCAGATTCCCCAATACACAACCAAATTCAGTACAAGGATCTGCGCATCAAAGCAGTTAATCATTTTAGAAATTCAACCTCAGGAAGCCCTGCAAGACACACATTTTGTTGATGACATCTTGGGGGGGGGACAGAGGTCTGTTGGCCCGTGTATGCCTTTACTTCAGTCAGTTGCTAAACGTATTTAGCCTTTGTTGTCTACTCCTTCCCTAACCAAAGCAGTCCATACCTGTGTCGCAAAAACCTTTAAACCTGCGCCTACTGACCCCCTCTACATTAGGAGACAGCTTAAATAAGATTCCCTAGTGGTCACAACAACAAGAAAAGGGTCGGCACTCCATTAGCGTCTGCCGAGGCACCACCTGAACAAGAGCCCGAAAAAATTATATGCTCTAGGTAAAAAGAAAAGTATCTGCATCTTATCGGGTACGCACCACTAACAATAGATTATTAGCCAGCTACAATAGTTCACTTTTGGACATTGTCCATGACCAACTTGATGCTGTTCCTGAACCATTACGTTCACAAATTCACAGAACAGTGTCTGAAGACAAAAAAGTTGCCAACTGGTTGCAAACTCTCATTCTGCCTCACTGCCATCAAATCCTGGATGACCTCCCACTTTCTTACCCTGAGCGCTGAGAAAACAGAAGTTACATTTTTTCCCGCTAATGTCCTCCCTCCTCCTCCTCCTTCCATTTCCTTTCCTCCCTCTTCCCTATTTCCCCCTCTGCCCGTAATCTTGGTCTCCACTTCGACACTTATCGCTCCTTTACTCACCACATCTCTCTTTCTTCCCGAGCCTGACGTTTCCATCTTTCTAAAATACCAAAATTCGCCCTTTCCTTACTTTCCACGCCACAAAACTTCTAATATCTTCCTTAATCTTCTCTCGACTTTACTATTGCTCTGTTCTCTTCTTTGGCCTTCCTTCCTCGCGTCTAGCTCCTCTTAAATCAATCTACCACTCTTTCATCCGTCCTCTCTGTCTTTTTTCCCCATCGGGACTGAATCTCTTCATCCCTTACTACACTGAGATGGCTCTCCTTTCAATCTCAACTCAAGTACAACTTCCTTTGTCTTGTCTTCAAATCACTCTACGGTCTTGCCCCCTTCTATGTTGCATCCCTCCTCTCCTTCTATTCTCCCTCTCGTTCTCTCCGCTCAGCTGATCACTTCCGACTTACTGTACCGCGTGCCCCTTGTGCACAATCCCGTTTTCGATCCTTCCAACTTCTTGCTCCTCTTCACTGGAACCTTCTCCCTCTCTCTCAGCTCCATTACTCCCTATTCCTCCTTCTGCTCCTCTTTAAAAACGCACCTACATCAGTCACCTGCCGTACTGGCAATGGTTGATTCTGAACAACGATCCTCACTGCGTATGTTATGTATTACTGAATGTTCCTTGTAAATTGTTCTGCAAAATGTTCTGTGCTACTTAATTCTAAATATTGACTCACATTCCTTATTTTATGTATTGCATATTGTTCTCTGTAAAGCGCTTTGGTTAAAAGCGCTATATAAAACTCAATAAATACAAATACAACAGAATTATTAAAAATAATTTAGATGCAGAAGACACCACTGGTCGAATCATAGCTGAGGGAACTCTTAAAACATTACTCTTGGTTACACCAGTCAGGTTTTAAAGTTGACACAAGCAACACTGCTAAATATGCCCACTGAACCAAATGTCTTATTCGGTAAGGCAGTAGATAATGCTCTTAATAATGCTAAAGAAGAACATGACACCCTTAAAACTCTAGTGCAAATCTATAATAAGCCCTATAAGAGGCTTTTTTAACACAAACACTCCTTTCGCGGGGAAGGATAACCATGTTCATCAAAGGCAGGTTATAGTGTGGGACCTTCCACTCCATGGTATTTCTTCCAGGCCCAATCATCCCCTTATCAGTCCGCCTTTCAAAGGGGCAACAAACAGGGTAGAAGTAGTGCTGCAACCTCTAGAGGCTCTGCAGCCCCTAAGCGATGACACACTCATTCAGGTTCCCTCCCTTGTCTCCCCAGTAGGGGGACGCATTTCTCTATTCACCCACGCATGGGAGAGGATCACATCAGATCAGGGGGTGCTGTTAACTGAGTCCAAGGGTTACTCAATCAAGTTTATGGAAGGAAAAAGAAATCATCCACAAGACAGGAAGATGTTGCAAGAACATCAGCAGATTCTACTGGCAGAGATCGAGTCGCTACTGCTGAAAGGCGTAATAGAGATGGTCCCACCTCACAAGGTAAACCAAGGTATCTAGTCAGTATACTTCCTAGTTCCCAATAGAAGAGGATCCTGTCTCCAAGTCAGCTATTTCAAGACGGATTATCAAATGCATCCAAATATGTTATTCTCTGTCCAAGAAAACGTTACCTTTAATGCCCAGAGCACACTCCACTCGAGACACAGGAGCTGCTCCAGCATTCATAGCAAATGTATTTTTAGATGTCATTTGGAAGGCAGCTATTTGTAGTTCCATTCACACCTTCACACAGCACTACTGTTTGGATACACATTCAAGAGGAGACTCCCGGAGGATTCCAAGATGGCGGCCGAGCCAGGCAGACGTGCGTGAGCGTAGCTCCGTCCCCCAGCTCGGGCCGCAACTATAAAGAAATAAAATAAAGCAGGCGCCGAGCCCTCCTAGACGCGCCGACCTCCGACGGAAGAAGTAAGGAGAGTCTCCCTGCCGAAGTGTTCACCCCGGAACCGACGGAGTGGAACAGAGGACCTGAGCGGCCCGGGAAAAGCCTTCCCGCCGGCGCTGAGGCCCGAACAGAGCAGAGACCCGGAGCCCACCCACGCGAGGGGCCCATCGGATCAACGTAGGACCTCCATCGGAGAGACGAGGAACCAGGCAGAGGACCCCACCCCGGCGAGATGCCTGAGGACCGAAGCAGCCAGAATCCGGGGACCCTACAACCCCAGGCGAGAAGAGGACCGAACGGGAGAGGAGGACGGAAAGGTGGAAGGACCCGCATGCCAGCCCGGGCGCGATTGAAGACTCCAGAAGCGATCAGCGGGATACAGCGGAAACGAGTGGTCCTGCCGGAGCCACAAACAAGGTACGAGGAGGGGAGGAGAACAGGGGACAATCGGAGAGGGATAAGCCCGGCGCGCCGCCCTGGCACGCAGGGGGCCAAGAAGCGAAGGATCCCCCCCTCCCCCACCCCTGAATTTAGAAAGGCCCGGAAATACGAGCTTCTCCCACCTACAGTAACAGAGACTCGCTCTGCCCCCCTCGAAAGCACAGATACAGGAAGGAAACCCCTCCATACTACCGCTAAATTAACTGGGGGGGTCCCCAAAAGCCCCTCGAGGGACAGATCCTCAAGCAATACAACAACGCCAAAAACAGGGAGACCCGAACAGGGGTGAAGACTCCATAGAAGAAACAGAATTATTTAACACGCAAGAAGCGGAGAAGCTCAAGCAGAAACTGGGGGGAGGATACAAGCCACAAAGAAGCTAGACACATGTCCAAGGCCAGGGCGAGGGTGGGGTCACAGGTGACGGCGATTAACAAAAATGGAGCCAAACAACCCAGGATCTGACCCATATCTGGGGAATAGGGTCAGCAATGCCAAAACAAACGAATAAACAAAAAAAAATAAAGGGGGAGACCCCAGAGAGCAAAACGAAGACACAGATATGGCCTCAAGGGACGACATGAAATCCTGGTTTAAAGAATTTTAAAACCAGTTCATGGCCACAATTCAATCGCAATTCGACAACATGAAGGGAGAACTGAAATTGGCAGTCCAGGAACTAAAAAAAGACATAGAATCCCTGGCACAGAGGACGGACAACCTGGAAAGGATGGTCCAGAACCTGGACGAAGAGTTGCTCCAACAAGCAGACGCACAAGACCGCCTAGCACGCCTGGCATTAGAATTAGAATCACAATACGAAGATTTAGAAAATAGATCCAGAAGATCAAATATACGCATTAAAAATATGCCGGAAAAGGTAGAGGAAAAAGACCTTCGCACGGCAGTACAACAAGTTTTTCAAGACATTCTGAAGGAGGACCCAGGGGAAGATATTCACATCGATAGAATACACAGAGTAGGCCCACGGAGAGCTGGGGGGAGACGTTCTAGTGGCCGTGACACTCTATACGCAAAAGGAACGAATCCTGAGGAAGGCAAGGGCGCTAGAACAAATAAGAACGAACGGCAAAGAAATCCTGCTGTTTCAGGACCTAGCTCAATCCACACCCAGAAAGAGAAGAGAAATGAACCAACTCACCAAAATCCTAACTGAAAAACAAATCCGGTATAAATGGACATTCCCATTTGGCCTCCTATTCACGTGGGAAGAGAGGCAACATCGAATCACTACATGCGAAGAGGGCCTCAAGATAATGGGACGCCACGAACAGGAGTCAGAGTTCGCAAAAACGAGAGATCCCCAAAAACAAAGAAGACAGCCGAAGGGCTGGCAAACGGAAAAAAGAAAAACTAGACTCCACCCGGCATAAAACAAGCCATCCCAGAGAAAAGAAATTTATCGCAAGATCGGAGAGAGAGGTAACGTGGTATGGATGAGGTAGCCAGGGCAGGCGCCTGTCGGAAAACGCAGCAGAGCCCCGGGACCGCCTAGGAATCAACTCCACCAGCAGGGTTTAGGAGCCCCTGTGAATAGTTACCCTGAGAAGTTAGAGGGCATGGAGCGAAGGCAACAGGCCGGAGCAACCATAGGGCCCAGGGCCCTCCTCAGGGACAAAGTTGGGGGGATTGGAAGGGTGGGGGCAGGGGAGGGAGTTTAGGGGCAAGTTGGGAGGGGAAAAGACTCAAACACTGGTACCGATGCATACCACACCGACCCACAGGATAGCCCAGGTAAAACACAACGGACACACACAAAAGAATGGGGCTGAAAATTCTAACATACAACATCAGAGGGCTGAACACGTCTGTAAAGAGGAAAAAAAACGAGCACTTCCTACACAGAGAGAAGTTTGACATAATTACACTCCAAGAAACGCACATTCAGAAGAAGAGAAAGAGCCAACTCCAAATAAGAGGCTACAAACAAATCATACAATCCAATGTTGAGGAGAAAAAGAGAGGAGTACTCATTGCCTTTGTGAACCATCATAGCAACTATATCGGTCCAAAACGGCCGCTTCGTCTTTGTGAAGACCCAGATAGATAACCGAAAACTAACCATCGCAACACTATATGCTCCAAATACAGGCCAAGAGGGATTCATCATAGACACAGTCAACAAACTGGAAAACTTTGCGGAAGGGGAAGTGATCCTCTCAGGAGACTTTAACCTTGCCTGGAATCAGAAAGAAGACAGATCAAAACCCAAAAGGACCCAACAGGGCACCCCATCACCTACGCTCCAACAAGCAATGCAGAATCTAGCACTAGAGGACGTATGGAAAAGACTCAGAGGCTCAACTAAAGGTTATACGTATCATTCACACGTACATGACACAAGCTCCAGGATAGACTATATATGGGCCACCGGAGCCTTAGTCGGAGAAGTACAGGACATCGAAAAAGGTATAATATCACTCTCAGATCACGCTCCTCTATGGATAACCCTACACAATCTGTGAAAACCATCAGGACTATGGCGCTGGACGCTACCAAGAGAAATAATACAAGACACAGTGGCCAGAGAATCAATCTGAGAAAATATAAAGGAATACTTTGAACACAACACCACCCTGGACGTCTCCCCAAGCACCACCTGGCAAGCCTTCAAACAGTGATAAGAGGCCGAATCATTTCGTTAAAAGCACAAAAAGATAAACTCTCATACAAATGGGAAGATGAACTGGGGAAAAAATTGGAAGAAATAAGAGAAGAAATGACTAAAAGCACCTCCAAGAAAATAAAGAAAGCATACCGACACATCCAGAGCCAGATAGAACTGATAAGGACCAAAAGAGCCGAAACGCAACTACTACATTTAAAACATTGGTATGCGATGAAATCAAATAAAGCAGATAAATTACTAGCATGACAATTAAAGGGTAGACGACAAGAGCAAACAGTGAAAACCCTAATCGACGACCAAGCAACCAAGAAAACACAGACGAAAGACATTAAAGAAAAATTCTGAGATTACTACCAGAAACTGTATACCTCCCAATGCCCGAGCGAAGAAGCCCAGAAGACATTCCTATCAGAGATAACTCTCCCAACAGTATCACAAGCAGAAAAAGAGGCACTTGACGAACCGGTCACAACGGAAGAGGTGGCAAGGGCAATACGGGACCTCCCGAAGAATAAAGCACCGGGCCCAGACGGCTTCACGGCCGTGTTCTACAAAACGTATGCGGAAATCTTAACCCCATATTTAACCACCCTATTCAACACTTTCAAGGCTACGAACAACATAGCCACGTCCATGAACGAAGCAAAGATACTAGTCTTCCACAAAAAAGGGAAAGATCCAGAAAAACCAGGCTCATACCGCCCAATTGCCCTAATCAATGTCATTGCCAAACGCTACACAAAGGTCCTCGCAAACAGACTTGCCTCTCTGCTCCCTAAATTAATTCACCAAGAACAATCAGGATTTATCCCTAATAGGAAAACCCATGACAATATCAGACGAATAGTACACCTCATTGAGAAAACCAGAATAAAGGAAATCCCCTCGGCAATAATATCGTTAGACGCCGAAAAGACATTTGACCGGGTGGAATGGACAATGCTATTTGCTACACTACGGAAAATGGGCATGGGAAAGAACTTTATAAACATGATTCAGGCCAATTACAACTCCCTGAAGGCCAGGATTGCGGTTAACGGGGAACTATCAGAGCCCATCAGAATTGGAAGGGGTACTATACAAGGATGCCCTCTGTCACCCCTACTGTACGCAATCTTCCTAGAACCACTCCTAGCAAAGATCAGAGCGACCCAGGAAATAAGGGGCATAGAAATGGGAGCGGCATATGCGGACGATATGTTGATGACCATGGCGGACCCAAGCAATACACTCCCCCTCCTCATCCAGCAGATAGACGAATTTGGGAAAATATTGGGGCTGAAAATAAATAAGCAGAAATCGTCGGTAATGGCCCTGGCAGGAGACAAAAAGGAAATATACAAAATGACCAAAGACTTACAACTACAAACGGCCGAAGAAGGAGTGAAATACCTGGGAGTAACGTTAACCCCACAGATCAAAGACATCTACAAAGGAAATTACCCCAAACTTTTAGAAGAAGTAAAAAGCGACTTAAACAGATGGAATCCGCTCTCAATCTCTTGGTGGGGCAGAATAACAGTCATCAAAATGACGATCCTACCCAGACTGCTATACCATTTTCAAGCCCTACCCATCTGGATTCCGCCGGCATTTTTTAAGACACTCACCAAAACAATCACCAAATACATATGGCAAAATAAAACACTGAGATTGTCACAACAGGTGCTCACAGCACACAAACCAGATGGAGGTATGGCACTCCCCCACATTAAAAAGTACTATGAGGCGGCACAACTATGGGTCATACAGGAATGGATCATGGACAATTCAGAGAAATGGTGGGAGGCCCAAGATAGAGCAGTCGCAAGAACAAATCTGCGCCACCTACTATGGAGGAGACCGGAACATCAACACCATAACATCAAACTAAGCGAAGTCATGAGTACCATGATGGAAGTATGCAACAGAGCAACCAAGAAGGAAATCCTCACAATAGATCCTGCTCTGTTTATATCAATCTTTGACAACCCAGACTTCCCCCCCAGGAATGGTTAAAGGATCGTTTCAAAAATGGCGCGAAGCGGACTGTACTAAAGTGGGAGATATGATGGAGGGACATCAGATCAGGACCTTCAAAGAATGCCAGGAATTGCTGGGGCTCACGGATAGGGACGGATACCAGTACGAGCAGCTCCACCACTGGCTCACAACGCCAAGAATAACAAAGGCACTGACAAGGGACCTCACTCCATTCGAGACATATATATATTGACCCAAACGGGTGAAAAGAAATTTGTCTCCTCTCGACAAATTCCTAAACGCCCAAGAAGAAAACATCACATGGCAGTACATGAAAAAGTGGGAAAAACCCTGGGGAAACAAATTACGAGGGACCAATGGACATACACCTGGCAAATAATCCCGAAATGGACAAGGGCGATACAAACGAGGGAAGATTGGATCAAAGTGATGATACAATGGCACTACACGCCGGAGAGAATCCACAAAATGTTCCCGACAACTCAAGGGAAATGCTGGCGGGGGTGACATTCCTTGGGAGATTGGAGACACACATGGTGGGACTGCAAGGAACTGCAACTATACTGGGGGGAAGTGAAAGCACAAATGCAGGAAATCTTCAAAGACAAGGCAAACCTAGGAGAAGAAGTATGGATGTGTGGCATGTGGGCCCCCAGAGACAAATCCCTCACAAGGACACAAAAACAAAACTTTATGGGCTTCCTCATTGCAGTGTGGCTAGCCATTGCACAAAAATGGAAACAAAAGTCCCCTCCAACCACGCAAGAGTGGCTACACAGGATCTGGACATTTGTAGCAATGGAAAGGATCACGTACAATATTCAAGGAGACAGACAGCGTTTTGCCACAGATTGGGGGAGGCTATAGACTACCTGCAAAGTGATTACATGCTGCAACGGTGCCCCCACAATATCCGTATTATAGACATGTTCACAGGCTAAGAAAAACGCACCAGTGGGTTGCTGGGACAATGCAAAGACGTTAAAACCGGTGGGAGGGAGAGGGCTGGCGGGGGGGGTTTGTAGCGGACAATGTTGTGTCCCGACGTATATGTTTGAAAAATGCAAATAAAAATATTTGGAAAAAAAAGGGGAGACTCTCAGTTGGGGCAAGCTGTGTTAAGACCTCTTTTTGCCACTGTACCTTCTAACAACCCACCACCTTCTCCAGGTACTGATCGCTAGTCTATGCAAAGCATGTGATTCTATACAGATCAACAAGCCTCACAAGGCATCCATTACTTACCGTAATCATATTTCTAATGCTTGTATCTGCTTGAATTCAGATGCTCCCACCCTACATTCCCTCTTGGAGTGGAAGGTACATAGACATTGTACACCCTTCTTACTTTCCTGTACGCACGCATACACTTTATGCTCCCTCATGCCAGAAACAGAACAATCTGAAGGACTTTGTTGCGCGAGGGATCATGGGTGCAGTACATGCCACACCAAGGATAGTATTACAAACAAGCCCAGTCAACGTCCCTTTTCAAACTTCCAAAACAAGTCATGCAATATTCTGCACCTACCACTAGATGTCAGCCTATGCAAAGAATGTGAATCTAAGCAGATACAAGCATCAGAAATACGATTACAGTAAGTAATGTATGCCATATACAGTGGAAAAACATTGGGTAAGAGAGTTAAGGTGATCAGAGTTAACACAACAAAATCCCTGAAATTCAGCAATCTCATTTCGAGGCAGGTCTGCCTTAGCTATGCGCCACCTGTTGTGCAGCGTAGGACCACAATGATATCACAGATGACATCACTAATTGCATCATACATGACATCAGTGACAAGATCAATAATTACATCAAAAGTGATATTACTGATTAAATAAGTTTGAACATTTGTGTTGACCTCTTTTGATATATACTTTATTACACTTAATAACATGACATGGAACAATACACTGATACAGAAGTATGATATGATTATGTGTGGCACATTCATTTATAATACTTATCCACTTTAAAATAAAAATATGTAACATTATACAAAAGGTTTGAATTTCATGTATTGGTGACAGTTGCAATCCTTAATTGCAGGGAAAGTACCTCATTTTGGTAATGCTATCTTAGGTATTTCAAACAATCTAATAAGTATATATAGTAGTAAAAAAATAAGAATAGATAGAAGTAGAAACATGTTCAATTGTAAGTGCTGGAAAATAGTCAATGTTTTTTTTTAAACATACTTTATTAATTTCCATAACAATCAAACAACATTGTACCAAAACACGGTACCTAAAAACATTCCCCACCACTCCCCCCCCCCCCCCCTTTGAGCCTTGCAAATCTCCAGTGTCCACTTTTTTTCGGACCGAGGGGCTATTGGTCTCTGTTTCCTCTTGTCTTAACCCCGTCAATGAGGGGATCAAATGTAGCCAGCCTGTGAGAGTATACGCTTCCTCTTCACCCGCCTCTGATAACTGCTTCCCTCCACACCACCGTTTCTGCATCTGTCCATTTTAAGAGGTCCCGCGACCATACTTCTTAACTTGGCCTCTTGCTTGCTATCCAATTCATTGCTATCCTGTGTTAAACTAGAATGAATGGCAGGTCTTTAAGTTTGCTCACATGTTTTAGTTTCCTTGGTCTTGGGAATCCACACGCCCATAGAGAGTCCACTTCCAGCTTTATCCCTTAGCCCGCCAGTAGGTGTGCTACCTCTTTCCAATATCTCGCTATTTCCGGGAATGCCCAGAACATGTGTACCATCCCAGCATCTGCCTCTCGACATCTTGGGCATTTCTGTGTATTGGCTTTCGTGAACTTAGCAATCTTTTTAGGAGTCATATATGCTCTATGGGTGACATATAGCTGGATTTGTTGTAGTCTCACATTCCTTGACATCTTCATATGATATCTTTGCATTCTTACCCACAACACGTCATCTATTGTTTCACCTCCGTCCTCCTCCCATTCTCTCCTCACCTCAGCCTCCTTCTTCCGAACTTTGGACATCATTATTTCATAGATTCAGGAGGGAAACTTCCTGGCCCCCCTTCAGATACTGCCTGGAATGTTTCTATGGCTGCATCCAGTTGTTGGGTTAGCTCCATTCAGACCATGTTTCCCTAACCATTTTCACTAGCCTAGCATAAGTGATATATTGCCCAATGTGTAACCCCATATCTTCTCTCAGTATATCAAATTCCATCCTCTCCCCTTCTTGCCACACATCTCCTATGGTTTTTACACCCACTGGTTCCCATTGCTCTCTGATAGTCCTCCTCAGCTGCTCATCCGCCCCCCTCAGTGCTACCAAAGGGACCTTTGGGCAGCACGGTAGAGGGCTTCCCATCACCTGGCAGGCCCTACGCCAGAGCTTCCTCCCCAGGTCCAGTAATGCCGACCCCTCCCCTTTGGGGGCTCCGGTAACCACATCCATTCATTCAGAAAATAGGGCATACACTCCGCTCTGAGTAATCGAGACTCTGGTGCGGGGTCCTCAGATAACCATCTTGCTACATATTGAAGCTGGCCAGCTAAGTAATACACCTCGAAGTTGGGCAGCCTAATCCTCCCCTTGAGCATATGGGTTCTGCAATTTCCACAATGCTATTCTGTTCCTAGAATTGTGCCAGATGAACCCCCTGCATATGCTCTGCATCCTGGTAAAGAACCGCGAGGGAATCATGTATGGGACATTCATGAAGTAGTGCAGTAGCCTGGGTAGTACTATCATCTTTAGTAGTGCTGCTCTGCCCACCATGGTAAGGGGTAACCAGGCCCAGAATATCATGCTTCGTTCGATTTTTCCCACCGCCTTTTCCGTGTTGTGTTTGTGTTCATCTTCGACTTTGTGATATATATCTACTCCCAAATACCTAAAAGTGGCCGTTGTCCATCCTATCGGTAGCACTGGTAACTCGTGCGGCAATATTCCTACATATCTTCCCAGAGGGAATATCGTGGACTTTTTAGGCTCGATTATTATGCTGGAAAGTATCACGTATCGTTCCATTACCTCTAGAATATATTGCAGGTTTTCCTCTAGGTATTGCAGGTATAGCAACATGTCATCTGCATACAGTCATATCATATGCTGTCCCCCTTTCGTGTTGATCCCCACTTCTCCATATTGTTGTCTTAGATATATCACCAAAGGTTGTAGTGCCAAGATGAAAAGCATCAGGGACCAGGGGCACCCCTGCCTTGTGCCTCTACCCAGAGTCCATTGTTCCGAGATGATTGGTCCTGTCCGGACTCATGCCACTGGCTCACTGTACAACAATTGAGCCCATTTCAGAAGCACTGGTCCTATCCCACATTCCTTCAGGACCGCCATCAACCACAGCCATTTGACTGAGGGAAAGGCTTTTACTGCGTCTATTGAGACTATTGCTGTTTCTTGGGGGTTCCCCTCTCTCTGGTCTATAAAGTGGTGTAGCCTCCTGAGGTTGTCGGAAATACACCTACTTGGGACATACCCTGTCTGGTCATAATGTATACGTTTATTTATCATTGGTTTCAGTCTATTAGCCATCACTGTGGTGAGTATCTTGCTATCCTGGTTGAGCATTGACAGCAGTCTGTAAGATCTGCAGTCCGTGCCGGTTTGTCTGGCTTAAGAAGTGGGATAATCGTTTCTCTGAGGGTCTCTGGCAGCTTACCCTTGTCAAACGCCTCATTCAGCATAGCCAACATCGGTGGGAGTAAGTCAGCTTTATATGTTTTATAGAACTCACTTGGGAGACCATCCGCCCCCGGGGCCTTATTGGTCGGTAGTGTAGGATCAGGTGCTCCAGTTCTTCCTCTGTGAGTGGGGCCTCTAATCTTTCTCTATCAGTTATTCTGAGCTTAGGTAAGTTGATCTCTGCCAGTGTATCTGCTATGTCAATTTCCTCTTCTTCAACCTTGTTTGCATATAGTTCCTGATAATATCTATGGAAGCATGCATTCACCCCTTCTTGTGTATCTTCACAGACCTATCCTCCCTCTGTATTTCTCCGATTACCTGTCTGGGAGCTTCACTCTTACATAACGAGGCTAGCAGTCTGCCCGGTTTATCGCCTTCAGCATGTTGCCTCTCTATGTATTTCCTATAATTTAGGTTACTTAGTTTCTCCCAATGGGTTCTGCATTTCTCCTGTACTTGGTGTATGGCCTCAGCCTCTCTTGGGGAATCCGCCCCTCTCTGCATTTTGGCTTCTATCCTCTTTTTTATGCGTCTTGCAGTTCCTGCACTATACCACCTTATAATCCTTTAGATTTCGAGATTGCCTCTCCCCTCACCACTACTTTGAATGCTTCCCACAGTGTGCCGGCTGACCTTAAGCTCCCTGTGTTGTGTTCGAAGTATTCTTTTATAATCTTCCTCAAGTCCTCTCTAAATATTGTGTCTCTTAGCGCTTCATCTCTGAGCTTCCATGTCGGAATTCTGGGCCTGGGAGGAGAGATCTGACATGTTACAAGCAATGGTGCATGGTCCGAGCGGACCGCTGCTTTGTACTCTGCTCTTTTTATGTCTTCAAGTACCGTGTTGGCTGCAAATATGTAATCCAACCTGGTTTGTAGGTTGTGTGGAGCTGAGTAATGAGAGTACTCCCTGTGTTGTGGGTGAAGTCTCCTCTATACATCAACCATTTGAAAATCATTCACAAGCGCTCCCAGGGCCTTCGCCACCGGGCCGGGCTTGGCTATTTTCTTATCTGAACTATCGAGTACGGGGTCCATTGTACAGTGAACCCCCCCCCCCCATTATGACCGCTCCATCTATATATGGGCTGATCTTGGCATATAGGTTCCTGAAATATATCGTAGAGTTAGTATTCAGGGCATAGATGTTGATAATATTCACCTCCTTGTTTCCCACCAGGCCCTTCATTAATACCCTCCTGCCATCTTTATCTCTTGCTGTACCAATTTGAACAGACCATGTGGCGCTATCCATGTGATGACCCCTGTGGCATATTTAGAAAACGTTGCACCTATTGCAGTCTCCTTTTCATCACTTCTAGTTTATCATTAGTTAGGTGGGTCTCTTGTAACAATGCAATGTCTATTCTCTGTCTTCTCAAGAACATCATGACCTTGTTCCGTTTGATATAGCTGTTTAACCCTCTTACATTCCAGGTTACTATCTTCAGGTCCCCCATATCAGCCGTACCCTATACCCCCTGACACCGCTCCTGTTTTCCTCTTGTTGCGAACTGGCTTTTGAGCGCAGGCTCTCCCCTCCCCATTATTACCAATTTCCCTCCTTCCCCCCTTTTACATGCCTCACCTTCCCTCCCAACTACCCTCAACTGTTGCCCAGCTCCATCCCTGGATCTCAGGCTATCCTGCATCTAGCCCCTTTCCCGGGAGTACCGCTACTCGGAGCACAGCAGGTGGACACTGCGCTGCTAGTGTCTCAACTAAACTACCTAACGGGGGTAATAGTGTGTCTCCCAGCGCCGCTTGCATGATGCAGCGCTCATGCCTCCCACATTGAGCTAACCGTATTTTGCTCTGTTGCATCTAGATTTATCTTTGTGTCCCCGATTTATTACGTGCAGTACAGAGTCTCAAAAAACAAGGCCCTGTTCTTGTGAAACACCTTCAGTTTGGCTGGGTACATCAGCATATATCTGTAGCCCGCTTCACGCAGCCTCCTTTTGATTGCCCCGTAGTTCAGTTGCCTTTTCTGTACCAGGAAGGTGTAGTCTGCATACGCCATTATGGATGCCGATGCTCTGGATATTGTTCCGCCTTTTCGAAAATGTTCCAGGATCATCTCCTTGTCTCTACAATTCAATATTTTGGCGATGACCGGGTGTGGGGATGCTCCTAGTGGTGGTCTCCTTACCGGGGCCCTGTGTTCTCTTTCCACTGCAAACCCCTGGGTGAGGGCTCCCCCTTTGATTTCCTATAACAACATGGTCTCGACATAGCTGGTCGGGTCTGATCCTTCTTCCCCCTCCGGGAGTCCCACGATTCGAATGTTGTTTCGGCACGCCCGTCCTTCCACTTCTTCCGCTCTATCCTGACACAGCGCACTTACTTCGGTGGTGTTCGCTGAGCATGTGGCCATGTTTGATTTCACCTACGTCTCCAGGCCACTTGTGCGTTACGCTAGCATCCTCACATCCTGTCTAAGTGTCATGGCCACCGGCCCCAGAACCCAAAAACCACTCAATCTAGTGATGGGGGCAATGGGTCACTTGACTCACTTATGTCCCTAGGGGCCCTGGCTAGACTCAGTCCTGGTGCCTTTGGCACCAGGCTCATATAGAGATGTGAGCAGGAACACTTTATTTTAGTGCAGGAGTGCTTTTATTTTACAAGAACTTTCCAGGAGCTGAAAGCCTTTATTCCAGAGAACATCCTCATGTGCTGACTCATCGGGTGTGGCAGGCAGGCTGAACCTGGTGGGCGTGGCTTCAGAAGCTCAGTTAAGGCCGGTACTTGGCATTACTGTGCACTCGCGTGCAATGTGATGCTCACCACCGCTTGGACCAGTTTACTTACCTTTGAAAACAGGCGTTCTCCTGCATACTCACCTCCAGGAAAGCGGTGCTTCATCGCTTCATCTGCAGACTCATCTCCTGACATCCAGTGATCTTGATCCCGATGCCGCAGCACCACACTCTGCATCCATGAACTCGGACCCTGTGAAGAAGAAGAAAGACAAGGTTAGAACATCCGTCCTAGGGCCGCGCCACATTTGAACCCTGTGCACCCCCTAGTTAACAATTTACCAACTACTGTACCGCTGCAGCTTCGTTCCTCATTCCCTCCGGCTGCCGCCTCGAGCTCTGCAGCTTCTGCCGGGCTGACAACATCACCTGCAAGGGAAGAAAGCAAAAGAGCAAACATCAAAAGTGGAACGGACAGCAATACAAGACAACAAACTGTACAATACAACGTAAACAGACGAGGAAAGACAAAGGCAAACGGGAACACTTACCTGAAATATAGTGGCTTAGTTGCAGCAGGACTGGACTACCACGTACAAGGGACCAGTGAAGGAACTCGGTCCACATCATACAAGTGCTCCTGCTAGTAGCAGCAGGACGAAGTACTCGCCAAAACTAAGCAACAGGTGAGCTTTCCAGAGACAGCGCATCCCATGGGTCCACGGTTTGGGAGAAGGGGTCTGGAAGGGGATCAGGCGCACAAGCTGGCATACTCACGCCCCCTATTCTCCATGCAGGAGCAGTCCCGAGCAGCATCACCTATTACCATTAGTCACCACATAAGCACAGAGGGCGAAGTCAGACCCGAGCGACTTCACCCCTGGGAGGGCTGCAACCGTGCCCCAACGCCACCGCAGAGACCAGGCGAGCGTAACACTTAGTAGATTCACGTCCACCTTCACAGCATCTATTTTGAACTCTAACAAGGTCTTTAGTTCAGCCATCGCAGCATCAAGCTTAGCCACCCATGACGCCCGCCTTAAGGTCCGCAATTGCCTCCAATATCTGCTGGTCACTCTGTGCCGGTGCTATTTCGCTCTGCATGTGTCCCTTGCTCTTGGCACCTTCTGTTGCATGCAGTGATTTGGTGAACTCCATCGTGGGCTGCTTCCCCTTTAGTCATGTTAGAGGCCATGTTAGTCCCAAGAGTGGTCTTTGCACTTTGGGTATTTGAATATGAAGTGCAGCGTTCTGGTTTCCTACAAGGCCCCTGGTATGCTTCCGAATGTGTACAGGTTGTGGCTGCGTGGTTTTCCGTTAACCACTCTGCAGAGGGAGCGTGTCACCTTTGGTTTCCTGTCTGCTTGCTTGATCTCCGTAGTTGTAAGGGCAACTCTGTCCTTCCGTGACGGCTAAGCGCAGTTTAGGAAGCTCCTAGCACACCATCCTGTGCCTCTTACAGGCACCCTTGCGTAATTATGGACATCCCTCCAACACAGGCCCCCTATGCCACTGTGTCAGTACACTGTGTTGATCATGTTGCCTTACTTGTTTCCACATTCCTTTGTCCATGCAGTGCTGGCTCTCCTTTACGTGTGCAGATCATGGATGCTCAGCAGCCACATGCCCCTAGTGGCCGGAATCGCCTCACCCTTTGCGCGGCTGTTTATACGACTTCTGTTGCGTCCATGTTGTGTACTCCCGGTGTTTCCTTATATATGCGGACACCCGATCTCTCTTTGTGTGTTGATTCCCGTTTTTCAGAAGGTTCGGTTAAAAATGTGGCACGTGTTGTGCGCTTCCAATGCTTCTTTTATTTATAAAAAATAAACGCTATTCCTTGTCTACGTGCTATTTGTGTACATTTCCCTCATCCCCCTTGCTGCCAGAGGCTTGACTTCTCACAGTTGCATTCTGAAGCGTGTCCTTCGACACCTTTGTACTATGTGACGGTGCTGCTTTAGCCTCCACAAGCGCTGGACCTCCCTGTTACTTTTCTGCAACAGTTACAGTCCTCAGTGGCTCGCAGCGCAATGAACGTTTCAGTTCAGTTACAGTACCTGCTGCCTCTCTGCGGGTGTGGTCCTCATCTCCCACTCGCTTCTGTTCTCCGTCCTCTGTGGGCATCACGCCGCACATTATTCCATAATCTCAATGTTAGAGTCCGGCTCTTCTCTGCTCTGGGCTCCCGACCACCGCATTCAAGAACAATCCTGTGTGAGTGTCAGACAGTTCTTCGTTGTGGCACAGGCTTGCCGAATTGCAAACCCTTTGTCCGTATGGGGCGGCCATCTTTCCCATTGTGTCTCTGGGTTCCGTCGTTGTTCGTCAGCTAATAACTCGCCTCGGGTATATCAGATTAAGCTACCACTTAGTGCGCAGCATGCTGCTTCTGTTTATCCACATGTATATTTGTCCGGGAAGTATGAACGTCGTCCTCTGCATGCAAGCGCACCAGGATTTTTGCAGATCTACGGGAAGCCAACTGTAGACATAGCTTATCACATGGCTTTTTTAGCCACGCCCCCCTGGAAAATAGTCAATGTATACATTTAAATTTACAATTCTCAATGTAATAACATTACATGAACACATTCTTTTCTAAATCACAAGCATTATTAAAAATAATCAAATACAAAAGAAAAGTATGTGTGTGTGATAATATATAATGTGCAAATTCGAAGTTTGGTTAATATGGAAAAATCAGTTCTTATGCTACATAAATGTGTACTGCGCGTTACATTTAAAAAAATGAAGGCAGAGTAAACTGTTCTGGTCTAAGTATGAAATATGTGCACGTTATGCTAAAAAAAGAGTTGTCATATTTCAAAATGTAATTAATCAAACCAATGACAGTGATTTCATGCATTATGTAATAAGTTATGTCACCAGTCATGATATGCTGTGCAACAGTGGGCATATAGCTAAGGTGCACTTTCTAAACAATGTGATTGTGGAAGTCAGGGGCTTTGTTGCGTTAAATTTGATCACCTTGACTCTCTTAACCAAGGTTTTTTTCACTGAATTTCAAAGGTTTTGTTGCTATGTATTTTTCATCTTAAATCTTATCACCTTAACTCTCTCCTAACTAAAGATATTTCATTGAATTTCAAGGGTTTTGTTAAACTATAGTTTCTTCGTGGCCCACTAGCCATGACCTTCATCACAGAGACCCATTGCCCCCTGCTTAGGAGATGTGATCACTGCAAGTGTAAAATTATTTTTTTTAAATTTTGTATTTCACTCTCTCCCCATTCCTGCAGGATTCCCCCAATAAGGGTAATGAACGACCTATGCCCGCAGGATTCCCCCGCTATTCCCCAAATAACGCTTGAAAATACAAAACTCTTCCCTGTCCTCACAGGCACAAGTGCCCCCTCCTCTTTGCATGACCCCCTGCATTCATCTCGATTTGTTTTTTCCTCTCTGGCCCTCTCCTGGCAATTGCCCCATCACTATTTAGTTCATGTGATGCATTTTCTTCTTCGAGGTGGACTTGACTGAAATGAGAGTGCTGAATTTCAGGGGTTTTGTTCAGTTAAATCTGATCACATTAACTCTCTTTTAGCAAATGGTTTTTCACTGCATTTCAAGGGTTTTTCCATATCTTAGTTTCCTCAGGGCTCACTAGCCATGGCTACTGTACATGTTGTACCAATAGCTTTCTTTTGATCCCACTTGCTTTGGCCTGTGGCCACGGCCGAACATGTTGCATAGTGGTCTCACCAGCTATGGCCTTCAGCCCTGGCCTCTGTACGTGTTGCACCAGTCCCATGTAATAATCTCGAATATTAAAGGCTGCACAAACAAAAGATGATTTTTTTGCTGGTTTTGTGCAGCCTTTAATATTTGAAATAAATCAACCCCCCCTTTGAAATCGGGGGTTTCACCCCCAAACACCCCTTTAACCTGTGCCCCACCCCAACCTCACCTCACATACAAATACACTCAAAAACACACACACTCCTTCCTCCCAGCCCCCCTCCCCATTTACCTTAAACCAGTCTTCTCCTGCCCATATCAAATCAGCCTGTCAGCCCCTGCGCGCACACGTGTGCGGCAGCGGCGTGACAGTTACGATTTAGAAAGACCGCTCTGAGAATGCTCAGAGCGGTCTTTCTAAATCAGTCTTTTTCATTTTCATGAAAATGAAAGACATGTTCAATCAATACCATTGCACCAGTAGCTTTCCTTTGGGCCTACGAGCTATGGTCCATGTTGCACCATTGATTTGTTACTAAACACCCATTGCTCCCCTGCCCTGCAGATGTAGAACCTTTATTTTCTAACTCGTTATTCCCGTGATAATTTCACAGTAATCATTTCCAATAACAAATTCCTGCGGTAGAGTGGCACTTTGCCAATTCCCATGATAACAGGAACTCGGAATTAAAGTCTTCCATGTCCTCACAGGCACTCAACATGTGTCCCACTTCTTTTTTCCAGGTCCCCTAACCCCACTCAATTTCTTCCCCCCTCTCCCTCCCTAGCCCTCCCCTTCCTTAGCCCTACCCCTCCCTCACCCTTCCCTTCCCCCATTACAGCCATCACTCATCTCTTCGTGCAACACACATTTCTTTCTGAGCGCTTTTTGTGGTGTTGCTGGTGTAATCTCGTGAGTTTCGCATGGTCTTCCCCTGATAAACTGAACATTTTCTACTTGTAACTGGCTCCCCAACTCACATGGTGTCATCTTTCCCACTCCTGACCTCTAGCCTGATGTAAGTGCTATTGGTATTTATAATGTGCATATGGCCAGGCCATCTAAGCGCTGTCTTTCAAACCAATCAGTGCTCCCCTATGAGTGACTACATAAACAGAAGAGTATTGAGTCTCTTTCTGATGTCAAGAATGTTGCCAGAATCTGTAAGGTCATGGGGGAGTTCTTGCCAAAGTGTGGTCCAAATCTGCCCAAGTGGTTTTCGCGCTAAGGCTGTTAATAAACTGCTCTTTTCTCTATGGGAAAACAAATGGGAGTAGTGTATGGGTGTTGAAGAAGGCTTCTGACACATGGGTTGTATGTTTATTGTTGTTATAGACTTTTATTGATAATAAAAGAACACTCACTATCCCTATCAGGTGTTTCCCTGCCTCAAACGAATACTAAAGGATCTGTCAGAATGTCTGTCCAAATGAAAATCCGCCATCCTATGTCACAACCTACTTCTACCCATTACACTACAGCTAAAGAATAATATTCGCTTGGAGAAGAAACTTTCTGTTGCATTATGACTCCCTTCACCTGGTATACGGGTGGTGTTTCCAAAATTTCCTCTTGTAAACAGATGCCAGGGGGAATGACTCCCTTCTCCTGGCGTTTCTTCAGTGTACTTGAAAGGATTCTGTTTTCTCACCAGGAGAATGACTCCCTTCTCCTAATGTTTGAGAGTTCTTTTTCAACTTGGGTTTTATCTTGGCACTCTTTCACTATATTGGGGTCCCAGATCCTTTAGTGGGCTTGTCAATGGATTGCTTTCTCCCAAAGATTCCGCATCAGATAAATATCCCTTCCAACGTCACCTGTTCAGAAAACCTTTCGACAGGGGCCATAGTGCACCGAACTCGGCCGTCGATCCATCTTGACTCGTTGCAGCGGTTGTCGACTCCAGACTGGTTGTCGTACATATACTATGTCACTATGTCTCATACCTCAGTTTGTTTTTTCTGCATGCACTGCACACTGACCGAGGAACGGTTTCTCATGAGAGAAATATTGTATTTCGCTTTTCACTCTAATTCAACATTTTTCGATTGTGATGTCCACTCCCAAACCATCAGGTTTTAAGAGATGCACCACTGCAACTCGAAAAGGTCTTTGACTGACCCACACAGTGTCTGCGTGTGGTGCCTAGGCACCGACAACATGACCAAGGAGTGTGGGCCATGTCAAAAGATTAACCCAAAGTCCTTAAGGGAGGAGGCCGCAAAACTCAAGTTGGGACCCTCAAAGTCGCCGGCCCGATCTGCTAAGAGTTCGTCCGGTTACGAGACGGTGAACCCCACTCTGGAGAAAGAGGACAGGTGTTGTGAAAAGGCCAAAAAGAGGTCACATTCCAGGAGTCATTCCTCATCGCCCTCTTCTAACGAGAAGAAATTTGCATTGCTGTCGGCACAACTCTGACTCGTCCAAGGAAAAAGCTAGGTCCAACTCTGGAGATGGTGCAACCAGAGCTGAGTGGGAAACTTTTAAAGAGCAGATGCTGGACATGATGAAGGCGCACTGTGGGCACGGGGCAACCTTCGAAGAAGCAGACCTTACCAGCTCCAGCTACACCCAGTACGTCTGGTGACTAGGTCAGGCTCAGTGCCCTCTGTGCTGATGCCGACCTTCTATATAATCGACAATGCCTTCCAAGCCGCTGATACGCTTGGCTCCATCCGCCCAGATACCTTCGAAGTCGATATAAGCGCCAATCATGGAAAAGTAGTTTGTTCCCGAATCAAGGACTTTGTTCTTCGGCACAATGCACTCAATTTTTGGAGATGATGAGGACGACTTTGAGAAGATCCCGGGTTCTTTTGGTGGCGCAGACATTTTCGCAGAAAAGGCAGATCTCCTGGCATTAGCCAGAGAATTGCAAAACACCAGCATTTTGGACACTTTGTCAGATCTTGAGACATTGGCGGCCCATCCTTATGGCCATGCCAATGCTCACTTATGAAACTGTGGAGAGCTTGGTAGACGCCCTGAGCCTATCTGCTCCACTGCAACCAATTTCAGCTTATGAGCTCACAGACATCCTTGATGTGGGCCCACTGACAGAAAGGGCGATGCCATTTAATGTGGCAATTGTTGATCTGATTGCCTCGTCGTGGCAAAGACCTTACTTGATTCCCCCGGTGGATTCTGCACTTACTAAAAAATGCAAACCAGCAAGAGGGGACCCTCCCCCCCCTCTACCTGTTCACCCATCCAACATCAGAGGGGTTAGTAGTCCAGGCAGCTACAGTCACTACTAGACCCTCTACATCCACCTCTAATTTACCAGTGGATAGTCGGCACCGTAGCAAAGATAATTTTTTTGTTCAAGCAGTATGGCTCTTAAAGTCATCAACGCTTCCTGTGCTTTGGCCAAGTACACACACATTCTCTGAAGAACAATTCAACAAGCAGCAGAACACGTTCCACAAGGGGGAAATGCAGGAAAGGTTTCTCCTCTTGGTGGATGATGGCAAAGAGGTGTCCCGCCAAGCTCTGCAATCTGGCCTGAATGTAGCAGATTGTGTTGGTGGAGCGATGGGTTCGGCGACAGTGATATGCAGGCAAGCCTACCTGCACAGCCTTGAGGTTTGCCCCTAAAGTTCAGAACAAGCTCCTGACATTGCTTTTGGTTGCAAACATCTTTTCGACCCCAAGGCCGACAAATCCTTTAAAAAAATTAAGGAGTCCATGGTGGCTGGGCCTTTGGGCCTGGCTGTTCAATAACCATCAAAGCCTTCCTTCAGCTTCCCCTCTATGGGTAGAGGCTAAAAACGGTTTGCCCTGTTTGGAAGGAAGACTCGACTCCTGCTGCACAGGCAGGGGCAGAGGCGTTTCCCAAATTCCGTAAGGGGGAGGAGGTCCTGCAGCTTTCAGCAGCAGCGGTGGGTTCAGCACCGGCCTCATGACCACTTTAAATTCTCCCCTCATGTTTCCCTGGTTGATTGGACAGCACACGCCACAGTGGCAAGAGAACATCAGATTCCTGGGTGCTACAGCTCATCCAATGGGGTTACTGTTTGCCTTTCTTACAGAGGCCTCCAGACAGACCACCCCCCAAACAAACGGCACAGGAGCACCAGGAAGCACTGCGAGCGCCGTTATTGAAGGGTTCCCTGGATGAGGTACCCCCAGAGCAGAGAGGATTGGGCTGGTATTCCCAGTATTTCCTGGTGTCCAAGAAAGGAGTAGGGCTGCGTCCCATTTTGGACCTCAGGGCCTTGAGCAAGTACCTAAGGTAAGACAAATTCAAGATGGTGACGGTTTTGTGCGATTCTACAGTCACTGAATTGGTTGGTGTCGTTGGATCTTCAAGATGCGTACTTCCATGCACCTATCCATCTCGGGCACAGTAAGTTCTTGAGATTCTTCATAGGGGACAAACACTACCAGTTCAAGGTGCTCCCCTTTGGGTTGACCTCCGCTCCAAGAGTTTTCACCAAGCTAATGGCAATAGTAGTGGCGCACCTGAGGAGATCCGGTGTCCATGTATTTCCATATCTGGATAATTGGCGGATCCGTCGGAAGTCAGCGGGGCAGGTTTCATCTCACCTAAAGGAAATTTGCTTGCTACTGCACAAGCTGGGCTTCTCCTTAAATCTTCATAAGGCTCACACAATGTCTACCCAGAGGCTCCAGCTCATTGGAGCAGTCCTAGACACTCGGGAGGGGAAGGCTTTTCTCCCGGAGTACAGTGTTACCAGTGTTAGACAGATTGTCGATATGTTCTACAGTCAAACCAGCTTGCCAGCAATTTCCTTCCTCTACTTTCTGGGCCTCATGGACTCCTGCATTTTCCTGGTGCCAGAGGCCAGACTGAGATTGCACTCTCTGCAGCAGTTACTGAGGAGTCAGTGGTCACACTACTACAGCACGTTGAAGGGCGTTCTCAGGGATCAGTGGACAACTATCTTGCTCGGTGGGCCAGCAGGGACAACATGATGCTTGGGGAGCCCTTCATGCTGCCATGGCCACAGATCAGGGTCATCGTGGATGAAAGGTTGGGGTGTTCACTGTGGCGATCTATAGGTGAGCGGCCTTTGGTCAGCTGTTGGCACATCAACAGTCTGGAGCTACGAGCTATCAGGCTAGCACTGAAAGCTTTTGTACCCTCTCTCATGGGTAAGCACGTCCTGGTTATGACTGACAAAACAGTGGCCATGTGCTACCTGAACAAGCAGGGAGGTGTTCGGCCACTGGCCTTGTGCAAGGAGGTGATGAAGCTGTGGTTTTGGTTGCTGTAGAACAAAATCTCTGTCTCACCAGCACATCTGGCAGGGACGGAGAATAGACTGGCTGATGCTCTGAGCAGGCATAGCACGGTCTCACATGAGTGGGAGGTGTCAGGATGTTCTAGAGGAGATCTTCACTCAATGGGGTACCCCATCAGTGGATCTGTTTGTGGCATGGGCCAACAGGATGTGCAAACAGTTCTGTTTGTGGGAATTCCCGGCGAGAGGCGCACTGGGGGATGCATTCCTGGTGGAGTGGGTCTTCAACCTCCACTATGCCTTCCCTCCGATTCCGGTCATCGCATGGGTTCTCAGAAGGCTAGGTACATTTCAGATGACCATGATCTTGGGTGAGGTGAGCATGGTACCCAGAACTTTTGAACTTGGCCATCTGCCTATCTAGTCAGTTGCCTCAGCGGCCGGACTGCCTATCCCAATCGGAAGGTCGGGTGCTCTACCTAAATCCAGAGTCCCTCAACTTGCATGCGTGGCTCTTGAGAGGATGAGGTATGATGCCTGGGGCCTCTCGGAAGAGGGGCTTGAGGCTGCGGTCTGCACGCAGACCATCTAAGAGGTCATTGTATGTGGGCAGATGGACAAGATTTGAGGCATGGTGCAGGGAACACGAGATTGATCCGATCGCTTTTCCCACCACTTCAGTGATGGAGTTCCTTCTGTGACTGGCTTTTTCAGGCATTCAGGTACAAACAGTCAAAGGGTATTTGGCAGCCTTCCCACTTTTCAAACGGTCCTCGGATCAAGGTTCACAATACCGGTTATGGCCCAATTCCTGAAAGGTCTTGTGAAGAGGTATCTGCCCTTTACTTTCGTTGTCCCAGACTGGGACCTTAATGGGTCTTGTATTTTCTTATGACTGCTCCATTTGAGCCTATGCACTCCTGTTCACTGATATTGCTCACGCTGAAGAATGCCTTTTTGGTGGCAATCACATCAGCCACCAGTGAGGTCAGTGAGTTGCAGGCTTTGTCGTGTAAGCCTACTTTTCTACATTTCTTTAAGGAGATGATATCCTTAAAAGTGCGACCCGGATTGTTGCCCGAGGTCGTTTCGTATTTTCACATCTCCCATAGGCTTGGCTCTGTTTTTCCCTCCCCCTCATCTTTCTAACGAAGAGCAGAGGTTGTATAGGTTAAACCCTATGAGGGGCCCTTAGTTTCTATGTCAGGAGGACATCAGAATTCAGGAAGGCTGATCAGCTGTTTGCAGCTTTTTTCCTGTCACGAAAAGGGTTGGCTGGTACTATATAAACAGTATCTCGTTGGATAACTTTCTGTATATCATACTGCAATCCGCATGCAGGGAAGGAGCTACCTCAAGCCATCAGGGCTCACTCCACAATGGGTGTAGCTGCATCCTCGGGACTACAAAGAGGAGTACCGGTTAGACACATTTGCCGGGCGGCAACCTGGTTGTCCTTGCACACTTTTACCAAACATGGTATAGATGTGTTGCGTCAGGCTGATGCTTGCTTTGGAAGAGCAGTGCTTCAAAACTTTGTGGTAAAGGGACTTTCATCCCACCGCCAGACTACATACTGCTTTGGGACTCTATTGATGAGGAATCTGTGGGAGAAAGCAATCCATTGAAGGAGAAATTACTTACCAGTAATGTTCTTTCTATGGATTCTTCTCCTAAAGATTCATCATCACACCTCACATCCAGCCCTGCTATGAAAGTGCCTGTCTTCCAAGTTGATTGACCTTCTCTTGTGAGAAAAGGAGATGTCTAAATTATTTGGCTTCTTGTCATTCATTATTGGAAACTTCTTGCAGTCCTGTTGCTCACCTATGACAGTTCTGGCTGTTTTAGCCAATCTTTTTCAATCTCAGGGAGTTGGGGTGGGTTTTTTTTGTAAATGAGTTACAGGGGCATAGTGACGTAGTATATGTACAATGACCGATGTCACGTCCGTAGTCTTCGAGCGCTGCATCGAGTAAAGATGTCTCGACGGCCGAGTCGAGGTGCACTACACCTCCTGCCAAAGTTTTCCGAGCAGCTGACACTGTAAGAGATATATATCCAATTAAGAATCCGCGGGAGAAGAATCCATAGAAAGAACAGTACCGGTAAGTAATTTCTCCATCTCTGACAATGATATGAGGAACATTTCCTTGGATACTTGGCTCTCCTGTTGTGGTCACAGACCCTTACGTTCGCTCCAGCATGAAGCATAGACCTCTCTACTCCCTTCACTGTGCATCCCGTTACCTTCTAAGACTTGCACGCACAGCGCAAGTCTCTCCAGAGACTGTGATCGGTCTCCTTCCCACTTCCTACAGCTGTCTGCTTTGTTACTGCTTCTGTGGCGGCTCGGTGTGTTGTGGCTACTTGCACTCTCAGCGCCTTTAGGGGACTGCATGGTCCACCTCCTCCTGGGGGTCGTTCCACTGCATTGCCTTCTTCCCGCTGGGCTCAGTCCTGCTGACGCATGACCGTCACGGACACTTGCTAGCATCCTCTGCAGAGCCTTCTCTTTGGGTCAAGTGCAGAGTTCGAAACTCCCGGGTTCTCAGATGAGGAGGGAAGACTCAGTCCTTCTCTTTCCACTTTATAGGGCTTACTCTGCCCCAGCATAAAGTCAACACCTGTTATCAATTGCTTCTTGGTATTCCTCATGCCTCCTGTGAGCCACCTCGTCTCGGTACTAGCACAGTCAGTATTCCTTATGTTGTATGTGCTCTTTGTCCTAGTATTTTCTGTATTAACTGTATTCTGAACACTACAGAAACACATTGGCTTACTCTCAATTTAGTGGTTTTAAATGGTGGGGGACTAAGGTATATGAGGGTGTGATGTTGTACAATGAGTTGTACCCAAGGTGGTCGTCCTTATCCCCAGAGGTGGAGTAACTCCCCATGAGGTCCTCCCACATTAAGCCACCCCTAGGGGGGGGTGGACTATTGGGTAGCAGCCGCACCTCCCTAGCCTCATGAGAAAACTGCACTTTTTCTCTATGGGAAAATGAATGGGCTGAAAACTGTGAAACTGTGGTGTTTTGCTTTGTGCGCTTTTCCATTTAATAATGTATTGTTCCCAAAATGGCAATTTTTTAGCAATAGAAAATGGCTGATTTTTCATTTCTGAAAATCTGCTCTGCTGCAATGCACCATGGGAGATCATAGCTATAATTTTGGGACCAAGTACCATACGAAAACCCAAAAATGAATTGCTAATAACTTTTGACTCTTCTGACAGATTTGGCTGAAAGTTTGCAAACACAATTGTAGTTACGCCCCCAGCCGACTGGAAGTTTGGGGACAGATCAATTAAAAATAAAGAAGGTATTAATAAAACAAAAACACAGTTTCGGCCTAGTCTCCATTCATTTTCCCACAAAAGAAAAAGTCAAATTCTTTGATCAAGCACAAAGCGAAAACAGCTGGACGGAATTTGACCAGGAACAAAACAACTTGGGCATGAATCGTTGACTCGATTTCCGGGGGGCATTTGGGGTTATTGTATCCAGTCTTTTCAATATTTGATGCAGAAGGGGGTGGAGGGGCCCTCTCCCAAAATGATAGTGATATCTCCCATTGTACATTGCAGCAGAGAGGCTGATGGGATTTTCAGAAATGGAAAAAGTAGCAATTTTCCCCCAAAATTCTATTGCTAATTACTTGAATTACTGGATGGATTTTGAGGAAATTTTGAAAACAAAAAGTTTTAAACCTCCCCAACCCCCCCTGATGCTTCCCCCACCGCAAATGTTGGGTACAACACGTTATAAAATTATAACATTATTAAGAAAACAAAACACCAGTTTTCAGCCCATTCGTTTTCCCATGGAGGTAAAAGTGCTGTTTTTGGGCAGCTGTAGCGTGAAGAGAAACAACTTGGGCACATAGCATTGACTTAAATTTCTTGACTGGTTTGGGGTAAATCCAACAGTAGTTTTTAAAAACCTTTATATCGGCCTTGATGCTTTTTTACAGCAGCAAGGCTAATAACTTGACTTGATGGATGGATTTGGATGATATTTTCCAAACAGTGTATCAAGAGCCCAACTAAACTGGAAATATTGGTAAAAATTTGTTAGAAAATGAAAAAGTTATTAAGAAAACATAAAAACACTTTTCAGCTTTCTTGTATTAATTAAAAAGTGTGGTTTTGGAACAGCCATAGCGTGAAAACCACTTTGCAGATTTGGACCAAATAAACAATTTGGGCACAAAATGTTGACTTAATTTCCTTGACTGGTTTGGGGTAAAATCCATCTAGTAGTTTTAAAAATATTTGACATAGAACAGGATGCTCCCTTCGCCTTAAATCGTAATTTATATTGGTATTGGTGCTGTTGAGCATGGAGGCTAATAACATTTGACTTGCTGGATGGATTTGGATGACATTTTCTAAACAAGAAGGGATTGTCAAGACCCCCTTGCCCCAAAACTGGCCATTTTGGTAACAATTTGTCAAAAAATGAGAAAGTTAAGAATGATATGAATAGTAGTGTGCCCAAAAGAAACATATTGGCACTTTTACCTCCATGGGAAAACGAATGGGCTGAAAACTGGTGTTTTGTTTTCTTAATAATGTTATAATTTTATAACGTGTTGTACCTAACATTTGCGGTGGGGGAAGCATCAGGGGGGGTTGGGGAGGTTTAAAACTTTTTGTGTTCAAAATTTCCTCAAAATCCATCCAGTAATTCAAGTAATTAGCAATAGAATTTTGTGGAACAGTGGACACGTTCAAAGGCCATGCATGCGTAGTGGGCTGTAAAAATAACTATGGTATAACAAAACCCTTGAAATTCACTGAAATAAACTTGAACTAAAGTGCAGTTAAGTTGACTAGATGTAATACAACAAAACCCTTGAAATTCTGCGGATGTGGGAAGTCATGACCAGCTTGACTCGGCGCGTTCCTGTTGCAAAGCCCATGAGCACATACATATAAGAGAAAGGATTCACAATGACATACAAAAGGGCATTATGGGGGACATTAACAGGAGCACACCAAGTTAAGCTAGTCATGACTTCCCACATCTGCTGAATTTCAAGGGTTTTGTTGTGTTAAATCTGGTAAAGTTAACTGCACTTTAAAGTTCATTTTCAGTGAACACGCACACAACCACCCCTCTCCCCCTTGTTTTTGTGATGCGCTGGGTAACAGGTACTGATCCTTGCCTGTCAGTCTAATGCAACAGGACAATGAGAATAATGATTAAATACTCGCCATCATGCTCTGATCCGGCTGTAAAAGGAATCAACTTACACTTTGGGAATGATAAGGACACAAGTGCAGGGCACAACCCTATTCATGCAAATGGGCATACACTGACAACTGCAACAAAAAAATGTATTCACATATGAAGTTCCACCTGAAAAACGCAAATTCAATACACTTGGTATACCTGTCCTCCTGGAGTTGCATCATATGGTCTTTGCATTAGAGTCAAAATAAATGTAAACTAGTTTGGAAGAAGAAAAGATAAGAGCATTGGAAAAAGGCAAGTTCATATACATTGCAATCTGCATGTGAAGAGCAATAACTTCCAGTTGTGCGATGGTTTGCTTTTAAGAAGCCTACAAACCCTTCCCACGGATATGCACAAAACAAACACTTGCAACATATCTATTCACTTCTTGTCCTGAAGGAGAATAATGTGATGGGCAGTCTCTTGTACTTAACGTATGACAACACCCAAGGAAAAGTGAACAAAAGCTAAATTAAAAAAGTATGTACAATTCCTTGTTTCTATATATTCAAATTGAAGTATGGAAAGAAAATGCATGCTGTGTATTGGTTAGATTTCTCAATTTAGATACCTGTCCACATAAATGCAATAATACAAATATCTTATACATGATCACCTTCCCTGGTGTCAAATGGTCTGGTCATAAAAGTAAGCAAGGCTGTTTCCTCCTGCAGGACAAAATAATTATATTTATGATGCCAATTGATATTTACAAATGGGAAGGGGTTGGTATCCATTGCTTGATTTCTGGAGGGCTACAAATGCGTACAATGTTGAAATACATCAAGATTAATGTAACCACTGAAAGTAAAACCCACAAAGTGAAATGTATACCTGCACACCCTTGTTTCTGCCGATGAAATGTAAAACAGAGCAGACGTTAGGGTATCCTTAATTAAGGTGATTATCATGGACACGACTATATAACATTAATTACACAAGCAAACAATATTGCCAAAAACATTTCAATTGTGCAACAGACTACGATGACATTTTTATTTATTAATGGTCATCAGTTCATAGAACATTTCGCATGTATAGTGTTCAATGTGTACACCTCATGCATTATAAAATGACAAACTAAGCATAAAATACATACATGATTTGTATAGCCTACGTCATGTGGGGTCAATACATTGACATCATCCAAGTACAAACTTAAAAACCTTTTACATAAAAAAAAATAATTGGAAACGTACATTATTTGGGTTACCACCCCATGATTTAGCCATTTAAAATATGATACTAAGGGGCCGATTCATGGAACAAACGTGCGCCGTAAATCCCAGCGCAAGGTGGCACAAGCGTGAGAAAGCAAGCGCACGCGTGCGATTCAAGGAAGGCGCTGCGCTCGTTTCCCACTGGTTGTGCGCCAAATCCGTGCATGGCGCACGTGGGCACACACGTCATCAAACGGCGTGCGCTATGCGCACAGCAAAAGCGCACATAGCACGGCGCACACAACAAAAGTGGGCGGAACAGTGGGCGTAACACACGGAATGGGGAATAACACGTGAAAAGAAGGCGTAACTGGGGAAGTACTGCAACGAACTACACGGAACGCCCACATGCACGCGAACAACCCGTATTCATGGATTCGAATACGGGAAACCCATGCATGGCAAAAGACGCGCACAGGCGTCAACGCGTCTGCCACACGAAGGCAGGCGGAAGTGTCCCCGCGCACAGTATAAAAGTGCGCGCAAACAACAAACGCGTATTTACAGCTACGATGAATGCCCCATTTGTCGCAGCACTGATCGTGGGACACCGCAGGAGGAGGAGAATAGCCAGGGCATACATTTTTTCACCACGGACAAGCCTTTTTGGGATTCCTGACGACCAGGTCTATGGCAGGTATAGGTTTCCACCCCGTATCATCCTAGACCTGGTCAGGGAGTGGGAAGATGACCTTACACCCCCCCACCCTCTGCTCCCAAGCATTGAGCCCCTTGGAGAAGGTGCTCAATGTCCTGCATTTTTGGCCACTGGGTCTTTTCAGCAAACTACTGCCATAGTGGGGGGGGGGGGGAGGAGGGGTCTCACAGGCCATGCAGTCACGCTGCCTACACCAGGTCTTCAGGCGATCATGACGGCGCGCCCCTGAGTCCGCAGGCACATATACATGCCCAGAACACCCGCAGAAAGGCAGGCCATTGTCCAGGACTTTTACAGGGTGGCACACTTCCCCAAAGTGCTCGGTGCCATAGATTGCACCCATGTGGCCCTACGTCCACTGAGCACATCTACCGAAACCGCAAACACTGGCATTCCATCAACGTACAGGTGGTATGTGATGCAAAGGGATTCATCACCTCTATGCAAACTACCCTGGCTCCACCCATGACAGTTTCATATACAGAATGTCTGCCCTGAGCCGGGCCTTGGAAGCTGGGCAGCATGGCGACACATGGCTCCTAGGTGAGTACAAATGCCCGTGCCCATGCATGCATGTTACGCATGACACACACACACACACAAAAACCTAATAATCACAACCATTGTCACCTCTCCAGGGGACAGTGCTCAGCCTCTGAGCAACCACATGATGACGCCAATCCGGAACCCCACCACACCACCCCTGGTAAGATACAACGCCGCCAATATTGCAACCAGGGCCGAAGTGGAGCGCACATTCAGAGTGCTCAAGTCACGCTTCCGCTCCCTTGACCGCTCTGGCGGGCAGCTACTCTATGCACCCCCAGTAGTGTGCAGGATCATTGTGGCAGCATGTGTCCTGCACAATGTTGCAACACGGCAGGGCATACTGGTGGACATGGTGGTGCCCCCACATCCCCAACCACAGGTACAGGGGCTGCACATGGGAGGGGATAGGGCACGTGGTGAGGCAGCCCGGACCCAGCTTGTGGCCACATTTTTCACCTAAACGTCCAACCCTGCGGAGTGCACACAGGCCTGGCACATACCAGGTGACAATCGATGATGACAAAGAGCCAGTCATCTGTCACAACCGTACCACCCTGAGATTGTTGCCATGGAATTGCCACATTGTGTGCATCCCCGGCTACTTAAACACAAGCAATCCTGTGCGACCAAAAGGCACACATGCAAGGTGTGAATCACACAGACCTGCAAAACAGGCCATGAGTATCACTGGTATGTCACTCAAACCCTCCCAAACCACAACATGACATGGCAAGCAATAGCCATACACCAACACAGTACCAATAAGGTACACATTGCCATGTGAAAAATGTAAATTGACATCAGACAATGATGCCTGACATGGAATCAGATGAAATGACTGACCAACAACCTCCCACCCAAAATAAGTCATACCCAAATAAATTCCAAAAGTTGTAGTTGTAGCAAAACAATGAATGCCTCTCTACATGCACAATGTGCATTGCAAAATCAACACTGCATCTTCTGTGTGCCGTGTCTACCTCCTGCAACACAGTGCTCAGTGCACAGCACAGTGAACAGCCATTGTGTGTGATGCACACCCTGAGCATCACATCTAAGTGACAAACTACATCACAAAGCAAATTAGGCATGTACAGGATCCACAATTGTTCATAGAACATGTGCTGCAGGGACACAGTGGGCACCAGAAGGCAAACAGAGTGTGCACGTGGACATGGAGGGGTGGTTGTACATGTAGTGGATAATAGTCCGAGTGTGTGGGTCAGTAGGGACATGCACTCAACATATGCATGTGCAATCAAGTGACCATCAGTGTCCTCTACACATCACATGTGAACATTCAGCATGTCAAACCACAACTATCCCCTCACACCTGAAAGGTAAACACAACCCATGAACAGGCATTGATCAGCAGAATACATCATGTACCTAGGATACCACAATTACAATGTCAGGGTGCCCATCACACTGCAGGGCAAGGCAACTATCAACAACAAAACACCCCCCCCTCACAAATCACCACGAACCACTGAACAAGTGCACCTGGGTTATTCAGCCTCATCCTTTAATTTCACCTTGCCACAGGATCACCCTTCCCCTTTGTCACCATCTCCCACCTTGTGTGTAAAAAGTTGCCAGTGCCCTCAGAGTCCACCTTGATTTGCAAAAGCACCAAATCCAAGAGAATTCAAAGCAGGCCAGCACAGAAGCCAAGCAAATAGCCTGCAGGCAGGAAAACAAACCAGAACAGCCTCCAGTAGATGACTTGAAGTAGCAGTACGCCACAAAGGCCAAGTACTACCACAATGATGTTAACAACCAAGGTAGCACAGTAAAACAATGTCACAACAGGATGTGTACCATGTGTGGTACATAACATAGAATGATGCACCACAAACGGATGTGTACTGTCACAGCTCCCATGTACAGGCGCAGGAGTGGCATGAACCAACCACCCCCACCGTGGCCTGGGTGCCTGCAAGGTCAAATTCACACAGGCCTCTGAGACCCTGGTGGGGAAGGAGGGTCAGGGATATGCAGTCGGGACAGGCATTGGCATACTGGATAACCGGAATGAGGGGCAAGAGAGGGGAGTAGGATTGACACGGGAAAGTAGGGAATGCACAAAAATGTAGTACTCACATTAACACATACACAATTAGACCAAACTTGTTCATCATGCACATAGCAGCAAATTACTCAAATGGAAGTCAAAGAGAAACTTATCTCGGGGGGGGGGGGGGGGGGAGTGCTGGCCTCCTGCCTGCGCACTCTCAGGGCCAGTAACAGAAGCAGTTCAATGCTGCAAAGGGAGCCACAGTTAATAATCTGTGCGTGCCCAAAACACACAAATACACCACCAAATATGCCCCAAAGTAACAAACAACTCTACAAACAGACAATCGTGTGTGGATGCTTCGTACCCATATGTAACATTACCCCTGTGATGGTTCATACACAGTCAATGCAGTAAGTCAGGCGCCGCTGGGTGCGTGGCAAATGGAACACCAATGTGTCACGATTCACACAACATGCAATGTTCCCTGGGTAAGGAGACAGACGCATATAGCAAAGTATGACTTCAAAACAAGACGTGTACCACCATGACCAAAATAAAGTAGGCAGTGCATGTTGCAAATTCCACTCGGAAATGAAATGCACTGCACCCGAGTATGTCCCTTGCTGTCTGTCCCTGTGAGCTGCTTCTTTCCATGTCTCGGAATGCTACATGGCTAATACAAGTGCCTCAATGTCCCATGGTGGACCGGAGGGTATGTGCCACTGCCCCTGCAGGTGCCCCAGACAACTTTCGCTTTCAACTAGCCATCAGTCCACTAACACATCTGAGCTGTATTGTGCACTTCAACACCAATATTTGTCCAAGCTCACCGTCAGTGCTGCTACTAAGCATGCATGTGCAACTGGCCTGGTGGAAGGTTTGCTGTGTTGTGACCCCCCCCTGTACTGCTCACCTTGCCTGGAGTCCCTTGAAACACGTCAGCATTTTTCGGATGTATGATCCCAATCCCTGTGGCTCTGCTTGTGCACACATGCGCATGTCGGCACCACCAAACGTGTCCAGATTCCAGACGTCCAATGGCCCATGTCTCCTGGCAAAGGTGGTCTGGAGGCTCATCCCCCTGCAGAAAGGCCATGAAACACATGATTAATGCTTTAGATTCATCTGTGTGTGTCTCTTCAGGCATTTCATGACTGGACCATGTCATAGACGTACATCAGAAATCACACCATCAGTCCGTCAGTCCGTCTTTCACAGCCAAAGTGTGGAACACACTATCTACGCCATTAATTGCAACAAGCACATGTACAGTAAAGATAAGAAACATACTACACAATGCATAGCAATGAATGTACTCATGAATCATGAAACACCCCATCTAGCAAAAGAAGAACAGTGGTCAATTACACCCCAATCATCCCCACTGGGGGTGTCAACACAAGTTCCACAGCTGCAGACATGCCACATATATAACAGTCCAAAGCCCTTGTGTAATAGGCTGTTACACCAAACCATCCTTGCAAGCCCATGGATAAGGGAAGCAGGAGTGGCATATGTGTGTCAAGGACCCCAAGCAGCAAACACATACACAAGACAAGCTTGAAGGGCCCAGCTGGAACAGACAGTGGATGCTTTCAAAAGCCACAAAGCACCACACCGTCACATGAAAGCACAATAGACAAGCAATTTTAAACTATATTAACTAATTACACTAACTATGAAAAACCTACATTACCTATTTAAACTAACTATCAAACAGAAACTTAACTAACTAAACTAAAAGAAAAATCAAAAATGGCCACTACGACCTGGGGGGAGGGGGTAGGCACCCAGGAGGGGGGAGGTGCAGGGTGCTGCTCAACACCCACATGCGATGATGCTGAGGAAAAAAAAACCTCCATGGGCTCAACGCCTGCACAGCCCGACCTATGTGGGAGATAGATTGTCGTCCGAGTCTGGCTCTTCCTGGAAAGGAGGACGTGGCACATGAGCATGACCATGCCTAGCCGCAGCTTGCCCCTCGTCGGCAGCAAGTCTGCCGGACAGGTAAGCCTGGTTCTGTGTGGCGATGACACGTTGGTCTGAACCTCCCGTGATATACGTGCTTCCTCTTGTAAGGTAGCACGTGTAACACAGAGTTCCTCCTGCAAGGCCTGGCTGGACAACCGCTGCACCTCCCGGCAACCATGTTGCTCAGCCGAGATGGTACGCTCAAGCTGTGCAAACCTCTCCTCTGCCCACTCCCTCTGGGACATCAGAAGGACACCCAGAGTGGATCTGAGGGAAGCATACTCCTCCCTCAGGGCCTCCATGTGTGCCTCTGCGTGAGCAGCAATTGCTTCACGCAGACACAACATTTCACCTGGCGTGCCCTGTCTGAGGCCGCCATGCCCAGCCTGAGTGAGCGGGCCGTGGACCGTGCCGCCTGCTGCTGGAGAAGCACCTGCCTAGCAGAGGGGAGCACGGATCGGGCCACACGCTCCATGCTCACAGCGATGTTCTCCATTGCTGCCCCCTGGAGTTCAGAATTGGCAGTCATGTCTTGCTCCCACTCAGTATACAGGGGTTGCGCACAGCGACTACGTTGCTGGGCTTGACCCCTGCGGGACCCAAGGACCGGTTGTCCTCGTTGTGTTGGCACCGCCCACGGCTGCACGACTACATGCCCCCATCGACGTGATGTCCCAGGCACATCAGTGACTGGTGTGGAAGGTGACCCTGCGCCCCGATCCACCACGGGCGGAGGTTCCAAGACTGTCTGACCCCTCAGTGCAGATGTCGCGGACAGAGGAGTGTCCACATCAGAATCACTCACCCCTGACATATGGACCTGATGCTCATCCAACTCGACATGGTCGTCAGAGTGTTCATCAGGGCTGGACTCATAGGCAGCCAGAGACAAGATGGACTGTAGCACTTGGGGGTTTTCGTGGCCTACCACCCCACGACCCCCACTTGTGCTGGGTTGATGTAGTGATAACAACCCTGTGCCTGGCATGACAACACCATCCTCCGGCTCCATTGCGTCATCACCTGAAAAATAGAGAGGAAAAAGGTCACTACACATGTTAGAAGCACACAACACACATACACACCGACACCAAACACATCAGGCAGACATGTGACACACACAATAGAACCTGGCATGCATGCTGGGTAAACTTAAAATTGCTTCTGTGATTAGACCTGTGGAAAGGTGGCAGTTTGCACTGAAGTGGGTCTATGCAGTGCAGCAAATATGTATGTTACTCACTATCTACATGTACAAGGACTTCATGGTGTGTGTCAGAAAATGTGAAGGCAGTGCAAGGTCAACTTCAGGCATCATGTGTAATGTGCATTCAATGGGTAGCATGTCTACAAGCAAACCACCCCTCCCCCCAAGTGCAAAAGCAGGGATGCCTAGCATGGTATCAAAAGGCTGACCATAGACCTGTGTATTGACAGTGTTGACTGGCATCAACAGCATCATGTGAGTCAAGTGACAAAACAGCAAATGATGATGGGACAGTAAGCAGGACACATGATGAAACCTCTGGAGTACACCCACGTGTGAAGAAGACACTACACCAGTTGGACAGAGTCATTGGCCATTGAACGGGCTGAGGCCTGTGACCCACACAGATTGTCAGACCCTAAACATGTGTGCAACGCAGTACTGAGCCACAGTTGACATGGGAAGGCAGATGAAATGCCATGCAATGTAGGTCATCCAGGACTTGTATTACAGTGATCATCCAGTCATGGACGCATAGGGGCATGTGTGGAATGCACATGGAGCATGAATGGGCACTCATGTCCCTGCGGGGCATCTGACCTCTGCACAGTCCAAGTGAGACACCCTGCATCAAGTACTAAGGATGTACCACACAGCATATGTCTGGCAGACTGGCCGCTGGATGTTAGCATGTACACAGGAGGCATGAACAGGGAAGTACCCAACTGCAATATTGTAGCAGACCATTGCTAAATTGGAATTGGGATGCAGAGCGGGGGATTGAGGGGCAAGGGAGCATGCCTACATTGAGTACCTGCTTGCAGGCAGAGGACACATGCACGTCAGTCATGCTATGCATAGTCTCTGGGCTGAGAGGAAGGACACCCCACGCTACATGCAGAAGTGCCAGTGAGCTGGAACATGGACCGGAGGGACATACTGTTAGCCATGCATTTGAGTAGGGTGCAATAGTGGTGATGCGGACAGTCCCCGTCTGCTCCACATGTCCACCATCCAGCAGATTAGACATGCATCAGGGAAACATTGCATTACTTTCACATCAGAACCATGTACACGTGACATGTAGTGGCAGTCATGCACAACCCATCACACAAGTAAAACACACACGTCCTCAACAAACACGCATCAACACTCACTGGACTGGGCATCAAAGTCTGGCATCTCTCCAACTCCTTCGACCGATTCAGATGGTATGAACTCTGCAACCACTGACTCATGCGGAGTGAGGTCTTCCTCCTCTGGTGCAGGCCCACTGCCAGTCACCAGAGTCAAGTTGTAATTTGAGGCACGCTTAGCCTTAGCGCTGCGTTTGAGGTCATGCCAACGCTTTTTGCACTCTTGTGCCATGCGCACCTCATGGCCGAATGCACTCACATGTTCCGCAACTTGCTTCCAGTGGGTATCATGGTGGGCAGCCGTAGTCTGACAATTAGCACCCACTAGAATGTCACGGCTGCGGTCCCGCACGTAGTTCACGAGGAAGTCCAGTTCCTATTTGCAGAAAGGATTCTTCCTCGACGTGCCGGAGGTTGTGGCTGTGTGTGGGGTCCCAGCATGTGCTGCAGGTGCAACCTTCCTCGTCTTGGATTGTGGCGCAGACCCTGGCTGGCTAATGCCGCCCTGATCAGTATGGCCAGTGAGTTCGGTGGATTGAGCCAAGGGAGTGGCAGGTGGAGGGACGACCATAGGCCTGACTTGTGTCAGTGGCAGCTGGGTGCCCTCTAATGGACCCTGCGCAGCAACATCCGCTGTGGCAGGGTCATTGACCGGAACTGTCCTGGTTGGCAGACTCACAACCGGGGTGTTGTTGGGTGCATCTGCCCCTGCACTTGCCAACACCCGGCTGTTCGGGGCAGCAGATGACATAACTGCCCCAGGGGCATGTGTCTTGGTCAGGGCAGCCCTGCGTGCCCCTACGGTTTCCCTCCTGGCCTGTTGGAAATCTTCCAAGGGCTCTTCAAGTGCAAAGCAGCCTGCGTGGGCAGACCCTGAGCCTGGGTGGTGGTGTCCACAGCTGCACCTGCAGCTACCACTACCCTTGGGCCCGTGGCATTCGATGAAACAGATTGCCGGGTCACACGGGCGCCAGTGCCAGATGCAGAAGCTGCATCTCCTGGAACCACAGGGGGTGGTGGCATGACTGCACCGACACATGGCACAACATCATGCTCAAGTGGCGCACCCCTGCCTCTTCCCCCTCTGCGGCCACCCTGGACACCCTGGAGTCCCCCTACTGTCATGGGCGCTACTCCCGGGGGCCAGGACTGGCCCAGCGCCCTCGGAAGCAGACCCATCTTCCACTACTCCAGACCCAGCAGACCCCTACAGGGGCCCTTTGGACCTTGTCCTGGCGCCTTTGGTGCCAGGCTCATGAAGGGTTTCAGTCCCGGCGCCAGGCTCATATTGATAAACAGTGTAATAATGCTTGGGTGGACTTACCTGAGGCAGACCATGCTGCATATTTACCCAGAACAATCCAGTCTGGTTGAAGTCCCCAGCCATCAGGGCTGGGAGGAACTATTCCCTCCATTCAGGAACTCTTTTCTTACCTGGGTGGAACCGGTGGAAGAACACACACTGGAAGCACTTCTCTGCTATTTAAACCACGCCCGATGGAAAACACGGGCTTCGCGTTATTCTGCAGCAGCAGCAGGACGACGCTCACAGAGTCGGCTCCTGCATTCCAGGTCCAGAGTCATCTTCAGCTTCCGCGCAGCAACCTGTGGATGAAGAAAGACACAGAACAATACTTACCAGATCCCGGAATCCAGTCACCGGCAAAACCTGCAAAGAATAAACATAAGGTTAGAAAAGTGCAACTCGCTCGCAGCCGCGCCTGCTTACCTGATCCATCCGTGATTGCAACGGAACTAACCGCGGCCTTCTCTTCGGCAGCTTCTCTGCACCTGAAAGGCAAAGGACATAATTAAAAAGGGGTTCGGGTGAAGGCAGTCGCATTCATCTTAACTTACCAGTTTTTGCATGCGCAGAAGCGGCCGCATCAACCGCAGAATCCCGGCACCTGAACACTAGAAAAAGGACATTATTAGAGGTGCCATTAAAAGCGGCCAACGAACATTATACTTACGTGCATCGGCACGTGCAGCGGCAACGGAAAACTACGCCCACAGCATCCCGAGGCCTGAAACAAAGGAAAAGGGACATTATTGAGGTGCCCATCTTTTAAAGCCTAAAGACTACAGTATACTTACAGGCATCCGCTCGTGCAGTAACGGCGGCATCGCTCTTCGGCATCCCAGCACCAGTGCCACAACTAAGGCCGCAAAAGACTTGAGCCTCAACACTGAACTCATCCAGTGACGTAACTGGAATCCACGCACCCCTGCACCAGACGCAGGATGGAGAGCTCAGCATTTATACGCCTAAGGTGAGAGCTCGCCGAGACAAATAGAAAGCTAGGCTGTGGGAGAAACTGGAGATTGGTGGGAGAAGGAATCCCATCAAACGGTGATTAACCCTTTTTCTTCCACCTGCAGAAAACTTACCCTGCAAGTCAGACATTCGATAAGAGGAAGCCCAGTCCTGAGAGTCGTCCGAGCTCTACGCTTCTCAATTGAAGAAACTATAGCAGCCCAGCCGGGATCAGCACCTCCTAAGGAATCAGGTGAGCGTTACACCTACTCCCTGGTCACACCAGCCATGTCCCCGACCACGCCCGCCACGAGGAGGACGCCCAGCTGAGGCACCCCTCACCTTTGGTGGCCTCCCAACCATGGCACAGATGTAGTAGTGCTGGCACAGATGGAGTAGTGCCAATGGGAGGTGTACACCACAATTGACCTGGGCAATTGGGGTGAAGGTGGTGGGATGCAAGAAGTTAACAGCCCTCCTGCACCTGCAAGGCTGTGTGTGACCCCGGTGATGTAGTGACGGATCACGCAACGCTCAGGCACCCCAAAACTGCAGTAAAACCATGCACGCAACCCTGCAGCCTATGTGCGTGGAATCAACCTCCCGCAGTACGCGGTGGCACCCAGTAAACACGAAAAACACGTACGCGTGGAACACACAGGCTACTATGACCTCGTAAACGGGTGCGATACACAGGGGCACCCGCAGTGGGAAAAATAGCATGCACGACTCATCGTCTGACTAGCGCGATGCAGAAAAACACGCGGAGCCAATGCCCCCACCAAAAGAAGAGATACGTCCTTGATAGCTGTGAAGTTGTGATGGCGCGCAACAACACGAAGCAGCAGCACACGTCGGTCTCCACGAAAGGCACGTACAGCGAACTGCTGGCCCCGCTCACCTTTAACCTGTGCTGAGGGAAACGCCCACACGCGACACGTCACTTACGTGCGTAGGCCCTTTCTTCGGATTACACACATTCACACGCGGACGTGCAGTTTTTTCACACGCGCTGAACCACGATGCCCACGTCACGAGGGAAACGCCCGTGCGAGTCACGTCACAGAAGCACTTACGCGCTAAGAGCCTTTGGTCCAATGAAACCGCGTACGTGTGGTGACGCGCTTACACGCGAACAGCCTTTCCTCGAATTACAAGCTGACGTGCAAGATTTTCACGTGCCAAATCACTCCGTATCAAGCTGGCCACGCAACAACACACGGAAGACCACGCTCCTGCCCAGAAGGCCAAATTACTGCCCCCCAGATCCCCGAGCACGCTCCCACCTGCCATCTGCTGCTGCCTGCCTGACTGACGGCCTGCTGCCCACGTGCCCTGCTATTTGCTGCCTGCACGTCAGCCAGGGGTGCAGTTGCTGTGACCACCCCTGCTGGAACCGAAGACTCCCAACTGGGATATCATCGCTCCACAGCCCAGCCCCAGGACGCAGTTGCCCACCCACTCCTGCCTCTGGGGTTGCCATGTCGGGCACAACACCATCTGGCACTACTGGCAACCCCCAGCCAGAGAGGCAGAGGGCCACCGGCTTCAGTGCCAGGGAAGTTGGTGTCCTGGTGGAGCAAGTCCTGGGGCAGTATGATGCCCTCTTTGGAAGTTTGCGCGCCGACAATGAAGGACAGACCAGGATCTGGATGGACATCGTGACTGCCATCAACACGGAGGGGGTGGCAGTCCGCGACTTACATCATGTCAAGAAGCGCTGGGAGGACTTCAGGTCCAGGACCCTCAACAAGGCCCGGCACCTCTTGAAGGCAGCGGATGCCAAGGGGCGCCGGGGCCACCTGTCCGACAACCAGATGAGGGTCCTGGAACACATATGCCCAGCGCGCAAGTCCAGGTCCTTGAGAGGCAGACCCGTCTGGAGTCGAGCGGTAAGTGTACATGCATACTAATTGAATGCTGTGCGTGTGGTGGTGTGCCAGTAGTGTGCAGGTTGCATATGTGTTTTCGTAGGGCCATGTAGGGATGTGTATGAACAGGGGTGTAATGCTCACCTGATTCCCGCAGAGGCGCCGGTCTTGACTGGGTGAATGCCGTATCTTCAAAGGTGATGTGTAACACACGGTTGGCTCTTTGGGCTGGACCTCTGTGCACTGTATGTCTGACTCGAAGAGTAAGATGTCTGCAGATAGAAAATATGGGATTAATGAACTGGGGTTATTGGGTGCCTCTCTCCTCTTCCCTTTCTCTTCTCCTGTAGAACCCCAAAGGTTAACACCCTCACCTTAGGTAAGTGAACGCCGAGCTCTCCATCTGCCTCGGGGCAGGGTGCCGTAACCAGTTTCTTCACTGGATAAGGGTGCAGGCCTCTTGACCTCAGAGGACTGCTGTCGGTCGTTAACTGCACGAACGGTAAGTTCTGGGCACTTCAAATGTCTTAAAAGTCTTTTGTAATGATATCTCTTGTTTTGCAGGGTTCCGGCGATGGCGGATGGCGGGCTGATGAGAGTTGAGGATCGAACCCGCGTGAGGAATAGAAGCGCCTGGAAGCACGTAAGTAAGCGCTTGTAGCCTGCTTCACGATGCGCACTAACTGTCCCTTTTATCTTGCAGGTACAAGTTCGGAGCTTTAGAGAAGCTGAAGGGTGCTGGAATACCCACTGGATTCGGCGTGGGAAGGAGTAATGGCACGTGAGTAATAAATTTGCCCAATGTCTTTAAACGCAAATTCTTTTGTCTTTCAGATGCGGGATGCAGCGCCGAAGGCCTCCGAAGCATGCGAAGAGTAGGTAAGCCTTTGTCTTTCAGATGCCGGAATGCAGCGCGAGGCGGTTGGTGACAGCCGATGGACCAGGTAAGAGATGCGCTGCCACTGAAGACCGTAGTGCTAACCTGTTCTTTCTTTGTCTTTACAGGTGCTGCTGAAGACTGGATTCCAGGATGGTAAGCCTTTGTTCCCTTAGGCCCAGGATCAGAAGCAGAAGACACGATGAGCGTTCTGCTGCAGAGAATGCAGAATAACGCAAAGCAAGATTCATCCATCGGGTGTGGTTTAAATAGCCTCCTGTAGTGCTTAGGTGTCTCCTTCCACAGCCACGCCTAGGTAAGAAAAGAGTTTCTGCTTTCCAGAAGAGTTCCAGTGTTCTGAACCTAGGGAGTGGCTCCTGCCCCACCCAACAGGAAAAGTAGTCCCAAACAGAAGAGGATCAGGGGTTCAACTGGCAGGTAAGTAAGCAGCATGGTCTGCTTCAGGTAAGTCCACCCAAGCATTATGAGCCCGGTGCTTCCAGCGCTGGGACTGGGCATCTTTATGAGCCTGATGCCACTAGCGCCAGGACAGGGTCCAAAAGGTCCCAATTGGGACTGGCTGGCACTCGGAACCGGGGTTATGGGTCTGCTTTCAAGGGAGTCGGGCAAGTCCTGATCTTTTGGAAGCAGAGATCATGACAGCACCCCCCCCAAGGCCCCTCCCAAACCGGGCTTCTCCGGGGGTTTGGGCTTGTTAGGAAATGTTCGATGAAATCTTTTGATTAGACGAGGCGCGTGGACATATTCTGCAGGTTCCCAGGATCTTTCTTGGGGACCGTAGCCTTTCCAGTCAATCAGGTAAAATAGTTTAGATTTGGAGATCTTGGAATCCAGGATGCTTTTGACTTCAAACTCGAGTTCTCCATCAACTAGAATAGGTTTTGGAGATGTAGTTAGTCGGGTTTGAGGTTGCACAGGTTTTAATAGAGAGACGTGGAAGACCGGATGTATCTTCATGTGAGGGGGCAAGTCCAACTTGACCGCTACTGGATTTACTATGGTAGTGATGGAATAGGGACCAAGGTATCTTGGGTTGAATGTGCGTGGTCCTTTTAGAGGTAGATATTTGGTGGATAACCAGACTTGATCTCCTACTTGATATTGGGGGGCTTCCTTCCGATGTTGGTCTGCTCCTTTCTTGTATTGTTCTTTAGCCCTTTGAAGGTGAGAAACGGCTTCCTTAAAGGCTTGGGTGATTGTAGAATGCAGGTGGTCTACTGCTGGTGTTCCAAGATCTTGGAGTGGATCCAACTCCGAGGTTCGAGGGTGACTACCGTATAAAAGAAAAAACGGGGTCTTCCCAGTTCCCGAGTGGACAGAGTTATTGTAGGCATATTCGGCTATCCAAAGGATATCTTTCCAAGTTTTTTCAGTTTGTTGTAGCATGCAGCGCAAATACTGTTCCAGAGTTTGATTGGTCCTCTCGGTTTGTCCGTCGGTTTGAGGGTGGTGGCTGGTCGAAAGTCTCACATCAATTTGAGCCGACCGACAGCAACTTCGCCAAAAATGAGAAATAAATTGACTACCTCGATCCGAAATTAGAACCGAAGGAAAACCGTGCAGTCGGACGATGTTTTCGAGAAATTCTCGGGCCAGAGTTGCTGCTGTTGGTAAGCCTTTGAGTGGAATGAAATGCGCCATCTTGGAGAATAGGTCCACGATTACTAGGATCGTATTGTATCCGGAGCATGGAGGTAGATCGGTGATGAAGTCCATAGAAAGCGTATGCCAAGGGCGAGGCGGGATGTCAATAGGGCGTAAGAGGCCGGCTGGTTTTTCCTTTTGACTCTTGTTTTGGGCGCATACTCCACAGGACATTATAAAGTCTCTGATATCTTTTTTCCAAGACGGCCACCAGAAGTAGCGCTTGATCTTTTCCGAGGTCTTGGTCATACCGGGATGTCCTTCCATTAAAGAATCGTGATAACAAGAGATTACCTTTTTCTGTAAATCTGTGCTGGGCAGGTATAACCGTTCTTGGAAATATAATAGGTTGTCCTTCACAGTAAAGTCCTTTCCCTGCAGATGCCAATTCTGTATGTCTGCTGGAGTTACCAGTAGCCTGGCTTTATCCTTAACTTCCTCTATGGATTGTGTGGCGATTACACCTAAAATTCTTTGTTCGGGAATGATAGGTACAGGTTTAGGATTGATCAAATGTTCTTCCACTCCCATCTGAGAAAGGGCATCAGCTTTACCGTTTTTTGTACCAGGTCGATAGGTAATTATGAAGTCAAACTCGGCAAAGAATAGTGCCCAACGGAGTTGCCTAGAGGATTGAGCTTTTGCGGTTTTCAAATATTGCAGGTTTCGGTGATCTGTAATCACAGTAACAGTGTGTCGGGCCCCCAGAAGATAATGCCGCCAAGCCTTAAAGGCGGACTTGATAGCAAGAAGTTCCTTATCAGTAATAGTGTAATTGATTTCAGGAGGCGAGAATTTGCGGGACCAAAATGCCACGGGATGCAACTGATTGGTTACTGGGTCCTTTTGTGATAGAACTGCCCCCATGGCAAGGCTCGAAGCATCAGTTCCAACGATGTAGGGGAGTTCTGGGCGAGGATGTTTTAAGATCGGTGCAGAGATAAATCTAGTCTTCAAATTCTGGAAAGCTTGTTCCGCCTCGGTAGACCATTCAAAACGTTTGTTTTTCTTTAACAAGGCGGTGATGGGCTAGACTATTCGAGAGAATTCGGGGATAAACCTGCGGTAAAAGTTAGCGAAGCCTAACATGCTTTGAACACATTTTACGGAGGATGGCGATGGCCATTTGAGAATTGCATCGACCTTCTTTGAATCCATACGCACTCCGCTAGGTGATAATATGAATCCCAAGAATTCAACTTCAGTCACGTTGAAAACACATTTTTCCAATTTAGCGAAAAGTTTGTGTTGACGCAATCTCTCGAGGACCATTTTCACGTGTTTCCGATGTTCAGTTTCCGATGAAGAATAAACGAGGATGTCGTCAATGTAAACAATAACACATATATCTATGAGCTCTCTGAGGACATCGTTCATAAAATATTGAAAGGCGACCGGGGCATTGCAAAGTCCGAAGGGCATGACCTGATATTCAAATAGCCCATACTTGGTGCGGAAGGCCGTCTTTCATTCATCGCCCTCTTTTACTCGTACCAAGTGGTAGGCTCCTCTAAGATCCAGCTTTGTATATATGCATGCTTTTCTGACTTGGTCCAGGAGTTCAGGGATCAAAGGTAACGGATATTTATTCTTAACGGTGATCTGGTTCAGGGTGCGATAATCTATACAAGTTCTAAGGTCCCCTTCTTTTTTTGGAACGAAGAACAAAGCTGAGGAAGCAGGGGACTTGGAAGGACGAATAAACCCATTCGCTAGGTATTGATCCAGGTATTGTCGGAGGTGAAGATTCTCAGGCTCAGTGAGGGCATAAATTCTACTACAAGGAGGAGTAGATCCAGGTATCAGGTCTATCTGGCAGTCATAAGACCTATGAGGAGGTAGAGAGTTAGCCTGATCCTTCCGGAAAACATCTTGGAATTCTAGGTATTCAGGAGGTAACTGAGGAGCCTCCGAGGAAATTGCTGCCAGTGCAACACCAGGGTCGAGGGTGACAAGTAGAGACACATTCTGGAAACTGAACCGTTCTTGCTCGCCAATCGATCTGAGGATTGTGCTTCTCTAACCAAGGAATTCCTAGAATAATCTGGAACTGAGGGGCCTTGATCACATCGAACACGATCTTCTCATGGTGTCCATCTTGACTTACTAGCGTCACTTCTTGGGTGGTATGCGTTACTGGTCCGGAGGCTATCTCCATACCATCCACCGTAGTAATGACGTCCTTTACAGCCTTTGGACAAAGAGTCAGATTCATCCTCAAAACCATTTCATGATCCACATAATTGCCGATGGCACCGCTGTCGACGTAAGCTTCAATCGCATGTAATCGATCCGGATGTTCAGGGCTAATGAGGACCATAGGTATCACGAAATGCGAGATCACGGAACTGGTTTTAACGCTCGGCAAGAGGACCTCTATTCTTGTCGGGCGAGGTTGTTTCCCTGCTCGGAGTTTGTGACCCTGGTAACTGCAGCTCCTACTGCCTTCTTGGCTGGTTTCACCGGACAGTCTCGAAGAAAGTGCCCCGAGTTTCCGCAATAGAGGCATAATTGCAGCTGTTTTCTCCTTTCCCGCTCCTTTTGTGTTAGTGGTCCTTTCAGGCCCCCTATTTGCATGGGTTCCCCGGAGTCTACTCCTTTGGTAAGAGTTGGGGGTTTGGAAAATACTCGAGCATCAAACTTGGAACGATCGGCCTTCCTGTTCTGCAGTCTGTGGTCAATTTGAACGACTAAGTCAATATAGTCCGAACAGTCTTGCGGGGGATTCACTACTTGGGCTAACACATCTTTGAGCTCTCCACGTAGACCTCTATAAAACAGCGTAATCCTTTTGTCCTCAGGCCATCGAGTTTCCACTATCAGTCTGTTGAAAGACGCAATATAAGCCAAAAGGTCTTGATTACCCTGTCGCAATGAAAGGAGCTCATTGTCCAAGGCCTGCCCCTGTAAATGTCTTGCAAACAGTTTTTCCATACTGAGCTGAAAAGCTTGAAAATCATGGAGAACCGGATCATCTTGATTAACTAGAGGGATCGACCAGTCTGCCGCATTGCCACTAATGTACAAAAGCACGAAAGCTACCTTAGCTTGATCAGTTGGAAAGGCTGCTGGCCGGCATAAGAAGTGCAACCGGCACTGATTAATAAATACTGCAAACCTCTTTGGGTCACCAGAAAATCGTTCGGGCGGAGCCAGAGGTACATTCCCAGGTAGGTTGATCTGCGCTGGGTTCGTAGAGGATGTTGAAGGAAGATTTGCCCCTGATGCGGGTAACGGAGTTTGTCCGGCTTGTGACTGTAGCAATTGTCTAGCGAGATCGTGTGTTCGCTCCTTGGAAATAATCAGTTCCCTTCTTAGAGCATTCGTTTCCTGACGGGCTGCATGTACTTCTGCTCTTAGTTCCCCAAGTAACTGGGCTAGCTGGTCGGTATCCGAGGTTTCCATAGCTCCTGGGTGAGAGTTTTGCGATAGGCTTTGCGTTCTGTAACGCTCACCTGATTCCCGCAGAGGCGCCGGTCTTGACTGGGTGAATGCCGTATCTTCAAAGGTGATGTGTAACACACGGTTGGCTTTTTTGGCTGGACCTCTGTGCACTGTATGTCTGACTCGAAGAGTAAGATGTCTGCAGATAGAAAATATGGGATTAATGAACTGGGGTTATTGGGTGCCTCTCTCCTCTTCCCTTTCTCTTCTCCTGTAGAACCCCAAAGGTTAACACCCTCACCTTAGGTAAGTGAACGCCAAGCTCTCCATCTGCCTCGGGGCAGGGTGCCGTAACCAGTTTCTTCATTGGATAAGATGCAGGCCTCTTGACCTCAGAGGACTGCTGTCCGTCGTTAACCGCACGAACTGTAAGTTCTGGGCACTTCAAATGTCTTAAAAGTCTTTTGTAATGATATCTCTTGTTTTGCAGGGTTCCGGCGATGGCGGATGGCGGGCTGATGAGAGTTGAGGATCGAACCCGCGTGAGGAATAGAAGCGCCTGGAAGCACGTAAGGAAGCGCTTGTAGCCTGCTTCACGATGCGCACTAACTGTCCCTTTTATCTTGCAGGTACAAGTTCGGAGCTTTAGAGAAGCTGAAGGGTGCTGGAATACCCACTGGATTTGGCGTGGGAAGGAGTAATGGCACGTGAGTAATAAAGTTGCCCAATGTCTTTAAACGCACCTTCTTTTGTCTTTCAGATGCGGGATGCAGCGCCGAAGGCCTCCGGAGCGTGCGAAGAGCTGGTAAGCTTTCGTCTTTCAGATGCCAGAATGCAGTGCGAAGACCTCCGGAGCATGCGAAGAGTAGGTAAGCCTTTGTCTTTCAGATGCCGGAATGCAGCGCAAGGCGTTGGTGACAGCCGATGGACCAGGTAAGAGATGCGCTGCCACTGAAGACCGTAGTGCTAACCTGTTCTTTCTTTGTCTTTACAGGTGCTGCTGAAGACTGGATTCCAGGATGGTAAGCCTTTGTTCCCTTAGGCCCAGGATCAGAAGCAGAAGACACGATGAGCGTTCTGCTGCAGAGAATGCAGAATAACGCAAAGCAAGATTCATCCATCGGGTGTGGTTTAAATAGCCTCCTGTAGTGCTTAGTCTCCTTCCACAGCCACGCCTAGGTAAGAAAAGAGTTCCTGCTTTCCAGAAGAGTTCCAGTGTTCTGAACCTAGGGAGTGGCTCCTGCCCCAAACAACAGGAAAAGTAGTCCCAAACAGAAGAAGATCAGGGGTTCAACTGGCAGGTAGGTAAGCAGCATGGTCTGCTGCAGGTAAGTCCACCCAAGCATTATGAGCCCGGCGCTTCCAGCGCTGGGACTGGGCATCTTTATGAGCCTGGTGCCACTGGCGCCAGGACAGGGTCCAAAAGGTCCGAATTGGGACTGGCTGGCACTCGGAACCGGGGTTATGGGTCTGCTTCCAAGGGAGTCGGGCAAGTCCTGATCTTTTGGAAGCAGAGATCATGACAGCGGTATGAGGCTGCCAGACAGGTCGATGGTGTATGTGTTGGTAAGCATGCTGTGCAAATGCAGGTGTGGTAGCACACATGTTTGAATTTCTGTGTATGTACGTTGCCATGGTTGTGGTGTCACACATGGATGGTGGTTTCTGCTGCATGTATCTGCACTGTGTACATGTGCATGTGTGTGAATTTGACAAGTGTGCAACTGTGATGCAACATGGATGCACGTGACACTAATATGCAGAAGGCTGAATGCCAGATGTGACATGTATGGTGATCGCATCACTGCAACAGTTGGAGGAGATGTAGACATGCATGTAAGTGTGGTGGCGTGTGTGCATGTCTAGTGCACTCCCTGTGTTTCATGTGATGTCAGGCTCACCTTCGGCTCTTCATGCTGTTGTATGTGTATGGATGTTGCTGCCTGGTGCAATATTGCTGTGGAAATGCTCATGTGTGTGAGTTGAAATTACATGTGTGTCGTGGAGTGTGATGCCATGTCTGAAGTTTGACACTGCCACTCATGTGCAACTGTCATGTGTGTATCAGTCCATTGTATAGTGCCCTGATGTCTGTGTTTTATCTCTCCCTGTCTGCAGCGTCAACTGATGAAGAGGGCGGAGAGGGTGCTGTGGAGCACAGCGGCAAGGATCGCACCACCAGCCGGAGACGCAAGGCCCGGCTCCCCTCCCAGATTGTCATCTCGTCGGGGAGTGAGGAGTCTGGTGCCGTGTCCCAGGCCGCAGCTGCCGAGGGTAGGTCCAAGAGGCAGAAGTCGGAGGTGGACTCCTCGGCAGCAGAAGGGGGCAGCTGAGACCCCACAGGGTCCAACGGAGGAAGATGGCACGGAGTCATCCAGGTTGGTGGGGGGTTTGGTGGAGACACACACGGGGTCTGGAGGTGGGGATTCCACTGGTGCTAGTGGTGCAGTGCAGGGGCAGGGACAGGAGGCAGCACAGGCAGCCACGGAGGTGCCCGAGTGTAATCCTGTCCCTGATCCTGTCACTGCATCATCTGGCACCAGCAGGGATGCCTACGTCCAGACCCATTTTCAGGGAGGGGATGAGCGCACAACAACTGGCCTTCCTCTCCCTGCAGACGTGGCTATCCGGGACCGTGTTGAGCCTGTCCTGAGTGGGATAGCGTTGCATCAACGGGGCATGCGAGGTGACCTGCAGTCTTTTCGTGGAGAGACTGCATGTCGTCTTGCATTCCTCTTTGACCACGTTGACCTACTGGGACGGGTCACCGGTGGTGGATTCCTCCATGTGCTGGAGGAATCCAGCACATGGATTTCTTGCGACCCCCTCCTCACCTGAACCCCCTACGCGCCAGTCCTCCATGCCATCTTCCCACCCATGTGTCACCTGGCTACCCTGTGGAGCTGCCCCTGACCCAGCGGCCAGGCTGGTGGAGGACACATCCCTGCCACAGCCGGGAGTCGGACATCCAGCAGGGGTGGCCACCACGACAACTGCACCCCAGCTGGAGGAGGACATGCAGGCAGCAAGAGCCAGGGCGCAGGCACAGCAGCAGCAAAATGGTGGGAGCAATGATGGCTCAGGGCCTTCAACATCGGAGGGGCAGGCATCAGCCACAGGGCTGGAGGACCCCGGATTTCAAGTGTTTTCCGTGTGGCAGTGGTTGGGCCACGCCATAGGTGTAGAGCGGCAGCGGGCGGAAGAGGCACAGCTCACAATGGTCAGGGCGGAGAACTCCATGCGGAGGGCCCTGAGGCGGGCCAAGTGCCTCGAGGCAATTCGCAGGGAGTTGGAGGTGAACATGTCGTCGTCCCTGCGAACCCTCGGGCCATGGAAGAGGACCGCCTCCAGGACATTGAGCGGGAGTTCGATGATGCCCTGGCCCGGGACATCAAAAAGTGAGCCGTCGGACTAGCCCGCTGCCATGGTAAGTAGTTAGATAGTGTTAGGTTTCCTTTCTGTTTTTGTTTATTTTGTGCCGCTTGGACAATGCACCACATCTTTGTATATAGTTCATTATTAGGTAGGGTTTTTCGTAGGTTTCATTTCATTTGTTGGGCTCATGGACCCTGGATTGGTGATTTGTATATAGTTGAATAGTGGATGTTTCTTATTCCCATTATTGATTTTTTTATTTTCATTACATTCATGTTGTGTTCAATACATTTTTGTTTCATACTTCGATGTGTGGTATTCTCTCATTGGTTTCATGCATGTCATGATATGGGTGTTCACATTCACTTGCACCCATTGTGTGTGTGTGTGTGTGACTGACATGTGTTCATGTACATACTTGCCATTTGGGTTGTATCATGTAATGGCCATTTCTCTGTGGGTGGATGCAATACTTGTTTGGGTCTTTGGGCTGGGCTGGGGTGGCGTGGGGTGGGGTGTGGTGTGTGTGGCCATGAGGCCCATGATTGAGGATTGTCATGACGTGGGTGCTGGGGGACATGAGTGGGACATGAGTGGGGGCCTGCTGGCAGGTGCCCCTGACCGGTGGGGGTGTTGGGGGACATGAGTGGGGGCCTGCTGGCAGGTGCCCCTGACTTCTGGGGGGTGGGGGTGCTGGGGGACATGAGTGGGGGCCTGCTGGCAGGTGCCCCTGACTTCTGGGGGGTGGGGGTGCTGGGGGACATGAGTGGGGGCCTGCTGCCAAGTGCCCCTGACTGCTGGGGAGTGGGGGTGCTGGGGGACATGAGTGGGACATGAGTAGGGGCCTGCTGGCAGGTGCCCCTGACTGCTGGGGGGTGGGGGTGCTGGGGGACATGAGTGGGAGCCTGCTGGCAGGTGCCCCGGACTGCTGGGGGGTGGGGGTGCTGGGGGACATGAGTGGGACATGAGTGGGGGCCTGCGGCAGGTACCCCTGACTGCTGGGGGTGGGGGTGCTGGGGGACATGAGTGGGACATGAGTGGGGGCCTGCTGGCAGGTGCCCCTGACTGCTGGGGGGTGGGGGTGCTGGGGGACATGAGTGGGGGGGTGGGGGTGCTGGGGGACATGAGTGGGGGCCTGCTGGCAGGTGCCCCTGACTGCTGGGGGCGTGGGGGTACTGGGGGACATGAGTTGGTGATCACTAGTGCAAGGTGACATGTGGCTTGGCTGGAGGCATGCCCATGGTGGATGGGCTGCCTGCGGGACATGACCAGGGGTGCAGGGTAGTCTCCTGTGGTGTGGGGTGCCTGCAGGGGCCGTGGAGGGTGTAGAGGGAACACCTGGGAGGATCCACACTGCCAATTCACGTGTAGACTCCTCGCGCACCCCCGAAATTCACGTACCCCGCTCTGACAGCAAAATCGCATGTGAAACTTCCTGCGAAGCCCAGTTATTCACGTACCGCACTCCCACAGGGCATTTCGCGTGTGAAACTTCCCGCGCACCCCCGAAATACACGTTCCCCTCTCCAATCGGGTGTGAAACTTCCCACGCACCCCAGGAATACACGTACCCCACTCGCACAGGGCCTATCGCGTGTGAAACTTCCCGCAAACCCCAGGAATACACGTACCCCACTCGCACAGGGCCAATCGCGTGTGAACTTCCTGCACACCCCCGAAATACACGTTCCCGTCTCCAATCGCGTGTGAATCTTCCCGTGCAGCGGGGTACGTGTATTTGGAGGGGTGCACGGGGAGTTTTACAGGCGTTTTCGTGGTTGGGGGCCTGTGCGCCATGTACGGGATTTTTGCGCTGTGCATGGAGCACAGGGAGGGGTTGGGGGCGTAACTGGCGATGCTGCAGGGTCGCTGCGCCACTCTGCGCCACGCTGGTTTTGGAAGCTAAAATCCATGAATACGCTGTGCGCGGAAATGGATTTTAGCGCACGTGGCTGGTGCAGTAATTAGCACGCGTACACTGTGTGCCAGCTGCGTGCGCCACTTGTGTGCTGAATTCTATGAATTACCCTGTAAAACTCATTGATATTGCTTAGTACATAGTGGTAATTTAACTATTCAGTGACTTTTTTACTAGGCGCCATTCTCTAAACAGGGCAATTATAATTGCCAATCTAACGGCATTTAAACAATAGCCCCAAAATTCATTGGATTTTATATTCTCGTAGTCCTAAACATACCTCCCCAAATGGGACATATACGTATTACCCAGTCTCTTACAGGCAGTTAGCACATGCCTGTCGGTCTCTATGACGACATACATTTGACAAATCCTGCAGACTCTTTTCTCAGCTGATATTCTCGTATATGACCCACTATCAGACAATGTTGGGAGTTGGCCTAGTCTCAATAAGTCTAAACTTAGTCAGGTAAGTTCCCACTTTTTTGATTTTGGGGGATCAGAACTTAAAGGGAACTAAATATACAAGGGCAAAACTAGGTAAGTCTGATTACCCCCCCTTTCCAATGCCCAAAGTTTAAGTACTTACAAACTAAACATATACAGTTTGCTGTTGTACATCATAGAACCACATACAAAAAGGAAGAAGAATCAAAAGCAATTTATTATATATTGTATATGATTAAAAGGAGGGGCACATTAGTGCCACAGAAACACAACACAAAAATTGTTACAAAAGGATATTTTTAAAAACCTTTTAAGCAAACGAGGTATGTTACACATAATGAAACATGATCAAAGGGTATGGGCAAAACAAGATGTACATTTGTGACTACTTTGTTTGCATCAGCAGGCCCACGCACAATTTGTATGGGTCTTGCAGATAAATGTCGACATGTCTCAATAAGACAAACCACCTCAAGTCTGGCACTGAGCACAGCTCCATATACTGCTGACCTTTTAAAAAGGAATGGCCCAATAGCGAGTACGATAGCGTCCCACAGAACGCCCTTATGGTGGTCTTATGGTAGGGGTGACCAATGAATCAGAGGATAAACAAATAAACTCCCTTTCGGTGAAAACAAATATCATGGCTGTAGAAATAATTTTGTCTACTAAAACTGCAGAGAGAAATTTGTTGCCAATTATGTTATCTTTATTGAGTTTATATAGCGCTTTACACCAAATTTCAAATTTACACCAATTAGGGTCTATGACCCCACCCCGGGTGGCCGGTATACTGAGATCATTCAGAAAAGGCTATTGGAATTTTTGGATGGAGGGAAATAATGGCAAATTGATCCTCGTGGGTGGGGATTTCAATGCCTGCTGCATAGACATGGACTTAATCGAAGGGACTAGCCAGATGATTCTCCTCTGAACAAGAGTACCAACAGCAACCCCATACACGTGTTTCGGTCTGGTTGAACCTCATCAGTAGGGTGTAGCTGTGCCTCTCTAAGAATAGTGAGCAAGGGGTCCACGTCTGGATTCCCCTAGTAACTTAGGGTAACTTAGGGTGAGACCCAATTGGTAGATAACAGCACAAAGTAAGCCTAACAAGGCAGGTCATAAGCGCAAGATCCGGAGCTTGGTGCCACCCCCCACCAAGGGAAGTACAACAGCATACCGCAACACGGTACAGATGACGGCTCACACGATAACTTTAAAAATTACAAGGGGAACGAGGGAAGCCCCAGGAGTGCTATGACAACTTATGGCAGGGCCACAAAAACAGTGCTCATCATGGGGGATGCCCTGGGCAACCTCCCAACCATGTGGCCGCCCCTGGAAGGTAGGGAGCCATGTAAAAGCAACCAGGACTGCTCAATGGAGTGCAGTAACCCAGCAGAGGCTGAGATAACAGCACCCATCTCGAGGCAAGGCTTTCATGGGGAAATGCTAACCCTCCAGACGTCTCTAGCCAAGACTTTTCAAGAGCAATTCCAATTAATGCATACAGACCTTAACTCTGGAGATAAGACAGCTAGGAGAAAGGACGGGCCTAATAGAAAGGGGCCTGCAGGAGGTCAACAAGGAAACCACGTCAAACAGCGAGGCTATAGAACGACTAAAGGTTGCAATCCAGAATCTGGAGCTACAAATGGAGGACATGGAAAACAGGTCCTGGAGGAACAACATAAGACTGAAACTTCTGCCCGAGGCGGTACTGGACAGAGAGCTAAATGAAGTGGCTCAGAGAAGTTTTGCAGACCTATTGGGAGGAATGGAGACAGTAATAATCGAACTAGACCAGATCCACAGAGTGGGACGACAGAATAGGGTCCCCTACGCAAGGCCCCGAGATGTCCTGGCAGCGTTTGCAAGGTATTGACAAAAGGAAGCAGTCTTGAGAGCAGCACGACAAAGGGAGCCGGTGCTGTAAAAGGGCCAACAGATCTCCCCTATACCAGGATCTAGCTAACAGCACACTAATCGAGCGCCGTCAAATGAGCCTGATAATCATAGTTGTGAACGAGTAGGGGATCAGGTAGAAGTGGACCTTCCCTTTTGGTCTAGCATTCGAGTGGGCAGGAGTACAAAAGCGCATAGTCTCCCACCAGGAGGGAGCAGGCATAATGGGCCCAGACCAGCAGGATGAAAGGTCCCCAGCATCTGAGAACAGATTGAGACCTAGACAGTGGGAGTGGTCCACGGCGGGAGAAAGGTGAAGAAGGAGAACGACACTGCAAGGCCCATGCTGAAAGGAGAAAGAGGAGGCTAAAGGCGGAAGGGGTGACAAAGGGCTAGGGGGGGGCAATAAAGAGCCCACAATCATCTGTATCAAAGGGGGTGGTGGACACATAAGAATAACACAGGGCCAAGGGTCCTGGGGAGATTAAACATCATGGAGTCAGGAAGGGCACACAAGCCCGGGGGGTAAGGGAGATGGAGTAGCAGGGGAGGAGGAGAGAGCTACATCTTGAATTTCGGGGACGGCGGGAGGAGGGAGTGAGGTAGAGGGAAGGGAGAGATGGGGGCAACAGGAGAGAGGCGGGGGAGCAACAGAGGAGGGACCTAGCGGGTGGAAAGGGCAGAAAAGTAAGGGGTACAACTCAGTGGAACCTTGGGACAAGAAACTCCAAGGAAGATAGTAGAAGCTGGCGAGGCACGCTGGAGAGGGATAAGGGGAAAGCTATCAAGAGAGCATCCAGGAGCGAGACCCGCCTAGCCACAAGTTCAAATGGCTAACTCACAATGTAAGAGGGCTCAACACCCCTCTTAAAAAGAAGAAGTTAGATAGATTCACCAGAAAGATAGAACCTGATGTCTTGGCATTACAGGAAATGCACCTCCTAAAAAAGGACCAGGCACGACTGAAATTAAGGGGATTTGGCCAGATATTTTTATGCATCAGGCTCGAAGAAAACAGGGGGAATATCAGCGGCCCTTAAAAATACTTTGGACTTCAGGGTCGCAGAGACCAAAAGGGACAAGGCAGGAAGATACATAATAATACTAGGGGGGTACATGGGAGCAGTCTATTCCATAACGTCTGTATACGCTCCCAACCTGGGGCAGGAGCTTTTCTTGAGAGGTTTCTTAGGGGTACTGAAGGAATTTTTCGAAGGGTCACATAATCCTAATGGGCGATTTCACTATGGCGTGGCATAGGGAGAGAGATAGATTGGGACTGGAGGAGGAGCAGTAGCGTCGGCCATATTACAAGAAAGGATGGAGGTGCGGGACTAAGGGACATATGGAGGGGACTGAAAGGAGAGGAAGAGGGATATACATTTTTATCGGGAGTCCATGGCACACAGTCAAGAATTGACTAAATATGGGTATCAGCTACCCTAATGGGAAGGGTGGAAGTAGGCCCTCTTGGGATAGCTGACCATAAGATAGTATATATGACAATGAGCTTTCAGGGACGCACGTCGGGAGTGTGGAGGTGGAAGATTCTGGGCGTGCTACTGAGGGATCCGCTGATACGAGATGACCTGGGGTGAAAGATCAAGGTTTTCTTCGAGCTTAACAAAAGCTCTGCTATGGGAGAGAGCATCAGGTGGGATGCATTCAAAGCTACCACGAGGGAGGAACTTATAGTGGCAAGGGCACAAAGGGAGAAGCAGATAAAGGCTCTAGAGGTCCAACTAGAAGAGGAGGTGGAGGATGCCAGGAAAAGGGCGGGGGAAGCCCCTACGAGAAATGCACTCAATGCCTACAGGTGGACTGTACGGCAATTTGGTGTCCTCAGAACAAAAAAAGAAGAGGGGGCACTACTAATTGTCAAAGATATTACGCGAAAGCCAACAGGGTGGATGCACTGTTAGCGCGACTACTGAGGGGAATAGGCGGGCAGGAACGCAATTACAGCCATAAAGGAGGATAGGGGGGCCATCATACTCGTACTGAGGAATTACAGGAATCTCTGGCTAGGTACTACAAAGCCTTATATTCTTCCCAGAACCCTCAGAGCCAACAGCAGTTGGACTTCCTTGAGAAAATACAGCTGCCCAAAATGGGAAGCGACACACAAGAATTATTAGGCCAGGATATTACAGAAGAGGAGGTAAGGAGGGTCATTGCGAAACTATCCACAAACAAGGCACCGGGACCAGGCGGCTACACAGCAGCCTTCCATAAAACATATGCAACCCTGCTCGTTCCCTAATTGACAACTATATAACACCTTTAAAACAACAGGACGCATTACCTCCTCCATGGAAGAGGCTAAGATAACCCTCATAACTAAACCCAACCAAGCTCCCACAGAATGCACCTCTTACAGGCCCATAGCGTTTATTAACTTAGACGCACAATAGTACACCATAATATTGGCAAACAGGCTAGAGGGGTACCTACCTTCATTGATCCATCAGGATCAATCGGGATTCATACCAGAAACACAAATAGCCGACAAAATTAGGAGGGTAGAACACCTGCTGTAAAAAGCCCAGAAAACAACCACTCCCTCAGCCCTCTTATCACTAGATGCGGAAAAGGCATTTGACTGGCTGGAGTAGTCCTTTTTGTTCCAGGTTATGGGGAAAATGAGCCTGGGAGGAGACTTCTCAGAAATGGTCAAAGCCAGCTATTATGCCCTGGTAACACGTTGGACAGTGAACGGATCAATGTCGCGCCCTATTTGCCTGAGAAGGGAGACCAAACCGGGGCGTCCACTCTCCCCGTTGCTGTACGCAATCTACCTAAAGCCCCTGCTAAAAGCAATACGGGAGACAGAGGAGATACAGGGGATACCCTTTGGGGGTTTGCTGACAACATGCTCCTATCACTGACCAGACCCAGAGAATCAATACAAGCATGTAGGGAACTGCTGGAGAGATTTGGCGAGGTATCAGGCCTACGTATTAATCTCAATAAATCAGAATTATTGAATCTAATGGTGGGGAAGGGAGAAACAGCGGAATTAAAGACATTGAAACCCTTTGTGTGAAGCCCAGGGAGAATTACATACCTTGGGGTTAAAATCACACCATCTTTACCGGGATGGTACGCAGCCAACTACCCACCCATACTGAAAGCAATCAGAAAGGACTTCCAAAAGTGGAGGAACCTTAGAATCTCCTGGGTGAGAAGGATGGCGGTGGTCAAAATGGTTACACTCCCTGGCTTCCTCCATTTATTCCAAGCAATCCCATTGGCATTGCCCGCCAGTCTCTTCGGGGAATTGAGGAAAATGACAAGAGAGTTCATATGAGAGGGGAAAAGGTCAAGAATAAGCCAACATCTCCTGATGGCCCAAAAGAGTGAAGGTGGGATGGCCCTTCCCAATTTCCAAAAATACTATGAGGCAACACAACTGCGAGTGATAAGAGAATGGTTCTCCGAGACATTGGGGAAGCAATGGGTCTCGATGGATCGAGCAGTAGCGCAACACGAGTTGAGAGGTGCTATGGCTACCGGGACAAAACAGGCCAAAACACTTATACCCGAGTACCATAACTAAGCTGATTGCAAACACATGGGACAAACTAGTGGGGAGACATGGAATCACGACCTTCCCATCCCCCTTCACCCCCATTTTTAACAATGGGGACTTTACTCCAGGAAAGGAACAGGGGGCATTTAGGGAGTGGCGGGAGGGGAGGTGTAGGTCGACTCAGGATTTGTTCAAGGGCCAGAACATCTGCTCGTTTATAGAGTGCAAGTAAGTGTTCAGGGTGAAGGAGGGTGAGAGACTCAGATATTTTCAACTAAGGCACTGGCAAACAAATCCAGTCGTCAAGGCGGTGGCCACCTGGCAGGTCACTCCATTTGGGAAGTTCCTGTTAACACACGACGGGTCAAAAGGCTTGATATCTAATTTATATAGAATTCTAGACAAAGCCACCCCAGAGACGAATGGCCGTACGTGGCTCGCTGGAAGCAGATGACAGGGCAGGAAATCACTAGGGAGGATTGGGAAAAACTGTGGAGAAAGATACCAAAACTGGCACGGGCATACCAACTACAGGAACCATGGTACAAGATTCTTTACGGGTGGCACTACACCCTGCCAGCCTTCATAGCATATATCCAGATGCCTCTGAGGAATGTTGGAGGTGTGGGAGGGAGGGTACTGCAGCCCACATATGGTGGCAATGCCCTAGAATAGAGCCTTTCTGGAGGGAGGTGCAATAGGCGCAGATCCAAGCATTTGGGACAGGGGCAGATAGACCCATGGAACGAGTGCTGCTGTGGTTGAGAGAGGAGGTGGAGGAAGGAGAAAACAAGGGCCGGGAGAAGGCAAGGGTGGTCCTAACGCTATCGACAATGACCCTTATTGCGCAAAAATGGAAAGGAACAGTCATCCCTGCGGTACAAGAGTAGCTTTGCAAAGTTTGGGAACTGGTGGCGCTTGAATGGGCCATGTACGCAATGAACAATAACGTACCAAAATAAGACAATGACTGGGGAGAAACCTTGGCATGCTTGAAAGATGACTTTAGGGCACAATGGTGTCAACAACGCTTAAGACTCTTGGATCTTCATTGAGTGAACCCAGGCAAGAGATCCACGCAAGAGGAAAGAGACATAGAACCCCCCGGGGGGACTGAGGGGAAAGGGGGATATGAAAGAGAGAAGGGGAAAGGGTGGGGAGAGGGGTAAGGGGGAAAAATGTTGTAAAATCAATAAAGAGAAAAAAAAATAAAAGGCAGTGAAGTCTGAGCAGACATTCTTGCCCTCCCGGCAGACCTTATTAAATAGGAGGCTATCATACCGGACTTGTGGAAACAGGCAGTACCGATTACAGTCTTTAAAAAGAAATTAATGGTCAGTGCCTGGCAATTATAGACTGTTGTCAATGCTAGATGACCCATGCAAACTGCCTTATCATATCATTATATCAAAGGTGCTTAGCAGATGGACTGAGGATATGAATATATTGAGTAGGTATCAGACAGGGTTCCGTAGTGGGTCACCAACTACCCACAACATATTCTCTTTGACGCGGTTGAGTAGGGATCTCAGAAAAAGAAAAGTCCCCTACGTTATGTATTTTTTATAGATTTGTGTGCTGCCTTTGACTCAGTCAACCAGATGTATCTGTGGCAGAAATTGATTAGATGGGGAGTGCTGGCGGGGGTGGCTCCTGAACACCTGTTGGCCCTGATTATCCAGCTCCATGAGGATACTAGTGTCTCTGCTAGATTGAGTAGCAGTGGGGCAGGTTCTCTGCATATTTCCACAAGTGTGGGCCTTAAACAAGGCTGTGTACTTGCCACCTGCCCTTCAGTCTCGATCTGGCTGATCTCCTGGAGTAATTAAGCACTGTGAGATCTTGCCCTCCTAAAATCAGTGATTATGCCAGATGGTTTTTGTACGCCAACAATATCATATTAGCAGACCATATTTTTATAGGCCTACAAAGACTAATAATTGAGCTGAGTAATTATGCGATGGAGAATGGGCACTGTTTAAATCTAGGGAAGACAAAGTATATGTATATGCATCAACCAATGCACACGCCGGTTGGCCCTATCGAGCAAACATCTTATTGTTACCTTGGTACTCCCACTGGCCCTAAAAAAGGACATAAATAAATCATTGCGTACAAAAAGAAGGCCTTTGTATTTAGTAATATTATTAAAGTGTACCCTGCTGTTTGTCGTACTAACTAAAGGGAGTTGTAATGCTCTACAAGCAGTCTTGCTGTCCTGCTGTCCTATATGGGCTGGTAGCAGTGCTAATGGACCATACGAATTTGGAGTGGTTGAATATACTCGAGGGAACATTTTGGAAAGATGTGCTGGGTGTAACACAAAGTGTCCCTGTCAGCCCTAAAAATTGAATTGGGCCTGAACTCAATAGTCATGTGTTGAAGTGGTATCCTTTATATTAAAATGCAAACATCTCTGGTTTGCCCTTTATTAAGTAATTTAGCCCTTTCGTAGAAAACTGCCCCATCAAGCCCTTTTCGTATCATGATTGAGAATATGTTTTTGAGTATTGGATGGGAGCTGGATTGGACAGAAGATATTTTTGTACTGAAACAGTTTTGTGAAAAGGTTAAAATTGAGTGAGTGGCAAGGTAATTCTGAACATCTGGCGACCTTGAAATCTTACCGGCAGTATTTGCTACTGGGCCATTCCTTTTAAAAAAGCTCAGCGGTATATGGAGCTGTGCCCGGTGCCAGAGTTGAGGGGGTTCATCTTATTGAGACTAAACCAACTCGCATCATTTTCTGTTAGTGGGTCACATACGAGAACACCAGCCGAGTCTACGTCTACGATGACATAAGACATTCAGGCCTCTTTGTTTTGATACACAAATTTAAAAAAAGAACAATTCATATCAACACTTGATGCAAACATCTAGATATGTTTTGGAGACAGGAAAATCCTATGACAAAAATATGTATTTTTATGCAAGAGGAGGAACAGCGTTTGGAATTTGTGAAAGTATTGAATAATGGGATGTCCATCAAAAGCGAAGGAAAACTATTGATGACATTGTACCAAACTACTATATGACCAGGAAGATCATCACACAATACACTGGGCCATACCTGTCTGTTCTGACTGGTTTGAAAGACCTACCAGTTAATTCCTGGGTCATAGACATTGCAATGAAAATATTCAAATGTACATTTTTGCTTTTAGAATAAAATACGAATGGAAAAAGCAGAATAGATTCAAAACATTGTTCTTTATACTCACTTCACTGTATGTATGATGAAAGAGTACGAAAGCCATTTGACAACCTATGAGTCCCTCTTGGAAGACCCTTTCTTTGTGAATTCTCAGTAGAAACATGCTTGCTTCACACATGAAAACGATTGCCTCATACATCTGCCAAGAAATCATTGGCATGGCTGTCAACTTCGGAAATCTGGAAAAACCACAGTTCAGCAACCAACTACATATCACCATGTTTCTTGGGAGAACGTGAAGCATTGTATTGGGTGTTTTAGTATGACTATTTTTGGACATCTCATCTCAACACAGGAAGGTGTTTTATTTGAGAAATTAAGTTCTGAATAACAGGACATAATAGTTAACACTATGCCGTGGCATGAAAGTAATCCATTAAAAAAACGAAATACAAACTTGATTTAGACATTTCATTATAATGAAATTGTTACACAGCTAAACGTAAAATATTTGTGGTATGATCAGAAGGAAACATTTGGAGACTTTGTTTGGAGAAAACCAAATGTAAACATATTAAACTTTGTCCATAGGAATATGTACACAACATAAACAAAGTTGTTTTACCTGTATGGTGAAGATGGCAGTAGCGATTCAGAATTGAAGACAAAGTGAGGGATGGAGATATGCTTTTAAGTAAGAGAGCAATGGCCTTTTTTTGGATTCTCAGTCCAATTTATTCCCTTGGATCTGAGGATGTATAGGTTAAATGTAAGTGGATATAGATGGGGCCATCTTTTAAACAGTGTCTGTAGGGAGCAGGAAAAAAGTGACATGGAATGACGATTTGCTTGTGGCTGCTAATATTGTTGACATTTCATAGTGTAATCATGGCCTTATAATAAATCATTGAAACAGGTCTGTGTGTCCGGTTTTTGGAATGTAATAGAAGCATGTATTGCTATGTTGAAAGTCAAAAGGGGACCCCAGTGTCTTATGGCAGGACTATTGACTGAAAAGAGGGCCTTTTATCGCTTCCTCCTGGACAAGTGGCAGGGGGAGTTTTTCTTTTTAGGGTGGGAGTGTCTCTCCCTCTCCCTCTCTCTCTCTCTCTCTCTCTCCCTCATCCTCACCCTGTTTTTCTTTCGAGGGACTGTCTAGAAAAGACAAGCTCTAGACATTGCGTCTGCGGAGGCCAATGGCATAAACTTTTCTTCCTTTGTGTTGCATTTGGAGGGCCTTTTTTTGCTTCCACCAGGTTAGTGGCTCACTCACCTTGCTGGATAGTTTGAAATACAATTAGTACTCTACATAGTATACATTAAGTAAGTGGTCTCCAAAAGAATGTCAAGCAAACATATGCTATCAGCGGATAAGGCTGTTCAGCCTTGTTTGAAGAATACTTCATTTAATTCTATTGTATGTATACAATCTGATGATACAAAGCATTACATTCTATCAGATGTTGACTTATTTACTATTGATCACATTTTGAATAGTTTCCAGACCAAATACATAGGAAGTGGAGTAGAACTTGGAAACTCCACAACCACCAATATAGGTTTTGCATCCACATCTCCAACAGTCCTACTAATTAACCATGCCCTACTTTTCAATGGATTGCATTCTCCGACAGATTCCTAATCTGGAGCAATTATTCCCTCTGCATCAGTTGCTCTGCAAACTTTGACGGGGCGTAGTATGGCTTGATGTCATCTCTTGAACTCTATATGCCTCTGCACTGAACGTTTCCTTAAAAAGCAGGCACATGTATTTGGGGGTTTGTTTTCTGTGTGGGAGGGGGCATGGCATTGGGGGTTGTTGGTAGCGGGGGCAGGCCACCAGGGAACATAGTTCCACTACTTATTTTCGTACACTTCGAACACTGGTCAGGATGCCTATTTTCATGTGCCAATCCATCGGTAGCACAGGCGATTCCTAAGGTTTGTCATTGTAGACATTCATCCATTCAACGTGCTTCCATTTGGCCTAACCTCCGCTCCCATGGTCTTCCCCAAGCTGATGGCATTAGTGTCAGCTCTCCTAAGGAGATCCAGCGTCCACGTGTTTCCTTACCTGGACGATTGCTTGATTAGAGGGAGGTCCCCAGAACAGGTATCGAAGACACCAGTTTCCTGCTTCACAGCTTGAGCTTCTCCCTGAACTTTCAAAAGTTCCATATTACACCAATGCAGAGGCTCCAGTTCATGAGGGTGGTCCTGGAGACTTGGACAGCAAGGGCCTGAGTGTCCAGGACCCTCCCCCCTCGAGGGCGATTCATTTAGTTGGTTAAATTAACAGACTTCCTAAGTACGTCCTGGGGGCATGGCTTTACAGGACCACTGGTGCTAGATGTAATACTGCTTGACCACTAGCCTGACATTGGCGAAATCCGCTACAGAGGTCTTCCATTACAGTGCAAACTCCAACTCTGCATTCATGTGACTGTCATTCGGGTTCTCAGTCAACTGAACCCACCTACATTCAGGGTGTATAGGTGGGCATTCCTGTGCTTCGGATTGGGATCCTGCCTCATCCTTGTACAGCTTTATGGGCACTCGAGCGCTTGCCTAACAATAACTATTCATTCTGCAGCACTTCCCCTACCAAGCCTGCGGCTGCTATGTCATTGCGACAATAATGGCTGCCATCTGTCACTGTCTGAGGCTCATGTAAATAAAAATAAATAAATAAATAAATAAAAACAGACTTCCAAACTACATCCTGGGGCATGGCTTTATAGGACCACTGGTGCTAGATGTACAACAACCTAATACTATACCCGCTCACACGTGCTGTGAACTTTTAAAGCAGCTTGTTAGTGTTAACTTGTGCACAGTAAACTCAAACCAGTAACATAGAACCATGATGTTCCGCTGTTGAATTGGCAAGTGTGAAGATGTGCTTATCTTGACAGCAAATACAGCTTTAGACTTGGACATCTAATCAGAGTGCACAGCAGTAGAGATCGCTTCTTGCGCTCCTGCCGTGCGTGACTCCATCAGAAGGACTTCAAGTACCAGAACGCCCAGCTTGCATTAAATGAAACATCAGGCGTTTCCGCGCCAGAGCTTCAGAAGCCAAGCCGGTCTTGCACCGGTCCTCGCCGTCACCGGCGTCCCAAGGCCAGGGACCCTGGTTTTTTGTTCTAAGGATCCACCAAGTGATCCTCTTTCGCTAGGGGGTAAGAATGGGGTTCAAGCACGCTAGTACCCTGGGATCTGAACTCATCCGTTACGCCCGCATAGAAATGGCGCGTAATGTTGCATATCGGGTCATGGAAAGAGAAACTCGTTATGTGCAATACAGACTGTGTAGGATCTCAAGACAAATACACAGAAGAAAAACGCATGGGCTCCAGGGGAATAACCAAAAGGCGAAGGACGCTAGTTCTAATAAAACCGTTAGCTCACCTAATGAAGAAAATGCAAGACAACTTAAAGTCTGCCTATTAAACACACAATCACTTAACAAACATGCGCAAGATGTCCATGATTTAATTATAGAAATAGAAGCCACTGACAGAGCCTGCATCACAGAAACATGGTTGCAGGACCCTGTAGGGCCAACATGTTCCATTGCGGTCCCAAATAGGTATGTGATTCACCATAAAGACAGGGAGAATGGTATAGTGAAGGGGGGGAGTCACCATGATCATCAGAGATTCCATCCAGATGTTTCCATCTACCACCTGAAGTGTGGGCTGTGAAATACTGCATCTTAAACACACTCCATCGGAAAATTACTGTATCAATATCATTCTACTATATAGGCCTCCGTCTCTCATTTCTGAGTTTAATGAAGACGTCAAACACAGCAATTAAACACCATGAAAGGAACAAATACCGCAACACTGGTACTAGGAGACTTTCACAGATGGTATGGGAATTCTAAGGATAAGGAGGCAATTTACCTAGAGAAAATCCTGAATACCACTGACTTCCGAGTTATGAACTCGGACCCCACCATGGAAAACGGAAATCAACTGGACTGGGTTGTTACCCACAATCTGGAGACAATTGGCTTTAAAACCAAACCATGCATCTGGTGAGACCACTCCATCATGTCTTTCTTTCTTACCATAAAAACTCCCATGAGGAATAACAGAGAGAATGTACCAACAAAAATCAATAACAGAAACTATTGAAAAATTGATCCAGTACATCTAGAGCAATGCATCTCTAAAACATTGGAGGGAGCTAAAGAGGAAGACTCGTGTGACAAATTGGTTGCAAACTTCCTTCACTGTGCTAACCTAATAGTGGAACAAATAGCCCCAAAAAACAAACAAGTTAGTAAGACCTAATGACAACCATTAGAAATGGTTCAACAACACTTTAATAGCATTAAAAAAAAGAAAAAAGGAGAAGAGAGGACAGATGAAAAAAAAACATCTCAAGAAAACAAGGATAGGTGGAAAGAAAGTGAAACAAACCTACAAAAAAATGCATATGGGACACACACAAAAACGATTTCAACGAACAAATAAAAATAGCGGGAAATTCTACGAGCAGACAATTCGAAATTTTAAAATCAATTGAAAAGCCAAAAGCATTAGTTCCATCATTTTCTCCCAAACAGGAAGACTGTGATAAAGTTCAATCAGCTTTCACTGAAAAAGTCAAAAGAGCTACGGACCTGCTAATGAAGGCCCAAAAAGAGTCATCGGGTATAACACATCCCTCATTAGGAGTTACGATTCCTTGCCATCAGTAGCCTTTCCACTTTAAAAAAATAACCACAGAGGAAATACTTAAAACTCTGAGCGCAATGAAACCCGCTACATGCGCCGAAAATGTAATCCCCCCTAAACTCATATTGGAAAATGCAAACATCTTCGCTCCCCTTCTCACCAAGATGGTGAATGCATCATTTTGTGATGGACATGTCCCGGTAAGCATTAAATCAGTCGAAGTCACACCGTTGGTGAAAAAACCAGCGCTAGATCAAAGAGATCCAGGTAACTTAAGACCAATAACAAATTGTAATTTTCTGCTCAAGGTACTAGATAGGATTGCCACCTCCCAACGTCAAACTTATGTGGAAGCTTTCGAAATCCTACATGGTCAGCAATCTGGATTTCATCAACCACATAGTACTGAAACAGCAATGCTGGACCTTCAGTCCCACATGTTAAGTATTGTGGAAAAGGGGAGCACTGGGCTCCTGATACTGCTTGATCTCAGTGCAGTTTTAGATCTTTTAGATCACAATCAACTTAAGCTTGCACTGGAGAAGGTCGCAAACTGTTCCACACAAGCTATTAGTTGGCTTGCATCTTTCCTCTCAGACAGAAGATCTAGGGTCCATTGGGGTGACAATTTCTCCATCGAGGACCCCATTAGCTGTGGTGTACCTCTAGGGGCAAGCCTGTCGCCATTGCTATTTAACCTGTACATTAGATTCCTATGTCTGGTACTAGACAAAATGAGAGCCTTTAAAAAAAAATGTTTTTTCAAACTACGCTGACGACACCTAGCTAGTTGAGGAACTGAGTGGAAACTATGCACAGGATAGCGCAAAGGTGGAGGCACTCTGCAAATCAATTCAGAATTGGATGAACAACAATTGGCTGTGCTTAAACGCAAAAAAGACTGAGTCTTCAGCTCACCTCAAGGTAAGGCCAAACTTAACCGTCAATATGAATCCTTCCTCATAAATGTCTCCCTAATAAAGGTGGTTAATAAAGTAAAAACATAAGAAATGTATACGGAAGTGTCCTTGAGTGCTGAAGCTCAAGTCCTTCAGTTAAACAAGAACTGCTCCTACTATCTCCGGCTCCTCAGAGCAATTCGTCCATACCTGAGCGACAACTGTTCTACAATCGCCAGAGCAACCATTCTATCTAGGCTGGATTATGGTAATGTGCTCATGCTAGGGTCCAACAAGGGACACACCGCCAAGTGTCAAGTAATCCAAAATAGCGCGGTCAGGCTCATAAAGAGGAAAACAAAAAAGGAGCACATTAGTGAAGATAGAAAGAACCTGCATTGGTTAGCCATCGAGGATAGAATAATTTTTAAGGAACTGACTCTGACACATAGATGCATTCATGGGAAGGCTCCAGTCTACCTTAAAAGCACACTGGTGACTTACGTGTCAAGACGTGCGCTAAGATCAGACTCAAAAGGCCAAATAGAGAGCCAGGTTCAAGAAAGTAAACGGATTGGGCAAAGCCTTTCACATCAAAACTGCTACCATATGGAATAAGCTCCCACTACAAATCAGGCTAGAACAGAAATGCACGTTTTTTGAGAAAAAAAACTTAAGACCCACCTCTTTAAATAATCCCCCTGTAATCAGCGACATGATCCCATGACGCTCTATTTATGAGTAATACTGCCCCGTGACTGCTGTATGTTCTTGTACAATCGTCTTCCTGTTGCGAGCTCACGGCGCGATACAAACAAATATATAAATAAATGTAAGTCTACAGACCTGAAGTAAAATACCATCAGTTTCCACAGCATCCAGTTCTGTAAACAAGGAGGGTCAACATTTGGAAGAATCTTAATATTCTTAGCAACACACCTAAGGCAATGTCCCATTTGTGGTTTGGGGGCAGTGCTCCAATCTTTCAGTTTCTCTGAGTATTCATTTGCCTTCTGTGGAAATCTCCAGCCGCAGGAAGGAGACTATGACCTGACTTGCAAGTATGGTTTTTTGGTGGGGATATTCAGCCCCCCTTTCTGGAAATCTTGGGAGACCACAGCCATGTTGGTGTTGGCTATAAGGAGATGATATATTGCACCAGGTTTTCTTTGCTTGCAATGTCTTTGAAGATGTTCATTTTCTAATGGGATCACCGTGTATGTAATTCGTTATGTTTTTTCAGTTTCCCGTGTGTCTCCACAAACAAAAGCTATTCTGTTGCGAACGTAACTCCCATTTCTCCTACCCTGCGCACAATGGTAGTCCCATCCTCTAGTAGTTACATAGGCCACTCATTCACCCACTCTCCTTATAGAGACATACAAACGTCACTCCTCTAGATGAAAACATTGGGCTAAAAGTATGTAGTGCGAATCAGCAGCACGTGCTTCTGTGTGGATATTGTTATGCATTCTGCGGCTCCGGTTTTGCCTGAACCACCAGACTCCTCCATACGTCAAATGTATTGCCTGCAAACGTTGCCTGTGTCCAAGTCGGTGCTTGCGTTTATTTCCCTCTAATGTGCACAACCCATTTCTGTCCTAGTTATCTGGTTCATACCTTGCCTCACCAAATGATCTACGTCACCGCGTCTACTGGCGCTTGCTGCGTATTCTTCACCCTCTTCATTAGGGGCCTTGCAATTAGGAATCTCTATTGGCAGTCAGCCTGTCTGCTCAAACATCCAGGAATGTACTAGACTGGGACATGAAACTCCCCATCTTTGCCAGCCTCAGGGTTAAAATCCCTGTTTAGGCAGCCCTAAGATGTTGGCTTTGCACTTACAACCTGTTTGTAAATGAAAATGCCTGATTTATATATAACTACCAATATGACTTGGGGGTGTGGCTTGGCAGCCATGTGATAAGCAGCACCTCGGGGCACCCTCATGATCCTGAAAGCAGATTTCGTAATCTAGCCTGATCAGAGCACGAAACCTCAAGAAACTTTGCATTATGGATGTCAGAGGGCCCGCAGAACATTTAGGAGGAATCCCACGATGAATCGGAGTGCGTAAAGGACTTAAATCAGATCTGACGCAACCACCGCTCCGAAGACAATATGGCGGGCACAAGTGGCTGGGCTCACTGGTTAGCGCACATCGTGATGGAATGGCTGGAAGAGTCGGAGTGAGGAGTGGATGCAGGTGAAGGCGGGAATCAGCATTTAGCGAGTGGAGGGAGATCGGCAGTGTCACCCACAGGCGGAGAGGGTCCACGGGGCTCTGTGGAACGGGAGAGGGACTGGACTAAAGCACGAAGCGAGTGCCCCCAGCACTCGGGATGGGGCGCTTGCAGGGACGCACCCCACAACAATACACCAAAAGAGCGGCGAGGTCCGTGAGAAGGCGGTGTAGCGACCGGTGGGTGAGCGGAGGGGCCGGAGAGGGACGCGGGGCCCCACACCTCACTCCCCCTGACTGCCTGATTCAGGACCGGGGCTCCCTCGGAGCAGCACGGGGGCTTTCCGCAACCAACGTCACAGCAAAGGGCTGACCGGGTGAAGTGTGGCCCACGATGGCCCCGGATGACCAACTCCCCGGGGCACAGTGACGAAAGACATAGACCAAACACGGCAGTCCGGGACAGTCAACTCGAAGGTGGGTGTTGAGCATATGCACTCAGAAGGCCGGCCAGGTCGCCTGAGCGCAGAAGATCCATGCTTGAAAAAGAAGAGTGAGATTCCCGAGCAAGGTGGTTCAAGTGTCCCGAAACGTGTAAGAGACGGGAGGGCAGGTCTTGCAGCAGCGCTGGCGGAGGGCGCAGCAGCGGTGACCCAGGCAGTAACAAACCCGGGGCCTCCAGCAGCCGCAGCACATGACGTTGGGCCATAGCAGAGAGGAGCACATGCTGAGCCGGCTCGCCTGCAGGATATGCTCTCAACGTGCGAGAACACAATTTTTTTTTTAATTGTTGTATTATTAGTTTGCATAAAACCTTATACAACATATAGCACAAAAGAAAAACACATTTATACCTTTCATACAACCAATACATAAGCATATAAGAATGCACTGATATATAAGATGGAGACAAAGTTATCATACCATACAAAAAAAGAAACAGAGAAAGAAATTTCATCTAAAACATCTAAGACGTCAGCATTTTACAAAATTCTTAAAAGATTCCTTCCCAGCCCTAAAATCAAATTACATAGAAGTTATATGCCTTGTTAATATCATTACCCGTTTTTACCCCATAGGTACCTACACAATTAATTCTTTATTTTTGGCTTCCAATTCCTCCGTTATATTTTGAAGAAATACATTCAAAGCGAGAGTTAGGGAGATATTAACACCCCACATGCAGCGACTCCAGAACAGATTTTTCGACATTTCTAAATCCTCATCAAATCTATCGGTGAGGTATAGAGCTCGTTTCGACCCAAAATGGACACATGTTAAGACGAGGTGCTTGAGAGTTTCTAACATGTCAGTTTCTCCACAAAAACGACATGTAAGGCTAGGTAAAATATAATTAAGCACCTTTTCTTTATGTATCCAATAATGAATTCTTTCTAGGGTCGGCATCTGGTTAAGTCTAAAACGCATAAATGTAGTTCTCGCCCTATAACAGGGGAATCTAAGTAAATAAAGGGGGATACATTCCCTTGCATGTACAAATTTAGCATATTCCTTATAGGTTGCATAGGACTCTATTTCATTGACTGTATCCACCCAATCCGCCTTGAATAACAGTTTCTTAACTAGGCCGGGTCGTTGCACCAAGTCGTCTAAACTAGAGCCTAAAATATATAACAGAGCATTCATTCTGTCGCTGAATCCCTTAATTGATTGGACTGACCCAGATTTAATCACCCTATCCAACAACTCATACAGGGTATTTATACGAGGATCATTCATTTTTCTAAAAAAGGAAAGCTGTCTCCACAAATATCTGGCTTTGAGTGAGACTAGACATAGTTCGTGCCGGATAATGGCATTGGGGATTGCCATGGAAAGGCCCATTACTTCCTTCCATAATTTCCCCTGAACCACATTTAAATAGGAACTCATATCCTTGGTGCAAATATCCAGACCATATAAAAGAACCGGCTCACATTTAGCAAGGTAGAAACGTCTAATGGGTAGGAGCGAAAATTTACATACTCGAACCCTCAAAAATTTCATTTGAGTCTTTAATTTAGACGCTTTTTCTGCAAGGCTCAATTTCCACTTCTTTAGGCTAGAATTGTTAGAAAAATTATAGCCTAAGTATGTTATGGCCTGCACCTGTTCCACCAGATTGTCCCCCATATTCCAGACATAAGATTTGACAACTCTCTTCTTAGAGATTACAATCGTTCGAGATTTCGATGCATTGGGGGAAAGATTATTCATCATAGCATATTGATAGAAAATATCCATCCTTCTACGAAGACCCCGTGGGGTACGATCAAAAAGAATGAAATCATCCGCAAAGGCCATCCACTCAATAACCAAACTACCCATCCTAACGGGAGCGATGGAAGGACCCCGCCATATATCCTCCACATCGCTGATGTACAGGTTGAAGAGCGTGGGTGCAAGTGAACAGCCTTGCTTAACCCCCACCTCAGTCTCTATGGCATCAGAAAGGGAACCTTCGTAGGATAAGCGCACCCTGACAGAGGTATTTCTATGTAAAAGAGCCAAGAGTTGAACAGTCTTACGTGGAAAATTCATTGCTAACATTTTGGTCCACAGTCTATCTCTAATGACCCCGTCAAAAGCGTTAGAGAGGTCCAAGGATGCCATATAGACTTCGCCCATTTTAGTTTGATGGACTGTATCTCTTAAATGAGCCAAAATATTTCCGTTCAGGTCTGTTCCCAAGCCTTCTCTAAAGCCAACCTGAAATTTACTGAAGCAGGCATTCCTTCTAGTAAATGTATTGTTGTCCATTAAAAGTAGAATGCCAAAGACCTTACTAGCTGCATCTAAAAGGGCTATAGGTCTATAATTCTGAGGGTTAAGAACGTCCCCTTTTTAAAAAATAGGGACAATAATACTCTGGGCCCAAGTTTTAGGAATAGTATGGTATTTAAAAATATCATCAAATATAGGTTTGAGCAAATCAGCCCATATTCCAGGGGATGTCTTTATGACGAAGGGGGGAATGCCATCCGGGCCTGGTGCTCTAGAAGGTTTGAGTTTATTAATGGCCCATTTGATATCCTCTAAATCCCACCCACAATCTTCCACCACGGGGGGACCTAAATCCAAATCCTGTTCCCTTGTAAAGTAAACAGGTAATGCAAACTTTTGCTTATAGAAGGCACTCCACACTTCTGCTTGGATCGGGCAGTCAAGTTTGTCTTTTGCAGGCATGAGCATAGAGTTAATAGTTGCCCAAAATTTAACATCTCTGCCCTTACAAAGATTATGCATCATCAATTGATGTGCTTCATGATATTGATCCATTCTCAGTGATTTGATAAGATTTTTGTGTTTCAATATATTTTTTTTCTTTCTAAGCTGTAATTCGAAATAGGGAATGGGCAGTTTCTTCAAGGCTTTAATTTCACTGTATTTATTACGCTTGGAGGTTTGAATTCTGGAGTCGCCCACCCTCATCCTAGGTTTTATGACCTCCCTCTCACTGGTGCTACTAATTTTATAAACACATGACAATATAGTATTATAGAAGAATCCCCCCAATTCGATGTCTTCACCTCTAATAATATGAGGCAGCCTTCTGGATAGGTTACCCAAAACCAGACTATTAAATTTCGTAATTATTTTCTTATTCCATACAACCTTTCTCCCATTATTTCCAGCCTTTAGACCACACAGCGTGGGATTAATATAATTACCCACATTGGGAATGGAAAGAGAAAAACATAAGGGAATATGATCACCCAATTCTACCTCCATAAGTATCAAGTTTCCACAGGCTTGCTTCCAGCTATTTGAAACATAGAAAAAGTCGATTCTAGAATTATTACTTCCTCTTTTCCAAGTAAATTTCGGTAAGTTCCAATCCCGGGCATGATCTAAAAGACCCAAGTCCCAATGATCAAGATAATTATCCCACCATATACCTCTTTTGATATGAGGAAGGAGCAATCTAGGAATCACCCCCCTTTCATTTAATGTGGAACCCTCAGCACAGGCCGAGTTAAAGTCCCCTCCCAAGATAATACGATTACCAAACCCTTTCTCGAACCATCCTCCCAGAATCATATTGAGAGTATCTTCCACTTCATCAATAGCCACTTTTAACGGGTTCCAATAGAGATTCAACATGAGGATCGGCTCTACCCTATTCTCCGAAGTGAGAATAATACCCAAGAGCCAATCACTCCTGAACATCACCTCCCCGTGAAACCCCAAATTACGATCAATGGCAATAATCAGACCACCACTAGGTCTGCCCAAAGGTCCACGCGATGCTAAAGAGGAAAAAGTATAGAAACCTTCTATATATATATATATATATATATATATATATATATATATATATATATATATATATATATCAGACAGCATCATGGTTTCCTGGAAAAAATAAATACGGGGGTGCACATAATTATCCCTTTTATTCAAAAACGTGTTGAGGTGTGCTCCCCCGCATGAATTCCAGGAAATCACATCGATATTAGAGCTGTTAGGAACGCCCACTATCCTGTCTGAGTGTCTCCAAGGTTTTAAGCGCTGGCTGTAACCATGACCAATCCTGGCCACTATTTAGAAGGCTAGAAATTAAAGCCAACCCTGGACCAAAGTTTTCTAGTTTATTGTCACCTAATTGTGGGATTTGTTGGGTTTGGATGTTATCTGTTTCCTTATATTGAAGAAACTTATCAACCTCTTTGTCATCTACTAAAGTAGATATATCATAACCCAAAGAGTTAAGATTCTTTTCTTGAGCACATACCATATCTGCTACCATCGCTGAATGAAAACAACTTACCATACGATGGTTATTATGGTTAGGTAGAAAGATGGCGTCTATATCCTCTGTTGTAATTGCTCGTAATAAGGGAATCTTTTTAAACAGGCTTAAAAGGTAGGTTCTATTTAAATAAACCTGCGAGTCTGTTTTATTATTATTAATCCAACCCAGTATCTTCCCTGTACAGATCTTTAAAGGGGGCTGGGCCGGAATAGATTGCTTCTTTATGTGATCCACACTAGATTTGAACACAGCCTTTTCTTGAGGATCTTGGGTTTTGGAAAGATGTATATCTTGGGGGGTATCTCCCGTATTATTACTAGTGGAATCAATCCCCTTCTCAGGTAACACCATCAGCCCTTGTAAGGCGGTGATATTCGGACATACTACTACTGGAATTTCTTGGGAAATAATAGGGTGCCCAATTTGTTGTGTGCCTACAGATGTTCTAGCGTGTTTAGTACTAATTATTTTGCCAAAAGCGGTCATCTTTGTTTGTTTAGTTTGTATGCGCTCTAGGCCAACTTTTAGTATATTATTCTCCTCCGTACTTAGGTCGGTATTAATTTCCCCCCTGGGCTGTGAGTCTTTATTAATAGGCTCCCCCCGAACCTGACCCTCTTCCTTATTAGATGCCTTATGGCTCCCCCTATCATCTGGCTCTTCCTGAAGCGGGATATTTCTAATTCCCTTGAGATTCGCATTTCTGCCTTTAATTTTTATGTTAGGCATGTTTTTGCTTTTTTTTTAGACATCCTAACCTGCTTTTTTGTCTTTTTTCGTCTACCGACAGGGGATTGGGGCATCTCATTTATATCGTAGTCCGAGCTATTTACTGGAGCTGTTACATCATTATTCATGTTTGAACCTATTTCTAATACCTGGACTGCTAATTTTTCCTCTCTACATTTTGTCTTTTGTTTACATTTTTGCCCTTTTTTAGAGGAAGTATGTTGGGAGATTATTGAACCCTCACTACTAATGTTTAAACATTCCCCCTCTTTTATAATTTCTCTCACCTGCATCTGAGCGCTGGACTTTTCCGTGTCCTGTTCCTGAATAGGCCCTTCTGTTGCCATTATTATGGCATCCAGAAGGACCGAAGGACTATCTGGACAGCTCAGATCCTTTCCATAGTTTTCATTATTGGTTTTATTATCTCCTTTTCCCTGAGAGACTAAATCCTCTACCACTATATTTGACGAGGTGGGGCGATCTCCTGTAAGCATAACTTCCAACAGAGTAGTAATCTTAGCATCCATGGTCATTAACCTAGTCTCTTGTTCCTCTCTGTATTTATCAAGTAGACTCTTTTCTTTAGTAATCTGTTCATTAATGTTCTTAGCCTCCACTATACCCTCCAAGAAAGCCAGACGAGTCACTAATTGGTTAAAGGCCGCTTGTTGCCCTACCATAGAGCAACCAATAGTCTCTTGGGATTCACCTAGGGTTTTCAAAGCCAAATTCAAACTAATGTGTAAATTGGATAGAAGTGGTATCAGGTAATCTCCTCTCTCCTCCCTTCTCAAACCAGGAGACTCCTGTTTATCTTCGTCTACCCCACGACTTTCCAATATGGTTCGCTGAGGGTCGGTAGCTTTATCTACAGTTATGGGTAAGTAATCCCTTTCCTTATCAGTTTGGGTATAGCTGGTCTTGCTATATATAGGTGGTATAAATGTCTTTATAATCGGTCTAATAGGGGATAGGTGCCTACCCTCTTGTTGTTTCCACATTATAGGAGTGTTTCTATTTTGTGAGAGTGTATCAATTGGCGCACCCTCTGATAAGCTCCTCACCCCCTTATCTTTGGACAAAAATCTACCTACTGGTATCTCTAGATCAACAATTTCCCTCAGCAAATGACCTGTAGCATCTGCCGTAATAAAGAAGGAATCATCCAAATCACTCTCCCCAATAGGCTGATTAAGATTATACTTAGAACGAATGGGGGTCTCTTTAGATTGGTCCCCCCCGCCAGACTGCTTAGAGCTCCCCGACTGAGGAGAATCGAGGGCACATTGCACCTTATCCTTATTATCCTTCCCAAAGATAAATGTTGCCGGCGAAATGTGAGTGAATTGCAAAGTTCCACATGGTTGTTTCCCCTTCCATATCAGGGAATCCAAGCATTGATTATCCCCTGCCTGTATTTTCCCAGTAATAATCCTCTTCTGAAGAGGAGTGGACGCGTGATACCGAACTACCCTTTTAGTACCAATTCGACTTTGTTGAAGACATTCCTCATCTGTAAGTTCCTGTCTGGAGTCTGGAATGTTCCTATTAGCCCCCGTATCCTCTATGTCTGGTATGTCCACATTTACCTCAGTCGAGGCTACAACATTCAAAATTGCAGGATCTATGGTGGGATATCCCTTCGGGCTCCCTTCAGCTCTAATATTAGAATTTTCATTAATATTCTCAACCAATAAAATCGAGGCAGCCATATTTTCAGTGTGGTCAATACTAATAAGTGCCTCACAATGAGTCAGAGAGCCTGATTGGACCACTACTATCTTAGTAGCTTGACACACCGCAGTTTCAAACCCGCTTCTAAGTGCGGGCATATTATAAAAAAAGAAAAAAACCAGAAAAGAAATATATTAGAAAATATTAGATTAGAAAAAAAAGAACACCCTGAGGGGAGATCAGCTCGCGGCCTCTAATATAATTATAATTGGGTCAGCTAAGAAGCATAATTATTTAAAATATCCACATTTAAAGAATGGGTTTAAAGAAAGCACTCAGTTGCAGGGTTGGGAACGCCCGGCGGCTAGTGGAGCTGCTAGAGTCCGACTCTCCACCCCGTACCCTGGAAGCTTTAAGAAGGACGTAGGTCAAAAGTTAGTAGTAGTAGACCAGATTACTCACAGCCGAACAGCCAAACAGCGGCTCCAGCCCTTACTGCCTCCAGGGCTTAACGCCGCAAGGGTGGCTCACGGCTGAAGATAAGGCCAGGTGGTGTCACGTGATCAGTCACGTGTCGCCGCTTTGCTCCGCCTCCTCCAGGAAGCAACAGGAGCACAGCAAGAGCCACACTCTGCTCGCAGTGCTGTGCTGTGAGAGGCAGGTAAATGTTCTCTTTCTACAAAAAACGAAAGTTCCAAAGGCAGTAAAACACCGAGAACACAATCCATTGTTCGGCACCACTGGGGCAGCAAGCCATAACGTGGGACTCGCCCAGACTGATAAGGAAGGTGAGGAGTGAACCGCTGAACCCCCACGTCTACACGGCCTTAGATGACCAAAGGCAGCAACAAACCATACGCACTGGCTGGGGGCGGATGAGGCAGACATCCAGACACCGCAACGGCGGCGAGCGGCGCTCCTAGCTGAGCCGACACACAAGACCATAGGGAAGTCCCCGGCACCACCTGGACAAACGAGAGGGAGTAGAAATTAACTGCAGGTGGGTGGGGCTCATATACCGCAGCACATTGGTACAAGCAGAATCAGTTATCAGAGAAGAGAAGAGCTCAAACTGGTGGCAGTATAACGTTGGTCAACACCCACATTCAGCAGGACCATAACGTGGGAGAGCACAATCCACTGTCCGATAACAACGGAATGGCAGGCCACCGAGAGAGTTCAACCCAGGCCGGTCAGGGATTTAGACTACGGCCTAGATGGAGTAATGGAAGAGCAGACCACTCCCAGCTGGCGCCGATACAACAGATACTTTGGCAATTCCCGGCTCCATCAGGGGAGAGAGAGAAGACCACAGTTAAATCGCCGAAGGGGGCCGCCTGATCACAAAGCTGCTGCAACAGTGACAGCCGTGTAGAGCAGAAGGCTTGGGACTAGGCATAGGTGCACAGGAAACACCATCAGGGGAACCTGAGGTAGATAGCACCTTGGACGGGGCAGAGCCACACATAAGCAAGCCCACCAGCAACAGAGGCACATTGCACTGCTCTTTCTGAGGCACCTGATAGGAAGAGGACCGGACTAAGAGATCCCTTGATGGAACACAACGGGGGAGGATTTAGAGCGCGTCACAAGCAAGGCGGGCTGTCATGTCACAGTCATGTCAGGCAAACAGAAAGGAGGAAGAGGCAAGCAGACCAGTATGGAAACATACGCCCACAAGAGTGACGCGACACAGCCTGCGGCCTCGGAGGCGGTACGACCACATCTAACTCTAAACAGCTGGAAAGGGGACAAGAGGCGGGCCCCATACCCGAAGCCATAGCGGTACTGAAGTCATCATTGAAGCACAAAATGGACGCTGTTATTGTATACATGGGGCTTCTCAGACAAGATGTGCAGTCTTTGGCAGAATGGGTGAATATGGCGGAAGAGCAAGTGCAAAATTACATGCCAAGCATTACGACCACCCAATCCAACATGGCGGATGCACTGGATCACAAACAATGTGCGCATTGTGGGACTGCCAGAACGGGAGGAAGGCGGAGTTCCCACAAACTATGTTGAGAACTTATTGCATCAAGAGATGGCTGCTGGGGTTTTATCCCATGGCTTTGCGGTGGAAAGGGCACACAGAGCTCTGACAAGGAGGCCTCGCCCAGGCGCACCTCCAAGGCCTATGATTGCAAAGATCATGAACTTCAAAGTCCGCAAAAAGATACTGGCGTTTTCAAGGGAAGGAGGTGTGATAATGAGGAACGCCTCCAGAATAACAATCTACTCAGACTAAACGGCCTTGGTGCAAAAGCAAAGAGCACAATTCCGACCGACCAACGAACGCCTTAGGGCTGTTAATGTAAGATATAGGCTGCGGTAACCTTCCAAACTGAAGGTGCTCCACAACGGCAGGTTGCATCTCTTCGGAACTATGGACGAGGCCCACGACTGGATGGACCAGCAGGGGATCCCACAACTGAGAGAAGGAAACAAACAGATTAACAGGAACGTCCCCTAATAAGGCACAAAGTGCGACGAAATAGGAGGACCGACAGGGAAAAGACAGACCAGCATATATGTGGGCAGGAACCAGCACATCCTGAGGGCTGCCCGCCAGAAGCCATGACTAGAAACCCCACGGAGTGACAACTCACAATGCCAGTTTCAAGGCATCACGCTGCAACAAGCACACCCACAGGACAGAGGGTGGTGCAAGGAATGCAGCTGAGCCCGAGTAGGGGCTTGAAAGGCGACACGAGAGGAGGACACACCATACCAAGAGGACTTAGTAAAGGCGCAAGTGGCGACATGATCAAAACACACCTGAACGGGAGCTGTCATAACAGTACCCCAAGGCTGGGAGCCCATGCACGATCTGTGCAGACCAGTGCCCAAGGGGACGGAAAGGATCAGGAACACCTCAGGGGGGGAAAGGACTAAAGTGAACAAAGCAGGAAAGCTTGTTACCTAATCTGATACAGCACTGGAGCCTATTGTAACAGAAGGGCCACAAGACGCATTGGGAAATGGGCCAGGATGAAGCCGCAATAGCTACCTGGAATGTCTGGGGGCCCAAGGCCTATGTTAAGAGACAGAGGCTGAACAGGGCAAAAGTTAAGATAGTGATGCTACAAGAAACTCACCTGATGGGAGAAAAACAAGCCAAGAAATGGGGCAGACAAATGTATAGTTCAACATATTCCAATTACGCCAGGGGAGTGGTGACGTGGATAGCTCCGTGAGTTCCCTTCCAGCTTATAAAACAGGAGAGTGATTCGCAGGGCAGAATGGCGATCGTAAAAGGCATGCTGGAAAACAGAAGTGTGCCCAATAAACATGTATGCCCCAACCACGACGCAACAGAGTTCTTCTAGAAAGTGGCACCCAGACTAGCCCCCTACAAAGAGGTGTCCTTCATCTGGGCTGGGGAATTTAACTGCACACTGAACCTGCTACTGGACAGGTCAGATGCTAAGCACAGAAAACTTGCACCACCAGCTAGTGCCCTGGATCAGCTGAAGCTGGAGGACGTCTGGAGGAAGGTACACACTGATGCCAGGGGGTACATACACTATAGTGCCCCACATGGAACATTCACACGCATAGACTACTTACTCACGGGTTAGAGAGATGCTTGCGGAATTTACAGGTCTACATATCAAAGCACGTTCGCTATCAGACCACGCTCCGCTAGTGGCAATATGGGCTTATACATACAGAGGGGCCCCCATTCCCACATGGCGACTAAGGGCAGAAGCATTATTGGATGGGGAATTCCATGAGCATATCCCGGACACGATAAATGATTACTTTGAGCATAAAGCGGTGAGCGTAGAGAGCACGGGGGTGGTCTGGGAAGCTTTTAAAGTAGTGGTAAGGGGAGCAGCGATTGGGAAAACAGGAGGACTCAGGGGGAGCGTTTTGGCAGAACTACAGGAAATAGAACAGGAGATAGAACGGGCTGAATTGCAGGTGGGCATAACTGGGGAGGAACCGGAGGAACTCGCATCTTTGAGGTTGAAGTGTATTGCTATCTGGAAGAAGCTGGGGAGATTGGACTATGGGAACAGAGGCTACATGCGAAGGGGATCCGCCCGGCAGGTTCTTAGCCTGGCTTACCAAGCAGGAGACTAAACATGACCCAATTAATGCAATAAAAGATGATACAGGGATGGAAGTAAGGACCAGGCAGGAATTAACAAGGTATTCGAGTTTTTATGAAAGGCTGTACTCCCAGAACCAAGAGGCGGAAGCTGAGGATATAGCCGATGCCCTGATGGAGATGACCTTTCCCAAACTAACAGAGGGAATAGTGGCTGTAATTGCCAGTCTCTCAACGGGCACGTCCTCGGGACCCGACGGGTAACCCAAAGAATTCTATAAGAAGTACAAAGGCACTCTGGCTCCGAGGCTGTTGGAGATTTACGAAGAGGCATATGAGAGGGGACAGCTCCTGAATGGCATGTCAGAATCAACGATAATACCCATATTAAAACCTGGGAAATCGCCACTAGACTGTGGCTCCTACAGGCTGATCTCCCTGATAAATCAGGATTCCAAAATCTAACAGCGATACTGGCCAGTCGACTTAAACGAGTCATACCCACGTTGGTACACCCAGACCAAAGGGGCTATGTTCCTGGGAGGAACACCACGTGGAATCTGCGAAGACTTCACCATGTGGTGCATCAAACAAACCAGAGATGGGGAGAATGAGCCATAGCATCCCTGGACGTGGTTAAAGCCTTTGACTCTGTAAACTGGAGATGGCTGATAATCATGCTCGCCCGTTATGGGATGGGGAGGGATTTCTCCACTGGATAAAGCTCCTATATAGGGACGGGCAGACACATATCGAAGGCGTGGGGAATCTTCAGGGGCACGAAGCAGGGATGTCCACTATCCCCCATGCTCTACATATTGGCCCTGGAACCATTATCGGCCTTCCTCAGGGCAAAGTATAAGGAAACTGGGATAGACATAGGTGGAGTCTTACACCAGATCTCGATATATTCAGACGACATGCTCCTCTATATCGAGAATCCGCGGGTGCCCCTACCGGACCTGCTAGAAGCCATGGGCGCATTCACCAGACTATCAGGAATTTCCATTAATAAAGGAAAGTCTTCACTGTTCCCTATAGAGGACCTAAGACAGGTCCCCCCGGACCAGCTGCCAGACCTAGGCCTCATGTGGGCGCCACGTGCCTTTTGCTACCTGGGGGTAGACATACATCATGATGTGAGGAACACCCACAAGGCCAACACACAAGCAGCCCGAGATAAAATTGAAAAGGCTATGAAATTCTGGAAGACTCTCCCGCTAGGAATGATGGGTAAGGCGGCCCTGCTAAAAATGACAGTACTGCTCCGCCTGCTATACTACTTTACAAACATACCACACATCATACATGGGACCTTTTTCAGACGGTTAAACACAATATTAAGAGAATTCCTGGGCGGAGGGGGAAGGAACAGAATAGCCCTAAACATTTTACAAAGAGGTTATGAATTGGGAGGGATCAGGCTGTTGGACTTTGAACGCTAATACCTGGCGGGACAACTGCAGTTTGGTGTCAAGTGGCTGGGGGAGGATACATCCATAGATGCACTGCTTTTTCAGCCTGCACTCAGAGAATACTATCTAAGAGAGATGTTGTGGATAGACAAATCCTTGATAAAAACCCTCTCCAACATAGTCAAACTGGGCCTAACTCTGTGGAAGAGGGCATGGAAAACCCGAGGGAGACAAAACCCCTGCTCCATGCAGATTCCCCTTGTGGGACTAGTTGGCACCCGAACAGGGACCTTGGCGATGTATCAAACACACTGGGAAGATAAGGGGGTGGCTCAGATTGGGGATCTATGGCAAGACGGACAGTGGGTGGAATTCCAGACCCTGATGGAAGAGCATAATATACACTGAGGCCAATATATATTGCACAACACCATGGTTCAGACAATCGGGAAACAGTGGACGGAATTACCCAAAGGGGCAGGTAGCGAGGGGGCACTGGAGGCATGGTACGACGTGTCCGAAAGGGGACATACGGCCTCTAGGCTCAATGAACAACTCCTGGAAAGCAACAACGGGTGAGTGCTTCAAGCACGGGCAAGATGTGAAGAAGAACTTCAGAAATCCTTCACTAATCAGGAATGGTTCAGAGACCTCCAGTACGCGAAGAAAGTCTCCAGAAACACGAGACAAGCACAGCTATACCTCTCGCACAGAGCGTGCCTTATGCCCAGGAGAATGTCCAACATGGGAAATAAACAAATTAGGAACTGCCCACGATGCATGGCACCAAATGCAGACATATTGTATATGTTTTGGACCTGCCCGGGGATAACAAGGTTCTGGGAAACTGTCAAATGAAGAGCGGCTGAGGGGGGAATCCACATGCAAGCGTGGACACCAGAGTCTTATCTGCTGGGCCTGTTCCCAAGAGGTGGCAAACAAAGGGCATATATAGCAAAAATGAAAGATTTAATGTGCATATTGGCAAAGCGCTGCATTGCAAAGGCATGGAACCTGGGCACTGGGCTCACTATAGAAGCGTGGTTGGCAGACCTGAAGAAATGGACGCTAGCAGAAATGTCAGTGTGGGCCAGAGCGCTGCAAAGGGGAGAAAGTGACAGCGGAACCAAAATGCTCACAATGAACTTGCTAATACATAATTTGTTCGAACACAAAGGTAGGAACAACACAAGTGACCTTAGTGGGCCGGAGGATGGTTGACAATAGGCAGTGATGCAGGGTCTGTGCTCTTGCTGAGGAGAGAAAAGGGCAGAAGGGACCCAATCCAGACAATGAATGACCCTGAGGAGTCAACCACATGCGACACAGGATGCTGAGGACATGTTTGTATTTGTGTTTGTTTTATTTATATAGCGTTTTAATCCAAAGCGCTTTACAGATAAACAACAAGAATACATCCAACATAAAACTGTAGAAGCAAACAATATGTATGAACATGTGCGAGAGAGACCACGGAAGTGCGTCAAGACAAGTGGTAAAGAGGGGCGGCATCACAACAGGAAGTGCCAGTTTGTGTGTGATGTTAGTTTTGTTGCCTATGAACGAGTGAAGTTGCTGCGTTTGTGCGCCTTGATTATGTACAGTTACCACCATTATACAACTCTAAGCTCTCATCACAATGCTCTCATATGATGTTTGATCTGGTCTAATGCAGATCGTACTTTCCAATTTTCTTTCCGTTTTCATGGCTACCTCTAGCGCCTCCACCTTACTATGATATAGGTCTACCAGAAATGGGCTTCACCCTGTTCGACCCAATGATTAGTTATGTCCCCCAGGTGGTTGAGAGCATTACAATATGCTGGAGCAGACCCTGTGTAATCGATATTCCTATATGGAATCATGGCATTACATCAGGGTCACCAATGGTTATGAAAATCCATTTGCGGAGCACAGCAACCAAAGGTTTCAAACTCCTGATGTTACCATGAGCCGAACAGATTGTGAAATTTTCTGAAGGTGTCTGATCTCGCCTTGTAAATTAGTATTAACCTGTGGACATGAACGTCAAAAAGAACTGTTGTCATTTTCAGAGATAGTTAAGCAAAAGGATACATTAGTTTGCTTGCCAGGCAAATGGACAGCATCACAGCCATTAACCCATTCCCACCAACTAAGATGTCATGTTTATATTCTCCGGACCACCAGAGTGGTATCTAGAAGCACTCAACATGCCTTCTGGCATGCTAGTCCTTCCTCCTGCCTAAGACAATGTCTCTAGTTGTTCGCAAACATAGCCTGTCATTATGTTTCATGCTGAGAGATACCAAGTGATGTTGAACGTATGGGTAAACCTGGGCGCTCTGTCCCACTTCCGGTCTGGTCCTCGGGTGAGGAGCAGTGGGCCTCCGCCCACCTACTGACTTCCCCTGTAGATGAGAAAGCTTGTTGTTTGAGCTGGTGAGATCCATTGGCTTTACTTCAACAATCTTTCACTAGTGCATTCAAGCAGTCTGAAAGTTGAAAGTCAGTGATGTAGGCGCCCATGCGCAGTCCAGTTCATGGCGAATGGAGCCAATAGGGCAAAGGGGCAACTGAACTAAGTCAAGTAGGAGCTAAAAGAAAAATAATAAACACTAGGATGATGAAATGGGATGATGTCCTAATGGTAGTAGGAAGGGTACTTTTTTGTAATTAGCTTGAAAAAGGAAACCCCTCATTCTCACCCCTCTTTCCGTGTTGTGCCCCTAATCAGCATTTCGTTTATTTGTTTTTATTAACTTTGGGTCTGTGTTTTTCTTCCACACGAATGTCAAACAAGGGGTGGTCCCAACTAGATACTCTTCTGACCTTGGACAATAAGTACAAGTTAGAGCATCATTTATGGAGGAAACCTGGCCATGCGCATGATTAGGTTGACTGTAAATCAGGGCTATGAAATATGTAAGGTGGCAAGGGGCTCTCTTTTTTGTGTGGGGGGGCTGACTCTGGAGGGTGAGTGGGGCCAATCAGTACAATATGTAGAGTCAACGGCTACCCCTTTCATAGACGCACAGGAGGTGCACCTAAACTACAATGAGGCTAGATTAGAATAGGCTAGCCCGGATATCACAGGGAGGTGGCTATATCATCAAACAAAAGTTTAATTGTAGACTAAATGAACATTTAAAAAACATGCAGAAACCTATAAAACACAGATAGTTTAGAGTACAAGTGAAAACAAGGAATACATTTGTGAGTTAGTAACAAAAAGGTGCAATTTCATGTACTGCTGCATGGGTAGCGGAACGTAATCATTGTCAATGATTACGTACCGCTACCCATGCAGCAGTACAATTAAACTTTGTTTTATGATATATATATTGTATTGATGTAAATCAGGGCTGGAATTCTATAAACATGAGCCATGCAACATCTGCTATCCTTAATGCTTAAAACGCTCTTTTCTTCAGAATCCTAGGGACTAGAGCTAGGCCCCAGGGGAGAGACTAATTGTAAGTAGGGGTATTAAGACATTAATCCACCATCCTATGGAGTAGACACATCCATTTCTATACTACAGGGCAGAATGACATTTATTTTTTGGCTGTCCACTGATGTGTTAACAGAACTACTGCTGGATCCTTATAACCTCCATTATGTACGATTTCAAGGATTGGATGGCTGAGAAAAAGATAGGGTTGATGCTTTTACAAGAGAACCAACTGTGAAAGCATACCCATAGTCTAGCATCATTGTTCCTGGTGGAAAGTCTCCTGGACATCTGGCTAGCCTCTACTACTTCCTCGGACAACCTTGCCTTTCAATCTCCTAGTGCCATGTTTGTGCTACGGACTTGTGAGAGAGGCTTGGGTTGGAAGGAGGGGTTGGTACCCAGTAGGGTGATTCAGATGTCGAATTCATTAGAATGGTGAACCGGGATGATCGCCCCCCATATAGTCGCCAAGCTCAAGAAGGCCTTCTGAATTTGTCGCATACCAATGGTCTTACATGTATAGATAAATGGAGTAAAAAAGAGGCATGTCCCTGCCCTGCATCCTACTATTGCTCTGTCACCCCCCCTCCCCAAAATCAGGATGTTTCTCCTGGGTCCTGTGCCGTCCTCACTTCCCAACCCTTCCTTCTCTGAACTTAGGCTGTCTGGCTTTGCTTACCATCCCAGAACACTGCTCCCTACTGCCACTGCCTGTCAATCTTATAGGCCTGCTCTTTTTATCGGTATCTCCACAGCTCCACCAGAACCTATGACGGCTTTTTCCACTTCATGGCTGAAGTTGGTAAGACTCTTCTCCTTCTGCATTTACTGTTCCTCAGCAGCTCAGTCCCACAGGACTGCAGCGTCCTGAACCACTTTGAATGTGTGGTCGGTTCTTAGTATTCTCCCAGAGTTTGAGCCTCTGGCACTCCCCTGGGGGTTCCATCATTCCTCCCCCTCCCCAACAATCCCATGGTGCCTCCAACTTCAGTAAGCGATCAATACCAGGACACCAATGCAAAGCCATGCTGCAAAGTGAAGATAAATGCCCCATCCCCCTGCTAATCCGTTCAGCTGATTTTGGTTGGACGGCGGAACTCTACCTGAATCGGGACACAAGTGGATTGAGAACGCCCAAAGTGTCTGACCTGATGTGTATGAAGAGTTGCTTATTCGGTTACACCAAAAACCACATAGGATTCAAGGGCGCTCACCCAGGTGAAGACACTGTGCCCGTGAAACATGTACCCATCATAGGAGGGCACAAGCAGAGGACACCTACATGAAACTCGACCTAGGTAGAGGAGAACAAGTACACTCCATGGCCACATCGCCTAAACTGTAAGAAGGAAGAGGTGCAACATCTGTGCCTATACTCTACATTACATTAACATATGAAGCTGTCCCTTAAAACTCACGGTGAGACTTGTTCCAGGTACTGCTAGGAAAGATGTACAGGTGCTACTTGATCAGATGGTACTATTGAACCAGTGGAAGTTCCTGATTGGCTAAGCCCAGTAGTATCGATTAAGGAGAGAAGACATACAAATTGTGCTGATGTATCGACCTTTGCAGCCTCAAGAAAGATATTTTGGTCGAGAGATTCCCAATATTTAGGCACTACTACTGTGTGGTGTTGCAAATCATGTCACAAAATCAGCCGTGTGCAAGTGAAGTTACATACCTTTTCAAAATCCCCCATTACATTGAGGGAGTGTTTCAATTTAACAGAATGTCTTTTTTCAGCCACTTACGGTTTTCAGATAAAAATGCATCACATGTCTGCCCACTGCGGATAATAGTGTATATTTTCAGGATGCTTTAATATAAAACGGAAAACAATGAGATTTTGGAAATGTCTTTGAAGTTTTTATATTAGGTGGGCATCAAAATGAAAATCGCAATTTAATCAGCAGAAAGTTGGCAGCAAATAATGTTTCATTGTTAAGGCTCCTAGCCTGACAAATCACAATCCGTGCCCATCTTTCGTAGGACTCAATGAATGCCATGCCAAATTCATACTCTACTTTCCCAACCAGAACTGCACCAATGCAGTGCAATGCAGTGCTAACTAAAAAAAGGGGCCGGGACCCTTACCGAACAGAGTAGAATCAGGCAACATTGTATGTCAAACAAGCGACAGAGAATGCACCCTCTCCACAGCCTTTTTTATGCAGACCAGTGACAGCTGATGCGAGCACCTGTGCAGACTTGCCGCCTTGACGCCTACTATGCAGCAACACGCAGACTGAATGTCTATGCATATTGCCATGCAAAACTGGCTACTTCAGACATTTTGGAGCATTGCTGATAAACGCACTGTACAACGAAGCATGTTTGTAGGAAACAATGTGTATGTATCACTCATGGGGCTAATGAATAGCCTTGGACTAGGCATATCAAGGTCATTTAGGGGCCATCCTTACCTAGAAAATTGTCATGTGCCATATAATGGTGGCTGCAATGGACCTGTATGTTGACACAACGGTGCAACACTGTTCAGCATGCCTATAAAATGACACTGGACTATGTACACAAAACAAGCACCCATGCGTCATGTACAATGTCCATACCAAGTTTATTTGAGTTTGTATTTATTTTGTTTATATAGCGCTTTACTCAAAAACGATGAACATTTTAACAACTTGATACATATAACAATATAACAGTAGAAGCAAATTACAATTATGAATCAGTCCAACCAAACTGTAAGAAGAGCAATTAAACTGAAGGGAGTAGGGAGAGTAGTGCAGTAGGACTGTGAGGGAGAGGGAGGGGTGAGTAGGAGAAGGAGGGAAAACGGAAGGGGAAAGGGTGAGAGTGGGGTGGTGGGGGAGGGGAGGGAGATGATCAAGGGGAAAAGATAAAGGAAGGAGAGGGAAGCAAGAAGGGGGAAGGGGTTTCAAGGTGGGGATTGGAGAAGGAGAGATTTAAGGCAAGTGCGGAATGAGGAGAAGGTAGGAATAGAGCGGATTGAGAGAGGTAAGTAGTTCCAGTGCAGGGGGGCTAGGGGCTGGAAGGAGTGGAAACGGGAGGGGGCACAAGGGGACGAGGAACAGTGAGAAGGAAGTGGTCAGCAGAACGAAGGGACCCGGAGGGAGTTTAGAAAGAGGAGGAAGGAGAGATAAGGGGGAGCAAGACCATGGAGAGATTTGAAGACCAGGCAGAGAAAGGGAAATTTAAGTTGGGAGTGAAAGGGAAGCCAGCCAAGGGAGGAAAGGGAAACAGAGATGGAGTCATGGGAGGTGAGGAGACAGAGGTACGGACGGCAGAATGGTAGATAGATTTGAGGGGGGCGAGATGAGAAGTAGGTAGTTCAAAGCGTGAGGAGGAGCAGTAGAAGAGGCGTGAGAAGATAAGGGAGGAGATTAAAAGTTTAGTAGCATGGAAAGTGAGAGAGGGGCAGACTTTGCGAATATTGAAGAGGTGGTAGCGATAGGCACGAGAAGTGAGAGAGATATGGTGGGAGAAAGAGAGAGAGGAGTCAAAGTGAATGCCTAGGTTGCATGCATGGGCAAAGATAGGGAGATTAGTAGGAGGAAAGTGAATGAAAGGTGGAGAAGGTGGAGGAGAGGGAGGGGGAAGAGAGTGGAGGGGAAGAATACGACTTCAGTCTTGTCAGTGTTGAGGGAGAGAAAGCGAGAAGACATCTAGTTCTTTATGGCAGTAAGACAGGAAGAGAGTTTCAGGTGGAGGTCAGTAGAGTAGGAAGAGAAGGAAAGGAAGAGCCGAGTATCGTCAGCATAGAAATGGTGGGAAATGCCGAACGAGGAGATAACAGGGGCAAGGAGGGAGGTGTAGAGTGAGAAAAGGAAAGGGCCAAGCACCGAACCTTGGGGTACGCTGTACTCCAGAGGGTGGGTTGGAGAGGACCGGCCACCCCAGGAAACAGTAAAAGAGCGGGAGGAGAGGTAAGAGCATAGCCAGTTAAGAACAGAACCTTTGAATCCAAAGGAGGAAAGAGTGTTGCGACGAAAGGGGTGATCGACCGTGTCGAAGGCAACAGAGAGGTCAAGAAGAATCAGGACAGAGGATTACTTAGAGTGTCGAGCGGAAAGGAGGGAGTTAAGGATGTAGGTAAGGGCAGTTTCAGGAGAGTGTTTAGGACAGAAGCCAGATTGAGAGGGGGGTAGGAGGGAGAGATTGGTGCCACATAGAGAGAAGTTGAGGAGAGAGCCACGGTTCAGAGGGTTTCCAGGTAGGTCGGAAGAAGGAAAGGGGGTAAAGTAGATCAAGGAAGGAAGAGATAGAAGAGGAAAGTGTGGATAGTGCATCATTGGCTGACAGCAAAGAGAAATCTTGGAGAGAGGGGAGAGAAGAAGAGCACGTGTCGAGAAAGAGTGAGGGATCAAAGTTGCGAAGGTCACGCTGTGAAAAGATGGAAGGAGAGGGCATAGTAGAGGAAGGATGTGGAAGGGGAGTAAGGGAGAAGGAGAGTAAAGCATGATCAGAGAGATAGAGAGGAAGAGTAGAGACATGGGAAGAGGGGTAGGAAGAGTTGAAGATGAGGTTTAGAGTGGAGCCAGAGGAATGAGTAGGAGAAGAAGGAAGAGGGGAAAGGAGGTAGGAGTCAAGGATGGAGAAAAGGGGTGAGGAATGAGGGGGAGAAGGGAGGTGAAGATTAAAGTCGCCGAGTACAGTTAGAGGAGAGGGGGAGGGAGAGATGAGTGAAAGGAAGTGATCGAGGTCTTCATAGAAGGAAGAAAGAGGGCCAGGGGGTCGATAGATGATTAGAAAGGAGATGGGGTGAGGAGAGGAGAAAGATTTGTAAAGCAATTCGAAGGAAGGAAGAGATGGTGAGGCGGTAGAGGAGAGGTATTTAGGCTGGAAGAGGAGGCCAATACCTCTGCCATGGCCAGTAGCACGAGAGATATGAGAGAAGGACGACAAGGTGGTGGTTAGGGAAACAGGGACAGTAGTGTTGTGGGGGGGGATCCAGGTTTCAGTTAGACATAGGAAATGAAGGTTGAGACGAAAGAGCATGTCTAAAGCGGCGGCGGTCTTATTGCAGATGGATCTGGCGTTCCAGAGAGCAATGTTCATGAGGCTGGAGGGATGAGCAGTGGGGGGGGGGGGTAAAGACGATTAGGACGTGAGAGAGGGTAGGTGTAGGACAGGAAGAGTGGGGGAGGGGATTGAAGAGGGGACTGGGCATGAGGAGGAGGAAAAAGGAGAGAAAGGGGAAGGTGGGATTAGGGAAAGAGGGGGGGGAAGGGAAGTGAGGGTGGTGATAAAGAGTTTTGGTAGAACGCATAAGAGAGGGATCAGGTGAGAAGAGGAGCTGAGATGATCCGCCGCTGTTGAGTCTTATGATGGTGAGAACAGGGACCAAAGTAGCAGATCCTAGCAGAGCCTGCACTGGTGTAGGAGTGGGAGGAGGCTCAGCCGCAGAGGCAGTTAGGTAGGTAGTAGGCAGAGAGTCAGGGCGTGCAAGATCAGGAGCAGGCAGCGAGAATTGGTTGGGCTTAAGCTGGGAAGGAGGTGGGAAGAGAGAGGGTCAGCTGCAGAGACTGTATGGTAGGTGGCAGGCAAGGAGGGGTAGGGCAGGAGCTGGAGTAATTTGCGCATGCCTGGTTGAACCCGGTAGGAGCGGGTAGGGGTTTGGCGGCAGGGAAAAGGCACGAGCTAGGCAGGGTAGGATTTGGGGCCGTGAATGTGGTTTTGAATGATCATGCTTTGATGAGGAAGCGGGAGGAGGCCCAGCAGCAGGGGCTCTACAGCAGGTGGTTGGCTGGACCTGCGTTGAAGAGGAAGCGTGATGAGGCCAAGGGGATAATGGATGGTAGGTGGATGGCAACTGTTTGGCAAGTCGGCAGGTTGCCAACTGTTTGCAAGTGCCCAGTGGTAGGCAAGGTTGGCAGGCAGGCAGGTGGTTGGCAAGGTCCTCATCAACGTGGCTGAACCCACGCAGATGAGGAAGTGGGAGGAGGCCCAGCAGCAGTATCAGTACGGCGGGTGGCAGGCACGGAGCCAGGCAGGGCCAGAACAGGAGCCCTGGGCCAAACCTGCGCCGATGAGGAAGCGGGAGGAGGAGGACCAGCAGCTGTCCCGACCCAGGACCAGGATGGTGGAGAGGGTCGACGGGTGACTCAGTCCGTGGAGGAGGGCCGGGAGCTTCACCACAGTCCAGAGCGCCGCCGATGTGGCTGTGGGCAGCGGCCCAGCCGAGGAGTCAAGACAGGAGCGGGGCACAGGAAGCAGCCGCGGGGCCAAGCTGGGAATAGCCGACGTGGGATCCGCACTGGCGCTGACGTGGGCAGAGGCTCTGTCGCAGGCAGCAGAAGAGTCAAGGCTGGACCAGGGTGTAGGATGAAGCAGCACCTGCCGTTGCCAGATGGAAGCCCCGAGCAATCAAGCCTGGACCGGGGTGCGGGAAGCAGCGTCTCCCAGCACAGCGAGATGGAAGCCCCGAGCAGCAGAGGTGGCAGGAAGACACCGAAGTCCGGAGAGCCCGCGCAGGCCTGTGTAGGATGCAGCGGTACCCGCCGTTACCAGATGGAAGCCCCAGGCAGTCAAGAGTGGACCGGGTGCAGGCAGTAGCGGCTCCCGCCACTGCAGATGGAAACTCCGGGCAGTAAAGGCGGGCAGGGTGCCACTGTAGTCCGGAGAGCCCGTGTAGGCCACTGAGCGGGAAGAGGCCGCACAGGGGGGCCAAACTGGAAACTGCTGATGGGTGGTCTGCAGTGGCGTGGACGCAAGTAGCGGACCAGTCACTGAGCCCCGACTGGGCAGGCGAGCTAGAAACGACGGTTCTCGCCGTAGCTCACAGGACACAGAAGACCAGAGGACGGGCAGGCACAAGGGACCGGAATGGTCTCGCCAACAACGGAGCAGGAAGAGGCCTCACCGAGGAGCCGAGCCAGGTCCAGATGAAGGGAGGTCCGATTCTGGATGAAATCTCTGTCGGAGGGGCCCCTGGGCTCATGGAGCAGGACCGGAGACAGGTAGGATGAAAAATTGCTGTTTTTATTGAATTATTTTATGAATGATTCAGCCTGAATTGAGGAGGCTCCAGTCAGGCAGGAGAGCTTCTGCACCCCCTGCTGGTAGTGTTTCGATAAAGTTTATGTTTATCGAGCAATGTTACCCGAGCAAGGGAGGCATTACCAAGCCAGGTAATGGCCCGGGGGCAGCAATTAAAAGCCCAAGCAAAGCGAGGGCTTTAACGGAAGCCCCAGGGCATTAGGCATTCTCCTGCTCTGAGGAGGCTCAGAGCAGGGGCTTTGCTGTGTGATAACGCCCCAGTTCTGAGCCTCCTCCTTGGCTGGGGGGGCGTCTAAGCCACGCCCCCACTAGGTACTAATAATTGATATTAGTGAAGTGCCTTTCTACCATTGTTATGATTTTGAAGTTCCTTTGGATGTATGGGCATTCTGAAGACAGTAGCATGAACATGCATTAAAATGAACAGAGCAATTACATTGAATACCATAGAAGGTATAATTAGTCTTCAGGCGCAGAGTGGTTTGCCATGTCATTGATTGTGGTTGAAATGAGGTCTAAACTTCATAGGAACCTTGGACACAATGCAGGAGGAATATAAATGATGATGATGTCCTTGTCCACTGCATATCCAAATGGATAGAATTCCATTTTGTCAGCAGCATTATGCAGCTACCACAATTGACGCACTAGAATGTATCTTTGGTCAAGCAGGCTATCCACATGCATTAATCACAGATGACAATGCACAGGTGACCCCTACGGAAATAACATATAAAAAGAAAAAATGCATCAAACACAGCAGACCGGCAAATGGCCAATGCTTCATAGGACACAACAGGATACCAATGCCACATAGGACAATACATAGTAGACATGTTTCAGGTTGCTAATTTTCTTTTTCAAGATGGGAGGGGTTTTGAGGTTTCTTTCCCAACATGTTCTCCGATGGCCTCGCCTTTGGTTCCACAACATATTCTCTGTATTCAACACACATATCTATGTAAAGCATGTATGTCAGGGTCTTGGGTAGCTGTTTAGGCCTGCATGTGTTAGGCCTGGCCAATGGAGGCAGCTAGGGCTGGGTTTATACCTTTATTATTAAAGGTAATATCCATTGGAGGTGTTGTCATCCTTTTATTGGAGTCCATGAGAAAGGATGGCTGCAGTAACAACCTCCATCTCCACCTCTCCTTCATTCATCATGCCACTACCCCAACATGCTCTCTATCCCTTCTTAGAATGCCTCGCCTTGATATTCTACATTAACTGTATATTCTAAAATGAACTTATTTCCAACACATCTCCTTCCCTTTATCTAATGGTAAACGTAGATTTGTTTTCCTTCAGCTCATTTTTATAAGAGGAGAACACACAAAACAACACTTTTCACAAACAACCTATAACTGGAAATTGTAAACATATATACAGAAACAAATATAAATATACAAATGAGCAAATATTGGAACTAATCAAGATACCTTAGAATCTTCATTTCACCTTCACCACTCTCTCTTTGTTCCACACTTCACCACTGTCCAACCTCAAAGCATTGCCATAATATTAAATTTTCAGATGAATATCTAGATTCACACTTTCTTCCTTTCCTTACCAACTTAATTGTTACCTTGTCTCCTGGCGTCACTTCTTCTCCCAAACTTGTGATCATATCCTACTTTGGGCAATTCTCCACTCCTGATTTTGTTTCCAACATCATCTACCTCACAATCCATGATGATCTCAACCATCCAGGTGTCATGAACCTATTGGGTTTGCAACCCTCAAAACCTCAAGTGGTGAAACACCAGTAATTCCATGAGGAATAATCCTATATTGGAACACTCTGCTCATCAACGGCCTCTGCCAATTTTCATTACTAGTGATTGATATTCTTATTCCATCCATTATCATCCTATTGAATTTCTCCACACATTCATTGCATTGGGGATGATACAGAGCTATTCTGTGATGTTTTATCTCCCACCTCATTCAACCACACCTGGAGCTCACACAGAACAAATTGAAGATCATTGTCATGCAACAAATTAGATGGAAACCCTCATCTCCAAAACACAACCTCTAAAAATGTTCTTATGCTTTTGGACATGACATCTCTCACCACTTCCACTTCTGGCCACTTAGAAAGTAAATCCATCACCACTATGATATAAGTATCTTGCACACCAGCAGAATGTAATGGACCCAACAAATCAATGGCAATTGTCTCCCACGGCACGCCAGGCACCTTCACCACTACCATGGGTGGCACTTTGGTTTCTAGCACTTTATCACTACCTCTGTATTCTGAACACTAATTTCTCAAAGAATTCATCCATTTCTGGCCACCAAGAATCTGTCCTTATAACTGCTTTAGTCCTAGAAATTCCCATATGTCCTTCATGTCCCAAACATACTACTGTTTCTTTAATTTCATAAGGAATCAACAGTCTTTGTCCCCTACACACATATTCAGACTGTACTTTCAGCTCACCCTTCACCCTTTTATACTTGCGTTCACACTTAAACTTGACATGTTCCTCATCTGCATCCCTCCATTACCCGCTTCTTTACTTCTTGATAAATCTCATCTCGTAAAAGGGTCTCTTGCAAATTCTCTTCTTTTAAGCTCTCTTCCACTACAAAACTCTCGAACATCATCTTCTACTATAAAATCTCCTGCACCCTCTCCCTCCTCAACGTGATTCCTGAATAAACTATCAGCCACAACATTGTCCTTACATGACACATGCTCAACAACAAAGTCTAATCCTTTTAATCTCGTCATCTACTTAACAATTCTTCTCGATACACCATCCAATCTTATTTTATTGAAAACTGTTATCAACAGTTTGTGATCTGTTCTTACCACAGTCTACTGTGCAGAACTTGGTGATGGCTCACACTACTGAAAGGGCCTCTTGCTCTATCACTAAATACTGCGTCTCTACAACCTTTAGAATTCTAGACACAAATGCCACTGTGTTGAAGTTGTTCCCCGCCACTTGCATCAATACTGCACCCAATTCAGCATCAGTGTACACAATGGTGTTTAAGTCATCTCTGTAGCCCTTCAATATGGATGCATTCATTATTTCATCCCCCCAATTAACATTCAGACCAAACAAACTGCACCTTTTCTGGTGAGCTTGCTCATTTTGTTGGTCTTGCTAGAAACATCTTTGATAAACTTAGAATAGTATTCTATTAAACCTATAAAAGAAAAACCCTTCACTTTGTTCCTAGGTTTTCTCATTTCTGATATCACTTTGATCCCTACTTTTGGATCTCACACCATCCTCAGATACATTTGATCCCACATAATCAACATGTGACTCCCTGAACCTGCACTTCTCCAACCTCAATGTAAGTCCTGCCTTTCCTAGTCTTATTAGGACTTCCCTACAAATCAATACATCATCCTGATAAACACTTCACTCCCTTAACTCCCCCCAGGACAGATTCAGGCCAAAGAAACTGCACTTTTTCTGGTGAGCTTTCTCATTTTGTTGGTCTTACTAGAAAGATCTTTGATAAACTTAGAATAGTATTCTATTAAACCTAGAAAAGAAAAACCCTTTACTTTGTTCGTAGGTTTTTTCATTTCTGATATCACTTTGATCACACTACTTTTGGATCTCACATCATCCTCAGATACATTTGATCCCACATAATCAACATGTGACTCCCTAAACTTCCTCTTCTCCAACCTCAATGTAAGTCCTGCCTTTCCTAGTCTTATTAGTACTTCCCTACAAATCAATATATCATCCTGATAAATACTTCATTCCCTTAACCTCCCCCAGGACCTTGTGCATCACCTTCTGAAATACACTTGCACCAGAGATTAAACCGAGAGGTGTCCTTGCACATCTGAACATACTAATGTGCATTATAAAGGTAGCGATGTCAGCTGATGCAGGATCCAACCTGATTTGATAAGCTAACCTCAAATCTAAAAGAGAAAACATTTTCACCCCCGACAATTCAGTAATGAGCTCATCAATTTTTCGGCGAGGAAAGCTTTCTGCCACCACATTACGATTAACCTCCCTCAGCTCTATGCAAATCCTTACTGCTCCACCACCCTTTCGCACAATTACTATGACACTAACCCGATTCAGATGCATCTGTGGACTCAATCACGCTTTCATTCAGCATATGCTGTAGCTCAATTTCTATGTTCCTTGTAAAAGCCAGAGGAACTGTGTGTAGCTTAGCTATTGTGGGAACTGTTCCCTTTTTCAATTTAATCTTGTGAACTCCTTCAAACACATGGTACCCACTTCTTTACATCACTGTCTATCCCATTCGACACAGTATCAACCTGTTCTTTCAAATTAGGATCAAGCTTTATTCCTAATGCTGCCCCACACCCCCAAGACAACAGATTCCCTCCAACACTGGTTACGAACACCCTACCAGTGAGGCATTTCCCTTGAAATTCTTTTTTGCCATCATTTCCCCTACAATTCATTAGGCTTCTCTCCGTAAGCATTGGCTTTAACAGTGGCTTCTTGAAGAACACAGCATCCCATCTTAGATTCCCATGTCTCTTTCACTGTAAGTGTATAGTATGCACCACTATCAATTAGCATCAACATCTCCACTCCATCCACTTCAATTGTAGACCAAGGTTTTTCACACTAACTGCCTAGAATAAAGTCACTACCTCCAATCCCTCATACACTTAGTCAACATCCTCTTGAGAAGTTTTCCTTCACACCTCCACTCCAAGACAAACTTAATCTACAACATTTCACTAAATGACCTCTCTTCCCGCACAACCCGTTAACATTTTCTGTACACTCCTTGTCCATGGCAAAAGGTTTTCTCCCAGACCTACAACACCTTAATATGTTAGTTAGGCAGTTGACCAATCTGCCGATCACTTCCTCCACTTCTCCTGCTGCCATTATTTCTCCATTCCTTTGTTCTCCAATCGGCCTCCCTCCTTGCAGATGCAGCAAGACATTTTGCCTCCCTCTTTTCGACTGCATTACTCTCTCCAGTAACCTTATCTTCTTCCTTGTTGAGTTCTTTAATGTAAGATGCTCTATGTTCTACTTGGCTATCTCAATCAACCTATCCAAATTGGGATCGTTTTCTTTCCACAAGTCTTCCTGTACATAATCATTGGCACACTTTATCATAAGTTAGTCCCTAAGAGGTTCTTCCTGATAGCAGCCAAATTGACATTTGGTGGCATTACACAGGTGGCACGTGTGTGGCCTCAAGTAACACTAAACAAAAGTTTTGTGGGTTGAGGAGAAACATTTCTATGAGCAATCTGCTTAAAGAGGTTGGGTATAGACACAGATAATTGCTTTAAATTTAGGTGCAATTGGACACAGCACAGGTCCACTCCTGTCCAATGCTGAGAAAGAGACTGGTGGTTGGGTGGTGTGAGGACCATTGTGGAAAGTTGAAATCAAATGCAATATCTGCTGCTTGGCAACAGGCTCCATTACCATTCCTCGAGAAAACCCATAAGTATGGAGGCACGGGGACAGGAGTTAAAAGTACATTGCGGTTGTGCTGTTAGTCACTATCTGCACACTTTCCCATTATCCGTAAGAAAACTGCACAAAGCAAGACATATTGCCATCTATCAATTCCAAGATGTTGATGATGTTGCTATCTAAGCCCTTTTGCTTCAATATCCATCCCCCATGGACGATTTTGGACTTGAGATCAGATTCTCATCCTGCCTACAATGGTAATTTGCACCTCGGGACTTGTGAAAGATCATTCCTTTAATAGGTGTGCTTTCTTCCATCAGTTGATCAATTGGATGACGTCTGTGTAATTACTACTGGATCTTCACCAAATTAATCTCCCCCATCCCCGAGCCATTTTTGGAATGGTATCATGTGGTTACAGGAAGCTACCATACCCAATAGATTCATCAGTTTTCAAAAATATCTGGTTAAGTGTTGCCAGGAAGGCGTGTATCTTTTCTTGTGATGAAAATGGCAATCTGTATATGCGTACTGGGAGTATATCATGGACCCCAAGAGTTTATTTTTGGATTGTGTTGGATTTAGAGTGGACTTTGAGACATTCATCATGAACCCTAACGGTTGCAGCATTTGGATTGTGTGCTGTGGGTGCATGTTGCACTGTTCCCAGTTATCTTATCACCCAGTCATCTAGTTAAAGATACACATGCACTGTTTGTTTGCGCAGCTGTGCCACCACTACAGACAACGCCTTTGTGAACAGCCAAAGTGTTGATGCTATGCTAAAAGGCACAATACTCTGGACAGAGTAAAGTGCACCTATGCGTGTACATGCTTTATTATCACAAAAACCTGCCATAGGAGCAACCAGATGCGGTATAATGTTTAAAGAAGGGTTCTAAAAAAGTGTACATCTAAAATATGGTGTGGGGTGCCGCCTGTATCTTAGGACATGGACTGATTCTCCCTAAATTAGAGCTAGGCTTTTGTGAGGAGTCCTATGTCTTTTTTTTTTAAGAGCAGTGTTTTAACCCTGTTCTGAACTAAAGTGTCAGAGCTTTTCTAATTGACACTGTAATGTTGTTTCAATTGGCTGAGGCACAGCATGAGTGTGACAGAATGGAATCTGGCAAGGGGGAAAAATACCTCCTTTATTAATATAAAATGAAAATGATGCAGGTAATTCGGTTTCGGAAAGGGGAATCTGTTAATCAGACACCCCCCCTTTCAGATAGCTGCAAGTTAAAAATGTAAAGCATCTATGTACCCTTGCTGCACTGGTCTCCTGACATTTACATCCCCAGCTCTCCAGTAACGGAGGGCAGGTTCAAAGGCCTTACAGCTGCTGTTACCCAAAGTCATTGAAGCCATGGGAAGCATTTTAACTGCTGCACCTCCAAACTAAAATGTAAGAACTGCTGCCTTATCAGTCTGGTGGCTGGATAATCTCTAAGAAAAAGACATACCTGGTTATGGTATGGTGACTGATAAGAGCCCACAATTACTAAAGCCACCCAAATTAGATATCATGGAAGTGTGAACCCTGTGAGTCGAAGTTAGTGATATATATTCATGGAATGCCTGGCAGTCTCCACTGCTCCCAGTGCCACAATAGCCAGGATGAGCCCCTTCTTTGACTAAGGTTAACACCTCCTCTAAGGGCACAAAAACGCTTGCCAGGCGATATCCTGGAAACCTGCTTCTAAGTGGCACTCATAACAAAGGCACACCTCATCCTAGACTTGCTGCACTATGGCAGGCATTTAACTCTGCCCCTTTCCCATGTCTGCTGAGTTCATTCACCAGAGAAGGAAAGGTGGACCTGACAAGGGGTTCCACCAACTACCTTGATTTTCTGTTGGGGTTCTCCCTCCATTTCCTGCAGGACAAGGCATTCTGGGTATCATGTACTATCGTAAGGGTCACTTGTCACAACAGGGAATGGACCCCTTACAATATGCTGGCTTTTGTCCAATAATCAGACAACTGGCCTTTATAAAGAAGAGGTCTCCCACTCCTTCTTTGATTCACTGTTAGACGTTCAAGATGACAAGACAAATTCAGTGGGCATCTATTGGGAGTGCGATCCATCCCAAAGTCTTCTAACAGTTAGTTGAAGATATAAGGCATTGAAGGCAGAGGAAACTCTATCCCCTAAGGATACCCTGGGGACAGTGGGGTTGAACTGCTGTAGACGAAGGCCTGCCAACTGTACTGGAAACAGGTTCCCCCTTTTAGGTTGGGACTCTGAGCAACCAGAGAGCACAGAGAAGCTGGAATCCTTTGCTTAGTTTTGAACCACTTTTAACCAACAGGATCTACATTTCTTTTGGCAGTTCATGACTGCAAACTGCTCGTCTGAATCTTTGAACCGGCTCAACACCAGTAGCACTCATCGCTGCCTCAGCTCCACACCGTTTCACCATTGTGGAAACCTTCGATTAGCCACATCTTCAAGCAATGCAGTGGACCAACAGGCCTTCGACCCGAATGGCTGGAAGCCATCATGCCACACACCAACTCGCCTAGCGATATAAAACTGTTAGACCCTTCAAACTGCATCACCTGGAATGCAGGATGCAACCATACAGAGCAAAGTCTCATAGCAGACATGCAGCAAACTGAAACCACTTTGATCGCAAAGATGCAGAGAAACCCAGTTAGAACTTTCAAACCACCTAAGACCAAGAATAAGGTGCCGTCGTGGAGCCCTTTCCCCAGGTTCTTTTTTGGACAATAGTGACTTTAAGCCCCCTTTTCATGAAATCAATATTGTTTGAACAGTGACATTGCTGCAACTGCTTGCGTGATCAACCCAGCTCAAGCACCCAGATTGCTATTCTGCACCAATTCTGCATTTACTGTGCACTCTCGATACAGGGCTGGCTTTTTGTTAATGTTTTTAGTTGATGGCATTTCAATTGGTTAAAGAATGCATTAGTCACTGTATTCTTATTTCTGGTGCTTGTAGCTACTTAGATTCACATGCTGTGCATATAGTCCAACATCTAGTGGTAATTGTGGCGTATTGCATCTTTCTTTCAAAGATCGAAAAGGGACATCTACCCTATACCCTAATGTGATGTGCAGTGTACCCAAAACCACATTGAGGTCCCACTGGTTGTTTTTGTTCTGCTGTGAGGGAGCCTTATATAATGCATGAATGCAGAAGAAGGTGTAAGATGTCCATGTTCCTTCTACTCCAAGTGGGGAGGATGGGTGGGCGCATGTGAATCTAAGCAGATACAAGCACCAGAAACACAATTATGGTGAGTAACAAATGTCTGCTGATGCTTGTGAATCTGCTTAGATTCACATGCTGTGCATACACTAGCAAGCAGTACAAGGAGATTGTGGGGGCTTGGGGGGGGGGTGTGAAGGAACAGTAGCAAATAGATTTCTTATTACCGCTTGTCTCACCTGAGAATCAGACTTAGAGTGTGTGTCTAAGCAATAATGTTGCGAGAAAGTGTGAACAGAACGCCAGTTAGCTGTTCTGCAAATAGAATCAAGAGGACAACTTGCAATAAAGGCTATAGTAGCTCCTGTACCTTGAGTAGAAAGGGTAAATCTCTTTTGGCAAGAGAGTAACACAGTGTGATGCATTTAACAATCCATTTAGATATGGCTGACTTAGAGACAGGGTGCTCTTCTCTACCTGCAGTAACGGAAACAAAGAATTTGTTTGCCTTTCTTAGTGGTTTAGTTCATCAAGTTAATACACCACTGCTCTCCTAACATCTAAAGTATGGAGGCTTCCTTCAGCTGAGTTTGTGGGATCCTTAAAGAAAGTTGGAAGTTCGATCGATTGGTTCACATGGAACTTAAAAATCAATTTAGGTGCAAAGCATGGGTATTTGCGTAGTACCACTTTGTCTTTATGAGTGGTAAATGGGTCTTGAAGTGAGAGAGCCTGCAGTTCACCAATTCTCCTGTTAGAGGCAATAGCCACCAGAGAAGCAGTCTTATAGGTGAGAGCCTTAAGACCAACCTTATGCATTCGCTCAAAAGGAGGTCCGATTGGTCATGTAAGAACATTCAATTACCAGCCGGGTGTTGGGTTAGAAATAGGCGGGTGAAGTATTTTTACCCCATCCATGAATGCCTTAATTACTGGGATTTTCAACCAGGAAACTTTGCTCTGCGATGTGGTGTTACGAGAGAGGGCAGCAAGGTGAACCTCAAGTGAATTGAAAACAAGTCCTGAATCTAAAAGGAGCGTTAGATAAAGGACTATATCTTTAGGCGAATAGTCTATAGGATTGATGTTTTTAGCATTGCACTAAATGACAAAACGTTTCCATTTACTGGAGTAACAATGTCTGGTGTTAGGCTTGCGTGCTTCTCTAAGAACGTCCATGCATCTTTGATGTAGTTGGAGGTGCCCAAACTCTGACGTCAGGAGCCAAGCTGCTAAATTGAGTGTTTTGGGGAACGGGTGTAATGTCTTACCTAGGCGGAGGTAGTTAACTAGTTTTGCAACAGTTAGACCAAAAGATACAATTAGTCTGATATAGGTCAAAGTACAAAATATTCATTTATTTAAAGGTCAATTAATTGACTTAAAAGACATTTCAGGATGTCAATATAGTAGTAAACATACTAAAACACCATCCTAATAGTGACAAGATGTCATCTTGAATAGAGACACGTGTTGATTTAATAAACACAACAGATTTTTAAGCAACACAGTTGCTACTTTTCTGTTGACATACTCTGAGGATGAGTCTAATTTTTCAATCTAGCTACTCAATATACTAGAGCTTAGGACTCAACACGTTTCTGTTCTCGCAGGTTGGTGTTGGAACATTCGTCAGGAGAATGGTCACATTAGTTGTGATGACTTTAAAACAAACATATCGTCAATTTTACACAATTCACAAAGGGCGAAAGTTGGGTGATTTTCTTAATATGGTGTAACTGTTGGAAAACAAAAAAAAAGAAAATGACAAAAAAGGGAAGCTTTAGATGCTAATTTTACTTGTCTAGATTATTCTCATTATATTAATACTCAGATAGGTAAATAAATTACCTGTTTGAGCGCAAGGTTAGCCTCTCGTGGATGTTGTCCCTTTATACATTAGGACTATTCATCTTGGGTCAGTAGTGGCCGTCTGTGCCGGTTTAGCAACCTGGGGAGGAGTGTCAAAGAGACTTGTCTTTACTTCACTCGAACCTACTTGGTCATATATCTGCGCATCCTTGAATTATTAACCAGCGATATTAGATTAATATGGGTATTCACATACCTGTTTGTTATCTTTTTTTTCGAATCCCTTGCATGTATTCAGTGGAAGAGATTATGCTTTGTCTATTGGGGTGGAGTCAATTTAGTTTGTGATCTCTAAAGAGGTTAAAAAATGAACATAGAGCAGTATTTTAGGACAGAATGATCTTAATTGCAGCACTTACATAGTATCTATAAACAGTATAGGTATAGGGATTTCACGTTGTTTTACCTTCTTGTGGTTGGTTTTAGAATCGAGGGGTCTTTCAAGAAGATATAGATATCTAGATTTAGATCGGCATGTCCTGGGGTAAGATGTAACCTGTATAGAGGGGGAGATGGATATAAATGCCCTACTCTCTGTATATTGATGGCACTAGCATCTTGGCTAGATAACAGTTAATGACCCGGACAGTTCTTACCTTTTTCTTAGGTATCTTGTTGGTTCTTATCCCAGTTGGGTTTCAAACAAGTAGCTCTGTTATATAAGGTAATGCAGAGCTCCTTATTGCGTGATTTATATTAATGTTCCTATCACGTATCTGAGAAAGAGAGAGAACATCTATGTTGGAGCTAGTGTCGCTAGTAAATCTAGATTAAGATTCTCTTAGAAAGTACTGTATTTTATAAAGCTATTCCGCACGATATGCGAGTTTAGCAGACCTACCTATAGTGGCGAGTACATGGATCTGTGCAACGGTATCACTTCAGTGTTCTAACAGGGCGGCATCCACGGTGCTCTGTCTGTTTCTGTCAGTAGAGAGCAGCATTAAGCGCCATCTTGTGGGGAGCTATAAATGGATTGGTCCTTTCTTTATTTTTAATATGCCAATGGAGAGTGGCGAAATACACCATCTTAAGAAGTGTAACAAAAGCGCCAGCCCTTTATTTATTTTTGGTAGTGTTTATGTATCCACCTTGTCCCGAGATTCAGTAGGTGTAACTTTCAACATAATGTGTGGAATCCCCTGTTGCTGTAACGCTCACCTGACTCCCACGGAGGCGCTGGCCTGGTTGGCGCTGTTGTGACCTCGTCTAAGGTGATGCGCAGGGGTCGGGAGACGGACTGGACCGGGCCCCAAATCTGGCTTGTCTGACTCGCAAAAGTATCCTTCTGTAGGTGAAAAAAGGGGGTTAACTGTCTGCGGGGTAATGCAATCGGCCTCCCACTTACCCCTCTCACCCTCCTCAAAACCCTTCTGTGCTTCCCCGTAGCGTCTCACCTTAGGGTCTGGAAGGACGAGCTCTCCATCCTGCTTCTGATGCAGGGGCGCGTTGGTATCCAGTTACTTCACTGGATTTTCGGATTGGTGGTTTCAGATGCGGGGCGCGTTGGTATCCAGTTACTTCACTGGATTTTCGGATTGGTGAGAACCAAACTTGCTTGGCTTCCAGGTAAGTTTTTGATAAGTGGTTCCCCTTGTGTCCATGCATTAATGTTCTAATGCTAGTGTCTTTTTCCCCATAGGGGCCGGGGTACGGAATGCCGGGGAACAGGCACCGACCCGAGATGAGAGGTGAAATCCTTGTGGAAATCAGGTAAGTCTTTAATGAGCGTCTTGGTAATGTCTTTTCATTCGCTCATTAACGCTGATGTCTTTTTCCCCTTAGGGGCCGGGGTCCGAAAATGCCTGGATGCGGCGCGGACCCGAAACGAAAAGGGAATGACCCAGCAGGTAAGTCTTAACATGGAGATTTAGCTTCCCTTTTCCTTTCTTTCTCTCACCTTCGTTATTGTCTTTTTCTCCCTAGGCGCTGTGGCGCGACTGTGAATCCGGATGGTCGCTGCAGAACATGGAAGCGCCCTGTAAGATGAGTAGAATGAGGCGCTGCAGCGATCGATGTGATGTGCTTTTAAAAATAAATGTCTTCCTTTTCAGGATCGTCGGCGAAATGTCTCCGGGATGCAGATTTAGCAGGTAAGGCCTTTTCCTTCTTCTGTTCTCTTGTTCCCTTCCTTTGCAGGTGATTCAGGATGCTGGCAGGCGTGGCAGAAGTCAGGATGCAGGAGCAGACACGGTGAGCGTCCAGCTGCTAGATGCAGAACAACGCGAAGCACGTGTGGCTGATCGGGTGTGGTTTAAATAGCCTTGGAAGAAGTTCCTAGAATGTGTCCTTCCTCCAATCAGGTATGTATCCTTCCCCGACCACGCCCGGGTGGTAAATGAGTCCCACAGGTAAAGTAGTTCCTTTCAGGCCTCAAGGAGGCCGGGGTTCTGCAGCATGGTCTGCATCAGGTAAGTGCACCCAAACACTTTCATAATGAGCCTGGCGCCTATGGCGCCAGGACTGACGTTTTCTATGAGCCTGGCGCCATAGGCGCCAGGACGCTGTCCAAAGGGCCCCTATAAGGGGTTGCTGGGACCTTCCCCGGGGACTTGATGTCCGCTTTCGGGGACGCAGGGCTTGAGCCGGCTCCCCAGGAGCGGGCATCGTGACAGCACTCCCCCCCCAAGGCCCCTCCCAAGGTTGTTCCCTCCGGGGGTTTTGGTTTGTCTGGGAAGAGTCGGTGGAATTTCCTGACTAATCGAGGTGCATGCACATGGTCACTGGGTTCCCACGACCTCTCCTGAGGTCCGTACCCCTTCCAATCAATTAGGTAGAAAAGCTTTGACCTAAACATTTTTTAATCTAAAATGTTCCTCACTTCGAATTCGGGTTCCCCATCTATTTGTATAGGTTCTGGAGGTTTGAATAGTCGGGTTCCGGGTACCACTGGTTTCAGAAGTGAAACATGAAAAACAGGGTGAATTTGCATATTAGCTGGTAAATCAAGTTTAACAGCTACTGGGTTAATTATTGCCGTAATAGAATAAGGTCCCAGATATTTTGGGTTAAAAGTTCGGGGCCCTTTGAGCGGTAAATGTCTGGTAGCTAACCACACTTGATCCCCAATCTGATACGGAGGTGCTTCACTCCGATGTAGGTCAGCATTCTCCTAGTATTTGCTCTTGGCTTATTGTAAATGCGTGGTTGCCTCTTTGAAGGCTCGGGTAATGGTAGAATGCAGATGTTCTACTGCGGGCACTCCGAGGTTCTGAGGTGAGTCGAGGTTTGAGGTTCGAGGGTGATGTCCAAACAAGGTATAAAAAGGACTATTGCCAGTTCCAGAGTGTACCAAATTATTATATGTGTATTCGGCTATCCAAAGAATGTCTTTCCAGTTGCTTTCAGATTGCTGTAACATACACCGTAAGTACTGCTCAAGGGTCTGATTTGTCCTCTCAGTTTGACCATCGGTCTGAGGGTGGTGACTGGTCGATAATCTTACGTCGATTTGTGCCATTTGACAACATTTGCGCCAGAAGTGGGAAATGAATTGGCTTCCCCGGTCAGAGATTAGTATAGATGGGAATCCATGTAGCCGAACAATATTCGAGGAATTCTTTGGCTAGGACAGAAGCTGAAGGTAAACCTTTCAAAGGAATGAAGTGGGCCATTTTGGAAAACAAATCCACAATTACCAGAATGGTATTGTATCCCGAACAAGGAGGCAGGTCCGTAATAAAATCCATTGATAGCGTGTGCCAGGGTGCTGGCGGTACGTCTAGAGGTTGGAGGAGACCGGCTGGTCTTTTCTTTTGACCTTTATTTTGGGCGCAAACACCACAGGTCATCACAAAAGATTTAACATCTTTTCGCCAAGAGGGCCACCAGAATTGTCGTTTCACCTTTTCTATTGTCTTGGCAATACCGGGGATGTCCCTCTATTAATGTATCATGATAACCAGAAATAACTAGTTCGTGTAAATCCTTGTGTGGCAGGAATAAGCGTCCTTGGTAATAAGGTAAACCATTATCTATGGTAAAGTCTGATCCCTTTTGTATCCAATCCTGTAGGACTGTAGGGTCCAGGAGTTGTTTCACTCTGACTTGAATGTCTTCAAGCGTCTGTAACAAAGTCATGCCTAGAATTCTCTGTTCGGGAATTATTGGTACTGGTTCTGAGTATGTATCAGGTTCTCCCATTCCAATTCGGGATAAGGCGTCTGCTTTGCCGTTCTTGCAGCCAGATCGATAGGTAATCACGAAATCAAATTCAGCGAAAAACAAAGCCCATCGGAGCTGCCGTGATGACTGAGCCTTGGCGGTTTTCAAATACTGTAAATTCCGGTGATCAGTGATCACTGTGATGGTATGTCGAGCGCCAAGCAGGTGATGCCGCCAGGCTTTAAAAGCGGACTTTATGGCTAACAGTTCTTTGTCAGTGATTGCGTAATTAATCTCTGGTGCCGAGAATTTTCTGGACCAAAATGCTACGGGATGCAGTTGGTTGGTTTCGGTATCTCTTTGAGACAGAACTGCTCCCATGGCTAGGCTGGATGTGTCAGTTTCGACGACATATGGGAGATCTGGACGTGGGTTTTTCAATATAGGTGCGGAGGTAAACTTAGCTTTTAAATCCTGGAAGGCCTGCTCGGCTTCATTAGACCATTCAAAACGTTTATTTTTCCTCAAGAGTGCAGTAATGGGTTGTACTATGCGTGAAAATTCCGGGATAAACCTGCGATAGAAATTGGCAAAGCCGAGCATGCTTTGCACCCCTTTTACAGAGCTAGGTGATGGCCATTTGAGGATGGCATCCACTTTTTTTTAGTCCATTGGGACTCCTTTGGGTGTCAGGATGAAACCGAGAAACTCAACTTCTGTGGTATGGAAAACACATTTCTCCAGTTTAGCAAATAGTTTGTGTTGGCGCAGTTTTTCCAGAACTGCCCTAACATGTTTTCTGTGATCAGATTCCGAAGAAGAGTACACTAGAATGTCATCGATATAGACGACAACACAAACATCGATGAGTTCCCGAAGGACATCATTCATGAAGAATTGGAAGGCAGCAGGCGCATTGCACAACCCGAAGGGCATTACCTGGTATTCGAATAATCCATACTTAGTACGGAAGGCGGTTTTCCATTAGTCGCCTTCTTTTACTCGCACCAGATGATATGCCCCCCGGAGGTCTAACTTGGTGTATATGCAAGCGTCCTTTACCTGGTCAAGGAGTTCAGGGATCAGAGGCAGAGGATAACGGTTTTTAACCGTTATCTGATTCAATGCGCAGTAATCGATACAAGTTCTGAGGTCGCCTTCCTTTTTAGGCACGAAGAACAAAGCCGAGGATGCCGGGGACTTTGACGGGCGAATAAAACCATTGGTGAGGTAATGATCCAAATATTGTCTCAGATGCAGGTTCTCAGGTTCGGTAAGGGCATAAATCCTGCTACAAGGGGGTTGTGCACCGGGCACCAGATCGATTTGGCAATGGTACGATCGATGAGGAGGTAACGTGTTGGCCTGTTCCTTTTGGAAGACGTCCTGAAAGTCTTGGTATTCCGGAGGCAATTGCATGGAGGCAGAGGTTACAGATGCTAGATTAATCTTCAGGTTTTCTGGATAACAGGTTTGTGCACTATCCGGGAAGGTTATTCTCTTAGCTCGCCAATCAATTCGAGGATTATGTGTCTCTAACCAAGGAATTCCAAGAATAACCTGAAACTGTGGGGCCTTGATTACATCAAACACAACTGCCTCCCGATGGCTGTCGGGACCAATAAGAGTCACCTCAGTAGTGGAATGCGTTACCGGTCCAGAGGCAATTTCAGTTCCATCTACTGTGGTGATGACGTCTTTGCTGGTTTTAGGACGGAGAGGGAGGTTAATCCTGGAGACCAACTCACGGTCCACATAATTTCCAATAGCCACGCTATCGATGTATGCCTTTATTGCATGCAACTGCTTAGGCTGTTCTGGATCTACGAGAACCATTGGCACTATGAAATGCGAAGTCTGAGAGTTAGTTTTCAAGCTCGGCAAGCGGACCCCTATGCTTGTCGGGCTGAGTCGTTTCCCGAAACAGAGTTTTCAAGGTTTTTATCAGCGGCCCCTACCGCCTTTCGGGGCGGTTTTGCCGGGCAATCTCGTAGAAAGTGTCCTGAGTTCCCACAATAAAGACATAACTTTAATTGCCGCCTCCTTTCACGTTCCTTTTGAGTTAAAGGTCCTCTAACCCCACCAATTTGCATAGGCTCTGAGACATCAACTCCCTTGGGGTTAGCGTGGGTCTTGACCAACACCCGGGTCTGAAACCTGTACCGATCTGCTTTTCTGTTCTGGAGTCTGTGATCCAATTGGACCACTAAGTCTATATATTCTGTGCATTCTCGGGGCGGATTTACAACTTGGGCCAGGACATCTTTAAGTTCTCCACGTAAACCTCGATAAAATAACGTGATTCTCTTATCCTCTGGCCACCCAGTTTCTACAATTAGTCTATTAAAGGTTGCTATGTAGGATAGGAGATCCTGATTGCCCTGTCGCAGGGATAGAAGTTCATCATCCAGAGCCTGCCCCTGAGAGTGTCGAGCAAATAACCTTTCCATGCTTGCTTGAAATCCTTGAAAATCACGGAGAATCGGGTCATCCTGAGTAACCAGTGGAACTGACCAATCGGCAGCGCAGCCGCTGAGATATGACAATACAAAGGCTACTTTGGTCTGATCATTAGGGAAGGCCCCAGGCCTGCATAGGAAGTGCAAACAACACTGATTCATGAATACGGCGAATCGTTTGGGGTCCCCAGCAAAGCGTTCAGGTGGGGCTAGCGGCATGTACTTCGGCCCGTAATTCCCCGAGTAATTGGGCCAACTGATCAGTCTCAGAAGTTTCCATAGCGCCTGGGTGGGAATTTGTAGGAAGGCTTCGCGTTCTGTAACGCTCACCTGACTCCCACGGAGGCGCTGGCCTGGTTCGCGCTGTTGTGACCTCGTCTAAGGTGATGCGCAGGGGTCGGGAGACGGACTGGACCGGGCCCCAAATCTGGCTTGTCTGACTCGCAGAAGTATCCTTCTGTAGGTGAAAATGGGGGGTTAACTGTCTGCGGGGTAATGCAATCGGCCTCCCACTTACCCCTCTCACCCTCCTCAAAACCCTTCTGTGCTTCCCCGTAGCGTCTCACCTTAGGGTCTGGAAGGACGAGCTCTCCATCCTGCTTCTGATGCAGGGGCGCCTTAGTATCCAGTTACTTCACTGGATTTTCGGATTGGTGGTTTCAGATGCGGGGGCGCGTTGGTATCCAGTTACTTCATTGGATTTTCGGATTGGAGAGAACCAAACTTGCTTGGCTTCCAGGTAAGTTTTTGATAAGTGGTTCCCCTTGTGTCCATGCATTAATGTTCTAATGCTAGTGTCTTTTTCCCCATAGGGGCCGGGGTACGGAATGCCGGGGAACAGGCACCGACATGAGATGAGAGGTGAAATCCTTGTGGAAATCAGGTAAGTCTTTAATGAGCGTCTTGGTAATGTCTTTTCATTCGCTCATTAACGCTGACGTCTTTTTCCCCTTAGGGGCCGGGGTCCGAAAATGCCTGGATGCGGCGCGGACCCGAAACGAAAAGGGAATGACCCAGCAGGTAAGTCTTAACATGGAGATTTAGCTTCCCTTTTCCTTTCTTTCTCTCACCTTCGTTATTGTCTTTTTCTACCTAGGCGCTGGGGCGCGACTGTGAATCCGGATGGTCGCTGCAGAACATGGAAGCGCCCTGTAAGATGAGTAGAATGAGGCGCTGCAGCGATCGATGTGATGTGCTTTTAAAAATAAATGTCTTCCTTTTCAGGATCGTCGGCGAAATGTCTACGGGATGCAGATTTAGCAGGTAAGGCCTTTTCCTTCTTCTGTTCTCTTGTTCCATATTCCTTTGGATGTGATTCAGGATGCTGGCAGGCGTGGCAGAAGTCAGGATGCAGGAGCAGACACGGTGAGCGTCCAGCTGCTAGATGCAGAACAACGCAAAGCACGTGTGGCTGATCGGGTGTGGTTTAAATAGCCTTGGAAGAAGTTCCTAGAATGTGTCCTTCCTCCAAAAGTAGTTCCTTTCAGGCCTCAAGGAGGCCGGGGTTCTGCAGCATGGTCTGCATCAGGTAAGTGCACCCAAACACTTTCATAATGAGCCTGGCGCCTATGGCGCCAGGACTGACGTTTTCTATGAGCCTGGCGCCATAGGCACCAGGACGCTGTCCAAAGGGCCCCTATAAGGGGTTGCTGGGACCTTCCCCGGGGACTTGATGTCCGCTTTCGGGGACGCAGGGCCTGAGCCGGCTCCCCAGGAGCGGGCATCGTGACAGTTGCTTACAGAAATATTAGTTCTAGATTTGAGTTGGTTATCCATAGAAAGAGCTTTTTCAATATGTTCTTATTAACTACTAATCGAATACTCGCTATTTTAAAGGGGAATATAGGAAAGTCCTACTTTGGGGTTGTATATTGCGATCTTAAAGACTTCTGTTATATGCAGGCGATAAGAGGTGCTATTAGGTCGTAATAAATTTCTATAGTCTAGTTCTCTTCGTTCGTGCCTATGTACTTAAGACATGTACAGGAGGGTCCTAGAAGAGGCCCTTGGGTCAGGTTATTAGTTTCCAAAGTTAACGTATTTATATTTTTGTATGTGGATGATGGATAGACTTCTAGCTTTAGATATTAACTGTTTCAGGGCACTAGATTGTTAAGAAATAGTAATGTTGATTAGACTATCATGAAGGTGAGGGACAGAAGTATAGTTTATTATTACAGTTTGTACCATTCGACCGCCTCGTTAAGACCTTTTTTATCGCTTTGTGTTAGAAAGATTAGTCTTTGTTCTTTTTCGTGGAGAATTTTCTTCATAACGAGGCTGTCTTTCCCTTTGATAGCCAACAGTATTGTCCATTGAAAATCTTTGTGTCCATGTTTTTTCTCTACGAAGTGTTTAACCATCGGGGCTTAAACCATAGGGTTTAACCAGTAAGTGTCCATCTTTATGAAAGATAGTCAAATCAAGGAATGCAATGACTTCTCGTTCGATGGTCATTGTAAATTGCAGATGGCGATTTTGTTCATTAAGCCATTTTAAGAAAAACTCTGCTTGTTCTCTAGTCCCTTTCCAAATGGCGATAATATCATTGATATATTGTGACCAGCATAAAAGCTGTTTATCGAATGGGTGTGTAGTGTAGATACATTTCTTCTCGAAGAATTCTACATATAGATTAGCTATACTCTGTGCCATAGTAGCCCCCATTGCAGTCCCATTTGTTGGTAGTACCTACCCTGAAATTCAAAGACATTTTGTGTAAGTGTGATCTCTATGCACCAGAGTATAAATGAGGTAGGCACGGGATCTTGATCAATGCGAGTCAACAGAATCTCTTCGATGGCATCAATAGTTTCTCTTTGGGGAATGTTAGTGTAAAGAGAAACTATATCAAAGCTGATCAAATATTGAGTTTCCAGGTCGTAGGGGAGGTTCTCAAATTGTCTAATGACATCTTTAGTGTCTTTAAGATAAGATTTCATACGGGTTACATAGTTCTTAAGGTAATGGTCAGCAAAAATGGAGAGAGGCTCAAGTATTGAGTTTATACCTGCTACTATAGGTCTTCCGCAGGGATTAATGAGGGATTTATGGATCTTTGGAAGGCAATAGAAAGTTGGAGTGGAGGAATCTGTGTTAATGAGAAGAACAAGTTACTTCTTACCTTGTAACGTTCTTTCGACGGGATGTTCCTCCGACGTATTCCTCATCTTAGATATCTCCTTCCAGCTCTGCTGGCCTCGGAAAATTTTTTCTCTCTAGAGGGCGCTGCGCGTCGACGTCCTCCGAGTCGATGTCCCTCGACAGCCGCCGTATCGACGTCGACCTGCCTATAAAGGCCGCGCGCAGCGTCCGTTGCTCAGTTCCGTTTTGTAGCCCACAATAATACTTTCTGGACTAACTAATCACCCTGAAGGAGCATAAGCTGCAACAACAAGGGAAGTAGAACTGCGGGGATGGATGGGAGGGTCGATGAGGAATACGTCGGAGGAACATCCCGTCGAAAGAACGTTACAAGGTAAGAAGTAACTTGTTCTTCGAAGGGATTGTGTCCTCCGACGTATTCCTCATCTTAGATAGGCTCCCATAGCAGTATTCTATTATCGGAGGAGGGAGTACTGACTTCACGCTGTCTTCTATTGATAAATAGAATGCAGTACAGCCCTTCCAAACCTAGTCTCTTGACTGGAGGAGGAATCCAAATTGTAAAAACGTGTAAAGGTATGGACAGACGACCATGTAGCGGCCGCACATATGTCTTTAACTGGCACACCTCTTTTGAGGGCCGATGAAGCTGCAATACCTCTGGTCGAATGAGCCCTAAGGTTTTGAGGGGGCTCTTTCCCTGCCAGTTTATAACATTCCAGAATGGCTAGAATGATCCATCTGGAAATGGTCTGCTTAATTATTGGTAACCCCAGCTTGTGAACTGCGTAACCTACAAACAGCTGGTCTGCCTGTCTTATCCTGGCTAGTCTACTGATGTAAAAACTTAAAGCCCTCCTAGGGTCTAGCCTGTGTAACCTCTCTTCCTCTTTCCCCGGGTGAGGAGGAGGATAGAAAGATGGTAGGGTAATCTTCTGAGTGATATGGAATTCAGAAACCACCTTTGGGAGTAAATTAGGCTTCACTTGCAGGACAACTTTGTCTTTGTGAAATATTGTGTGAGGGGGTTTACAAGAAAGCGCTTGTAATTCGCTCACCCTTCTAGCAGATGTAAGTGCTATTAATAAAACAGTTTTAAGGGTAAGGAATCTTAACGAATAAGAATGGAGAGGTTCGAAAGGTGTACCCATCAGGAAAGTTAGTACTAAGTTAAATCCCATAGGGGAACTTGGAATGGTCTTGGGGGATAAACATTGGTTAACCCCTTTAGAAACTGTATTACCAAGGGTAATTTGAAATAGGATGGTTCTTCCGCAGTACGCTTAAAGATGGATAGCGCTGCGAGATAGCCCTTAATGGTGCCAATTTGAAGGCTTGAATTTGCCAAATATAGTAGGAAGGACAAAACCATTGGTGTACCACATGAAAAAGGGTTGATATTCTGTTCTCTACACCAGCTGCAAAATCTGTTCCAACGGCAGCGGTATAAAGACTTTGTTGCTGGCCTCCTTGCCGAAAGCAACACCTCCATAACATCATCAGGGAGGTCCCAATCCTTGTACCTCAGCCTTTCAGAAGCCAAGCGTGAAGGTTGAGGGTTTTGATGTCTGGATGGAGAACCTGACCTCCCTTCAGTGAGAGTAGGTTCTCTCTGAGTGGAAGTCGAATCGGAGGGCAGATGGACAAGTCTAGAAGGTCCGGGTACCACGTTCTCCTGGCCCAATCTGGGGCAATTAGGATCATGGTTTGCTGGAATCTTCTCAACCTCCTGATCATTTGAGGAATGACAGGGACCGGTGGGAACGCGTACAGAAGCGGAAACTCCCAGTCCACTATGAACGCGTCTCCCAGAGCTCCTCTCGGGGGAAATTCCCTTGAGCAGAACAGGTCGCATTTCCTGTTTAGGCTGGTGGCGAACAGATCTACCTGAGGGGTTCCCCAAAGGGCGAAGATCTCTTGAAGGACTTCCTGAGCTAGCTCCCACTCGTGGGAGACTGTGTTCTGCCTGCTCAGAGCGTCCGCTGTCAAGTTCTTCTCTCCGGCTAGGTGAACTGCCGATAGAGAGATTCCTTCTTGGATTGCCCAAAACCAGAGCTGCATCGCCTCTCTGCACAGGGGTAGTGATCCTACGCCTCCTCTTTTGTTGAGGTAATGCATGGCCACCGTGTTGTCCGTCATTATCAGGACGTTCTTCCCTTGTACAGCTGGCAGGAACGCCTTCAGCGCAAGTCTGATGGCTCTCAGCTCTAACAGGTTGATGTGTAGTCTGGACTCCGATGGAGACCAACGACCGCTGATGGTCAAGTCGTTGGCGTGGGCTCCCCACCCCGTGAGTGAGGCATCCGTGACTACTGTTATCTCCGGCCAGGGTTGCCAAAACTGTTCTCCTTTCAGAATGTTCTCCAGACAGGCCCACCACTGAAGGTCTCGAGCCACCCTGCCGGGAACCTGAAGAAGATCCGTCATTCTCCCTGAGAATTGTGACCACTGAGTCCTCAGAGCCCACTGGAGGGATCTCATTCTCAGGCGAGCCTCTGGCACTAGGAAAATGCAGGATGCCATGAGGCCCAGTAACCTCAAAAAATCGAAGGCTGGGAGACGTTGGGCATGTTGGAACTTGGTAACCATCTGTAGAATATCTTGAGCCGTCACCTCTGGTGGCGAGGCTTTTCCCAGGGAAGTGTCCAGGATCGCTCCTATGAACTGGAGTCTCTGCGATGCTATCATTTGTGACTTCTTTAAATTGAGGGAGAAGCCCAGTCTGTGAAGGAATTGGCACACATGATTTAGCTGGATCTGAGCTTGTTCCGGAGAAACAGCCCTGATCAACCAATCGTCCAGGTAGGGGTAGACGTGAATCCCTTCCCTCCTTAGACTTGCAGCCACTACCGACATTAACTTGGTGAAGACCCTCGGGGCGGAGGTCAGCCCAAATGGCAGCACTCGAAATTGATAGTGAGGGTTGCCAATTGCGAACCTCAGGTATTTCCTGTGTTTGAGATGGATAGGCACATGGAAATAAGCGTCCTGAAGGTCCAGAGATTCCAACCAGTCCTGGAACTGAAGGGCCTGGAGGATCTGAGAAAGAGTGACCATCTTGAATTCGTCTTTTCTGAGGAATTTGTTCAATTCTCGCAAGTCCAAGATGGGTCTCAGTCTTCCGTCTTTCTTTGGAATGAGAAAGTAAGGGGAGTACCAGCCCTTGTTCCTCTCCACTACAGGTACCGGTTCTATGGCACCTTTCTCAAGCAGGTCCAAAATTTCCTGCAAGAGGAGCGGATCTGGAGCTTTCTGAGAGCTGATCCCCAGTGGATGACTCTGAGGTATACGTAGGAAAGGCAGGCAGTAACCTTGGGCAACTGTTTCCAATGCCCAAGCATCTGACGTGATAGCCTGCCATACCGCCAGATGTTGAGTCAACCTGCCTCCTACAGGTGTCCTGTGAGGGAAGTCCTCAGAGTGGTTTTGGGGCGGCTGATGCAGATGCCGATGGTAAAGAGGCACCTGCTGTTGCTGCGGCTTTTGAATATCTACCCCGTCCACCTCGGGTAGTTCTTCTTTGTCCCCTTTGAGCCGGTCGTCCTCTACCTCTTCCGAATGCGGAGTAGAAGCGAAAGGACTTGCCTCTCGCAGAGGTTCCTGTGGGACGAAAAGGAGTCTGACGGATTGCAGCTCCTAGGGATTTTGCTGCTGCTTTTGAAGTTTGCAGTTTCTCTAAACTGTCATCCGCCTTTTTCCCGAACAAAGAAGAGCCATCGAATGGCATGTTCAAGAGCCTGGCTTGCACATCTGGGGCAAAACCAGACTTTCTCAACCAAGCGAATCTCCTGGTTGATGTACTTGCCGCCATTGCTCTGCTGATACTGTCAGCCGAATCAATGCCCGTCTGGAGGGATTCGCACATAGCGTCTTTACCGTCCTGTATAATATTCAGGAACGCATCCCTTTCTTCTCCCTCCGGGATGCAGTCAGCCGCTGTAGAAGCACACTCCCAAAGTGTATGGCTGAACCTAGCAAGGGTGCAAGTAGCATTAACAGATTTTAACGCCATGCTACATGCTGAAAAGACTTTCTTTGCCATAGCATCATATTTTTTATCGTCCCTGTCCTGTGGGACGGTAGGATAAGCCGTCTTGACATCGGTAGAGGATGCTGCCTGTACCACCAGACTTTCTGGGGATGGGTGTTTAGACAAAAACTCCGGGTCTGTAGAAGATACCATGTACTTTGTAGACAGTTTTTTATTTACTGCTGGTACTACATCTGGGGTTTCCCAGTTTGTCATGATCTTCCTCTGAAGAGCTTTATGAAAAGGCACCACAGGATCCTCCTGTGGGCCTTTGTCAAGAATATCTGTGAGGTCATCTTGTTGGAAAGATTGTGAAGGTGCAGACCACCCCATGAACTCTGTGATCCTGGCCATTAAGGCTCTATAGGGGGTTTCAGCATGCTCCCCCGGGTCTGCCCTAGCAAACTCCACCTCAGGGGAAGTGTCTAACCCACTTGCCTCATGTAAGGAATCATGAAGATCCTTTAACCTGCGTTCTTCAGAGGAAAATTCCTCTCTAATTGGGGTTACAGGTCCCTGCAACTCAAATGTGTCTTCCTGTTCAGACAATTCACCCTCTTCCAAAATTGAAGACATAGTTCTCAATTGTTCTGAACTCATAAAGGGAGTATATCCCATTTCCAAGGCAGAGGGTGCCGAACTTGTCATTATCGGCCTCGAAAACGTCGATGTCGTCGACGTCGAAGGCTTCGAGCGTGGCGTCGAAAACAAAGGCGGAGGCCTCGAAGACCTTGACAGAATTGGAATTCTACTCGACAATCTCCAAGCCATCGACGTCGAGGACCTGGGGATAGTCACTGGGTGTGTCGTAACCGTGACTTTACTTGGCGTCGACGCCGGTGTCGAAGCTGGCGTCGAGTCGACAGACCCGTGTGTCGAAGGTCCCTTCGACAACGGCGTCGACATCGACCTCGGCGTTGACGGAACCTTCGAGGAAGGTTTGGAGGTCATAGTCCTACTCGAGGGTTCGAGACGCGCTCGAGAGGTTTCCTTCGCCGGGTACTGCGACTCACAGCGTTTTTGACCTTCGGGTCTTTCGACCAGAGCATCGCTCTCGGCAGTCTTCGAGGGGGTCGAGGCCGCTTTCTCGAAGACGCTCATCATATTTTTGCGGAATTCCTCCCATTCAGCCCGGGAACTAGGTTTCGTGGGGCAAGGGATTCTTTTTGGCGAAACAGAGGAAGAGGAAGACGGAGAAGGGGATCTTCGACGTCTCCTCTTCGAGTGCTTCGATCTCGAGTGATGGGACCCACTCCGAGACCTGGAGCGCGAATGGTGACGAGGAGACGAGTGTCTCGACTTCGTCGACGAAGAAGAAGCTTTAAAAGTCTTACCTTTCTCCAGCTTCCCCCTACGCTCCTTCAGGGCCTTAGCTGTCATGGACATACAGTCCTCGCATTCCGAACAATGGTGTTCAGCTCCCAAACACCACAGACAAACTCTGTGAGGGTCAGTCAACGACATCTTTTTCCCACAATCTCGGCATTTCTTGAAGCCGGATCGAGGAGTTGTCGGTTCCGATGAGGAAGCCATCGATTATGGATCGAATGACTCAAGGTAAATAGGATTAATCTGACTAAGAACTGAGCAACGGTATTCCGAGGCACTGAGTAAGCGCGGAAAAACGGAACTGAGCAACGGACGCTGCGCGTGGCCTTTATAGGCAGGATGACGTCGACGTCGATATGGCGGCTGTCGAGGGACATCGACGCGCAGCGCCCTCTAGAGAGAAAATTTTTTCCGAGGCCAGCAGAGCTGGAAGGAGATATCTAAGATGAGGAATACGTCGGAGGACACAATCCCTTCGAAATTGGCATTCTTGTCTGCTCAGCCATCCTCTTTCTTTGGCTCTGGTTGCTTTTTGTTCAATCATGCTTATAAGTTTGATGGTTGGATCTTCAGTTAATTTTTTATAATACGAGCAGTTGTTAAGTTGGGTAAGACATTCATTGATGTAAGAGGTTTTATCTAGTATCACTATGCCCCCTCCCTTGGCAGCTCTTTTTATAAGGATAGTTTCGTTGTTAGCCAGTGCATTTAGGGCTTCCATTTTGTTTTTGCTAAGGTTGTGAAACATGGGGGTATTTTTCTTTTCTACTTTTTCCACTTCAGCTAGCACTCGGTTTTCAAAAATCTCTGATTCAGGCGAATTAGTATGTGTCGGTGGAGTGAATGCTGAGTTTTTTATTTTAGCCCTGTATGGTTTATAATCAGTTGGTCTTCCATTACTTGAGTTTTGTCTGCGAAGTACTCTATTAAATGGATCTTCCGCATTTGTTTTTGGAATTCACTCCGAAAAAGGAATGGGTCGTGTTTTTTTAGAGATTACGTAGCCCAGACCTTTGTTTAACACTTGCTTTTCGATGGGTGTAGGTTCGTATTTAGAGAGGTTGACTAGCAGCGATTGCAGCTCCTGAGTTGACATTTATCGCCATTCCAGTTCCTCCTGTTGGGGCCTTGGAATAAAAAATTCCTTGATGCATTACCCTGATTGCCCCAACTTCTTTTGTTATATTGCTGGCCTCTGCCTCTTGTGGGAGTTGAAGTAGAGCTCTCAGTGGGTGTATTATTAGGGTCGCTACTATCGTTACTCGAGCTGTAAGACAAATCTAACTCTTCTATTTCTATTTTGTGGGCCGCTGGGCTGTATTGTTGGAGTTTTATAGCTTTCTTGTGTATAGGGGTATGCTTTGTCGTGGCTATATCTGGTTAGATCTTTTTTGAGCCGTTGAATGCGTTCAAGGGTGTTAGTCTGTTTAAAGTCTTTCATTTCCTTTTCTTTTCGATCTAGACGATTTTTTCACATTATCTAAGGAAATTAGTTTCTTTATATCTTCTTCTAACTTTTTTAAGTCAATCTCAATTTTCTGTGATACTTCTTTAGCAGTGTCAATTATTAAGATGAGCCAGTCACGCCCACACCGATTAGCTATATAGCACCTTTGCAGCTTAAATTTAGCATCATCTAAAAAACAGCCGGGGCTCATTGTGGACTGTCAGACCTTGGGGTAACGCTTTCTTTTTCAGATACTCTAGTATTATCTCCCCATGTAGTTCAGTTCTGATAAGTTTTTTCTAAGTTGAATGATCTCATCCTATTCTGTGTTTGGGTCTTGGTTAGTTCCTAATTAGCTATTGTTGATTATTGAAATCGCGCTCATGAAGGCTGTGGCATAATCGTCAATATACCCATGTGTTTTGTCTTTTGTCATGTTCGCTATTTCTTACCGTCAGAAACATATACCAGAAGTCTTTAACATTGCAATACCCAACACTAAAGTAGGACTTTCCTATATTCCCCTTTAGAATAGCAAGTATTCAATTAGTAGTTGATAAGAACATATTAAAAAAGCTCTTTCTATGAATAGTCAACTCAAATCTAGAACTAATATTTCTGTAAGCGACACAGGATTCCACACATTATGTTGAAAGTTCCACCTACTGAATCTCGGGACAAGGTGGATACACAAACACTACCGAAAGTAAAGAAAGGACTGGCGCTTTAATTACACTCCTTAAGATGGTGCATTTCGCCACTCTCCGTTGGCATACTAAAAATAAAGAAAGGGCCAATCCGTTTATAGCTAACCACAAGATGGCGCTATACGCTGCTCTCTACTGACAGTAACAGACAGAGCGCCGTGGATGCCGCCCCCTGTTAGAACTCTGAAGTGATACTGTTGTACAGATCTGTGTACACGCCACTATAGGTAGGTCTGCTAAACTCGCATATCTGTGGAATAGCGTTATGAAATTCAGTACTTTCTAAAAGAATCTTAATCTAGATTTACTAGTGACACTAGCTCCAACATAGATGTTCTCTCTCTTTCTCAGCTATGTCATAGGAACATTAATATACATCACGCAATAAGGAGCTCTGCATTACCTTATATAACCGAGCTACTTGTTTGAAACCCAACCGGGATAAGAACCAACAAGATACCTAAGAAAAAGGTAAGAACTGTCCGGGTCTTTAACTGTTATCTAGCCAAGATGCTAGTGCCATCAATATACAGAGAGTAGGGCATTTATATCCATCTCCCCCTCTATACAGGTTACATCTTACCCCAGGACATGCTGATCTAAATCTAGATATCTATATCTTCTTGAAAGACCCCTCGATTCTAAAACCAACCACAAGAAGGTAAAACAACGTGAAATCCCTATACCTATACTGTTTATAGATACTATGTAAGTGCTGCAATTAAGATCATTCTGTCCTAAAGTACCGCTCTATGTTCATTATTTAACCTCTTTAGAGATTGCGAACTAAATTGACTCCACCCCAACAGACAAAGAATAATCTCTTCCCCTAAATACATGCAAGGGATACGAAAAGATAAACAGGTATGTGAATACCCATATTAATCTAATATCACTGGTTAATAATTCAAGGCTACGCAGATATATGACCAAGTAGGATCGAGTGAAGTAAACACAAGTCTCTTTGACACTCCTCCCCAGGTCGCTAAACAGGCACAGACGGCCGCTACCGACCCAAGATGAATAGTCCTAATGTATAAAGGGACAACATCCCAGGAGACAAACCTTACGCTCAAACAGGTATTTTACTTACCTATCTGAGTATTCTTATAATGAGAATAATCTAGATAAGTAAAATTAGCATCTAAAACCTCCCTTTTTTGTCTTTTTCTTTTTGTGTTTGTTTTCCAACAGTTACACCATATTAAGAAAATCACCCAACTTTCGCCCTTTGTGAACTGTGTAAAATTGGCGATATGGTTGTTTTAAAGTCATGACAACTAATGTGACCATTCTCATGACGAATGTTCCAACACCAATTTGCGAGAACAGAAACATGTTGAGTCCTAAACTCTAGTATATTGAGTAGCTAGATTGAAAAATTAGACTCATCCTCAGAGTAGGTCAACAGAAAAGTAGCAAATGTGTTACATGTTGCTTAAAAATCTGTCGCGTTTATTAATTCAACACGTGTCTATATTCAAGATGACATCTTGTCACTATTAGGATTGTGTTTTAGTATGTTTTACTACTATATTGACAACCTGAAATGACCTTTAAATAAATGAATATTTTGTACTTTGACCTATTTTGGACTAATTTTATCTTTTTGTCTAACTGTTGCAAAACTAGCTGACTACCTCTGTCTATACTATAAGTCTTATATCCCCAGAATAAGGTAGAGCACTCACTTGAAGTGAGTAAACTCGGGGTTCACCTATATATACGAAGGTGTCTTCCCTAGGTCGTGTGACAGCATGTTGAACGGACAAGTTAGTTTCCTGGGTGGGGAGACGGACATTCTCAACAGATGGGCGAACCAAGGCTGTCAATCCCACATTGGTGCTATTAGGATCAGTCTCCAGAGACCATTCCCGTTGCACTGTTTCTGAGGGTACCTGGAGGTGTAATCTGGGCATTGGGCATTCCGCAGAGTTGTGAACAAGTCGATGTCTGGATGAACCCCATTCTGCAAAGACGTTGTGTAGACTATGTTTTTGTAAGTGCCACTCGTGTTTTACGGGTAGGTGCAAGTCTCTGCTGAGTACATCTGCCAGAGGATTGCGTTCCCCTGGAACATGTTGCGATAGAAGGAACATGTGTTTGAGTATCCATTTACAAATGTTCTTAGGCAGTGTGGACAGCCCTGGAGAGCGAGTGCCTTCCTGTTTGTTCAGGTAAGTACATGGCTGTGATGGTGTGTTTGGAAAGATTTAGGGCTTGGAACACTGCAAGTAGTTCCAACAGATTGATATGTTTGGATGCTACTGATGGAGACCACATGCTGTGCGCTGTTTGTTCTAGGTGGTGTGTTCCTCATCTTGATAGGGATGCGTCTGTGCTGAGAGTGGCTTGTACTGCGGCCGTGGCAAAGGATTTCCCCTACAGAAGGTTTTTCTTTGACCACCACCGCAGGGACTGAATGAGGGCTGTCGAGAGAACCCCTAGATCGTCCCACTGACCGCTTGTCTGATACCATTGGCTCAAGAGCCACTACTACATAGGGCACAGGCAGGCATGTGGAACTAGGAAGATGCAGGATGCTATCATTCCCAGCAGCCGCATGGCTTTCTTTATGGTTACTAGATGACTGGCTAAATATTGAGGTATCTGGAACACGTTTTGAAACCTCTCATTGGAGGGGGAAGACAAGTCTGTCTTCTGTTCGAATTAGTACTCCTAGAAACTGTTTGACATGACTGAGAATCCTAGGTTGAAAAGAAGAGCTACAGTCTTTTGGGTGTCCTCCAGATACGCCTGGGGCGAGTGTCTAGTTATGAGGCAGTCGTTGAGATAAGAGTACACTAGGATGGATTGTCTGCGCAGGTGAGCTGCCAGCACTGCTAGCACCTCTGTAAACGCCCTTGGAGCTGAGGCAATGCCAAAAGGGGACTACCTTCAATTGATGGTGAGAGTTCTTGATTTTAAACAGGAGGTACTTTCTGTGCGCTGGAAACATTGAAATATACAAGTGTGCATCTTTCATATCCAAGGTGGCCATGTAATCCCCCTTTTCAGGTTTGCCCTCCCAAACCTGAACTTGTGGAAAAGTTGACTTGGAGATTTTTCATGTGTGGCTCTCTTTACAATGTTTGACAAATGCAGTTTCAAGCTTCCGCACAGTGCCAGCAAGCAGTTTTCATTGTACACAAAATGAAATAGTGTGTGACTTGAGGTGTAATTGATTAAAAAAATGTGCTTTTTAATGAATTACTGTTTGTGACGTAAATGATTTATTTTTCAACAATAAATGCCAGTATGATTATTTCAAGTGTTTGACTTTAATGTACTCTGTCTCAATGCCAGCAAAACGGAGATCCTTTCAGTTATGACTGCTGTTCAATCTTTCCTCAATTAACTCTGGCCAACCTCCCTGGCCTTTCCTCCCTCCCCTTCCACTCAGAAACCAGTCATGTTCGACTCCACCCTCTCCTTCTCTCCTCACATCTCAGACGTCTCTAATAAAGTCCCACTTCCAGCTGCACCTCCTCATAGGTAGACTTCCTTTTCTCACCTACCCCCGAAGATCAGTCTCCAGAGCCCAAGTTCTCTGTACGCTGGACTATTGCAACAGCCTCTTTATACATCTTCCTGCCTCTACTCTTCACCCTCTGCAACGTATTCAGAACAGGACTGCAACACTTGTCCTTGGTCTCAAATTGCTCACAGTGGCTGCTAGGATCAAGTTCAAGACCCTCTGCATTGTCCACAAGACATTCTGGTGCTGGGTACAACACCACAACAAGTTCTTTTTTCCTAAGCACTTCCCTTCTCGAGCCTGCCGCTCGGCTCATCCACCTACAACTCTGAGGGTCAGACGCTTCTTTAGGCGGAGTGGGGGGTAGATCTCTCTCTGGTTGGTGCCTCCCTCTGGAACAGTCACTCTGCCTCTCAAAATTGAAAAAGACCCCCTCAAGTTTTGGAAGCAACTGAAGACCTTCCTTTATGCTTGTGATTTCTTTCTCCCTCTCCCCTTCTGATGTTCATTCTGCTGCGCTAACTGGTTATCCAGCCACCCTCTGAACCTTATGACCAGTGACGCGGAATGAGGGGGCACCCCAAATGGAGCTCAAAGGCACAGGCCTTTGAGCTTGGGAGCGGCCAACGATGTACCGACGGCAGAAGCGGCGGGACGGCAACCATAACACAACACACCCCCCCTGCCCTGACCCCCCCGGTTCTCTCCTGAAGCAGGACTCACATTAAGAGTCCGATAGGGAGGGTACTATACTCTAGCAATATCAGAGGGGAAAGGCAGGAAGCAATGCACATAGGTGCGAATTGGCTGTCGGCAAAGGCCAACCATTTGTGGGGCAGTAATATATTTGCCCTATGGAAGAGCTGCTGGAGCAGACTTGCAGAAAGAACACTGTGACCCAAGTGTATCTGGACTCTGCGTTCACAGACCCAGCTTCTCATTTGCCCAGATACCACCCACCCCAGGAAAAAGGTACATTTGGGCAAGCACAGGACAAAGGTTGTATGAAAGTCGTGGAAAAGAAGAGCAGGAAAAGCGGCATGGGCCTGGAAGGAAACTGCCATCAGGCACAGGAGTGCTCACCGGCCAATTTACAGGTCCCAAACACACAGACCTGGGAGCTCATGCTGGGACACCCTGCGAGCAAAGGACAACTTCCATTTCCTGGTCTAGCGCCCTAAAGTACAGAACTAAGAAAACACTGCACACCTGTTGGGGAATACCCATAATACTAAGTTATGTTTTAAGTAGTATTATGTTTAATAAAAAGTCACAGCCTTTTCATTGTCAACACAAAACAAGTTTCTGCGTATTGTGTTATGTATTTACTATATAGAATGTATGCCCCATAGGGCTAGCAGTTTCACAGTTTATGGGGACCAGGCTCCCTCAGGACCAGTAACCCCATGCACTGCCTCCGGCCCTAAGGCACACTATGGACTGTATCTGCAATCCCCAAAGTCTGCTGCCTACTTGCACTTATTTAGAGCCGGCCACCCCAGCAGCACTTACTCAAGCTAGCATTTTGCACTCTCCCCTTTCCTCCCCCTGGCACTTCTCCTCTCCATCCCTCCTTGCATGCTCTGAATAAAACAAGGCCGAGTAGGATTGTTTGTTCTGTTCCCCTTTCCTTGCCTTGTCATGCCTAGAAACACCTGTGTACAGCATTTAAATAACGGTGGAAGGAATATGTATTGCCAATGTGCATTATGAGCATGCGCCAGTGGCCTTTGCACATTTACATCTTACTGTGGAGGCCTATATGTGGATGACAACGAGACGCGCCTGCATAAATGCAGAAATCAATATGATTGTGGGAATAGATCTACAAAGAAGCTACTAAGCCTCTTCTGACATCTGCCTCCTTCTTGAAAACTTTGATCTCGACCTACTTGCTCTCAACAAGACATGGTTCAATGCCAGCTTTGTCACTGCTTTTGACTCCCTCCTCAATGATGTCTACAAGATCCTCTCCAAGACTCGGACCAACCGATCTGCTGGTGGAGTAGCCCCGATCCCCAGACCCCCCCGCCCCCCATCTCCAAGTTGGTCCTTACCTCTCTCATACCCACCCAGCACTATTCCTCCTTTGAAAGTCTTGCCTGCAAAATGAGTGTCTTTCCGACCCTCTCTCACCCTTGCCACTATGTGCATACCCCTGACCCCGTGTCTGTTTTCCTTTCTGAATGGGATGACTTCTGCCCCCAAACTACTCCTTATTGACTTCAAAATACGCCTGAAATGCACTGTTCATGCCTGTACACTCTTCCATGATCCCTGTACCTCTCTCCCTCACTATTATCCCTTCAGGCCCCAGCCATTCTGCCAGACAAACTATGTAGTGGGCACAGGCGCCTTGATACCGTCAAAATTGAAGTAAATATCATATGTGGTTTATTTGAAATATCTCGTTTTTCAGCACACTGATCACCAATATTGTTCATTTTTGTGGCATGCGCTACCAAAAACGAAACTGAATCGGGCATGCTGTGAAGGCTAGATGAAGGGTCCCATTGTTGTGTCCTTGAATCCATTGCACTAAGAATGCTAAGGAGCAAATGTGTTGAAAATCCACAAAGAAATAATATTCACTATATTGAAAGCTTACGCCGGAAAGTAAAGTTGCTATTTCAGAAAACTGTCATTCGAAGCGGTTGGTCCTCCATGACATCCGAAGTATGGAATCCCAAAACACAATGTAAGCAATTTTTTAAACAATATTTATTCAAGTGTGGATGGAAAGCATGCCGTGTGCTACATGATGAACGTTGTGACGGATGAATGTTCATTTGCATGTTCATTGTAACTTAAATGTATAGCCAACATAAGAAAGTACTAAAGTAGGTACTGAAATATGTTTTGCATTCTCAATTTTCCATAGTTATCTGATCCTGGTGTGTGCCTGTCATTGGTACAGCCTACCCACCGACGGCCTCAACAATATTAGGACAATAATGATAAACTACGAATTGGGACGATCGCCAGACAACAATCTGCCCTTTCGCAGTTGTAGTAACAAAGAGCAACACGGCAGAAGGAGAAACGTGTGGATGTGAAAATGTTTCATTTAATTAAATTTTAAAGCACTCATTTCTCCTCTCTAATGGAGCGCCATGTGCGTAGTTTACTTGTTCGTCATGGAACATAACTTTCTGTGAAGAAAGGATAGACTTGGATTAAACGATCAATGATCTGATTCGGCATTAGGAAATCAGCATTCACAATTACACCAAAAATGAGAACGATGCAAAGTTCTCTACCTATGATTAAATGTGTTCGAAAACTACTTGTTACACTCCCGACTATTGCTGTTCTCTTCAAAATAAAATGTTTCTATCAGTTTTGTTAGAAGAAACAAAAGTTTTGCATTTTCTGGTGATGTGTGTGTTTAAGTTCAGTTCCTGGTTCTGCGTTAGATAACGTTGTGACGTTGGTGATAACGGGTACATTTGGCTACGCTGCCCGCTAACGTCACTGGAATAGGACGACCTCAACAGGAGCGTCTAGTGATGTCAGTGTTAGGGGCGGGCCATCCGAATCAGTGCTGCGAGGGCACTTGAACTTAGGGCGATAGATCAATTTATAAGAATAGCACAAGATGGCGGTACCTGAGCCGTTGTTTTCGCATGTGTTAAAAGCGAGAAAAACTCGGGTAAATGGCATTGGAAATGTATTTAAGAATGATCGATGTATGCTATGAAATACACGCCCGATCCATTAGGCCAAAACATTTCTGACCAAACTACCCCTTTAAGTCCAAATGTCCGTCCTATTGACCTCAAGTTGAAATTGAAAATATTTAGTGTCCTATGTGTCTGTGTGATCTACTTGCAATAAGTGTCTACCATGTACAGTGTCAAATAATCCCTCTTCTGATTGTGCAAATTCTTCAGTGTATTCTCATGCTTCTCGAAACTGTTTGGCTCTATGGTGTGTTGGCTTTGGTGCTGTGTACTTTTCTCTCCTTCTGTGTATTATGGGATTTCCTACTGAACAGGTTGACTCATCTTCCCGCACCATAATTTTCAACCCCAACCTTTTGGGGAGATATTTTGGAGCCCTCATACACTATTTTTTGATGCCATGTCTATGAGCAGTTTGAGCAAGATCTGCTCTTGGCTTCTCCCTTCTTTGCTCTTTGAAGCTGGCAGAGGCCATAACCACATCTTCATCAATTTCGTTTCACACAAAAAACCCAGCATTTAACTGTCAAACTCACTGACTTCTCTATAACATCCTGTAGATTAAGCTTGCTAAATCTTACTCTCAGAAGATTGCCTAAACTGCCAGTAGGCAGGTTAAACACAGAGCCAGCCATGCAAGGAGACTCGCTCGGGGGACAGCGTCTTTGTGACACCCTTAGTCTGAGGCAAAGAGTCTGCAGGGATCATCAGCCATGTCCTTTTCGTGGCTGCAGATTACAATTTACTAGGGATGAAGTGTTAGTAGAAAGGTCAAGCACAAGGCCTAATGCTAGAGGTATAGTCCAGCTCCTTCGCCCTCACACTAGCACATTTAAAAAAAAAATCCACTAATACAGCCCCATTCACTTGCAAATAACCCTCTACCCCCTTTTTTGGTCAACATGTTGATTACTTCCTTGAAATTTGGTTGCCACATTCAAAGGGTGAATAATGCTATTAAACATCGCACTGCTAGGGCGATCATCGTGAAATTCCAATAGCCTGCGTTACTTATCCAACCACTGCCCTGCCACCCACTGTGTCATGTCTTTCCAGGGCCCTCTAAAAACACTTTATTCTCCCCTCTTTTTTTCATCTCCACTTTCAAAAGGATCCAGTGGCTCTTACAAAAAAAGCTCTTGCACCAGTAATGAGAGACAGGAAGAAGACTTCTCAATGTCTGTATACATCATACATTTATTAGTGAACATCCCTCTCAATTCAGCCACAACATTAAAAAAAAATAATGATTGCACTACCAGGTCAAGCAGAAGTAGCAACTTTCATTTTAAAAAAAGTACAAATCTGTTAAAAAGTTTCAATCACTATACACATATATATATAATACAATAGCACGAGTTATGGGAAATGCTACAAACCAATATGATTCCAATGGAATGGAAAAACACACTTTTATAGCTTTAAGAACCATTTGTTTCTATATATTAGCATTTTTCAAATACATACATGGGGAGAGTGAGGTAACTGTAGAATGTGCAAGTACAAAAAGCAAAAATAATGTATTTATATACATATACATATATATAGCAAAATATATATATGCATAACCTAACACAAAACATGTCTTGTGTCCCCAGAGTACAGGCACCCTCCCCCCTGCCCATACACAGCAGGACCTTTTTTGTGGGCGGTCAGGGGGAGAGCATGCCACTCCCCAGGGTCCATAGGGTTATAATTTAACAGTAAACAATCCACTATTCCCAGCACAGAAAATCATTGGTAAAATGTGGTATCTAAGGAGTGATCACAAACATTCGAAATCATTGTACATTTTCTGTTTTCATTATTTGAAATGACACTCTTAGCTGCTCACTGGAATAAAACTCTGCATCACACAAGCTGTGCCCCTAATCCCACCCCAACCCACCCTGTTACTTCTCCCACAGCAGGGCCATAATAAGCTTTTCAGTTGGGAGGGTCAGGGTAAGAAACTCATTCATATACTTAAAAGAAAGGAAAAACAAAATAAGACCAGCATTAAATCTTCTCTGTTGTAGTTAAACTATTCATGGCCATGTATCAGGTTCTCGACCTTTGAGGTTGTAGGGGTAAAGTAATGGCTTTTCAGAAGTGGGGCGAAGGCCTATACGGTGCAAACGTCTTAGGTCATCGGTTGAAAAATCCAGGTTCACAGCTGTGCTGCCCCCGCCAATGGAAGCAAAGTTTGCTGTGAGGCATGAGGCGCTCAGTGGACAGTATGGCTGCTTAGTATGTGCAGCCCATGCTGCAGCCTCATGCCTTGAGCATAAGGAAAGGGATAGTATGGGGAAAAGTGGTACAAAATCCAATTCCACTGGTGTCCGTGGAGGGGCAGCGCAGCTCCAGCGTCCTGGATGAGGTAGGACAAGGGCCTTCCTATGGGATGCATCCTGCTGCCAGCAACAGAAGGCACCATGAGGGCCAGGCAGTGGTCCCAATAACATTGTGCATTTGTGGACTAGTCAGAGCCGAGATTGGAACAATCCTTCAGCAAAGCGGTTGTGAACCCATAGGGTGTTGTCTCAATAAATGACTGAGTTGCCACTGTCCCTCAAACTGCAAGTTTAAGTTCTGCCTATACTTCAGTTATATTTTGTATTCCACTAGCCAAGGAAAGCAAAGATTCCTCTACGGCTAGACATTGGGACCACACTGTGTTAGCTTGTGTGAACCTCTATGTTCTCCCAAATCGTGTCTTCTCCTAAACCCCTCAGCTCCAATTTAAATGTCATGATTGAAAGAAGCATATCAGCATGCACGACTGCATTTGGGCACTGATGTGCTCGCAAAGATCAGGGAATGGTGTGCAGTGCTAAGTCTGTGCATATAACTGAGGTGGTGCCCATTTGTGCTGCTGATTGTTGGAAGGAGCGGAAACTCATAAGCGTGTACAAATGAAGCTTGTGGCGGTAGTGTGCTTGGAGAAGAGCGAAGGCGCAGTTCTGTGGAGTGTGTGAAGTAAGTGGGTGCATGTCCATAGTGAGATAGCGAAGAACTACAAATATCAGCTCAGGATAAAATGGGTGAGGTCACACAAGAAACGTCATGGGTGTAGTTGTGCTGGTGTGGGTAATGGTGTAGGTATGTAGGGTTGTTGCTGCACTGCTGAGAGATATAGCCTTAGATGATGGTTCCAGGATGTGCTTGCACCAATGCAGGCAGCTCTGTGGTCCAACCATTTTAAGAGTATCCACAGACCAATTTGATTTGCTCCTATCCAAATCATGCCTGATGGGGAGATGTAGATTTCCATATTGCTTTGCTGCTACTACAAGCTGGAAAACTAGGTCAGAGCTGGTGCCAAACCACTATACTCACCAAGATATGGTTTTAGTGGCCCACAATCCCTTCCTTCCCTCTCTTTTGCTGGTGAAGATTGTTTTATGACAAACTGTTGCAGATCTGGAAGAAGAGCAGCATCTATCTCCATCCTACAGCTCCCTACTAGGATTTTGTGGGTGGGTTTCAGTGCATGTGGTTCATTTTTAGCCTACAATGTAAAAGTGCCCTCTGAAAAGCTTACAGCTGCCCTGCTCGGGATTAGCAGACGTGTGCAGAACATTGCATGGCAGTAATCAGCTGATTCCAACACCCCCCCCACCGCTCTTACTCACACCCCGCCCTTCAAGAGCCGAAGCTGGCTGAGCTTAGCCAATACTAAGTTCTAAGCTGGTCACACATGCGCATGGTGAACATTGACATAATATGCCTGCCCTTTCTGACAATCTGCCACAGAAACACAGAATTAGTACTTGATTTTTGTTAAGTCATGCAAAACCCACTCGAGAAAAATATCTTGTCAGGCAATTGCCTCCATCTTCTTAGAAGCCAGAGGCAGTGTGGACGTGTGCGATTGTCACCCTTCTAGGTTATCTGGGTGTGCACATAAATCCTTGAAGATGATATGGGACATTACGAGTAGCAACAGGCAATGCAGGGCATTACCAGCCTGCCCAAGGAGGCCTTAACATTGAGGAACAAGGGTGGCGGCAGAAGTGTAAGGACTGTGCATTTGCCATTGCTCCATTCAAAGGGTGCGATCAGTGCAGTAATTCCATACTAGGTGCTTACATGATCATTGCTTCAAGGAAATTGATTACAATGGAATACATGCATTATGGGAAAAGGTCATTAGTATTACTGGGTCTGTATAATTAGTCATCATAAGACATCCTCATGCAATACCAGGGAAAAATACCACCCATGGCTGTAGGTCAGCTGTGCTAGCCCCCCTAGAGTAGCCCTCAGCGCCTACGAGGAGATCTCCTGCACTGCAATTCCTCAATCATCGCTTCTCTCCTTTCCAGTCGTCCCGTCTTCAATAAAAAAGGCAGCCTGCAAGAGGCCTTTAACTGCTCTGCAAATAACAGTCAGATGAGTTTGGGTGTCTTTCACTGTCACAGGGTGGTGAAGGGAGAAGGGAAAAGCAGGGGAGAGTCTGTTTTAGTGCAAGCAAAATACAGCACTATCTTTCCACCTACAAAAGCATTGTTGGCAATAGAACGCATAGGTCTGGAAGGTGCAACTCGAGCAGCGGTTTACTCATTAGCCTCAACACTTGCATCCTTTCAGTACAAATCCATCACTGCTGCACCTCAAGTTACACTAAAGAGGCACCTATAAAATGAAAAAGAAAGGTAGAGGTGCAAACAGTGCAGAAGAGAGTAGGTTTAGTGATGAAGGACAATGATAAGTTGGAGGGGGCATGACCAATGAGAATGGAAAGCAAAAATGTTGCAATAGTCTTCCCCAAAAATAAATTTAAAAAACCCCACAGACCTTGCAATTCAGTTTTTGTCTTTTGCAAACAAAGCAACATATTCATAATCAGTAAGTTGGACCTTGCGAGAATCTTGTCCCACTGGATTCAGTGCAAAAATATAGAACAGTTTTGTGACTGGCAAAAATCTAAAAGCTGGCAGAGCTGCATGCTTCAAAAGGGCATACTGCTCCACCCGGTAATGCCTTGCTTGCTCCATTGCGCCCACAGCAACATATGCAGCAGCTGGTCCTATTGTGACTGGGCGAGGACCACATCTCCAACTCTGCAATATAAGTAAGACCAAAACAGCACCTCGCAACACACACAGGCGGCGATGGTTCAGCCTGGACATCTGTTGAAAAGGGGGACGGAGAGGAGAGAAAAACTGGAAACAATGGTGAAAAACACTCCAAAATACCATGAAGAAACAAATGCACAACACATTCAAAATGTCCGCAGCAGACATTATGATCTTTGGAGTGATAGGGGAAACACAAAAGAAAGAGCAAAGGTAACAATGTCTCCTCTCTGGATGCTGCCACATGCCCAAAGTATTCAGGCGCACTGCAGCAGGCGGTGACCTGGGGGCAAGGAACCCAACAGGCGAGACAGAGGATCAGAGGTCCTCAGATCAGACTGCTTGTTAATATTGTGTTCTGAGGAAGCAGCTGCAGATGGAGGAGGGAACGGCAAAAGCGTACGAGTCAGGCATTGGCAGCTGGTTGGTCTCCAGTCATCCAGCTTATATCCTCTTCCTCTACGGAATTCTGCGGCAGGAGTTATAAGAAATCTCATTCCGACTCTCGGTGTGCTTCCGATGCATCAGCACGACAGATTGGACACGTGCGATTTGCCTGCAATGAGGTTGGGATAAAACAATGTGAAGCAGGATTATTATCAAGCTGAAAAAGGAGTTGCAGCAGCCATAGCTGCAAGCAAGATATTGCAATCACAGGTCAGCAGCCGTACATATAAGATGCATACTAGACACACTCTCTATAAAGCAGCAAATATGCCAAATTAAAAATGAGGAGAAAAAAAATAAACATTAAAAAAAGGGGGAAAAAAAGGAACTATTGACACATAAAAGCCTGCACATGTTCCCACCCACACAGCTCCACGCACATCATATCAGTGGTACCAACACAGAAGTGCCACAGAAAGGCACTTTAATAGTAATGCCTGATCAGAAGAGGCATTGTGACGTAATGAGGACCGTTCTTCAGAAGTACAGGGATACGTAGTGTACACAGCGTCTACTCAGCCCCATACTGCTTCTACTGAAATCAGCAGTGGTTACAATCCTAAAGGTAAAACAGGCACAGGCAGACAGGTATACTTCCTTCACATATTTTTGCAAAATGGGCAGGCTATACTCTTTAGGAGGGGCGTGAGCTAGCACATAATCCTATCAACAATAGTACAGTTGTAGCAGAATAAAATATCCAACCAAGGTTCTGTAAAAACAGCATCTTCAATTAGACACTCAAAAATGCACATAACTATTAAAAACACTACTGGCCAACTCTTAAGAACCCACAGAGAAAGCAGACTTTCAAATAAAGAAGTTGAGAACACCACCAGGTGGTGCAGCAAATATGGCATCCTGAGAACAGAACTTTTCGCTTCCAGAACAGTTTTAAATGTATTACCCACTTATTTCTAAAGGTACTTGGCCACAAGAGGTAGCTGTTGGTTCGGGGAACCTGGAGGTTCTGGTTTATAGAGATGGCAGCATCCATGAGGCAGCTCTCACGGTAGCAAGCGTGCAGAGCGCGTCACCTGACAGTGGAGGTCAGGAGGAGTATTGGCGAGTGTTGAGATGGATTTCTAGAATCTGTCCTGGGGGACAGATTTTAGGAGGCCACCCTAGTTATAGTAAACAGGGTAACTCAGAGGTTAGCCAAAACCTAATCAAGGTATGTGAATAAGCAAACTTTTGTGGTTGAGAGAAGTGTAGGTGATGTCTTAATGACACTAGTGGTTACACAGGGGCAGTTGTAGAAATACATGTATAGTTGTAATAGTAATGGGTTGGGAGAGTGCATGGACTATCACTAGAGTACCCAAACATGTACTGTAAGAAAGGTTAGTCTCCCTTATTGGGGAGGAGGGGGGGTACCCTTTGTGTAGGCGGCCAGAAGATTGGAGAGCGGTTTACGTTGACCCAGTGGATGGTCGTGTGATCCGAGGGTACAGTTTAGAAGAGGAGTGAGGACTTTATTTGGAAAATGTAAGGGTGGAGTTTTGGGGAGAAGAGATTGGGTTAAGGAAGGGGTTTGTGGGAATGCATAATCTGGGCAGATATTGTTGCAGTATCTATCAGAATGAACAAGTGTTCGGGAATGATGAAAGGAAGAAAACGATCACTGAAGGAGGGGACGGGTGGCGAGAAGCAAGAATGGAAGAATATGGAGGACAAGGTCAGTACACTAGCGGGGTGCAATATGGCTTCTCTGAACAACAAAGGCTTCAACTCGCCCAGTGAGAGCTGAAAAGGTCAGTTTTGCAGCTCCTAATGGTACAGGAAACCCATTTTAGGGAGAATGAGGTGAAAGAGCTGAAATCCCAAGATCAGGGGATGATTTACTGGGCATTGCTACAAACTATGAAGGATGGTATTGGTAGTATCCTGGCAAACGATCTGAGGTTGGAGAGAGTAAAGCTATTGAGAACTCTATAAAATAGCTTGCTCTTAACGGTTGGTACAGAGGACAATAAGTAAGCCATAACCACTCGGTTCCATGGACTGGAATGGGTGGTAACGGCCTGGGGCCCAAGTTAATAGAAAGTCCCGGTGCCGTTACCACTCGTCGAATGGGTGGTTATGGCTATTAGCGCCCTGAGTTTGCAACCCAGAAACCCAGGGTGCTAAAACCAGTGCATTTTGTTTCAATGAACAGACACCTTTTGGCGTGCCGTTCACTGAAACAAAATACTTTCTAAAGATGGCCGGCATGGATCAGGAAAGCAGGGCTTCATATCAGCAAAGTGGGTTTGGGAGGGACAGGAAATTCAAATGAGGGTTAGGCAGGGAGAGTTGCAGGGGGTGGCATCAGGTTGCTTGGAACGGGGGCTTGAATAGCTTGATTCAGCCCACGATCCAAGCAACTTCATTGGTTGCTGCCCCACCCCGGCTGCCAATACATGATAGGGACGTGTCAATCACCCATACAAGGGCAGAATGACTTTGCGGAAAAGATGTTGGAGAAATGCAGAAACTGGGGAGACCTTTTCCTGATATTGGGGTTTGGGAGGAGGGCAATTTTAACAAGGTTATACATCAAAGCAGAGCTAGAATGGTGATAGGACAATAAGAGTATGAAGACTAATCCTCATAGTTTGGTCTCTTGATGCACAAATACAGGTGTGAATTCATGGGGAGTAGCTAAAGAGGATGCACACCTGTTTTCCAAAGGCACATCAAAACTACTCCCGTATAGACATCATACTGGTTGATGATCAGCAGCATAGTGTTGAAGTGGTAGAGGTGATGGTGATAACTTGGCCTGATCAGGACATGGCTACAGTAAGGTTGCGTTTAGCACAGGAGGAGAGGGCCTGGGGGAAAGCTGGAAATGTAATTATGTTGGTGAAGGATCCAGCATTTAAAAGTCATTTGAGGAGGTGTGAGGGTATTCTATGATACATGACAACCGAAAGGTTACCTCCTGGCATGGTATCAAACAAAGCAAAGCTCGTATTTTGTGTACTTCTCATCAAGAAGGGGGCAAGGAGGAAATAGTGTGACTGGGAAAGTAAGCCTAGGGGTGAGATTTGGAAAGCAGAAATGTCATTGAGGTCTCAGTAGAGACTTGGAGGGGCAAATCAAGGATTTAAGAGAGGAGTTGGGAGGATTGTTAATGCACGAAACCTATTGCAAATTGACCTTTCTCAAACAGTAATTTTAGGAGAAGGGCTACAAAGTCAAAAAACACACGTTACCCAGAAGGTTGAGGAAACAATGTATAGAAAGGAGGGTGATGGGACTCAGGGACAGAGAGGGCAAATGACAGTGGGATTTAGTGATTGCTGAACTCTTGGCGGAATAGTATGAAAGATTGTATTCATTGGACGGACCAAAATGGAAGCCTATTTTAAATGCCCTTGGGTTACAGAAGCTCAAAGACGAACAATTAACAGCGTTAGAGGTTGCTTATTTGGTTCAATTCTGTAAGGTATTGCAAAGCTTTTAGTGCCTAAATTGGGGGTGGTCTTTAATTTGTTTTGACTAGACCGTTCTTTGAATCCATTAATTCAGTTATTTTGAAGGAGGGCAGCTCCCCCAACACCCCCGCCCAGGAATTGTGCATCCGTATCAGTAGTTATCGCTTTTGAACATGGATGGGAAGATACTTGCAAAGATCCTAGCATTGCATTTTTGTCCTGCCAAATCAGATTTATTCCGATCAGGCTGGATTTGTTCCAGGGAGGCAACGGCCGAAAATATTAGAAAGGGGATAACTTTGATATACCACGCAAGGGTTCTCAGAAGGACCCTAGTGGTCCGATCGCTGGATGCCGAAAAGGCTTTTGGTAGGGTTGAATGTCATTCCTTATCTGGGGCTCTGACCCACATTGGAAGTGATGGCTACGAAGAATATACTCCAATCCATAGGCTTTGATGAGGGTCAATGGGTTCTACAGGGAACTCAAGATTGTGAAGGGGGGAGCAAGGGCAGGGTTTGCTCTTTCTCCCCGTTACGGTTTGAACTGGTGATTGAACCACTTGCAGACGCAATATGTAGGGCTGAGGGATTGAGAGGGGGGCTAAGGTGTGGGGTTGAGGAATATGAAGTCTCATTACAAGCCCAATTTCCTTCCCGAGACCGTTATCGTGGAACATTGATTGATATGGAGCCCTTTTGGTTTATAAACTTGATGTAAATTAATCGCGCTGCTTTCCACTGGGGTCCAGAAAAGCAAAAGACTATGGATATAGTTAAAGATCTGTCAGGAAAAGATCAGGTACTTGGGGGCCTGGGAACGAATTAAGCAAACTTCTATTTTAAGCTCTCCTCACCCCTAATTGTTGGGACCAACTGAAGGCAGATATTAGGTTTTACACACTGGGGCTGGGATGGCTTGGTAGAATTAATGCCATCAAGATGAACGCCTTACCCAGGATGATTTTTCTCTTCACCATGCTACCGGTATTGGTGTAAAACACAGTTTCTAGGACAGATTAAGAGTACACTGCTTGGCTTTTTACGGGAAGGGATTGGGGTTAGGATTCCCTTTGTAGGTCTTGTTCTTCTGCATGGAGTAGTATACCTGGACTTTGAGGCCTACTATTTGGTGGCTAAGCTCAGAATTTCATACGACCAGTTGAAGGGCAAGCAGTGGGTTGAATTGTAGAATGGGCTGTTGGACGTGGACAGTTATGTTAGGGGAGTGGCTCTGGGTCTCCAAGTCAAGCTTATTGCAGAGAGTCAGGAAGCATTGTACTTTGGGGCTGTTATGGCAAATAGTGGAGGAAGAGTAACTATATGGGGAAGCTCTAGTCCTAGCAGTGGCCCCTCCACACCTCCTGGGATGCCTGAAGTTCGTTCTGGGGCCCCCTTTCATAAGGGGCATAGTAATGCCTGGTAGATTTCATGGAAGGTTTGAAGGTGCTTGCAGAGAGGAGGACAGATATGGAGGGAGGGTAAGTTATTGGATATTATTGGAGAGAGTAGGGTATTGGGAAGCTTCCAACATGCCTGTATGTGCAATTAAAGGGCACCATCTCGCAAACGAAGTGGAATGGAAACATCTCATGGCCACAAACAAAGTCTGAGCTGGTCCGAGATCCGTTTCTAGGAAATAAAGAATTGATCTCAGTCATATACAGATGAATTCATGAGATGCAAGCTTCTAGTCTGGATGATAGGAGAAGGAAATGAGAGGATGACCTCAGAGAGGATGTGGTCTCTAATTTGCAATGAAAATCATAAAACAACAAGGTTTGCCCAGTTTAAGATCTATGGAATAATGTTACTACATTGATGGCAAACCTCAAAAAGTCAAGCTTTCCAGAATATACTCAAATTTCCAATCACTGTTGAAGAGGTTTTGAGAAAGAGTTGTTTTTTTTATGTCTGGCGGTCTTGTCCATCGATGCATGCCTATGGAACTGAAGGCCCCTCAGGGGTGAAGGAGGTAGAAGGTCTACCCAGGTCAACCAGACCTATGCTGAGGTTGTTTGGTATTCCAGCTTTTGAGGACATCTCAAAAGTAGTTTGACACATGGCTCTATCTTACTTCAGCGGCTAGGGCATGTGCCGCACAGGTATGGAAAAGGCACCTGCCCCCACCCCCTTAAATGTAAATTCAATTTGATCGGGAAGTCAGGAAGGCCAAGTAACTCTTCCAGATGGGAAAGTTGACAGAGGTTGAATGAGGGCAACAACGATAGAAACTGAATGGTTTCACTTTTGGTTTAGGTACAGCGATAATGGATTGGGGGGGGGTCAAGTCAGTCAATTGGTTTCCAGTTTAACCAGAAATAGAAGTGGACACTTCCCTGAGAGGAGTTTCTTGTCCTATCACCTGATTGTTTGACTTGCAGTTGGGGATGCAACAAACAGCAGCAGTTTCACCTCAAATGTGCCATTGGGATGGGTAGGGAGAAAAGCTTTCCTCTTCTCTGGAGCCTTCGGTCTTCACCTATCGTAGAGAACTTTGGAATAGACTGTTGCCCCAACAGAGATCTAGGTGAATCCTTCATGTGTTTAAGTCCAAAGATGAATCAACCTAGGGCAGGGTTCCACCTGCCTTTCATAGGCAAAATCTAAAGCAGATTCATCCACATGAAGCCGGTTGTGAGGGGGCCAATTCTGCCTGCTGTATCAATTTTACTTTGCCTGCTGATGCCATATCCAAAGTGCTTTGCCCGCAGAAAGTGGGGAAGGGGCCCTAGCAAATCCAAGATGGTAAACCTGATGTGGTATGAACCTCTCTTCTGGGCTAGTCTGTTATGCCTGCAAGGTTTCGTTCCAGGCTACGCACGCTTCATGCAACCAGGAAACGATTACTTATGTATCCGGCTTTCCGAGGCGGCTGGAGGTTGCCATGGAAGCTAGGCAATACGTTGCTAGGGAGGAGCAACGTACGTGCTGGGTCACGGCACTGATCATGTGTTCTTGGTTACTTAACACCGCCTCCCTGCTTGTTCGGTGCTTCTGATCAAGTATTGTTTCTGGGAGCTCCTCGTTTTGATCTTGTTTCCTGATTCCCTGGTTTTCTGACTTTTGCTATTGAACCCGACCTTGATTTCGGATCCTCCTCGTCTGTTCCGGCGTTTCGGTGATATCCTGGTTTCTTGAACTTCGTCTTCTGTCCCTGGATTTGAATCTGTCTACTCCTTGGACTGTTTTTGCTTGTGTGGTTACGTCCTGGTTTGTTCAAAGGATTGCGTTTCTAAGTTAACTTTTCTTCCTTCTCACGGCTAAGTGGTAGCATTAGCCGTCCTGAGACACAGCCTCCACTGCGTCGGGGGACAGCCTCTGCTGCAACGTGGGAGCACTACCCGTCCGGCGAATACAGCCTCCGCTGCACCGCGGGAAACGTTCGCCGTCCAGCGGCACAGCCTCCGCTGCGCCGGGGGGCAGCCTCTGCTGCAACGTGGGAGCGCTACCCGTCCGGCGAGTACAGCCTGCTACGTGGGTCTCAACGGGAATACCCGTCCGGAGAATACAGCCTCCGCTGCACCGTGGGAAACGTTCGCCGTCCAGCGGCACAGCCTCCGCTGCGCCGGGGGACAGCCTCTGCTGCAACGTGGGAGCGCTACCCGTCCGGCGAGTACAGCCTGGTAAGAAGTTAATATACAGTTAAAGTGTTCTTGGCAGTCTCGTACTTAAGGGGTTGTGATCAGAAGGGTGGTTAATGTTTTGCAGTACTTACTACGAAGTATGACTCATGCTCAGAGATGAGCTCGGTCCTTGATTCGCTTATTGGGGAAGGAGTGTTAGTGACTGTTCAAGCATAAAAGTATACTTGTATACTAATTGTGCTTCCTTCCTTCTGTAGCTACGTGGGTCTCGACGGGAATTCCATATATCTTTAAAAAAATGTTAGTGACTGTTCAAGCATAAAAGTATACTTGTATACTAATTGTGCTTCCTTCCTTCTGCAGCTACGTGGGTCTCGACGGGAATTCCATATATCTTTCAATTAATTGATCCCTCTGTATGTGTGCTTGGTACCATTCAGAGGGTTACATTAGTGGGAAGAATTCATCTTCTACACTACGGGGTCAACCAGTGAAGAGGAATTCTGACATAATCAGAAGCCTTTAAACATGGACCCCAACGAGACCTTAACTAACCTCCTCCAATTAGTGGCAGATCTGAGAACAGATATGGCTAATGCTCACGCCGCTACTCAACAGCAAATTCTGGAACTCCAAACAGCTATTCAGCCAATGCCTCAAGCAGCACCAGTAATATCGGCTGCCCCGGGACTGGAACCTGCACAGACAGGGGCCGGACCAGTATATGTCACATCTCAATTTCCTTTGGCCCCACCGGAGAGATTCCATGGGGAACCAAAACATTTCAGGACGTTCCTAAATCAATGTCGCCTACATTTTCTATGTCGACCTGGTTCATTTCCTGATTCAGCAACAAAGGCAGCCTTCCTACTGTCCCATCTTGGAGGTACTGCCGCTGCCTGGGCTAACCCCCTCCTGGAAGTGGGAAGTCCTTTATTGTTTGACTGTGACGCCTTGATTGAAGCGATGGGGAAAGTCTTCGATACTCGTTACAAGGCCCAAGTCATGGAGTTGGAATTGCTAAGTTTGCAACAAGGGGATATGCCGCTCTTGGGTTATTTAGCAAAGTTTAATCAATTAGCGGCTGAGACGGGCTGGCCTGATGATAAGAAGGCCTCTTTGTTTTACAAGGGATTATCCGAAACCTTAAAAGATACCCTTGCTATGGTTCCAGTAGTTCCAGCTTCTTTTCCGGAATTACTAGAGCTAGTCCTTCAGATAGACGCCCGCAAGGCAGCTCGAAAAGGGGAGAAACGAGGTGTGGTTCCTGACGTCCACATCAACCCTACATCGTCTACTGTTGCGCCAGAACCAATGCAGATCGGGGCAGCTACACGAGGTCCTCTTTCGTCAGAAGAAAGAGAGAATCGTAAGAGGAACAATCTATGTTTCTATTGTGGATCATCGGAACATCTATTGAAAGCCTGTACCAAGAAACCCTCCAAAAGACAGGGAAACGCGAAAGCTCGGCAATGAAAGGAGTCCAATTGCCGAGTAATTACGTTTTCAAGGACTCCCTGCTAGTTCAACCTGTTAAAATGGAGGTAAATTTCAAGCTATCACAAGACAAATTCGTTCAAGCCACAGCAATCATAGATTCTGGCGCTACAGGAAATTATATTGATACTTTGTATGCCAGAGAGCTGGGTCTTCCCATTATTGATAAAGCAAATCCTATAGCCGTGAACGCTGTGGATGGCTCTTCCCTGGTATCTGGAATGGTGATCCAGCAAACAGAGGATTTGGCAATGGAGACTATAATGGGACATTCAGAAACTATTTTCTTTGATCTCATAACTGCCCCGCAGTTCAAGCTCATATTGGGGCTTCCGTGGTTACGCTTACACAATCCATCCATTGACTGGCACTCAGGTAGGATTGAGTTTGTATCAGGGTATTGTGAGAATCTGTGTTGGAAGAACAAGCTCCCAGCAAATAGTCCTTGCCATTCTCTACTGGATATTGCCTCTACTGTTGGAGCGGTTATAGCCAGTGTTTTGCCTACGGAATATTCTGAATTCAAAGACGTGTTCAATGAAGGAGGTGGGTCGGTTTTGCCTCCGCACAGACCCTACGACTGTCCCATCGATCTGGTGCCTGGGGGTAAGCTACCATCAGGCCGGATATATTCCTTAACCCACAAAGAAGATCTCGTTCTTAAAGAATACATAGATCAGTCGCTAAAATCAGGGTTTATACGCCCCTCTCGTTCACCAGCGGCTTCTCCTTTATTTTTTGTGCCTAAAAAGGAGGGGGATCTCCGTCCATGCATTGATTATAGGGCTCTCAATTCCATCACTGTTAGGAATCAATATCCCATCCCTCTCATCTCTGTACTCTTGGATCAACTGGGTTCGGCGGTTGTGTTCACCAAATTGGATCTACGCGGTGCTTACAATTTAGTAAGAATCCGTAGCGGAGATGAGTGGAAAACGGCATTCAAAACCAGGTACGGATTGTTTGAATACAGAGTCATGCCATTCGGACTCTGTAATGCCCCCGCTACATTTCAATATTTCATCAATGATGTTTTTCACGACATGATGGACCAATTTTTGATAGTTTACTTGGACGACATCTTGATATATTCCACGTCCTATGAGTTACAAGTAACACACGTTGCTCGCGTGTTGCATAGACTACGTGAAAACCATCTGTTTGCTAAGTTAGAGAAGTGTATTTTCCATGCTTCAGAAGTGGAGTTTCTCGGGTATGACATAACCAGTAAAGGAATTCAAATGAGTCAATCTAAAGTTAAGGTGGTTTTAGAGTGGCCCCCACCCACCTCGTTGAAAACTCTGCAATCCTTTTTGGGGTTTGCTAATTTCTACAGGAGGTTTATTAGGGATTTTTCTGCTTTGGTCGCCCCATTAACAGCCTTAACAAGCAACAAAAAGAGTTTTCTTTGGGACAGGGTTTGTGAGCAAGCCTTCCAGTGTCTCAAAGCTGCATTTACTAGCGCTCCGGTGCTTCAACACCCTAATCCTGGCCTACCCTTTGTGGTAGAAGCTGATGCTTCAGACATTGCCCTTGGTGCCATTTTGTCTCAGGAGTGTCCGGAAACCAAGGGGTTGCATCCGGTGGCTTTTCATTCAAGGAAACTGACATCCTATGAACGAAACTACACTATCACTGAGAGAGAATTGTTAGCGGTATGGGACTCCTTCCTGACCTGGCGACATCATTTATTTGGTACAGCATACCCAGTTCAGGTTTTCACTGATCACAAAAATTTAGTGGCTTTACAGTCAGTTAAGTGTTCTACGGCCAGGCATGCTAGGTGGCATGAGTTCTTTTCAATGTTCAACTTCACCATAACATATCGCCCCGGTTCTTTGCACACAAAGGCTGATGCTCTTTCACGCCTCCATGGCGAGTCCTCTTCCCCAAACACAGATGGTCGTCCTTTATTGCCATTTCAGGTGATTTGTGGTTGTACCTTACAACCTACCCTGCGGGATGAATTGCAGAACTGGGTGAGAGTCAATCCCACGGAAGCAGCTGCACTTAATATTGAAGTTATTAACGGTTTGCCCCATACCAAGGGTGTATTGTTCCTTCCAGTTGGTGATGTACGTAAAAAGGCCATCAAATGGTGCCATGATTCGATGGTAGCAGCACATCCGGGTACGAAGAAAACCCTCGATCTTCTACAACGCTGGTGCTGGTGGCCTTCTATGGCTAAAGATGTTGCAGAACACATCGCTCGTTGCTATGTATGTGCTCAGTGTAAGAATTCACGTTCCAAACCTGTAGGTTTACTTCAGTCTATGCCTATTCCTGACTATCCGTGGTACATGATTTCCATGGACTTTGTGGTGGAATTGCCACTGGTTTCTGGTTTCAACACCATATGGGTGATCATTGATTATTTTACCAAGATGGCGTTGTTCATACCTTGTCAGGGTCTTCCTGCCGCGACAGCTTTGGCGGATCTATTCCTAAAGAATGTTTTCCGTTTTTTTGGTCTCCCGTCTATTATCATTTCGGATAGGGGTTCGCAGTTTACGTCTCGTTTCTGGAAATCTCTTACCAATTCCTTTGGGATTGATGAAAGGTACTCCAGCTCGTACCATCCTCAAACGGACGGACAGACCGAGCGCCTCAATTCAACCATGGAACAGTATCTTAGATGCCTTACTCACCAGTATCAGGACACCTGGCTTTCGTTACTTTCTATGGCAGAATTTGCATATAACAACTCTCTCCACACATCTACACGCTCTTCGCCTTTTTTTGCTTTATTTGGTAGGCATCCTAGGTCGATGCCTCTCTCTCCGGCTCTCCCTACACATCACCCTGCGGCGTCCGCTTGTATTCAGCAGCTTGTTTCAATACAGACGCAGGTAAAACTTCATCTCAAAAATGCTCAGTCCGATGCTAAACGTTTTGCTGACGTCCGTCGTTCTCCAGCCCCTACATACGCAGTGGGTGATAAAGTTTGGCTGTCCACGAAGAATTTGCATATTCCTGGTAGACGGACACTTCTCCCAAGCAACATCTGTCCGTTTGTCATCACGGCAGTGATGAATCCTGTTGTGGTGCAACTGTCTCTACCTGCCAAGTGGAAGGTACATCCTGTCTTCCATGTATCTCTTGTTAAGGTTTTTCATCCTGGTACCACGCTCCCTTCCCGCCCGCCTCCTCTGTCTGTGAAGGGTGAGGATGAGTATGAAGTCCATAAAATACTGGATACCAAGGTTTCCAGGGGTGTCAGGATGTATTACGTAGATTGGAAGGGATACGGTCCGGAAGAGAGAACTTGGGAACCTGTGAGTCACATTCATGCTCCTCGATTGGTATCGGAGTTCTGGGCCTCGAGGGGTCGGGACCCGTCTTTGGGAGAGGGTACTGTTATGCCTGCAAGGTTTCGTTCCAGGCTACGCACGCTTCATGCAACCAGGAAACGATTACTTATGTATCCGGCTTTCCGAGGCGGCTGGAGGTTGCCATGGAAGCTAGGCAATACGTTGCTAGGGAGGAGCAACGTACGTGCTGGGTCACGGCACTGATCATGTGTTCTTGGTTACTTAACACCGCCTCCCTGCTTGTTCGGTGCTTCTGATCAAGTATTGTTTCTGGGAGCTCCTCGTTTTGATCTTGTTTCCTGATTCCCTGGTTTTCTGACTTTTGCTATTGAACCCGACCTTGATTTCGGATCCTCCTCGTCTGTTCCGGCGTTTCGGTGATATCCTGGTTTCTTGAACTTCGTCTTCCGTCCCTGGATTTGAATCTGTCTACTCCTTGGACTGTTTTTGCTTGTGTGGTTACGTCCTGGTTTGTTCAAAGGATTGCGTTTCTAAGTTAACTTTTCTTCCTTCTCACGGCTAAGTGGTAGCATTAGCCGTCCTGAGACACAGCCTCCACTGCGTCGGGGGACAGCCTCTGCTGCAACGTGGGAGCACTACCCGTCCGGCGAATACAGCCTCCGCTGCACCGCGGGAAACGTTCGCCGTCCAGCGGCACAGCCTCCGCTGCGCCGGGGGACAGCCTCTGCTGCAACGTGGGAGCGCTACCCGTCCGGCGAGTACAGCCTGCTACGTGGGTCTCAACGGGAATACCCGTCCGGAGAATACAGCCTCCGCTGCACCGTGGGAAACGTTCGCCGTCCAGCGGCACAGCCTCCTCTGCGCCGGGGGACAGCCTCTGCTGCAACGTGGGAGCGCTACCCGTCGAGCGAGTACAGCCTGGTAAGAAGTTAATATACAGTTAAAGTGTTCTTGGCAGTCTCGTACTTAAGGGGTTGTGATCAGAAGGGTGGTTAATGTTTTGCAGTACTTACTACGAAGTATGACTCATGCTCAGAGATGAGCTCGGTCCTTGATTCGCTTATTGGGGAAGGAGTGTTAGTGACTGTTCAAGCATAAAAGTATACTTGTATACTAATTGTGCTTCCTTCCTTCTGCAGCTACGTGGGTCTCGACGGGAATTCCATATATCTTTCAATTAATTGATCCCTCTGTATGTGTGCTTGGTACCATTCAGAGGGTTACATTAGTGGGAAGAATTCATCTTCTACACTACGGGGTCAACCAGTGAAGAGGAATTCTGACATAGTCAAACTCCACCCCTTTCCTATGTCTGCATGTCTCCAGCAATTTGAACTCTCGTGAGAACTAGCCATTGTACTGGAAGGGCTGGCTTTGAAGATCTGGTTCCCCCTAACCCAGGGAGACATTTTGCTCTGAAGTCGGGATGCCACTCACCCGCAGGAGCATAAAAGCGTAGGGTTTCCTGGCCAAAACCTACAGATGGTGCCTGTGTGAGACTTAGCACATACTAAGTGAGTGCACATACGACTACACCAGCATTGTCTTCTTGGCATTAGGTAACCCACCTATTGGTATAGGTCTGTACTACACAAGTTGGTAGAGTAACTGAGCACCCAGACTTATCTCCAGAGGGGTAAATGTGAGCTGTAGCACTGAAATCCACAAATACAAGTATCCAAAATAATGCTTACACTCAAGGTTTTCTAGTGAAAACAATATCTAATGGTCAGTTTTAAAAAAGCATTCTTTAAAAAGGGCAATGTGCAACAATAAAAATACCCTTCAAAATACTTTCTCAGAATCAAGGCAAAGCAAGTAGACACTCTTTAGAGATGCTGCATACACACTTCCTACACCCTGAGGTGACTTCACTAATTAGGACAGTATTGGCATTTATTTATCACTTTTGTACTTTGTAAGATTCTGAGGTTGGCAAAGTTGCAAGGTTAACAGAAGGAAAAAGGTTAACAGGTTTGCAGAGCATGTGAGCACTTTTAAATCCCCTAATGAAGTCTAGATGAAACCTTTCCCAGCAATATTAGTTAAAAACCAATGCATCACCTATGAGGGACGGTTAGAATAAAACGCCATGGGTTAGAAGAGTCTGCAGGGAGCCAGGACAGCCAAAGTCAATTTGGAACAAAGTCTATGGAGCTGAGGCACTTGTTAGATAGAAAAACGTCTTTCACAAAGTTATAGAGTTTGTTGTAGGAAATCACTGTTGGGCCACATGCTGTTACACTTGTGAAAGCTGGAGCTGAGATCAACTCTAGAAAAAGCAGCCACTGCAAATCTCAACTGAGAAAAGCAAGTTACAGACAAGAGGTAAATAAATACCAGTTAGTCAGAACAGTACCTTAGGTTAGAAGAGGAGGATCCAGCTGGCTTCTGTCCTGGTTGCAGATCCTGTGTTCCTAGGCCTCAGTAGCGGGGACAAGAGGGAGGAAATCTGGACGACTCCTGCACTGCAGTTCAGAGGTAGGTGGCAGCTACGGCTCTTCAATTCAGCTGCACTTTGCGGTTTCAGCGTGCAGTAAACACCACCACGGATCTTGGACACTGGTTGGACTTCCTTCACTCTTTCAGTCCGGCACTCTGGTGAGGTGACTCCAGCTTGGGTCACCCTGCTTCGGGAGGGTCCTCAGGAGACTCCTGGATCTTTTGGCCGGCGTACAGACGTTGCACTCTACTACGTATTTCTCGACCCCTAGAACTCGGTCCGAGCAGCAGCAAAGAAATACAAGCAGTTGGGGAAGGTCTTCCAGCAAAGTTCGTCTTAAGGTTAGTTGGTCCCACTAACCCAAGGGAAGAACTCGTCCTTTCTGGAGCTTCTCTTGTCGATTAGGAAAAGGAGTTTCAGCACAACAGCATGGCTTCACCGGGCAGTTCAATGGTCCAGGAGGATGCAGCAAACTTCTCTTCACGATTCCGTCATCGGATGTTTTGTCCAATGGTCGACCCTTCAGTCCAAGAAGCCTCGCCTTTTATGCAGGTTTCTCCCATTCATGCACAGCCTAGCTGTCACAAAGCATGGTGGCTGTCCTGCAAGAACAGCCAGCCAGCCAATCAGGACTGGGTGCATTCAGGTAACCAAAGAGACTAAGGACGGAGTTTCAGGCACCTCCCTCACTTCCTTCCCTGCCAGACACACTGGAGCCAGAGGTGGGATTCAGTACTGAAGCCTGCCAACGGCAAAACAAACAAAAGGGTTAAGCCTGGTTTGGCGCGCAGTGCAAAACCCAAGAAAGACCTTGCAAACAAGAAATGGCGAAAATAGATGACCAGGGCCATTTTGACACAAAGGTCACCCATGGGTGCTATACTGCAGCTGAGATTCAGCCTGTGGTAGAAAAGCACAGTGGTAGGAAAATAAAACCACTGCCACCAGCCATTTAAAGTAGTGAGGGTGACATACATATTTTTACATGAGAATGTAGGATGAGAGGCTACTAGGTAACACTCAGCACTCTATATAAAATGGTGTGCTGGACCTACAAAGATTTAAGTTAAGTAAAGTCAATTACACTTTACTATTCTTGGGAACAGTAGTTCTCACAAGAAAAGGTATTTAAACCTTATGAGAAATCTAAAGGATTTCTCTGTGATACTGCACTGAAGGTGCTGTGTGTCACCATACAAAAAGTAGATGCCTATGGAGTTTGTCAGACTCCATAACCAGAGGTAACACATAATCCAAATCAGGTCAAAACACATGAGTGGCAAAAGGTCTCACTCATTCATGGTTAAAATGAAATAGTCCTAAAGTCCAGAAAAAGAGCTGGGCGTCTCTAAGGTTGAAGGGAATTAGCACAGAATTGAGAATTCTCCCTAACACGATCCTCTGAGGCCCCAATGTCAAAGCCAGTGCATATATAGGGGTGTGCCGATTACAATTGTAGGTTTTTTCCATGGCTGAGATGGAATGTATGGGTAACAAGACCAAGTCTCAAGTTTATATTTCCAAAAAAGGGGGAAGCTTGTTTAGATGGGCATAATTGATCCTGGTGTTCCAGGACATGTACCTTTGACATTTCAGAGAATAAACCAGTTGAAGGGTTTGAATAAATCTTCAAGGAAAGTCTGTGTTGCCTTGAGGGATTTCGCCTTAAAATAAAGTTGAAGTCAGGTGCCGTGCTGGTGGTGGCGGCGAAATTTAGGAGTGTCCCAATAACAATAAGAGAAGAAGTGTTAAAAGAAATTAAAAAGCTGGAGCAATAGAAGTGGTTGAGGCATTACAGTGGGTGTCACCAGTGGCAGTGGTGAGGAAACCAATGGTAGCTTGAGGTTAGAGATATGAACAGATGTGTTGTGGTAGACAGGTTTCCGTTATCAAATATTGGTGAACTGATCAGCATAGCTGGGGGGAAGGGGGGTGAACGTTTTTACCACTCTATTTAGTTTCAGCTTCTAATCAGGTGGTATTACACCTAGATTCCAGAGACTATACCACATTTGTTACGCATGATGGTATGTCCAGTTTCAGGAGGATGCTTCAACCTAGATTCCTGTAACAGTCACCCTCTTTTCTTTGCAGCCCCTTTGGAAATCAACAAGCCACTAAAGGTCACTTGGCCACCTCCCAAATTAGGTTAAGTCACATTTCCACCATTTCATTTAATTGAAAGAAGTCTTTAATCTCGTTACTGAAGGCCTCTTTGAACACGATATCCCTAAATAAGGTGTTGATGGTTCCATGTCATTTCATTGCAGAATGTTTTTTCGCTGTTTTTTTTACCGCAAATTTTTTAGTGAAAAAAAAAAACATTTAATTTTTGTTTACATTTGTTTTTGGGGGGTCCACCCCACCATTCCCCCATTCCCTTTCAGTTTTTATTAATTCTCAAACACCCACATCCCATATACATAATTTTCTAACATCCCACCCCAAACAAAATTTGATGGTTTTTTTTCCTAAATAAATGTGCAGTAAAAAACCCAGCAAAAAAACGTCCCGCGATGAAAGGACGTTGTACCGTTGCTGACCCATCTCTTGTCTAGGGGAGTATGTGGGCCCAGGTCTAGGCGCAACTCGCACATATCATGGTTCGACCATCCAACTATGTGCAAGCCGGCTCCAATGATGTTATGCTCTTGGGCTGCTTCTATTAAAATATAATCTATTTTGGAAAATGTCTAATGTGGTGGCGAATAAAATGAGAATGCCTGCTTTTGTGGGTACTATGTTTCTGAGATAGTTATCAGATAAAATTGCCGGTAGGGTATCCCTTTCATGCATGTCCGGAGGAATCGCTACCACCGTTGAGGGTGACCAATCTAAAACGGGGTCTATGATTATGTTGAGGTCTACCCGAAAAATTAGTGGACCCATTTTCCATGCGTTTAGACATGTCAGGGCTGCGTTGACAAATTAGTATTGTTGCTGGTTTGGGGCATACATTGGACATAGGGTCACCTCGCTATTGTTGACTTTACCATTGACAGCCAATAACCATCCCTCTGTGAACATGCAAGATTTCAAGCCCCAGAGACTTCAGATATAGTAGTCCCACCCCCACGTTTTTCTTGGAACCCAATGACCATATGGCTCCCCTCAGTTCTTTACAGTACAGCCTATATTCCTCTCATTCCTCTTTGCTGATCTTATAGCGGATTTAAATTTGCATTACACCAACCTTGTGATACTAGGGGATTTTAATCTACATTTAAATTACCTAGATCGGACGAATTCAATTTCTTTTTTGATAGCCTTTCTGGCCTCCACCTCCGCCAATTTATCCAAGCCCCCACCCACCTACATGGAAATATCCTCGACCAGGTATTTGCCAAAGACTCCCTGCTCGATCCTGGGCCGATTGAGCCAGTAACCTGGTCTGATCACTACCTGGTTTCATGTTCATTTATGTTAGCTACCCCCCTCCGCAAAGCTCTTCCCCCTAAGACGTTACTCCGTTCCTGGCGCTCTGTCGATCCCAAGACACTCAGTGCTCATATAGCCACTAATTGTGCTTCCCTGAGACCTCCATCGTTAACTACACTCTCACAGTCATTGGTGTCTGCTGCCAACTGCTATGCCCCACTGAAACTGATTCAAGGCCGTAGGCTACCGTCTCAGCCCTGGTTCACTGATTTGCTCAAAAATACCCGGCTTCAACTCAGACAAGCTAAACGTAAGTGGCGGATTAGTTATAACCCGGCACTTAGAGACTTGTACAAGCTTAGTCTCTCTACCTATCTAGCTAATGTTAAGCTTGCTAAATCAACTTTCTTTGCTCAAAGAATTGAAAATGCTTTACTTAAGCCAAAAGCTTTGTTGTCTATTGTTCACACACTCGCTTCCTCTGAACCTTTGACCTCCATGGTTAAGCCATCACAAAAGTTGTGCAGCGACCTTGCATCCTTTTTCACTACTAAAATCGAAGTGATCCGATCAAACATCGCTAAATCTTTAACAACACTGTCCCCTAGTACCACCAGCTTTATGCCATCCCCTTCTACTGATTCCTCTGCTAGCTGGTCTACCTTTACGTTGTTCACTGAGGAAGAAGTTTTAGCAGCTATTTTAAAGATTAAATCATCCTCCCCTGAGGATGTCATTCCTGCCATTATCATGAAGACTATCGCCCCCGATATCCTAGCTGATATCACCGAAGCTATTAATAACTCCTGCCAATCCGGACTGGTCCCCCTGGAACTGAAATCCGCGAGGGTTATCCCTCTTCTTAAGAAGCCCTCACTTGACCCTACCGTCCCTGCTAATTTTTGCCCCATTTCTCTACTTCCGTTCCTGGCTAAACTTTTGGAATCTCTGGTCATGCCCCTTCTTTCCTCCTCCTTAGAATCCTCTAAGATTTTCAATAACGCCCAGGCAGGTTTTAGGCCAGGGAGAGGGACAGAAAGTGTGCTTGTCTCAGTAAAAGACGATATATCCAGACTAGTCGATGCAGGTGGAGTAGGGGCCCTGATCCTACTGGACTTGTCTGCCACGTTTGATACGGTGGACCATCCTATCCTTCTATCTCGTCTTGCACAGATTGGGATCTCTGGCTCTGTCCATGCTTGGTTTACTTCTTTTCTTTCAGACCGCACTCAGACCCTCGCTATGCCTCCCTTTCTTTCTGCCCCTTGTGTTCTTACCTGCGGTGTCCCTCAGGGATCCTCGCTCTCCCCGATTCTGTTCAACATTTATATTTGGGCACTGGTCTGCCTTATTCGTTCCTATGGATTGTTATTCCTACGCGGATAACACCCAAATCCTGATCCGGCTTGCCTTAAAGCAGTCGGCGCCTGGATGGACCAAAACTGGCTCAAGCTCAACGGCGATAAAACAGAAGTGATGCTGGTGTTCTGCCCCCCCCACCCCCAACCTCTCACTATGGACCTCTGCTTTTTGGCCCACATCGTTGGGTCCATTGCCCAGTCCAGTCAACAAAGTGAAGAACTTAGGGGTTATTCTTTCTGCCTCTCTCTCCATGTCAAATCAGGTTACGGCTGTCTGTCAGTCTGCTCATCACCAGAACAGGGTTCTAAAGAGGGTCCTGCCTATGATTCTGGAAGCCATGCGCCCTCCCGTGGTGGCTGCGCAGGTCCTTTCACGGATGGACTATTGTAACTCCCTGTATCCATCTCAACCGATTGGCTTGCTCCAACGGCTCCGACGCATGCAGAACCTGGCAGCCAGATTAGCCACCGGCTCCCCCTATGGTGCCCATATTTCACTGGTGCTCCGCCGACTCCATTGGCTACCGGTGGCGCAGCAAGTTAAGTTTAAGTCATTATGTATTGTCCATCTGGCAATCCATGGTTTAGGAGCTGAATTCCTCCAATCCAAATTCTCTTGTTACATTCCGGAACGTAATCTGCGCTTTTCGGCCACTAACCTTCTTATGATTCCCAGGTTTAATCAGGAAAGACTTGGCGGCAGAGCCTTTTCCATTGCCGCGGCCAAGCTTTGGAAAACTCTCCCACTATTACTCAAATCTACCTCCAACCATCTGGCTTTCAGGAAAGCTCTGAAAACCACCCTATTTTAGCTTTCTGAATCTTTACTGATCTTCTCTAGCCTGCAGCTTCCATACCAGCGCCATGATGCCTTTCGGCGACCACGCTCTCTACAAATTTAGGTAACATAACATAACATAACATTTCTTTAGCTTGGTCTCCTCTGTGGGGAATTGAGGCCCTTTAAATTCAAGAACTCAAATGTTACCCCATTATGATGCATCATTATTAGTTGTGCTCATCAACCCTAGTCTCGTGTAGCGTGTCTCAAAGATTCCCAGTTTGTAGTCCTGCTCTTTCATCAAACATTTCTCCCCACATTTTCCCCCACACCTAAAAGAACTGGGCAACAAGGATACTTGTGCAATCCCCCTGAGCTCCCATGTCCCCCCCTTTCCTCCTTGACATCCCTTCAAGGGTTGTCTTCCCAGTTCCGAGATGCCCTCAAACAGAATTAAGGGGCACCCAGATGGGACCCCTTGCCCCCTCAGACATCTGTGCAATTTTACAATGCCAGAAAAACCTCCAATCTAATAACTGTCACAGAATAACCTGAATTGGCTTGGCCTGTCTGATGGCTGGTCGATTAAAGGGGCCGCGACTAGCCCCTTCTGACTGCAACTGCGTCTCAGGCAAGGTAGTTTATTGTGTACAGTCTTTTTCAGAAGAGTCATTAATCCTCAGCATGGGGTGTTGTACCTCCGGAACTTCCTCATGCCTGTAGGACGGCCCCTTCTTGTTTGTGACTTCCATGTCATACCCTTCACCTTGATCTATCCTCCGGTCCTCTGAGGACAGACTCTTGAGAACCTCTTCCATCTCATCTGTCGTGACCCTATTCTCGTCTCCTCGACACTCAATGCATAGCATGATTGGAAATCCCCATCTATATCGTATGTTCCGTTCCTGAAGTCATTGTGTCAGGGGACGGAATTCTTTCCTTTTTGACAAAGGAAGTGCTGACAAGTCTTGATATATTTGGATCTTAGAATCCTCAAATTCGATCTTTCCCTTCTCTCTAGTCTTTTGGACAATGTCCTTTTTGTGTTGGTATTGGTGGCACTTTGCTACAAAAGACCTTGGTTTATTTGGTGCCCCCTACCTCGAATTCTATCAAATTTTATTGCTGGTGAAGGCGGATCGGCGAAAAGACTGTTTATGAGAGATCTCACTCGCAGTTCAAGTGAGAGCCAATTCGCTTTCAGATTCCTTCAGGCCCAGAATGCAAATATTGAATCACCTCTCCCGATTTTCCATGTCATCAATTTTGGTCGCAAGTTCCAATACCCTTTATTCCAAACGTATGACGCAGCCTTAGAACTTAATTTCCATTAAATCAGCAGATAGCTGGTGGCTCTCTAAGAAGTTTATTTTCTCCTCTGATTTGTCCACTCTTGTCTTCAATTCAGTAACAGCGGCCGTTATTCCACTCTTAATTGATCTGACTTCCTCTAGTAACAGACTATTGTCAGACTTGGTGGAAGCCTTGTTTTCGGCCCCTGGGATATGTGGCTCGTCCTCCATACAGTTGGTTATTGCTGAACCTGTCATGCGTCTGATGTTTTGTAGAATGGCTGCTGTATGCGGATCCAGCATGTAGTGCCCTTATGTGTGTTCCTCTGCTTACCCCAATGGTGGGGGTTAGGTGTGCCTTGCACCCTTTTTATGACTATAGCGCCTCCCACTGGACCCCTTCTGTGGGTGTTGGTATGGGCCTTAATCTGAAGCAGAAAAAGGGGGGCTCCCACCCAGCCTTTGTGTCTGTTGTTTCAGCAGCTGTCACTTGTCCGGACACTATTAATGCTCGAGTTATTCTGCAACCAGACCCCTCTGTGGAGGTTTCCCATTTTGGCCCATGCACTGATCTCACCATTGTCTATGTGGTAAGGTTGGGTTGGTGAGACAGCCTTCAAGGCACCTATGTTGAGTGGTGAGTATTGTGGGTGCCTCAGATGGACATTAAGCACTGGTGAGGCCAGTGATATGTCATCCCTGGGAGCTCCCAGGTCTGCGCCGCGTGAGTATATTAGGCACTTCACAGCTCTCCCATCCCTGTGATGTGGGCGCCAAACAAAAGTTCTCTGCCATATCTTGCGGCTCGCTGCTTCTGTCTGTGTTCCAGGCCTCTCCCTGCGTACGGGGTAGGTTGTTCACCACCGCCTCCTTTGGATCTCAGAGACCTTACCACTCCGTCTCTCTCTGATCTGCAGGGCCCAATGTGACACCCTGTACTGTTTCTTACACAGAGTGGGCTGTCCAGCGATTTGCGTGGTGGTCCCTCTTGAGCTCACTCCATCAGGTTCTATGATTTTGGGCCTTACTGCTCTTGGGGGCTCCGCCCACTCTCCACCTTCCTGTCTCTGCGTCTCATGGTTGTGTGATGCAGCACCACCCTTCACCCGTGCCCGTTGTTATTTACCCCCCTGCCGTCCATAAGGCTGCATTTGGATTGCTGCAGATTCCTTCCTCATCCCATTTCGGAGACTCCTGATAGTTTGCCGGCGGGAGCTCTACCTTCATGAAGCCATCATCATCATCTTTGGTTTTTCACACTAAAGGAGCTACTTCACAACCATTACTCGGCAATTGACAAAAGAGACAACATGTTAGGCAGCCATGTCGCCTCACCCCCTGCTTGGAGCTCCAAAAGATAAACAGGCAGTCATGTCGTTTTTGGGCATGGTTGATTACTATGCAAAATTTGTAAGGCGATTTGCTGACCAGGAGTGCAAACATTAGATTGTTGTGCAAGAAAGGTGTTCCATTTCTGTGGTCAGAGGATGTGGGGAAGGCTAAAGCGGCTGTGCCTGCACCAAGTAATTTCGAGACACGAGGTGCAATATGTATTTCATGACGAATGCAAGCGGTACTGGCATGGGTGCTGTTTTGCTTCAAAGGCAAGGTGGTGTGGAGAGAATTGTGGTCTTTTTGTCACGAGTATTGAGAGGAGCGGAAATAATGTTACTTAGTGAAAGTGATGTGGGCCGTGAGGCATTTTTGTGGGGTAGGAAGTTCAAGGTGTTCACAGATCACAAGCCCCTTCTGGGGGTGTTCATATCCAAAGGACTGGATGGAGTGTCAAGGAGGATAGTTAGATGGGTAACATCTAGGGTCACCAGTTTATTGGAGAGCATGTTTCTGGGAATGAAAATTCTGACAGATATTTTCTCCAGGGCAGTGAGTAAGGATGGTGGTGGGCATGCAGAGGAGGATGATGAGGGGGATAAAGATGGGACTATCAAATTCTTCAAGTCTGTGAGAATATGATTAGTGAACAAGACTGGAGAGAAGTGGAAAGTGGGGATGTGGATCTCAGTGCAGAGAAGGGAAAAGTGTTGTAAGGTTATTTATTACTTGTTGAAAACCCAAAAATAAAGTTTTAAAAAAAAAAGAGAAGGGCAAAGTGTTGAATAATTGGACAACCTGGACCAGTGACAAGTTGGGAGCTTTTCATCGGGTTAAGGATGAGCTTAGTTTGGAAAGTGAACTTCTGTGCAAGGCAGAGCGCTTGGTTCCATTGATGGGAGTGAGGAGAAGACTGTTGCAATTGGGGCATGAAGGCCATTTCGGAATGACTAAGACTCACTAAAGGGAGGCTGAGGGCTGATTATTGGTGGCCAGGGTTTGATACTGAGAGAAACCTGAAGGTGTCCCACCTGCTAGTCGCCGGGGATCTGTCATCCGGGTGGCCAGGACAAGTCCATCGCTTTTGGATCCAGTTCCTGGGGGTGGACCAGTGCGGGAGGATCATCTGGGTAAGGGGTCTTCGGTGGGTGGGGGAGAGGTAGCCCATGGTGAGACGCGGTAGGTATTTGGCATTTTGGAATTTCGTCAGCATCTGCAGAATGTCTTGAGCCCTTACCTCTGGTGGCGAGGCTTTTCCCAGGGATGTGTCCAGGACTGCTCCAATAAACTGGAGTTTTTGTGATGGTATCATGTGGGACTTCTTGAAGTTGAAGGAGAAGCCCAGCCTGTGGAGGGAGTGGAAAGTATAGTATAGTTTAGATGTTCCAGGGCTTGTTCCAGAGAACTGGCCCTGATCAACCAATCGTCCAGGTAGGGGTAGACGTGAATCCCCCCTCTCCTGAGACTCGCTGCCACAACCGCCATTAGCTTGGTGAAAACTCTTGGGCGGAGGTTAGCCCAAATGGCAGAACCTGAAACTGATAGTGAGAGCTGCCAATGGCGAACCTCAGGTACATTCTGTGCTTCAGATGTATTAGCGCATGAAAGTAAGCATCCTGAAGGTCCAGAGATACCAACCAATCTTGAGGGCCTGAAGGATTTGAGAAAGTGTAACCACCTTGAACTTGTCTTTCCTGGAGGAACTTGTTAAATTCTCACACGTTCAAGCTGGATCTCATTCCTCCGTCCTTTTTGGGAATTAGAAAATATGGGGTGTACCAGCCCTTGTTCCTCTCCACTGCAGGTACCGGTTCTATAGCACCTTCCTCTAGCAGGTCCAAAATCTCCTGCATAAGGAACGTGCCTGGAAACATTAAAGGGTTGTTCCCAGGTGGATGACTCTGAGGCGTGCATAGGAAAGACAGGTGCAACCTTGGGCAACTGTTTCCAATGCTCAAGCATCTGAAGTAATAGCCTGCCATTCTGTCAGATGTTGAGTTAACCTGCCTCCTACTGATGTTTTGTGATGTATACCCTCAGAGTGGTTTTGGGGCGGCTGACACAGATGCTGAGGGTAAAGCAGCACCTGCAGTTGCGTTTTTCGCACCTTTACCCCGTCCACCATGGAGGAAGCGTCTCTGGCCTCTTTGAGCTGGCTGTCCTCTGCCTTTTCCGAATGCGGAAAAATAGCAAAAGGACCTACCCCTCCAGGGCGTACCTGTGGGGCGGTTTGGAGCTTGTTTTATCACAGATCCAAGGGATTTGGCCGCCGCCGCCTTGAAAGTATGCCACTTCTCCAAACTGTCATCAGCTTTTTTTACCAAATAGATGAGTGGCGTCAAAGTGCATATTCAGAAGTCTGGATTGTACATCAGGAGCAAATCCAGATTTCCGCAACCATGCAAATCTGCGGATTGTGGTACTAGCCGCCATGGCTCTGCAGATGCTGTCAACAGAGTCGAGACTGGTCTGGAGGGACTCACACATAGCGTCCTTCCTGTCCTTGATAATGTTCAAGAAACCGTGTCTCTCCTCCCCTTCAGGGGAATGGTCAGCTGCCATTGAAGCACACAGCCAAACAATGTGGCTGAACCTTGCCAGCTGGCATGTGGCATTAGACTTTAAGGCCATGCTGCATGCCGAGAAAACTTTCCTGGCCGTGGCGTCACATTTTTTAATCAGCATGATCCTGTAGGATTGTGGGATATATAGTGTGTTTTCCTGACAAAGTTGCAGCTTGAACAACTAAGCTTTCTGGGTTTGGGTGTTTTGACAAGTATGGAGGGTTTGCAGCTGATGCTCTATATTTTGCTGTCAGTTTTTTACTGACTGCAGGGATCACTTCCGGCGTTTCCCAATTGGTGGACACTTTTTTCTGTAAGGCTTTGTGAAAGGGGACGATAGGATCTTCTTGTGGTCCCTTATCAAGTATGCCAGTGAGGTCATCTTGCTCGTATACAGGTGTGGGCCTAGACCACCCATATATTTCATCACCCTATTCATAAGTGTCCTGTAATTACTCTCTGCATGATCTCCTGGTTCATTCAGGCTTACTGAAATCAACCTCTGGGGAGGTATCAATTCTGCTTGCCTCCTGCAAGGAGTCCTGCAGTTCTTTCAATCTGACCTCTTCTGGGATCAGTTCTTCTGGTATGGGAGGCCTCATACACACTAGACCAAAGGGTCTTTCTGCATCAGAATCCTCGCCCTCCTCATAAATTGAGGACAGGTTTTAAAGTAATCTGAGCGGGACAGATGTGTGTTGCTTCTTTTCAATGAAGAAGGGGCAATAGCATTCACTACAGGTGGAGATATACTTGTAATCGTTCGAAATAGACATCATTGGCCTCGATGGAATCGTGACTGGCCTCGAGGTCGTCGATAGAATCGACTGACTTCGACATCTTCGATGGAGTCATCGAGGGTACTGAACTAACTGGCGTTGAAGGGGTCGACGTTCATTTGACGGAGTCGCCGATGACGCACTTTTCGGCTTCAACATGTGAGTCGACAGTGACGACATTGTGTGTGTCAGAGAGGCTTTTTCTCGACTCAAGCGTTTTTCATGCTCCAGAGGAGTATGTGCTGCCGAGGTTGATGACTCACAGCTCATATGTCTTAAAAGATTTTTCTCTTGGGTTATCGCCTCTAGGTGTCTCAGAGGGGGGCAAGGCTGCGTTCTTGAACACCTCTAGCATTTTGTTTACCCAATTCCTCCCACTGAGCCGGGGAGCTGTTCTTGGTAGGACATGTAACTCTCTCTGGTGAACTGGAGGATGAGGTCAAAGGCGATCTATGGCACTTTTTTTACTATGCCTCGAAGCGGATGAATGATGGATCTGCTCCGAGATCTTGAACGGGAGTGTTTTTTACACTGAGGAGACGACGGTCTCGACTCGTCTGAGGTGAGTTTTGTAGGGGTAATGGATTTTTTGGGCTTACCTCTCTCCAACTTCCCTCTGCGTTCCCTTAAGGCTTTTGCGTCATCGATAAGCACTCTTGACACTCCGAACATGGATGCTCTTCCCCGAGGCACCATAGACAGACCCTGTGGGGGTCTGTCAAGGACATCTTTGCCCCACAATCTCAGCATTTTTTTAAACCAGATTGGGACATTGATGGAGCCGACGAAGTTAACATCTTGAGCAAAGGATTGAAGGTTTTTTCTTGAAAAAAACTTGAAGAATTTCGTTTTCTTCAAAAAACCGAGCATTACGTTCCCGAAGCTCATGAAGCGCGGAAAAACGGAACTGAGCAACGGACGCTACACGCGGCTACTTATACCCGTGATGACGTTGACATGGAGACCGAGGCTTCCGAGGGAAATCGACTCGACAGGCATCGATGAGCAGCGCTCTCTACTGAAAACATTTTTCCGAAGCAGCAAGCTGGATACAGGAATATCAAAGATAAGGAATACGTGAGAATACACAATCCATTCGAACATTATGTTAAGAGGATCTGAGCTCGGCTGAGGGGGATTCGAGGTGAATAGTCTAAGAATTTGAGTACTTGTAAAGATCCAAAAGTGGAAATGAACTTATTGTTTGTCGTATCAGGCCCTCTGAATGAAGAGACTTTGGCCCTCATTACAACCGAGGCGGTAAGTATCCAACATTACCGGCATGGCGTAATTAGCGTTAACGCCTTGGTCCGATGCCGTAAAGTGCGGCACATTACGACCCATCGTGCACGAGCATTACGCCATGCCGGTAATGTAAACTACGCCATGGCGTAAATGACCCCAAAACGGCCCTTACCGGCATCGTACGCCGCGCAAGGTGCATTACCGCCACCCATCATTGCGGTGACCGTAATTAGCGGTCACCGTAATTAGTGGTCAACGTAAATAAGCGGAACCGGAAGTAGCGTCATCGCGGCGGAACGGGAAAGAGCACGGCGGCCATCTTTGAAAACACAATCCATTGCCATCCTACCCAACCACACCACATTTGACCTACAGACCTTGTAAAACCCATCACCCACCCATTTCCCCACCTAAACATGCCCAAAGTTCTGAAGAAAGCCTGCGATCGGCAGCGGCAGGACTGCTTCAGTCAGGAAGAACTAACAATGTTGGCAGAAACGCTGCAGGAAAAGGCGCACATCGTCTTCTCGCCAGAAATGACAAGAGCAGCCATAGCCCGCAAAAAGGAAATATGGGAACTTGTGGCACAACAGGTCAGTGCCGTAGGTACCACCCCACGCACCTCCAAACAGTGCCGCAAAAGGTGGGATGACCTCCGGCTCCGAGTAAGGAGCATACTGTCAGTCAATCGAAACCTGGCCCTGGCAACTGGCGGGGGAGCAGACTCCCCAATCAAGATGCAGCCATGGGAGGAGATTTGTGCCTCGACAATTGGCATAGAGTGCATTGAGGGCGTTGGTGGAATGGAGAGAGGAGCCCCGACATCAGGAGACACAGGTAGGTGCCTCCAATTCAACCATGCAAAACACCCTGAATTACACTTACATGGGAATCACAATGTCGCCCCATATGGGAAACACAACACATCAGCAGGAGACCCACACCCTGCACACATGCAGCATGCACACTCCACAGCAGACACACACATTTCTGCATGCTCAACCCACCCAAAAGGGAGACAACCTGTATGTCACAGCCTACAAAGTCCACCATCTATCCTTCAAAACCATGGCAATCTTCATGCCTGCTCAATGTTCGCTGACCCATCAATAACACATTCCCTACTCTGCTCCACCACAGGCTCACAATCGGACACCGGCAGGGACGAGAGTGGCACCACCCCAGCCAAGAAGCCCAGGACAGAGGGAAGAGCACAACAACCCACCACCTCTGCTGGACCCATGCCCAAACCACACCAGGCCAAAATCCCTGTCGAAAGACAGCCCAGGGCAGCAATGACCCCCGACGAAAGTGCCATGATAGCACCCACGGGAGAGACACAACAACTGCTGCCCACTGAGAGCAATGTGCCTGCGGGGAGCAGTACCATTGGGGAGACTGCTGCCGTCGCTGCATGCTCCGACAGCGACGTGGGGAATATGGAGGATGACACTGAAGGTTCCCCCAACGCCCACCTTCACTCCCCACACCTGTCCCCATGTAGCCTGCAAGGAGACGACACACAGGGGCTAGCCCTTGGAGAGACATGGCCAGCCACTCCTAGCACAGTGGGAGTCGGGGAGGAGGGGAGTAGTCCAATTGGGCTGCCAATTGCAACCTCTATTGCCCCTGATTTCCAGCAATCGCTGGACGAAATATCAACGAGGCAACAACAATTGTCCTCACTACTGACACAGCATGTTGCTGATTGTGGAGGCGCAAGTGCAGGCATGGAGAGATGTGCTGAGAACATCAAGGCAGCCATCCAATCAGCAAGCAAGGACATTTGTGCAGAACTAGCCGCGGTGCGGAACATGATAAGTGAACGCATACAGACAATCATGGACACACAGCGTAGCGAGCAGGCCAGTACCTCCTCCGCAGCAAGTTGTGCCCCAGCCAGCCCAGTCCGCAGGTCATCCAGGAACCTGAGTAGCACAGGCAGGGGGGCCCCAGGTGCCGGGAGAGGGGGCTGCCAATAGTGGCCGTCCAGTGCACCAATGGAACATTACCCAGCCCTTCACAACGGTCACCGTCACACCTTTGCAGGGAGTTCAGGGGGAGGGGGGATAGGGTGTGTTGGGGAGTTCAGGGGGGAGAGGGAGGGGGGGTAGGGTGTTTCTGACCTATGCACATTGATAATACACTTTTTTGATTTGCACAAATCAAATGTGTGGACATTGCTCATTGCATGTGTGTGCTTTATTGGTGTACAGTCCAAAGTGTGCATGTCCCAGACACACACAGTGCCCCAAGTGCCGTCTCCATGCTACACACACCAGCCGTGTGTGCTAGAAGCATTGGTCAATGATATTCTGACGCATTTCACGGCCCTCCTGTGCATCGCTGCCTCCTTGAGGTGCTGCCCCATCCCCACCCTCATCGTCAGGTGGTTGCAGTTCTGCGTCGGGGGCAGTGGAACATTCCGTCTGACACACATATTGTGTAGCAGCACACATGCCATGACAATCTTTGCAACCTTCTCATGGCAGTACAGGAGTGCCCCGCCAGACCTGCTGAGGCAGCGAAACCGTGCCTTCAGTAGGCCAAATGCCTGCTCAATCACCACACGGGTACGTGCATGGGCACGGTTGAAGTCCGCCACATGCTGGTTCTGTGGGTTCCGGACTGGTGTAAGGAGCCACCTCTTCAGGGGATAGCCAGCATCACCTGTATGTAGGAAACAATGTATGTGTCAGTCATTACATCTAATTCCCAACATGACGTGCCAACATGCACATTGAACTGTTACTTTGGACCACTTTCAGTTGCGCTGATGGATTCACGCTATGCAAACGGTATATGTCCATGGCTCTCATGGACAGTTTTGCATGCCAACAAACCATGTATGCAGGGTGGTCGAGTGACTTGTGAGTGTCCGTCCATGCCGTATGTTCAGGTGACCTGGCACGTGTCCTGTGATGTCAATGCTTGGATGATTGCTACATTGCTGTCTGCATCATTATGACCCCAGTGAACTATCCGGATGCTGATAGGGACATTTAGTGGGCCTTGCTGTCTGTGCTGTGGCGTTGTGGTGTTTCTGTCCGTCATGTGCCTCCTTTGTGCGCTGTCATGTGGGACACGCCTTTCAGTAGATGGTGTATAGTGACGTGCATGTAGGTGCATTTCGTTGGAGTCAATGGTCCAAATTGGTACAATGCACTTGCAGATGGTTGTGTCATGGTTGGAACACACCTTCTTTGACATGGTGGGGCTGCTTCGGTCAGGCATAATGCCTAGAGGTGTGAGATTACATTAGTGCTGCTTTAGGGTATGATCGTCTCTGCTAGTCACAGCCAGGTGGAGTATGTATCACCCCCCCCCCTTTCTGCCAGGTGGAGTATGCATCACCCCCCCCCCTTTCTGCCATACCAAGGTCATGACGTGAGACTCACCGAGTAGCCAGGATCTTGGGCCTGCATGTCGCTCCATGTAGCGTGGTATTGTGGAGTTCCTCAGGACCATTGAATCATGGGTTGATCCGGGGAATCGGGCACAACAATGTGTGAGGATCCTGTTGGAGTCACAGACCATCTGCACGTTGATTGAGTGAAATTGTTTACGGTTGCGGTACGGTACCTCCATGGCATGTGGGACCACCAATTCCACATGGGTGCAGTCGATGGCACCAATGCAACCAGGTATGCCGGCTAGTGCATGGAAACCCACTTTGGTGTTTGCAATCTCCTGGGCAGACCGTGGTAATGAGATGTGGTCGTCTGTGTGAGGAGGGCATCGAGCACTTGGATCAGTGTACGTGAGAATAATGGTTGTGAAATACCATGCAAGTGCCCCACTGTGTGCTGGTAGGCGCCTGTGGCCAGGAAGTGGAGTACAGACACTACCTTCAGTAGGGGTGGGATGGCAGTTGGTGTTTCTATCTTGCTGACAATGTCGTTGTGCGTCATGTCCACGATGGCGGTGATGGTGTCCCGGTCCAGACGGTACAGGGTGTGGATCTGTTCAGCAGTGAGGTTGAATGGACTGGCTCTGATACGTGGGATTGTGGGCTGCCTGCGTGGTGGTGCTGGTTGGCCTTGCTCTCCTCCTCCGTCGTCGTCGACGTGTTTGTAGTACTTGCATTGCTATCAGGTCCTCCAGCCCCAACATTGCTAGTCCTATTGGTATCATTGTGGAGTGTGACTGGGTCTGGGAAGGGGTTGGGTGTGCTCTTTTTCTACTTCCTGAGTCTGTATTGCCTCCACCTGTGCTGATTCTGTGCACCTGTGGCAGCTGGATTCACTGCTCAAGGCCCTTTACGGTTGGTTCGCGATGGCGTAATTACCGGCAGGGCGGTAAGGTACTTAACGGGCTGGGTGATGGCGTTAGGTGCATGTCCGCTTGGGTCGGCATTCGCGTACCTTTCCGCCATGCCGGTAATTACGGTGTGGGGGGTCGCGTGCGTGCGTCCTTGGTGCAGTTAGCGGCAGCGTTAACTACGATGCCGCTAATGGCATCGTAGTTAACGGTCACAGGTCTTAATCGGACCTAGCGGAAAACAATGGCGGTAATCCTTTACCGCCATCGTTTTTCGTCTGGGTTGTAATGAGGGCCTTTGTCTTTCAAAGAGTCGTAGGCACAGAAGGCCCTGTTGCTAATGACTGAACTGTATCCTTGTGCTAGAGAAGCCAGAGACAGTGCTAAGCTGGAGCGTACCGCCTTATCCCGTCCTGAAAACGTGGGTAAGGGAGGCCAATGGCCTGAACATCCTGACAGCTCATTTTGTGAACAATTCTTTCTTTTTCGTAACATAACCGCCCATATTGCACCTCACCAACGTCATAGATGCAACCTACGACCCACCTCACACTTGTACCCACCCACTGCCATTGCCACCTTTTGATACACATGTCTTCTATTAAAATGTATGCATCCTTACTTTGTCAACATGATCGACTATACTTAAATGGTATTGCAACAAAATATGAGTGAAATGTCATTGCTAGCTAATTTGCTGAAATGTAATGTTTTTCTATATTGTAACCATATAACCAAGATGTCTGTAACCTACGCCGTGATACCTCAGTGTTTGGGTGTATTATAAATGCAATCAAAATATAAATATAAAAATAAATAGGACTTCATTATTTGATGGTCGTAGCTTGCTCCCATCTGTAGATTTAGGATTAGATGGGCGTTTTACAAACCCTTTTTAAATTCAATAAACACCCTTGAACTGTGGTCACTTGTGTCCGTCTTACTGTTGATACCATGCCTCCTTTACAATAACCAAATGGAGGATCTGGCCAAAGGTTGTGTGGTGAGGCAGACAAGTCTCAGAGGCATTATGTGCAGCCTCTGAGGCCGTTGGAGGTATTGGATTTTCTGTGGAATTCTGTTGTGTTTGATATCTTGGGATCCATTTTTGGGAGAGGGGTGGGTGGTGGGTAATATTTTCATAGCAATGATAAATCTTCCGAACCTGTGTCAACCCAAGAACTTTTAGCTTTTACTGGTGGATTATTTTTCCTTATACCTCTGAGTGGGAAACTTTTTCCACACCAACAGATTTTACTCTTTTTATGGGTGTCGTTTTTCAAACTCTCCATAGTGTCTTTTCAAAGTTATCCCCTTTGTTAGGCAAAATTGTATGCAGTACCCTTTGGGAGACTATGCCAACCTTGTGCTCCTGGCAATAGGTAACCCAACGTTTGCTATAAGTCTGATCTACATGGTTGGCAGTGTGGCAGAGCAGCCAGGCTTATCTCAAGAGGGGTTAATGTGAGCAGTAGGGTTTTTACACAGGGAGTCACAGTGACAAGTATCCAAATAAACACTTACACTCACGGTTTCTCGATTATTTATTAATTTAACAGTTAGTTGAATTAACCTTCTTCAGAAGGGATCAATTATATATGTAACACTAAAATATTCTTCAAAATACAAACACTCAGAGGACACTGTGGACATCAATATATTAATCACTGGTACATTTAGAGCAATACTGAGTTTGGTGTCAAAGAAAAGGTTTTGGGAGTAAAACAAAAGGTAACACATATTCTTAAGCAGGCAAGTACTTTTGAACCCTCCAATGCAAAGTAAATTAACCCTTTCCTGGGGTAAAGGTAAAGCACAAAGTCAGAGGTAAGAAGAGTCTTTCAGGGAGCCAAGACAGCCAATGTTAATTAAGCAAAGTCTAGGTGAGCTGAAGCACTTCTTGCAGGTAACAAAAGTCTTGCACAATGTTTTAGAAGTATTTGTAGAAAATGAAATCACTGTAGGGCTACAAGCTGGGAGCCTTGTGAGGGGCAGAGCTGCAAGAAAATATACAAAAAGCAACCAAGACAAGTCTCAACTGAGAACTAGTACGGCTACACAAGAGGTAAGCACCCCTTAGTTTTGCAATACCTTTGGTTAGAAGAAAGTGGTTCTAGCTGGCTTCTGTTCATGTGTAGGTATGCAGATCCTGTTTCTGGGCCTCAGTCTTGGGGACAAGAGGGAGGATGCCTGGGGACTCAAGCCCTACGAATGGATGGTCAGCAGCAGCAATGGGCAAACTTAATTCAGCGGCACTTTGCGGGTTTAGCTTCTCGCGGCTATCGCAAATAGCACCACCACGGTTCTCGGACACCACTTTGGACTTTCCTCGTATCTGGGGTACAGCACTCTGTTAAGATGGCTCAGGCTTGGTCAGTCCTGCTTCATGGGAGTCCAGGGAATCTTCCTGGAGCTCGGGTCCGATTGAAAGACACACACTCGATTCTGGTGTTACTCTCCCTGGCAATCTTTTCCTGCAGCAGCGATGGAAGTACAGCCACCTCCAAGAGGATGTCCAGATGAGCTTGTCTTGGAGTCGATTGGTCCCACCAACCCAAGGGGAGAAGTCGTCCTTTGCAGGAATTCTCTAGTCGAGGTGAATTAGGAGGTTCAGCAAAGCAGCAGGGCTTCATTGGGCAAACGAACGGTCCAGGAGTTGCAGCAGGCGTCTATTCCTTCTTCGGATTCCTTCGTCCAGTGGTCAATTGCCTTCCAAGCAAAAAACATTGCCTTTTATGCAGGTTTCTCCCATTCATTCGCAGCCTAGCTGTCACTCACACAGCAGGGTGGCTGTCCTCCAAGGACAGCAAGCCGGCCAATCACCTTTGGGTGCAATACTGTAACCAAGGGGATTAAGCACAGTGAGTTTTGGGCACCTCCCTCACTTCCTGCCCCTGCCAGATTTATTGGAGCCAGGGGCGGGCTTCACTAGTAAATCCTGCCAAAGACAAAACGAACAAAGGGACCAAACCTGGTTTGCCTCGCAGAGTAAAGAAGGACCTTTCCAACAACAAATGGCGAAAAAGACGACTGGGGCCATTTTGACAATATGGGCACCCATGGGTGCCTTACTGCAGTGGTGAACGCGGCCCGCGGTAAAAGCACACAATGGTAGTAAAAAGTAAACCACTGCCACCAGCCATTCCTTGTAGAAAGGGTAACACAAAAATGTTACATGAGAAACTAGACAAAGGGAATAATAAGTAACCCCTCCAGCACCCTATGGTAAGCTAGTATGTGCTGGGTCTTGAAAGTTACAAAATGTAAGTAAAGGCAATTTCACTTCACTGCTCTTGGAAACTTTAGTTATCCAAGAGAAGGTATTTAAACCTTTGGGAAATCTAAAAGACTTCGCTGTGTCACTGCACTGAAGGTGCTGTGTGCCACAATGTAAAAAGATGATGCCTATTGAGTTTCTCAGACTCCACAACGAAAAGAGAAACAGAGCCCGAATTAAACAAGAATTTATGAGAGAGTGGGAAAAGGGTCTCACTCTCTCCAGGTTAGAAATTAAAAAGTCCTAGAGTCCAGCAAAAGTGCTGGGGGTCTCTAAGGTGGAAGGGAATTAGCACATTTCTGAGAATTCTCCCCAATACTTGCCCCCCTCACCTCTCCCCAGACTATGGGACAGGATTTAATCCACTCCTGGATGAATCTCCTTATTCCAGTTGGTCAACTTTTCTGGAAAGACCATCAGCATTTTGGTGATTAGACCCTGAACTGTGTTCTATGGTAAAATCAAACCCCTGAAGACCGATGGACCATCTTAACAATTTAGGATTTTCCCCCTTCATCTGCATTAACCATCTCAATGGTTAGTGGTCTGTTTCAATTACAAAAGTAGATCCATACAATATGGTCTAAACTTCAAAGACCACACAATGGCAAAACATTCACGTTCAATTGTTGCCCACCTTGTCTCACGGTTCTTGAGTTTCCTACTAATGAAGCAGATGAACAAGTTACTTTCTTACCTGGTAACGTTCTTTCGATGGGATGGTCCAACGACGTATTCCATATCTATGACAGGTAATCACCACAGCTGTGCTGCTTCGGAAACTTTTTTCGGCGTCTGCGTCCTGCGGCGATGACGTCGATGCGCCGTCGTCGAGGACCTCCTCCGACGTCCGACGTCATCCGATATGATAAGTAGGACGCACGACGCCCGTAGCCTCAGTTGTAGTTTTTTCCCCCAGAACGTGTGACATTAGTCAACTGCCAGTCAGACACAAAGCCTTGCGGAACGTAAGCTGCAATCGCATATGAAATTCTGCAGCGGGGAAGGTAGGGATGGAGTGATATGGAATACGTCGTCGGACCATCCCATCGAAAGAACGTTACCAGGTAAGAAAGTAACTTGTTCTTTGAGGGGATTGGGTCCTCCGACGTATTCCATATCTATGACAGACTCCCAAAGCAGTACCAGAGCAAGGAGGAGGGAAAGAATTTAGAATTAAAATTTAGAATTGGCAATCAAATAGCAGAGCAAAGGACCGCCTTGCCAAAGGCCAGATCCTGTCCTCGGATGGAATCGAGGGAATAGTGACGTACAAATGTATGTACTGAAGCCCAGGTGGCTGCATCACAGATGTTGCGAACAGGAACACCCCTCTGCAGGGCAGTAGATGCAGCCATACCCCTGGTAGAATGGGCCTGCAAGCCAGCCGGTGGGTTCTTACCCGCCAAGCGGTAACACTCCAAGATGGCCTAAATAATCCAGCGAGACAAAGTCTGTTTCGTCACAGCTTGTCCCAAACGCTTTCCAGCGTAACCAATAAAGAGTTGATCGTCCGCTCTGACCCGGGACATGCGTGAAACATAAAAGCTGAAAGCTCTCCTAGGATCAAGCCCATGGAGGCTCTCCTCTTCCTTACCAGGATGCGGAGGAGGATAGAACGCCGGAAGAACAACCTTCTGGGCCAAATGAAATTCCGTCACTACCTTCGGAAGAAAAGAAGGACGGTCTCTAAGGACAACAGTGAAGGGAGGCTTAACTGAAAGTGCCTGTAACTCACTCACTCTGCGAGCGGAAGTGACCGCAACTAAAAATACAGTTTTAAGAGTCAACAGTCTCAAAGGACAAGAGTGCAAAGGCTCAAAGGGAGCACCCGTTAGAAACCTGAGAACAAGGTTTAAATCCCAACCGGGCACCAGGAAAGGTGACGGAGGGAACAAATTAGTGAGCCCTTTCAGAAACTGTGAAATTAAAGGGATTTTAAAGTAGGAACACTCTTCAGACAAGCGCTTAAAGATGGACAGCGCCGCCAGGTAACCTTTAATGGTACCCACTTGCAATCCCCTGTGGGCCAAAGAAAGTAAAAAGGACAGAACCATGGGGATGTCACATGCAAAAGGATCCACATTCTGAACTCTGCACCAGTCGCAGAATTTACGCCAAAGGCAACGGTACAGAGACTTTGTTGCTGGCCGTCGGGCCGAGAGCAACACCTCCATCACGTCTTCAGGGAGGTCCCAATCCTTATACCTCAACCTTTCAGAAGCCAAGCGTGAAGGTTGAGGGATCTGACCTCTGGATGGAGAACCTGACCCCCCTCCCGTGAGAGCAGATCGTCTCGGTAGAGAAGACGACGTGGAGGGCAGATGGACAGGACGAGAAGGTCCGGGTACCACGTCCTCCGAGCCCACGCCGGAGCAATGAGGATCATCCGGGAACCGAACTTCCGTAACCTCCGCAGCACTTGCGGGATGACGGGGACTGGAGGAAACGCGTACAGCAGTGGGAATGACCACTCAACCACGAATGCGTCTCCTAAGGCCCCTTTTGGAGGAAATTCCCGCAAGCAGAACCTCTCGCACTTCCGGTTGACACTGGTGGCGAAGAGATCCACTTGAGTGGTCCCCCAAAGGGCGAAGATCTCCAGGAGAATCTCCTGAGCCAATTCCCACTCGTGAGAGATCGTGCTCTGCCTGCTCAGAGCGTCCGCCGTCACGTTTTCGTCTCCGGCCAGATGAACTGCCGAGATCGAAATTTCCTGCTGGATGGCCCAGAACTCTAGCTGCATCACCTCCCTGCACAGAGGAAGTGACCCTGCCCCCCCCCTTTTTGTTGAGATAGTGCACGGCCACTGTGTTGTCCGTCAGGATCAGGACATTCTTTCCTCGCAGTCGGCAGAAAAGACTTCAGGGCTAGCCTGACGGCCCTCAGCTCCAACAGATTGATATGGAATCTGGACTCCGACGGAGACCAACGGCCGCTGACTGTCAGCTCGTTGGCATGAGCTCCCCATCCCGTGAGGGATGTATCCGTCACGATCGTCACCTCCGGCCAGGGAAGCCAAAACGGAGCCCCCTTCATCAAGTTGTCTTCGACGGCCCACCACAGAAGGTCCTGGGCGACCGAGGGCGGCACCTGAACCGGGTCCAACATCCTGCCGGAGGACTGCGACCATTGCATCTTGAGTGCCCTTTCAAAGATCTCATCCGCAGGCGAGCCTCTGGCACCAGAAGAATGCAGGATGCCATGAGGCCGAGCAACCTCAAGAACTCGAACGCTGGGAGCGTCTGGGCATGCTGAAACTTGTGCACCATCTGCTGAATGTGAAGAGCCCTCACCTCGGGAGGAAAACACTGTCCCAGGGAAGTGTTGAGCACTGCGCCGATGTACTGGAGCCGCTGTGTTGGCGTCAAATGGGACTTCTTTAAATTAAGGGAGAAGCCCAGCCTGTGAAGGGAGTGGCAGGTGACTGACAGATGATCCAGGACCTGCTCGGGAGAGCGCGCCCTGATCAACCAATCGTCCAGGTAGGGGTAGACGTGAATCCCCCCTTGCCCGAGATGCGCTGCCACCACCACCATGAGCTTGGCGAAAACCCTCGGGGCGGAGGTCAATCCGAACGGCAGGACCCGAAACTGAAAGTGCTAGTCGCCAACCGCGAACCTCAGGTACTTCTTGTGCTTGGGATGGATCGGCAAATGGAAGTAAGCATCCTTGAGGTCGAGAGACACCAACCAGTCCTGAAGCTGAAGGGCCTGGAGGACTTGAGAGAGAGTAACCATCTTGAACTTGTCCTTCCTGAGGAGTTTGTTCAAACCGTGCAAGTCCATGATGGGTCTCAATCCCCCGTCTTTCTTCGAAATCAAAAAATAAGGGGAATACCATCCCTTGTTCCTCTCCGCTACAGGCACCAGTTCTATGGCGCCTTTCTCCAGCAGGGCTTGAATTTCCTGCGCAAGGAGCAGATCTGGACTCTTCAAAGAGAGGTTCCCTGGTGGATTGTCGTGAGGCCTCTGCCGAAAGGGAAGACAGTAGCCGTGGGTTATGATCTCCAGAACCCACACATCTGAAGTAATGGCACGCCACTCTACAAGATGCTGCGTCAGCCTTCCCCCAAACGGCGAACCATGGGACATGACCTCATGACTGAGTGGTAGCGGCTGCGGCGTTACCGGAGGGCAAAGAGGCAACTGCCCGAGCGGCCTTGGCACCACGGGTACCCTGTCGTCCACCTCTGGTACCCCTGCTTTGGCCTCTTTTACTGCTAGCTCCTCTCGCTTTACTGAAGGACGAGTAATAGCGAAAGGAACCACCCCTCCATTGCTGTACCCTAGGACGAAAAGGCAGAGGTTGGCGAACTGCAGCACCCAACGACTTCGCTGCAGCTTTGGAAGTCTGCAACCTCTCAAGGCTCTCGTCAGCCTTGCTGCCAAAAAGGTGTTCACCGTCAAAAGGCATGTTGAGGAGCCGGGACTGCACATCAGGAGCAAACCCCGACTTCCGCAACCACGCAAACCTGCGTATCACGGTGCTCGCCGCCATGGACCTGCTGACGCATTCAGCCATGTCCAAACCCGACTGAACGGACTCACACATGGCATCCTTACCATCCTGGACCATAGCAAGGAAACCATCCCGTTCGTCCCCTTCGGGAATATGTTCAGCCGCTAATGCAACACAGTTCCACAGAGTGTGTGTGAAACGAGACAAGGCGCGTGTGTGGAGTTGGCCGCCTGAAGCGCCATACCACCCGAAGAAAACACTTTCTTCGCCCAGCCATCAAAACGTTTGTCGTCCCTATCAGGAGGGATGGTAGGGTACAACGCCTGCTTTGCCGGGGCCGTGGCCGCCTGCACCACCAAACTCTCCGAAGTGGGGTGCCTGGTCAAGTAGCAGGGGTCGCTACTGGCTGGACGGTATTTTCGCGACAAGGACCTGCCCACCGCCGGGAGACTCTCCGGAGCAGTCCAAGCTGCCGCCACCCTTCTCTGTAGAGCCATATGAAACGGCAGTACCGGGTCAGTTGGGGGACCAACATCAAGGATGTCCGTGAGATCATCCTGCACAAACTCCCCTGGGGGAGCAGACCATCCCAAGTACTCGGAGACGTTAGCCATAAGGCACCGGTACGAGGAATCGGCATGAGAGCCAGGCTCAGGCCTACAAAACTCCACCTCCGGAGAGGTGTCCAGTCCACTGGCATCATGCAATGACTGCCTCAAATCGTCAAATTGGCTATGGCCCGAGACCATCTCATCTGGAACCTGACTAGGAACCAGGCCATCAGAATCCTCATCCACCTCCGAAATATATTCCAGGTGGTGAAAAGAAGGCACCCGAGAGTGCTTGCTCTTAACCAGAGCCTTTCTAGGGGGTTCCCCCGTGCCACGGGGTACCTCCGACACCCCGGCCTCGAAAGGCGTCGCGGGCGTCGAGTGAATCGGCGCCAGCGTCGAGAGAATCGGCGCCGGCGCCGAGAGGATCGGCGTCGAGTAAATCGGCGTTGACGTCAGATGCAGCACCGCCAGCATCGACGGCGTCGACACAGTCCTTGAAGCTGGAGCTCCGAGCGTGTCCTTCGACGACCTGAGCGTCGACGGCCTCGACGACTTCCTCGGAGCCGGAGCCTCGAGAAAGCCTGTTGACGCCCTCAACGCCTCAGGTGTCGATGTCTTCCTCGAAGACATCACAGGTGCACACGGTCTCAAACGCGTCGAGGACCGGGACCTGGAACGGGTACGTCGAGAACGAGTCCCCTTGTCCGAACGGGACCTCTCCCGTGACTCGTGCAGACCACTCTTGCGAGCGGCGTCTCTCGACCTCTCACGACCGACCCCACTCGGGGGCGCGGATGGATTAGTACCCTGCGACTCGAGATTCGCCAGCATTTTCTTCCCGAAGGAAGCCCATTCCTCCGGCGTCGCACAGCTGGTGGGGTAAGCGACGTGCCGGGCAGAGTCCTCAGAAGAGGACCTGGAAGACGACTGCTGTCGGCGCTTCCGAGAATGCCTCAAGGAGGCCGAGGAGTGGCGAGACCGACTCCTAGAAGGAGACCCACGAGACTTCCGACGACAACGCGGAGAGTCACCTCTCGAATCATCCGTCGAAAGCCCCGCAGACTTCGACTTCCGGGGCTTAGACACCCGACCTACCGACAACTTCTTACGTTCCCGTAAGGCTTTGGACGTGAGCGACTGGCAGTCGATACAGTCATCCGTGTCGTGGGCCTCCCCGAGGCACCAGAGGCAGGCGTTGTGCGAGTCCGTCACCGACATCTTGGTCCCACACTCCCCGCACTTCTTGAAGCCCGGACGCGGGGTCGAAGACGAAGTAGAAGACATCTTCTTACGAAGGATTTTCTCACAAAAACGAACAGGTTCGAAGAACCGAGAAGAACAGAACTCCAAAGAGTCGAGGCGTAACCGAGATTCACGAAGCAACACGTTCGTGGAAAAAACAGAAATGAGGCTAAGGGCGTTGTGTGTTCTACTTATCACATCGGATGACGTCGGAGGAGGTCCTCGACGACGGCGCATCAACGTCAGACGCAGGAAAAAGTTTCCGAAGCAGCACAGCTGTGGTGATTACCTGTCATAGATATGGAATACGTCGGAGGACCCAATCCCCTCGAAAGGGTGTTCCCTGCCTTTCTCATCCAGCTGACTCGGAACTGCACATATCACTGTATTTAAAACATCAGTTTGTACAATAAATGATTGGTTGTAGTCAGGAGCTCTCAAGACTTGAGCTTGACAAAGGGCTTTCTTGAGTAATGCCTTAGTGCACTCCTCATTCTACCTGACCTTCTTGGGGAATTTGGGTGAGGAGATCACATTCAAGGGAGAAGCTATGGTCCCATAGATCTCAATGAAGTTCCTATAGTAACTTGTGAGACCTAAAAAGGCTCTCACCTGGGTTTGAGTAGTAGGGGTGGCCCAGTCTAGTACAGCTTCTACCTTGCTAGGCAATGGCCTTATTTCACCACCTCCTACCTCATGTCCAAGGTAGAGCACTTTACTCTGCCCAATTTGACATTTTCTTGCCTTTATGGTCAGATGGGCCTGCTCAAGAGCCTGCAAAACATATCCAAGATGGTCAAGATGCTCTTTCCAAGTAGGGCTGAAGACTGCAATGCCACCCAAGTATGCCATGCAGAGGTCCTCCATCCCATTCAGAACATGATTCACCATCCTTTGGAATGTAGTAAGTCCTTTTATTGTCCAAAAGGCATGACCTTAAACTGGTAGAGGCCTCCTGGGGTGGAAAATGCAGTTTTCTCCTTGGCATGGTCTGTCAGAGCCATTTTCCAATAGCCTGATGTTAGGTCAAATGTACTGAGGTACTTGGCTGAACCACGTTTATCCACCAGCTCATCTGTCCCAGATAAAGGATGGGCATCAGCCCTGGTGACTGCATTAAGAGCTCTATAGTCCATACAGAATCTCAACTCCTTGGATCCTGCCTTTGGCACTAGTACAACAGGACTAGCGCATGGACTTGTAAATGGCTCTATTACCCCAAGATCAAGCATCTTGAACTCTTCCTTTATATGGGTTCTTACATGGTCTGACATTCCGTAACCCCTGCTTTTGACAGGGAGACATTCACCAGTGAGGATATCATGCTGGCCCCAAGGGGCCAAGCCTGGTGTTCGTGAAAACAGGGAGGCAAACTGATTCAACAGAACTTTGCACTCCACCTGTTTTTGCAGAGTCGGATCAGAAGAGAGATTAACTCCTATTTTTCCATCTAAAGGCTGACCCTTGAGAAGGTCAGGTAGAGGTTTACCCTCCTCTTCCTCCTCCTCCTCCTCCTCCTCCTCCTCTTGATCGGAGGCTAAGCGCAAAGCTCCCAGTTCTGGTCTGGATACATATGCCTTTAGGCGGTTGGTGTGAAAGACCCTGGGGGCCTCCTTGGGATTGCCCAAGTCCACCATATAATTGACCTCTCCAAGTTTGCCCACAACCTTGAAGGGTCCAATCCATTTGTCCTGTAAGGCCCTCTGCTTTGTAGGTACCATAATCATAACTAGAACTAGCTGGTCTTGAGTAAACTCAACCATGTTGGCCTTCTGGTCATGCCAATGTTTAACCAGAGCCTGACATGCTTTCAAGTTATCCGAAGCTTCTGTCATTACGTGTGTCATTTTCCTTCTGAGACCTAACGCAGACAGTGACTCTCACTGGCTCGAGGGAAGTAACACTCTCCAACTCTTCATTGATTACGGCCAATGGTCCTCTAACCGGATTACCATAGAGGAGCTGAAAATGGATTGAAAGCAACACCTTCCTGAGGGACATCTCCATAAGTAAAGAGAAGGCATGGCAGTAGAAGGCCCCACTTTCTTCTAAGGGGTTCTTCTAAAGCACCTATCATGTTCTTCATAGTTCTATTAAGCCTCTCCACCTATCCATTGGTTTGGGGGTAGTAGGCTGTTGAGAATTTGTAGGTCACTCAATAGTTTTTCCACATGGCTTGCATTCAATTGGACATAAAATTGGTCCCCCTGTCTGAGATAACCTCCTTAGGTAAACCAACCCTGGTAAAAATACCAAGGAGGGCCCTCATATGTATGGCTTCAGGATACTTTGTGGCATGGTCTACCACAACCAATATAAATTGATTGCCTGAAGATGTGAGAGGGTCTAGAGGACCAACCATGTCAATCCCTACCCTCTCAAAAGGAACTCCCACCACTGGGAGAGGCACCAAGGATGCCATGTTCTTGGCTCCACTCTTGCCAGAAGTCTGACAAGTGTGATGGCTTCTACAGAATGTATCTACATCAGGCCCCATCTTGGGCCAGTAGAAATATAGAGAAATCCTTTCTTTGGTCTTCTTAAAACTTAAGTGACCAGCTAAAGGAATTTCATGGGCTAACTGTAGAAACTGGGGTTTCACCTCCAGAGGCACTACAAGTCTTCTTTAGTCCCCTGGGGTAGACGCAATAGGCTTACTGTAAATAAGGCCATCCCCCCAGTACAGCCTGTGCTTCCCTGGCTCTTGCCCTTCCAGCCTGGGAAGCTGCTTGTTGGCGATGTCCTTCAAGAGTGGGCCACTCTCCTTGACCTCTGCTGAAGTCTGCCCTACAGGGTCCACCTTCTGCAAGCAAAGTCTGCAGCTCAGGATGGTCTTTAGGATCCAGATCTCCAACAGGGGGAAGGGTTTCTTCCAGCTCTCTTTCACCAGTAGCTGTTTCACCATCCTTTGGTTGGTCCTCCCACTCAGCCTAAACTGGGGAGGTGGTGGGGGGGTCACGGGTCTGACCTTGGACTGTCCTCTCAGGATGTCCTTGTCCTATGAACAGGTGTGATACATTTCTTCTTTCCTGAGACCTGGGGTTCCCCCTTTGTTTCCTCCTTTGTTGTGGAATTTGAAGGGGGTCCTTCCCTGTGGACTGGGAGTTATAGGTACTTCTGTAACTACCCATTGAGAGTCATCCAAAGTTACCGCTATGGCCAGTCTAGTCTGCTCCTGCTTCCTTTTACTGGGAGGCCTGGGGGTGCTTGATACAACTCCAAGAGTTTTTAAGTCATTCCCCAACAGGGCTCTCCCAGGCACCTCATTTTGTACAATGACAGTCATTCTTACAGTCATATTGTTGCACTGGATGAGAGCCGCTAGTATTGGACAGGGCCTCCAGCAAGCTAAGTGGGGCCTTTGGGTGCCTTAGCAACATCCTAAGGTTTGTAAAAGGTTTCGGTTTCATCCACCACTGTAATGCTGACCCCAGTGTCTCTAATGGAAGGGGTTTCTTGACCATTAACAAGTACACTGTCCTTCTAATATTCTTTGGTATTATCTGGATTAGAGTTATACGCATCCATATGATGCCGCTCCCACAGACCCAGGGATACTAAAGAAACGCTGGCTGAGACTCCAATGGGTCTTCAGCCAATAGATGAAAGTTTCCACTTGCCATATTAACTTCTCCCTCAAGGGTGAAGGCTGAGGAGGCAGTGTGGACCCCTGAAGGTTTACTATTAGGTAAGATTTGGAGCAGTACCCTTTGGGTGCACTACAACAGTCTCCTGGCAAAAGGAACCCAACCTTTGGTATAAGTCTGTACTACACAGGCTGGTAGAGTGGTTGAGTATCCAAATAAACACCTACACTCAAGGTTTCTTGATTAAACAATATTTAACAGTTTGAATAAGCATTCTTCAGAAGGGGCAATATAGTAGTAACACACAAATACATTTCAAAATACACACCCTTAGTTTCTCTAAATCAGCAAATACCCATTGTGGATGGCACACAGACACGTCCTGCACCCTCAGGTAACAAATTGCTAGGATACTGTGGACATTAATATATCACTTGTACATTTAGAGCATTATTTATTAAGTGTCAAAGAAAAGGGTTGTTAGAACAAAACAAGCTAATCCCTTCATAGAAGGATAGGCGATACTCAATGACAGAGGAGAGAAGAGTCATTCAGGGAGCCAGGCCAGCCAACATTTAAGTTAGCAAAAGTCAAGGTGAGCTGAAGCACTTATTGCAGGTAAGTAAAAGTCTTGCACAATGTTTTAGAAGTCTTTGTAGAAAAAAAGAATCAATGTAGGGCCACAAGCGGTTAGGCCTGTGAGGTCCAGAAGTTGCAAGCAACTCTACAGAAGCAACCAAGACAAGTCTCAACTGAGAACAAGCAAGGCTACACAACAAGAGTTAAGTTCTTAGACTGTACAGTAGTTTTGGTTAGAAGAAATGGTGTCAGCTGGCTTCTGGTCCTGTGCAGCTCTGCAGATCCTGTTGTCCCTGGGCCTCAGTCGTGGGGAGAAGAGGGAGGACTCCTAGGGACTCCTGCACTGCAATGGGATGGTCAGCGACAGCAACCTGCAATCTTCAAATCAGTGGCACTTCGTGGTTTCAGCTCCTTGTGTCTCCAGTAAATAGCACCACTGCGGTTCTCGGATACCACTTTGGACTTTCCTCGCATCTGGGGTCCAACACTCTGTTGAAGTGACTCAGGCTTGGCCAGTCCTGCTTCCTGGGAGTCCGGATGATCTTCCTAGAGCTCAGGTCTGACTTAAAAGAAACACACTCAATCTGGTGTTCCTCTCCCTGGCCCTTTGGTTCCAACCACAGCAGCAGTGGAAGTACATCCAGCTTTGCGAGGATGTCCAGACGGACTTACTTTGGAGTTGATTGGTCCCACCAACTCAAAGGGAGAAGTCGTCCTTGCAGGGCTTCTCTAGTCGAGGCAAATTCGGAGCTTCAGCAGAGCTTTACTGGGCAAACCAATGGTCCAGGAGTTGCAGCAAGCGTCTCTTCCAAGTTCTTCAGATTCCTTTGTCCAGTGGTCGACTGCCTTCCAAGCCAAAAAGCCTGGCCTTTTATGCCGGTTTCTCCCATTCATTCCAGCCTAGCTGTCAATCACACAGCAGAGTGGTTGTCCTTGCCAGCCAGCCAGCCAGCCAATCACCTGTGGGTGCATTCCTGTAAGCAAGGGGATTAAGCACAGGGAGTTTCAGGCACCTCCCTCACTTCCTGCCCCTGCCAGACGAGCCAGAGGTGGGCTTCACTCATGAATCCCGCTAAAGACAAAACGAACAAAGGGACCAAACCTGGTAAATCTCAAGAAGGACCGTTCCAGCAAGAAATGGCAAAAAAAGAAGACCAGGCCATTTTGACAAAAATGGCACCCATGGGTGCTATACTGCAGCTGCAATCGCAGCCCGCGGTAAAAACACACAACAGTAGTTAAAAGTAAATCACTGCCACCAGCCATTAATTGTGGAAAGGGTAACATAAAAAAATGTTACATGAGAAACTAGACAAAGGGGATACTAATTAACCCCTCCAGCACCCTATTGTAAGATAGTGTGTGCTGGGTCTAGATGTAAGTGAAGTCAATTTCACTTCACTCCTCTTGGAAACAGTAGTTATCTAAGAGTTATCCAAGAGAATGGTATTTAAACCTTTGGGAAATCTACGAGACTGCCCTGCGTCACTGCACTGAAGGTGCTGTGTGCCACAATGTAAAAAGATGCCTATGGAGTTTGTCAGAAAGAAGTTCAAATCACAGAAAAATACATGAGACAGTGGGAAAAAGGTCTTACTCTCTCCAGTTTAAAAATCAAAAAGTCCTAGAGTCCAGCAAAAAAGCTGGGGGTCTCTAAGGAAGAGAGGAATTGGCACATTTCTGAGAATTCTCCCCAACAACCCACTTGTTTGAAGTGATCTCCCTCCCATGCATGGGTGAAGCATCTTATTTGACCTCCTACTGGAGATGCATGGGAGGGTATCCTAATCTGAGAGTCATTTGCTGGCAGGGGAGCCTCTGGCAGCTGCATTCCTACCCCTTCCTTTGCCACGCTGAAATCCCTGCTGTTGAGGGGTTTGGCAAGCGCTGGATGCTCCTTGGCCAGAGTACCAGGGTGATCCTCCTGTATTGTAGTAACTCTGAGCGGTTCGAGAGAAGGATTGCCCACAAAAGTACCGGTGGGTACTGAACATCCTGCGTTGCGCATACTGCTTGCTAGAGATTTGGTTGAGAGATTTCAATGTCTCATGCTCCTTCTTTGCCATCTCAGGAGCGTCGCCCATTGCTTTGCCAAAGAGAGACAACACAATGGTTTTATTGATGAGTGAGATTTGCGCCTCCGGTTGAAACCCAGAACTTTTCAGCCAAGCATGGCAGTTTAAAAGAGTCCTCTCAACACCCTGCCAGTGTTTCCGCATCGTCTAACGTGTTTTTAAAATATTTTACGTGACTTGATGTGCTTCCTGCACCATCTCAAGTCATTGCGACTTAGTTGGTTCAGGAACATTCTGAAGTCCATCTTGTACCGGAATCCACTGGATATCAATTAAGCTGGCAAGCAGAGCAGTATTATTAGCAATGCGGGTGCTGTGAGCCACAGAAGAACAGGTTACTTACCAACTCATAACTTTCTTTAGACTGGATGATCCTCCCATGTATTCCTCATCTTTGATACACGTATCTCGCCTAGCTTAGAAATGTTTTCTCGGCAGAGGATGTTGTGCACAATGTCATGGCGTCGATGTCCCTCGAGGGCCGCCATGACGTGTCGACGTCACCAGTAGTACAAGTAGCTTGTGCTCGCCCGTTGGATTCAGTTCTGTTTTTTCATTCCATTATTAGAAAAACTAACTGGCATATCCCCTACTGCAAGCTCTCCAGAAAGGCAGAGTGTTATTCGTGAAAATTGTACGGTGGGGTAGGCTGGATGGGGCGATGAGGAATACGAGGGGGGAACATGCAGTCGAAAGAACGTTACCAGTTGGGTAAGTAACTTGTTCTTCGAATGGATAGTGTCCACCCACATATTCCTCATCTTTGATAGGCTCCCAAAGCAGGGGGAGGGAGTACCATTTATTTTTTATCATGAATTGGATGAAGAACTGCTTTAGCAAAAATGCCTTCTTGAGATGAAGGCGTCTAAGCAGTAGTGCTTAACAAAGTTATGCACTGACACCCAAGATGCAGCTGAGCAAATGTCAATTACCGGGACACTCCTTTGAAGAGCCGTGGAAGTAGCCATGCCCCTCGTGGAAAGGGCTGGAAGCCGTTCCGGCGGGTATTTTCCAATAAGTCCGTAACACTCTCCAATAACAAGTATTATCCACCAGGAAATAGTTTGTTTAGTCACCGCTAGCCCTAATTTAGGACTGGCATAACTTACAAAAAGTTGGTCATCAAGGTGAAATTTTGCCATTCTCGTAATGTAAAATCTCAGAGCCATTTTTGTGTCTAGTCTATGCAACCTTTCCTCCTCTTTGCCCAAATGAGGAGGAGGGTAGAAAGTTGGGAGTGTTATTTTTTGTGACCAATGAAAATCAGAAACTACTTTCGGCAAGAGAGATGGTTTAACTCTCAGGACTACATTATCCTTATGAAAGGTAGTATAAGAAGGTTTGCATGAAAGAGCCTGCAACTCACTTATCCTGCAGGCTGATATTAGTGCTACAAGAAGAGCAGTTTTCAGTGTTAATAGCCTCAAAGGGCAGGTATGTAAAGGATCGAAGGGTATACATGTTACAAACTTAACACAAGGTTTAAATCCCAAGCAATGACATGAAATGGTACTGGAGGGTACACATTGAGTCCCTTCAGAAATTGGACAATTAACAGTGTTTTGAAGTAAGAAACCTCAAAGGAGCGCTTAAAGATGGAAAGCGCTGCCAGGTATCCCTTAATTGTTCCAATCTGGAGCCCCTGATTGGCCAGATGTAGCAAAAAAGAAAGCAAGATAGGAGTGCCACATTGAAAAGGATCCACATTCTTGTCCTTGCACCAGTTACTGAATTTATTCCAACGACACCGGTACAATGATTTGGTTGCTGGCCTTCTGGCCGAAAGCAAAATCTCCAATACGTCATCCGGGAGGTCCCAATCCTTATATCTTATCCTCTCAGAAACTATGCGTGAAGACTGAGTGTCTTCACCTCTGGATGGAGAACCAGACCTTCCTCTTGCGAGAGAAGATCCTCTCTTTGTGGAAGATGTATTGGAGGGCAGATGGACATGTCCAGAAGGTCCGGGTATCACTTCCTCCTGGCCCAATTTAGAGCAATTAGGATCATGGTTTTCTCGATCTTTCTCAACCTCCTGAGTACATGAGGAGTCACAGGGACTGGAGGAAACGCGTACACAAGTGGAAATTCCCAGTCCACCACGAACGTGTCTCCTAGAGCTCCTCTCGGGGGGAATTCCCTTGAGCAGTAGTGATCGCACTTCCGGTTGGTATCGGTCGAGAACAGATCCACTTGACTGGTTCCCCAAAACATGAAGATCTCCCGAAGAACTTCCGGAACAAGCTCCCACTCGTGGGAGACTGTGCTCTGCCTGCTCAGAGCATCCGCCGCCGTGTTCTGCTCTCCGGCTAGGTGAACTGTCGACAGAGATTCCTTCTTGAATTGCCCAGAACCAGAGGTGCATTGCCTCTCTGCACAGTGGTAGTGACCCTACGCCTCCTCTCTTGTTGAGGTAGTACATGGCCACTGTGTTGTCCGTCATTATCAGGACATTCTTTCCCCGTACAAAGGGCAGAAAGGCCTTCAGCACTAGTCTGATTGCCCTCAGCTCGAAATGATTGATGTGTAGTTTGGACTCCGATGGAGACAAACGACCGCTGACTGTCCGTCCATTCGCGTGGGCTCCCCACCCTGTGAGTGAAGCATAGGTCACTACAGTTCTCTCCGGCCATGGTTGCCAAAAAGATTGTCCTGTGAGAATGTTGTCTTCGCAATCGCACCATATTAGATCTTGGGCAACTCTGCTTGGAAATTGCAGAAGATCCGACATGTTCCCTGAAAATTGGGACCACTGGGTTCTGAGGGCCCATTGAAGGGATGCCATTCTCAATCTGGCCTCTGGCACCAGAACAATGCAGGATGCCATGAGCAACCTCAAAAAGATTCCAAGCCCGTAAGATGTTGGGCATTCTGGAACTTTGCTACCATCGGCTGAATGTGTTGAGAGGAAGTATCCAAGACTGCGCCGATAAACTGAAGTCTTTGGAATGGTATCATATGGGACCTCTTGTCATTGAGGGAGATGCCCAGTCTGTGTAGGAAGTGGCAGGTGATACTGAGATGTTCCTGGGCTTGCTCGGGTGAATGTGCCCTGATCTGCCAATCGTCCAGGTAGAGGAAGACGTGAATCCCCCCCTCTCCTGAGACTCGCTGCCACTACCGCCATCAGTTTGGTGAAAACCCTTGGGGCGGAGGTCAGCCTGAATGGCAGTACTCGAAACGGACAATGAGAACCGCCAATCGCGAACCTCAGGTACTTTCTGTGCTTGAGATGGGTTGGCACATGAAAGTAAGCATTCTGAAGGTCCCATGATAACAACCAATCTTGGAGTTGGAGAGCCTGAAGGATCTGAGAAAGGGTGACAAACTTGAACTTGTTCAAGTTTCTTAAACCCAAGATGGGTCTCAGTCCTCCATCCTTCTTGAGAATGAGAAAATAGGGGGAGTACCACCCTGTGTTCCTCTCTGCTACAGGAACATGTTCTATTGCACGTTTCTCCAGCAGGGCTAAGATTTTCTGCACAAGGAGCAGATCTGGCCTTCTGACAGAGTTGGGTCGCGGTGGATGATCCTGAGGCCTTCTTTGAAAGGGAAGGCAGTAACCCTGGGCTACTGTTTCCAGTGCCTAAGCATCTGAAATAATGCCCCGCCATTCGTTCAGATGCTGAGAAATTCTGCCTTCCACAGGGGGCTTGTGGGTATGTTAGGGAGAATTCTCAGAAACGTGCTAATTTCCTCCACCTTAGAGACCACCAGCAAATTTCCTGGATTTTAAGGACTTGATGTTTTCAACCTGGAGAGAGCGAGACCCTTTTTCCCCACTCTCTCATGTATGTTTATGTGATTTTTTAACACTCTTTTGGTTGTGGAGTCTGAAAAACTACATAGGCATCAGCTTATACATTTTGTCACACAGCACCATCAGTGCAGTGGCACAGGGAAGTCTTTCAGATTTCCCAAAGGTTTCAACACCTTCTCTTGGTTAAACTACTGTTTCCAAGAACAGTAAAGTGAAATTGACTTTACGTACATTTGTAACTTTCTAGACCAAGCACACACTATCTTACAATAGGGTGCTGGAAGGGTTACCTAGTATCCCCTTTGTCTAGCTTCTCATGTAACATTTCTTTATGTTACCCTTTCCTCACTGAATGGCTGGTGGCAGTGGTTTCGTTTTAACTGCTGTGGTGTGCATTTACCGCAGGCTGCATTCGCAGCTACATTAAAGCACCCAAGGGTGCCATTATTGTCAAAATGGGCCGGTCTTCTTTGTTTGGCATTTCTTTGTGGAAAGGTCCTTCTTGAGATTTACTCTGCGCGCCAAACCAGGTTTGGTCCCTTTGTTTGTTTTGCCTTTGGCTGGATTCACGAGTGTAGACAGCTTCTTGCTCCAGGGTGTCTGGGGTAAGAAGGAAGTGAGGGAGGTGCCCGAAATTCCCTGTGCTTAGTCTTCTATGAGACCCAAATGCACTCTGTGGTGATTGGCTGGCTGACTGTCCGGCAAGGACAACCACCCTGCTGGGTGTGTGACAGTTAGGCTGGAATAAAAGGGAGAGAACTGTTTAAAAGGTGAGTCTTTTTAGCTTGGAAGGCAGAATCGACCACTGGAACGAAGGAACCGAAGAAGAACTTGAAGAGGACGCCTGCTGCAACTCCTGGACCATTGGTTTGCCCTATGAAGCCCTGCTGCAGGTCCGAATTCGCCAAGTTTGCATCGACAGAGAAGCCCTGCAAGGACAACAACTTCTGCCATGGAGTTGGTGGAACCAATCAACTCCAAAGTAAGCCACACATCCATCTCGGAGCTGTTTGCATCTTCCTCGGAGTGCTGCAGGAAACCGTATAACGAGGGAGAGGGACACCAGCTTGTGCGCTTTATTCACAGCCACCGAAATTGAAGTTTGCAGAGTGTCAGCTTTTTGACCAGTCCCAGTGCAGGAGTCCCCCAACGTACTCCCTCTTGTCCCCACGACTGAGGCCCAGGAACAGGAAAAGAAGTCACCAGCAGCATCTTTTTCTTCATTGTAAGGTACTGTGAAACGAGACAGAGTACTTCACTCTTGCGGTGAAAGTGCTTGAAACATTTGCAACTCGCAGGCCTAATCAGCTTGTGACCCAACATATGATTCTTCTTTTTACAAACTACAAATCCAAGCTTGGATGGCACAACATGAACTTTGCTTAAACGACGAGAAGACTGAGATCCTCATCCTTGGCTCACCCCAAAAACTCAGCAAGCTCAACCCGTCGTTCCAATCTTTCACCATTGATGGCAATCCCATCAAAGTGGCCAATGATACCAAGACGCTAGGTATATACCTTGATTCCACTCTCTCCTTATCTAGACAAACAAATGCAGTCTCATCAGCTGCATCTTACACATGCAAGCTCATCACAGCATGCCGCCCTTTCCTGTCCACTGGCAAATGCACTACACTAGCCAGGACACTGGTCCTTTCCAAAATTGATTATTGTAATGCCCTTTATCTGGGTACTAACCAATGCAATATCAGATAACTTCAAATTATTCAAAACAATGCAATTAGAGCGGCCCTTAACATTCCTAGGACCTCACACATCGCGGAATACAGACAGAACCTCTGTTGGCTTTCAGTTATTCAAAAGAATCTCTCTTAAAGCTCTTGCACTCACCCACAAAAGTATCGCTAACCAAGCCCCCAGCTACCTTACCAACAGGTTCACATCCCACACGGCTGCGAGACCACTCAGAAGTGCCCAAACTAACTGCCTCATCATCCCGCGCTTCAGCCTCCAAAGATCAGGTGGCCGCAGCTTCCCTGTCCTGGCAGCCAAGCTGTGGAATGCTCTACCCAACCCGCTCAGAGCTGAACCCTCTTTGCCAGTCTTTAAGCGCAAAGCCAAAGTCTGGCTGTCCACTCACGATTCTGCATGTCACTGATTCCACCTTCTACCCATGGCAGCGTAGACCTTTTGTATCATATCCTCTACCTATGACTTTGTAACTTTTGTATTATATCCTGCATGCAGTTTGTACTGCCTTGTGTAACATGCCTGCCCTTGTTTATGTAATGCTTATATCCTGTATATTTAATGTAAATACTTCTGCCTGTAACTAAGTAATGCGACAGGTTGCCCTCGGGCCTGGTGCGCTATACAAATAAATAAAATACAAATACTTCCAAGAACTTGTGCAGAGACTTTACCGTACTTACCAGAATCGCTATAGCCTAGCCTATTGAATTGAATTGACTCTTCTGGTGAACTCAAAGTATATGCACTTTCTAATTATTGTAACCTTTCATGTTCTAATAATCTTTGCCTTTTACTCATCTTGAAAAGTATTCTGAAATAGTATTGAAGTATATGTATGTGTGATTATATTGCCTCCTTCTAATGAATGTTTTATAACGGACAGATAAATACATTAATAAGTATTTATCAAAGAAACCTTGAGCGTAAGAGTTTACTTGAAAACTTGTGATTGTAGACCTCTGTGTAACATCATTACTGCTCACATTTCCCCTCTTGAGATAAGCCTGGCTGCTCAGATCCGCTACCAAAACTGTGTAGTACAGACTTATACCAAACGTTGGTTTGCTTACACCCGAAGTCCTAGTTGTGTGTAGTGGTCCCAAAGGGTACTGCATACAAACTTTGCCTAACGGGGGTAAAGAAGATTCCCTTGTGGTGGATGAGGAAGGGTGCTAGATCAGCCCCAGCAACGGCAGCTGTACCTTCAGCCGCTGCTGCAGCTGCCTACAAGCCACTCTGAGGCATTGACCGTGTTAGGCAAGTTGGTATGCAATACCCTCTGGGAACACTACAAATAACTCTGACTACAGGTATAGGAAACCCAAACTTTGGTATAAGCTTGTACTACACAGTTTTGGTAGCGTGTTGAGCAGCATAAACCTTGAGATAACTCAAGAGAGGTCAATGTGAGCTGTAGTGGAGTTACACAGAGATTGACCGTTACAAGTATTCAAATAAACTCTTACACTCAAGGTTTCTTGAATAAACTATTATTTTATTTATCAGTTAGAATAAGCCTTCTTCAGAAGGGGACAATATAACAGTAACACTCAAAATAAACTTCATGAAATAAACACTCTTAATATCTCTAAATCTGTAGATACCGTTTTGAGATGGCCCACAGACACTTCCTACACCCTCAGGTGACTTCAATTGCTAGGGTGCTGGGGACATTAATATATCACTGTTGCATTTAGAATCATATAGTTATAAATCAAAGGAAAAGATTATTTAGAACAAACAAGAGACCACAAATATTCTTAAGCAGTCAAATACTTTCAGATCCCTCCATAAGAGTCATTCAGTGGAAGAGGCTAAGCCAAAGTCAATAGGCAAAAGTCTACGTAAATTGAAGCACCTCTTTGTAGGTTAAGTAGAAAGTCTTTGCACAATGTCTTTGAAGAAAAGAAGAATCAAATGTAGGGCCACAAGTTGATTAGACTTGTGAGAAGATGCAAGCAACTCTACAGTGTGACACAAATGAAAAGATGATGCCTAAGGAGTTGGTTAGACTCCATAAACAAAAGAACCACAAGAGTAAAACACATCAAAATACATGAGAGAGTGGGAAAAAGGCTCCCACTCTCTCCAGGTAAAAAAATCAAGTCCTCAAAATCCAGCAAAGTTGCTGGGGGTCTCTAAGGTGAAGGGAATTAGCATATTTATGAGAATTCTCCCCAACAGCCCCCTTTGAGCGGCCTGCCCTCTTCCTCTACCAACCGAGGAATAGAAGCGAAAAGAACCTCTCCAGGATGATGAGCCTGCATAAGGTTGTTGAGGTTGCCGAATGGAAGCACTAAGGAGCTTAGCCGCTGCCTTGGAGGTCTGCAGCTTCTCCAGACTCATCTGACTTGCTGCCGAACAACCTCGAGCCGTCAAAGGGCATGTTGAGCAGCCTGGCCTGCACGTCCGATGCTAACCCCGACTTTCTCAACCACGCAAATCTGCGTAGAACTGTGCTTGCAGCTGTGGATCTGCTAATGCTGTCAGCAGTATCCAGTCCTGATTGGAGACACTCTCCCATCGCCTCCTTGCCACCCTTAACTAAATTCCGAAAGCCACCCCTTTCCTCGCCTTGTGGAATATGATCAGCCGCCATAGTAACACAGTCCCACAGGGTATAAGTAAATCTAGCCAGAGTACAGGTAACATTAGTGGACTTCATGGCCATACTGCCCGAGGTAAAAACCTTGCAAGCCCATGAGTCCACTTTATCGTCTCTATCCGGGGGAATAGAGGGATAAGCAGACTGTTTGGTGGAAGTAGCAGCCTGGACTACCAAACTCTCAGGCGTAGGATGTTTACTGTGATAGTTGGGATCACTGATTGAGGGTCTATATTTCCTAGCGAAGTTCCTGTTGACAGCAGGACTAGATTCTGGGGCCTCCCAGTTAGCAAACTCTCTCCTCTGAAGGGCCTTATGAAAAGGTAAAATTGGGTCCTTTTGGTGACCCTAGTCCAGGATGCCTGATCATAAGATTCCTGTAACCTGAATCAGCATGGTCTGATGGGTCAGGTTTACCAAACTCCAACTTTGGTGATTTATCAAGACCACTGACAGAGTGGAGGGAGTCACAGAGATGTTTTATTTTTGACTCAGGGTCAATTAGCTCTTCAGGCACCTCTCTGGTGCCAAACTTCACTCCCAATGCAGAAATGTCCTCATCAGAAGCACTTTCCTCTTCAAAAATTGACATTGACTCAAAAAAGTCTTTCTTTGGTACTGGTTTCCTATTAGTTTGTGAGGAATGAGGTTTTCAGTTTCCTGGGAAAAATCGGGAGTGAGTTTTCCGCTCTAATGTCTGCAGGAAGAGCGTTCCAGGTCTTGGCTGCAATGTAGGGGAAACTTAGACCTCCAGCTTTGGCTTTTTTGATGCGTGGGATGTAGAGTAGGTTGGAGTATTGCATCCTAGAGGGACGGGAGGAGGGTGGTTTGAGGATGGTCTCTGACAGATAGGACGGGGCGGAGAGAGAGAGAGGCATTTGTGAGTGAGGGTGAGGATTTTGAGGGTGATCCGCTCTTTGACGGGAAGCCACTGGGCTGATTGCCTGAGATGGGAGATATGCTCTCTTCTTGGGATGCTAAGAGCGACCCGGAGAGCATTGTTCTGCGTGACTTGGAGTCTGTTTAGGTTTTTGGCTGAAGTTCCTGTTAGGAGGGCATTGCAGTAGTCCAGTTTGGCTCCAATGGTTGCTCTAGCTATAGAGAGGCATTTGGGTTTAGAGAGGTAGGGCTTGATGGCGTTTGAGTTTGGTGGTATGCGCAGATGAGGATGTGATTGCGCTGACTTGTCTAGTCATAGATAGTGAGGAGTCTAGGTATACTCCCAATGTTTTTACAGCCGGGGATACGGGGATGATGGAGTTGCCAATGGAGAAGTTAGCGTACAGTTTGTCAAGTTTGTCTAGGGTGTTCTGTTGACCTAATATCATGATTTCGGTCTTGTCTCCATTGAGGCAGAGGCCGTTAACTGCCATCCAGGCCTTGATGGATAAATTGTGTGGAGTGCCTTGGCGTCTTCGATGTATGATCCCGAGAGGGGTAGAAGTACTTGTGTGTCGTCTGCGTAGTTTGTGTATGTGATACCGTATGAGTCCAGTTTGTCAAAGAGGGGCTTAGTGAACAAGTTGTAGAGTGTGGGTGCAGTGCATGATCCTTGAGGGACCCCGCAGTGGATTGTCGTGGGAGTGGCGTTGGCGATGTCCGAGAAGACTTTCATGGCTCTTCCCTCTAGGAAGGATGTGACCCAGAGAGCTGATTCTTTGGAGAAGTTGGCTGAGTGTGTGAGGTGTGACGTGAGAGTCTTGTGGTCAACCAGATCGAAAGCGGCTGAGAGATCTAGAAGGAGAAGAAGAGCAGGCTTGCCTTTGTCTGTGATTTGGGTGATCTGACTCTTCAGATCCACCAGGGCTGTTTCTGTGCCATGTCCTTTCCGTAAGCCTGATTGTCTGGTCCCGAGGATAGAGTGGGTTTCTAGAAAGTGTTGGATTTGGCAATGTGCGGCTTTGTCCAGTAATTTCAGGAGGAATGGCACCGTGGTTATTGGTCTGTAGTTGTTGGGTTGTGAGGGGTCGAGAGTAGGTTTTTTTAGGAGAGGCCGGACCAAGGCCTCTTCGAGGTTAGCTGGGATGATGCCTGTTTTGAAGGACGCATTGATGAATGCCGTAAAGAGCGGCGCAAAGCAGTCTGCGCAGTCTTTGACGAGTTTAGGTGGGCAGATGTCGCCTTTACAGGGGGAGGGTTTGAGGTTTTTTAGTAGGTTGATAACTTCTGATTCGGTGGCGTCCCTGAAGGAGAAGTCAGGTATTGTGGGCTTGGACGAGGTGGGTGGGGCGTTGGTAGGCTTGGTTCCTGTCTGTTGAGGAAGTGCTTTGCAGTGGTCTTTTATTTTCTTTTGGAGAAGGTCAATTTTGTGTAGCATGGCAGCTTGAATGCTGGTAAACCAGGCTTCATCTTTGATTATTTCACCCGGTGTATTTGGGGGGGGAGATGAGCTCGTTAAAGATGGCGAAGATCTCTTTATAGTGTGATTTGGCATTAGAGATTCGAGTGTTGAAAGCATTGGCTTTGGCATCGGTGATAGCCATCTTGTATTGGCGGGAATTTAAATTGAATTTGTTTTTGGTACTGGTGCAGGGGTCAGATTGCCAGTTTTTTAGTGATACTCTTTTGTGGGATCGCATTGAGTGCAGTTCTTCAGTAAACCATGAGTTGGTGTGTAGAGATTTCTTCTCTTTTTTCCATTCGAGTGGTGCTATTTCATTGATAGCTTTGGTGATGACATCTTTGTAGATGTCTGCTAGGGTATTGGGGTCATTGGCGAATGGGGGTGCTAACGGGGGGATATTGAGGTATGGGCGCAGGTTATCCTCTGAGTTTTATAGAGCTTCTGACTTGTGCAGCGATAGCAGGGGTCAGAGTTTTGAGGTTTTTTGTGATGGGAATAGTGAACTCGATACAGTTGTGGTCAGTCCAAGGCAGTGAGGAGTTAGAGGTGATAGTGGAGAGGCAATTTTGGTCCGCAATGCAATCAAGAATGCGGCCTTTGGCGTGAGTGGGACTTTCTACTTTTTGGGTGAAGCCTAGGTCATTAAGTTCCTTAGTGAGGGTGACTGCGGATTTGTCTTTAGTATTGTTGAATCCGATGTTGAGGTCTCCTAGTAGTAGGGTTTTAGTGGAGCTTTTGATATTATTGCTGAGGATGTGAACGATGTTTTCCTGGGAGTCTAGGGTGATGCCCGGGGGGCGGTATAGTAGGTGAATGTTGATGGTGCTGTTGGGAGACAGTGTGAGTTTAGCCGATAGGAGGTCAGAGTTGTTGGTAGAGGGGTGACTGATAGGTCGGAGCTGGAGGTTCTCCTTGTAAATGAAGGCTACTGCGCCTCCTATTGGATCTGGCCTGCCTTGTCGGAGTATGGTGAAGCCAGGTGGAAGTGCAAGTGCAACGGCAGGACCTGATACTTCGTGTAACCATGTTTCTGTGATGGCTAGTATGTCAATGTTATTGTTGGTTATGAGGTCATGAATATCTGAAGCATGAGCTGGGAGTGATCGGACATTGAGGAGGGCACATTTGATGTGAGGTGTGTGTGGTTTGTTTGTGACGGTGCGAGTGGAGGTCGTATCTGATATGTTCTGTGAGGTGGTATTGTGGGCTGGTTAATGGGTGGTGGACTGTGGGAGAGTGAGTGTCCCATGCAGGGGCAGAATTTGGAGGTGGTGCGGGAACTCAGTCTATACTTTCTGTACACAGTGGGCGGGGGTTGTGTGCTGAGTTCTGTGGTCTGTGTGCGAGCTCTAAGTCTTTCTAGTCTCTGCATAATTGCAGCGCAGGGTGTGTGAGGTGGCTGCCTTTGTGGGGTATCCGGGGTAGTGAGATGCTTTAGGTGGGGGAGTGGGCTAAGTGGTGTGGGTATGGGGGGGGATGGATAGGTGTATAGAGTTGGAGGGCGAGCAGCGTGGTGGTGGCAGCGGCAAGCTTGCAGGACGCTGTGCGCATGATGTATGCTGGGAGGGGCTGTGTGTGGAGGAGGGCACAGTCAGGTTGGGTGGGGTGGACCTAGCCTGAGGTAGGCAGTGGATAGGTTTGGAGTGGGCTAAAGGGTATCCTGGGGTACTAGGAGGTATCAGATAGGTTTACGTGCAGCAAGAGGCACCAGCAGGATTGCCGATGAGCGACAATAAGGCACAATACAATTCAAATGTGGTCTGGGAGCGATCATAGGGCACAACACAATTCAAATGTGGTCTGAGGGTGACCATAAGGCACAATACAATTCAAATGTAGTCTGGGAGCGACCATAGGGCACAACACAATTCAAAGTTTACACTTTGGACTGTGTACCTTCAAGTATAGTGTTGTGTTTCTATAACTGTGATTACATATAATGTGTGATAGCACTTATTTACTCCTAGATTTATCTGGGCCTACCTGTATTTCAATAAAACATTTTTTTTTTTTTTACGTACATAGTCTTTCAGGGTTTCTTTGGACCATTTAATTTGTACTGATTCTACAGCACTCTCTCCCTCCCTCCCAATATAAGCTTGGCTGCTACCATGCACTCCGGTTGTACAGCCTTATAGTAAGAGTGGAGTCGTGTATTGCCTCAGATGAATGGTTTTACTAAGCCCTTTGGGCTTAGAAAAACTGTCCTTACAACGGCGACCTGTGGAACCTTTTCTTCGACCGCCATGAGGATGAGTGGTGTGAGCCACTGCGTGATAAAGACGTTTTAGGTTTCTTCCATCGAGGATAGTTATCTCTCAACTCATCGTTTTGTCGATGGGGTTGTCTAAGAGACCTAGCTGCAGCTAACTTCCTTCTACGCTCTTTCAGGGCTTTCGCCGTCATCAATAGGCAGGACCCACACTCCAATGTTAAATGAGCAGATCTTTAGCAGCACAGACACACCAGATGAGGGTCCATAAGAGACATTTTTGCCCCACAGTTGTGTCATTTTTTTAACCCCGATCTCGGAGATGCCGACATCTTTTTCACCAAATGTTTCTTGCAACGAACCAAAGTGCGCCGATATTCAGAAGCAAAATCTCTTGCAGAAAAACTGAACTGAAGCCAATTGTCACTGCGCGCGCTATATACCATCAATACCCTCGACACCGAGATGGAGGCCCTCCATGGACATCAAGGCAACCGGCATCGGCGTGCAGTGCCTCCTGCTGGAAAAAAAGAATCTGAAGCAGTTAAAGCTGCACATGGAGATATCATCATATGATGATAAATACATGGGAGGACACAATGCATTCAAAGAAGTAATTCTCTTGCCAAGAGAGTAGAGTTTTTATTTTTTTACAGTCTTTATCAGGGGGGCCTCAGATGAAGACAGTGGACTGTCTGTAGGTTTTCTGTTAGTGGTTACAACCAGGGAGTCCAGAATGGAGTACCCCCAATATACAGTGAATCAGATGGCGCGGGCTGAAACATCTTTTCAATGCACAGACTCACTGCCAAGTAAGGGACGGCGTAAGCAAAGAAGAGGCAATGTGGATCTTAATGGAGCTCAGACAGTGGATAACGTGGTTAACCGGAATTTTTCTTTGAAGATGTATTCCACAAAGTCACAGTCAGGCACCGCCTCCTGAGTCACAATTTTAAAATGGTCTGCTGCCTTCCTGAGAATGTTATTCAAGAGCAGCTGGTCTTCAATAGGGGGAGGGGCGTCCCAAAAAATATTATCAGGCTTTGCCTCCTGAGCAGGAGTAGTGGCCCGATTACCCTGGTCATCTGCATGGAGCCATATGTCTGGATCTTGAGCAATAGGGTCATGGGAACCCTCCTCATTACCTGAAATATAGAAAACATTGTCACCTTTATCATACTGATGATCATGAAAAAGGTCTTCAGAGGGTTCAGGTAGTTCCAGGTCAGGAGAGGCAGGGTGGTTCAGGGGGGGGACTGAAACCTTTGAGATTTGCAGGGCCTAGGAACATCCTCAAATCTCATCTAATTTATTTGAAAACCCAATAAATTCAGAGACCTTGTCCATGCACGCCTCAAACGTTTGCCTAGTTCAGGAGCTAGTGGCTGGAGTTTCTGGCAGTGTTATGGAGAATTCTCAGAAATGTGCTAAATCCCTCCTACCTTAGAGATCCACCAGCACTTTTGCTGGACTTTAGGACTTAATTTTGTTACCTGGGGAGAGTGAGACCTTTTCCCCACTCTCTCATGCATTTTTGTTTAATTTGACTTTGGAGTCTGACAAACTCCATAGCCATCATATTTACATTGTGCCACACAGCACCTTCAGTGCAGGGACCCAGGGCAGTCTCTTAGATTTCACAAAGGTTTAAATACCTTCTCTTGGTGAAACTACTGTTTCCAAGAGCAGAAAAGTGAAATTGACTTTACTTACATTTTGTAACTTTCTAGACCCAGCACACACTATCTTACCATAGGATGCTGAAGCGGTTGCTTAGTATCCCCTTTGTCTAGTTTCTCATGTAACATTTTTATTTTATCCTTTCTACAATTAATGGCTGGTGGCAGTGTTTTACTTTTTAAAACCATTGTGTGCTTCTACCGCGGGCTGCACTCGCAGCTGCAGTAAGGCACCCGAGGGTGCCCATTTTGTTAAAATGGCACCAGTCTTTTTTCGCCATTTCTTGCTGGAAAGGTCCTACTTGAGATTGACTCTGCGCGTCAAACCAGGTTTGGACCCTTTGTTCATTTTGGCTTTGGTGGGATTCACTGGTGTAGCCCGCCTCTGGCTCCTGCATGTCTGGCAGGGGCAGAAAGTGAGGGAGGTGCCGAAACTTCCTGTGCCTAATCCCCTTGGTTACAGGAATGCACCCAAAGGTGATTGGCTGGCTGGCTGTCCGGCAAGGACAGCCACCCTGCTGTTTGAATGGCAGCTAGGCTGGAATGAATGAGAGAAACCTGCATAAAAGGCGAGGCTTTTTGGCTTGGAAGACAGAGTTGACCACTGGACGAAGGAATCCGAAGAAGAATTTTGCAGGGACGCCTGCTGCAACCCCTGGACTGTTTGCCCTGTGAAACCCTGCTGCTGTGCTGAAGCTCAGAATTCACCACGACTAGAGAAGCCCAGCAAAGACGACTTCTACCCTTGGGTTGGTGGGACCAATCGACCCCAAGACAAGCTCATATGGACATCCTCTCAGAGCTGGCTGTACTTCCATTGCTGCTGCAGGAACCGATCGTCAGGGAGAGGAACACCAGAATTGAGTGAGCATCTTTAAGTAGGACCTGAGCTCCAGGAAGATCCTCCGGACACCCAGGAAGCAGGACTGACCCGCCTGAGCCACCGTGACATAGTGATGGACCCCAGATGCGAGCAAAGTCCAGAGTGGTATCCGAGAACTGTGGTGGCTATTTGCGAGAGACGTAAGGAGCTGAAACCCGCGAAGTGCAGCTGATCTGAAGTTTGCCCATTGCTGCCGCTGACCTTCCATTCGTAGTGCAGGAGTCCCCAGACGTCCTCCCTCTTGTCTCCATGACTGAGGCCCAGGAACAACAGGATCTGCATACTTACACAGGAACAGGAGCCAACAGGAACCCATTTCTTCTAACCAAAGGTACTGTAAAACTAAGGGGTTGCTTACCTCTTGTCGTGTAGCCTTACAAGCTCTCAGTTGAGACTTGCCTAAATTATCCTTGCAGAGTTGCTTGCAGCCTTGCCACTCACAAGCCTCCAAGCTTGTGGCCCTACATTGATTCTTCTTTTTCTGCAAAGACTTCTAAAACATTGACCAAGACTTTTGTTACTTACTTGCAAGAAGTGCTTCAGCTCACCTAGACTTTGATTGAACAACATTGACTGTCCTGGCTCCCTGAAAGACTCCCCTTAACTTTGACTTTGTGTTTTACCTTTCCCCCAGGAAAGGGTTAATTTACTTTGCATTGGGGGTTCAAAAGTAATTGCCTTCTTAAGAATATTTGTTAACCTGCGTTTTATTACCCAAACCTTTTCTTTGACACCAAACTCAGTATTGCTCTAAATGTACCAGTGATATATCAATGTCCACAGTGTCCTAGTTATTTAAGTCACCTGAGGGCATAGGAAGTGTGTGCCATCACCAATGGTGATCTACTGATTTATTGAAAGTGAGGGTGTGTATTTTGAAGCATATTTGAGTGCTACATACATAATTGCTCTCTTCTGAGGAAGGCTTTTTCAACTGACAAATTAAATTAACCATTCAAACCACTCAGCACTTAACCGGGCATGAGAAGTGGAGTGCAGTGCAGTAGGAAAGCCCCATCTGCAAGTCACCTCCCTGCTACGCAACCACTCAGCTAATGGTCCCAACTCCTTCCTCTTCACCAAGGTCGTGGAGGCCAAATCCTGATACACGGAGAGCACCATGGTTAATGAAAGCACTGGCCGGCAAGGGTCAGGCAGCAGCTATACGTTAATTTAGCTTAAAGAACACGGGACAACACATCCGGTGGCCTGTTCTGGGCCGTGGTAGCACAGGTCCCGACGCAGCGAGTTCTAGTCCTGTCCAATTCAATCTCTGAGTTCTCAGGCAGGTCAAGAATGGAGCGAAAGAGGTCCGCCACGCAGTTAGGAAGTTTGTCGTCACGCACCTCTAAGAAAATGTCCTGGATCAGAATGTTATTCCTGCGGAAGCGATTCTCCCCACCCTCGTGCTTATCCTCCAGGGTGTGCCTCCAAGGCCTCAAGCCAGCTAGTACACTCACCCACTTCATGAGATTGCTCGCAAAGCATGTCCTCCACCTCTGACACCCTACTTAAGCTTACAAAACCCTTTAATCTAATGCCAGGATCTTGTGGGGGAGTTCCGGCCATGACAGGTCTTGCCACGGCTCTCCATGAGCCAGAGTTACATCAGATGTTATGTGCCCCATCTGCGAGAAGGGCACGTTTACATAATCGGCCTCAGTACTGCAGCACCGCCTCTGCAGATGAAGGCAGCAGCAGAAGGAGCTCACACGCCGTACAAGTGGGCGGAAGCCGCACCACCCCTCCACATCCTCAGGCCCGGTCGCCTCCAGGGATCACAGCTCTTCTGGCACTGCAAGGAAGCCGCCTGACTCTGCCCACCCCAAGCTGCTCACCTTAATGCAGGGGCAGGGGCTGACACCAGTCCTCCACAGCACTCCAGCAAGAGTCCCCAGAAACTCCTCAGAAGCAGAGGGTGGCAGGGCCAGTCTTCCAAAAGATTCTGGAAAGGTATAGGCCACCGGGGCCCCATGCGGGCCTCTCGCTGCTGCAGCCCCACCAGCACCAAATCGCCCTGACAGGGGGGCGGCCCAACAGAGCAGGCCGTACCAAAACAGCAAGAAGCAGCAGCTGGGGCCACACCACGGTCACCCTTCACTCCATTGCGGCCAGCCCAGGCCAAAAGGCGTTTGCGCTCCAAAGGCCTGGTGCACATCCAGATCTATCTCCGCATTCCAGGCACCCACAGGATTTGGAAAAACACTGGGCAGCGTGCTTGTGTCTGCACCATTTCATCACTGTAGGCCACCAGGAGAAGAGGAATCATGCTTACCTTGCCTGTGCCACGTCTAAGGCTCTTAGGGAGCCATTTTACTCGATGATACGCCTAGCACATGCCCTTGGAAACGTTCTATTTCAGGAAGGGCACATTTTTAAATGAGTTCTCGCTATCATAAAGTGGAAAAAGAGCAGCCAGACAAGGGAAAGAAGAGAATGAAAGGGAAAGAAAAGGCATTCTCTATAGAGAAATGTTGAGAATAAGGGTTCCCCCCTCTCCCTACTGTAAGGCCATAGGCAGCCGCCGAAAAGTCAAACGAAGATCTGCAGGGCGGCAAACAGGAACAGTCGAAGAAATAATCAAAAGGATGCCTCGAAGATGCATAGAAACAGCAATAAATCTCGTTAACACAAGCTCTGCAGGAAAGCAACCAACCAGCATGCCAGAAGAAAACAATCTGGGGAACTTCTAAGCGTGTAGGATCATGGGTACACTACACCTCGCAATAGGGATAGTGTTACTGACACGCCCAAGTCAACGTCCCTTTTTGAACTTCGAAAAAAGATGCAAATACTCTGCGATTACCACTACATGTTGGACTATATGCACAGCATGTGATTCTAAGCAGATCCACAAGCATCAGAAACGTGGTTTCTTATATATGGCTTCATTAGTAACTGTCTTATAACATGCACTGACAATGTTGAAAGTCTCTCCTCTTAGAAAACTGCTCTTTCATTCACAGCTTTATTATGGGTGCGTATATCCACTGGCCAGGTCTTTTCTTTTCCTTTTCAACCTTGTTCATTAACTGCGCTTAATCAGAAGAGATATGTTTCTTCACTTTTAATTAGGTAAGCCTCCTAGTGTAATCTCCTGTCTGGACTACAGCTTCATGTCTCAAACTTTTCAACTTTAATAATCACCACTCTTAATGTTCAAGGCGTCCTATTTCTCTGTTCAGGTCCCCCTTATATTCATATTCACTTTTTTGTGGTATGCGGTATAACGCCTTTCAATGCTCTGGCGTCCCTTCCCCTTTGTGCGGGCTCACCAGTTCTCCTTGGCTGCTCGGGTTCTCTTCCAGTCTTCCAATAAGCTTCCTCTGCCCTCAGCGTCAGATCTCGGTCATGCAGGCTTCTCGTGACAGCGCCCCCAACCTCTCTTTGACTTTCCACAACAAACTACTTTCTCTGGCTTTCCCGATCCCAGTCAGGAACAACACTTCTCTTGCCTTCCAAATAGATAGGTAGCACTCTCCAAATCTTCTCTCAATGGGAGCCATCTGCTCCGGTCAGCGCTCTCGTCTGACACAGCTGCAGCCAATTTAAATGACTGTTTAACTCTTTCCAACAACTAGACTGATGCGTCGACTTCTTGGCTTTGGTAATCTTTCTTACTCCAGTCCTCTTCCTCGTCCCAGTGCTATGGGAATAGTAGTACCTTCCTAAAAACACTGAATGAATGTTTGCAATGGGTTTTAAAGGCAAACTAGATTCGGAAGCAGAGTAGGTGGAATTGGATAAAGTGTCTTTTGTAATTTTACAAGGCCAGTTAGATTCTGAGAGTTGGCCTTTGGGGTGTAACAAAAGATTTGTACTACTCTCCCTGGGGGGGTTGAGGGGTCAGGAGGGAAGGTGTTACAATAGGCTATTATGGCAGGGGGAACTGGAGATGTATCTTCAGAAAGCAAAGCGGGATAACCAGGTCTCACACAATGATACCTCAACCCTCTCCCAGAGGCCATCTCCCCATCATGTGATCCATCCCCATATAGCTGCTCCCAGAATCAGGTAGTGGCTGCCGTCCCCTGGCCACATGGGAGGTCATTGCAGGGAAAGAAGTGAGGACACCATCAGATTCATCACAACACCCTGTTGTCCCAGGTTGGCTTCTCCAAGTTCTACTCTTAGGTAGTGGATTTGATGAACCCTCCTAACACCATCACTAATTTCAAGTTCTTCCCTTTAATATAGATATATATTTTTGTGTACATGTGTCCATAAGTGTTCAGATGGATTTCTAATTGTTGGCCTGGTGGGCAGAGTTTAGAAGGCCACCCTAATTATAGTGAACAGGGAGTTCAGCCACAACAATCAAGGTAGCATGGAGAGTTGTCAAAGCTTAGTCTTAGGAGAGGAGAGTGGGGTCAGAGGTCCACAATGAATAATCAAGAACTACACTTTGTTATACAAGACTGTATGCAGTACCCTGTGGGAGACGGCACCAGCCTTGCCCTCTTGGCAATAGGTAATCCCAACCTTTGGTATAAGTCTGTACTACACAGGTTGATAGTTTGGTGGTGTGACTGAGCAGCCAGGCTTATCTCAAGAGGGATCAATGTGAGCAGTAGGGTTGTAACAGTTTCACAGTGACGAGTATTAAACAATCATTTATGAATTTAACAGTCAGTTTTGAAATAAGCCTTCTTTAGATGGGAGCAAACATGTAATACGTAAATATACTTCAAAATATACACCCTCAGTTTCAATAATTCAGTATCTACCCTTTTGGGATAGCACACAGACACTTCCTACACCCTCTGGTGACTTCAATAACTAGGACACTGGACATTGATATCGCTGATACATTTAGAGCAATACTGAGTTTGGTGTCAAAAAGGAAAAGGTTAGGGAAAGAAACAATGATTAACAGGTTTCTCAAACAGGTAAGTACTTTTGAACCCCCAATGCAATGTAGATTAACCCTTTCCTAGCTATACAAGTAAAGAATGTATGACATTTGGAGGGACAGATGAAAACACAAAGTCAGAGGTTAGAAGAGTCTTCAAGGAGCCACTACAGCCACTGTCAACTGAGCAAAGTCTAGGGGAGCTGAGGCACTCCTTGGAGGTAAGTAAAAAGTCTTGCACAATGTTATAGAGAGTTTTTGTTGAAAGAGAAATCACTGTTGGACCACAAGCTGGAAGGGCTTGTGATGGGCAAATCTGCAAGAAACTCTGCAACAGGCAGCCAATGAAAGTCTCAACTGAGAGCTAGCAAGCTGCACAACAAGAGTTAAGTACCCCTTAGTTTACAGTACCTTAGGTCTAAAGAAATTGGTTTCAGCTGGCTTCTGTTCCTGTTGTAGTGTGAAAATGCACCAGTTTTATGTTAATCTTTGTTACCCTAAGCGCACACATTAGAATGCGCCTTCCAGGTTCCATTTTGCTCACTTTCTGGGTTTTCATTTTCACATGCAGAAAATGATCGCTGTCCGAAAGGCTTGTAAACGCGTCTCCACAAGGAATGCTTAGCTAATGAAATTTACCAGCTACGAACCTTGAGCAGTCAGACACTGATAGACGAAGATAAAGGATAGTTTATAGTCCTTCCTGTCTTCTGGTTTCCCGTGCTAATTGTGTGGCTCATGTTTAGGAAACATGATGTACCATGTACATTTTAGCAGGAAAGGGCTAATTAAACTACCAAGTCGAAATGCGAAGTGCCCTCTCTGTGCAAGACAAACAGTGTTGAAAATAGGCCAGGAATGTTACCTTGTGTTGGGAACAGGTTGAACTCCTCTGCTCTGAGAACAGTAAATTGTGCGGAGATGACGCAGAGCAAAATGGAGAATGGCTACTTTCCGTGGATCTTAAACTATGTATTATTTTAGCAACCAAAGGCAATTTCGAAGTGTACTTAAGGCTGCCCGTCTCCCATGTGAATTGCTCAATTTCTCTATGACTGCGCAGGCATAGATTAATCTGGGTCCATTTAAGGCACAAATAAACTCTTGTTATATATTTGTTTCGTGACTGATGTACTTTATTTATTTATTTGCAGTAACTCAGATTTGAGACTAACTGTTAGGCAAGATTTGGAGTAGTACCCTAGGGGTGCATTAAAACAATCTTGACCTCCTGCTAATAGGAACCCAACCTTTGGTTTAAGTCTGTACTACACAGGTTAGTAGTGTGGTTGAGCAGCTAGGCTTATCTCAAGAGGGGTCAATGTGAGCAGTAGGGTTTTTACACAGAGCTTCACAGTAACAAGTATCCAAATTAACACTTATACTCAGGGTTTCGTGATTAAACAATTATTAATTTATTTAACAGTCAGTTTGAATAAGCCTTCTTCAGAAGGGCAATATATAAGTAACCCACAAATACACTCCAAAATACACACTCTTAGTTTCTCTAAATCAGCAAGTACCCATTTGGGATGGCACACAGACACTTCCTTCACCCTCAGGTGACTTAAATAACTAGGACACTGTGGACATGAATCACTGGTACATTTAGAGCACTACTGAGATGAGTGTCAAAGAAAGGGTTATAGAATAGAACAAAAATCACACAAATATTCTGAAGCAGGTAAGTACTTTTGAAACCCCAATGCAAAGTAAATTAACCCTTTCCTGGAGGAAAGGTAACACAATGTCAGAGGAAAGAAGAGTCTTTCAGGGAGCCAGGCCAACCAATGTTAAGCTAGCAAAAGTCTATGTGAGCTGAAGCACTTCTTGCAGGTAAGTAAAAGTCTTGCACATTGTTTTAGAAGTCTTTGTAGAAAAAGTAGAATCAATGTAGGGCCATAAACTGGGAGGCTTGTGAGGGGCAAAGATGCAAGCAACTCTGCAAAAGCAACCAAGACAAGTCTCAACTGAGAACAATAAAGGGTACACAACAAGAGGTGAATAAAAGTCTTGCACATTGTTTTAGAAGTCTTTGTAGAAAAAGTAGAATCAATGTAGGGCCATAAACTGGGAGGCTTGTGAGGGGCAAAGATGCAAGCAACTCTGCAAAAGCAACCAAGACAAGTCTCAACTGAGAACAATAAAGGGTACACAACAAGAGGTGAATCCCCTTAGTTTACAGTACCTTTGGTTAGAAGAAATGGTTCCAGCTGGCTTCTGTTCCTGTGCAGCTCTGCAGATCCTGTTGTTCCTGGACCTCAGTCGTAGGGAGGACTTCTGGGGACTCCTGTACTGCAATGGGACGGTCGGCAACAGCAAAGGACAAACTTCAATTTAACGACACTTTGCGGTTTCAGCTCCTCGCAGCTCAGCAAATAGGACCACTGCAGTTATCGGTTACCACTTTAGACTTTCCTCACATATGGGGTCCAGCACTCTGTTGAGGTGGATAAAGCTTGGTGAGTCCTGCTTCCTGGGAGTCCGATCTTCCTGAAGTTCGGGTCTGACTTAAAAGCGATGCCCTCAATCTGGTGTACCCCTCTCTCTGGCACTTCGGTTCCAGCAACAGTGGCAGTATAGCCAGCTTTGAGAGGATGTCCAGATCAGTTCACTTTGGAGTGAATTGGTCCCACCAACTCAAGGCGAGAAGTCGTCCTTGCAGGGTTTCTCTAGTCGAGGCGAATTCGGAGCTTCAGCACAGCAACAGGGCTTCACCCGGCAAACCAACGGTCCAGAAGTTGCAGCAGGCATCTCTTCCAAATTCATTTTTGGATTCCTTCATCCAGTGGTTGACTCAAGCCAAAAATCCTTGCCTTTTATGCAGGTTTCTCCCATTCATTCCAGCCTAGCTGTCAATCACACAGCAGGGTTGTTGTTCTTGCCAGACAGCCAGCCGGTCAATCACCTTTGGGTGCATTCCTGTAACCAAGGGGATTATGCACAGGGAGTTTTGGGCACCTCCCTCACTTCCTGCCCCTGCCAGACACACTTGTGAATTCTGCCAAAGACAAAACGAACAAAGGGACCAAATCTCAAGAAGGACCTTTCCAGCAAGAAATTGTAAAAATAGAAGACTGAGGCCATTTTGGCAAAATGTGCACCCATGGGTGCTGTACTGCAGCTGTGAACACAGCCTGCGGTAAAACACACTCAACGGTGGTTAAAAGTACGAGAGATAGACTGGCCTCCAGGGGACGCACAGGCAACCATGCTCTTTGCGTGAGCTCCGTTGCTACTGCCCCGAAAGATGGATTGAGCCCCCACTTCTCGGACCCCACCTGTGGAAGAAAAGCGAGTGCATACCGTGGGAATACTCCCCCTCTATGTGGGAGAAATCCCGAAGAAAAACTGAGTCGGAAACCCCCCAAAAACAACAAAAGAAGCTACGCCCCCCCCACCTGGACCCGGCAAACCAAAAGTGAAAGCGTTCCGGCACACGCATGCAAAATGACACTCTGGTGAAGAGGACAGGCCTCACAGTGCCGTGACCGCGCCTCCTGGGAACAACATATCCCCATTGTCCCGGGTGACGAAGAAAGAAAGGTTTAAGAGGTGGATGCCCCTGACGGAGCGGTGCTGTAATCACTCTGACTCGAGACCTGCCCCTTGAAGGACTAGTGTTGGGGGACCACTGCCGGATCAGCCTCGGCCACGCTCTGCTGCACCTGAACCCTCTGGGGGGAGCGCTGCGTAGTGCGGACCCGGCGCAAGCGGGAGTAGCTGCCCAGGTCTCCACCCCGAAGAGAGCTTGTGACATAGGCTTGTTTGACCGTCTGTGCCCTCAGGCACCCTTTACCTTCTGCTGTGGCGTTTGTGATCCGGAGGCTCCCCCCCACCGAAACGTGAGTCGGGCCTCGCCAACCCAGAGGCTGCTGTGCATCAGGTGTTGGAAGACACACTGGTGTCCCCCTGCCTCCATTCTCCCGCAGCCCCTCCTGGACCTCAGAGAGCAACCGCAGAGAGCCCGGACGCTCTCACATCATTACTGGTACCCGTGCGGCCGGAGAACCCGGACCCTCTGTGCACGCACAAGCCTCTGCAGACACTGTTCTCCCGCAAGGTGCAGCCCGGTGGAAGAAGAGTGGACTAGGAAGCAACTAAGACGCGCACAGTTCAGCTGCAGAGGGCTCTGGCACCACGGGACATTCGCAGAGACCAAGACACTGCAGTATACACATGTGGCTCTCATCCCAACAGCGTAAGGGGAAGGGAAACCAACAAAGAGCAAACTAGTGAGCCCAATCACTACTACGTAACAGGTTAAAGTGTAAAAGACAATGGGAAAAGGCTGAACTTTTGAGCAACGCCCCAGAGTAAGACATTAATGAACCAACTAAACCAATATATATTGGGGAGAACGACGGTACATCCAGCAAGAAACACACTGTATTGCCCTAGAAAAAGACCGTACAAAGGGCCTACTCCTGCAGAACCCAGAGGAACACGGTACCACTGCACCCAAACCTCCAGCATACATACAATCCCGCTTGCCCTCACAAAGTCCATAACGCTCTAACAAGGCTACCCCCCAAAGGCTATATGAGTGTGAAACAAAAATTGGCTCTGTTCGCTTATACCTCCATACCTATCTGAACAGATGACCACACCATGGCGACCAGTAACACCACAGGAAACAAACTGGCTGCTACAAAAGGAGACATTGCAGCCCTGTAGGGAGAAATTAAAAATATGGGGGCTAACATAGGAGGCAAGATAGATAAAATTGTGCAAAGGCTGGACAACATGGAAGAAAGACTTGAAGGAGTGGAGAATAACCAGGCATCCATTGACACCCTTGAAGCGCAACTCGACCAGAGGATGATAGAACTAGAACAACAAGAAGAAGACTTCAAGCTCAAGCTGGATGACTTGGAAAATAGAGAAAGATGGAACAATATACGCATTTTTGGGATTCCGGAACGAGAAGGAGAAACTGAAACTGACCTGAAGAAAACATTTCATGACATTATCAAGCTCCTGGTCGCGGACAATGCTATAGATGAGCCCATATCAGAACGAATCCACAGGGCCAGTGGCCCACCGGGCGGACCAAGATCGGTTCTCGCCCGATTTCATTGCTTCCAAAACAAGGCCAGGGTGCTTGAGAAGGCCAGAAGGAGTGAGACTATCACTTTAGGAGGCGTTCAAATCTCAATATACCAAGATCTATCCTCTATGACGCTAGCCATCAGGCGGATGTGCGGACACCTCATGAAACGATTGAAAGAAAAGGACATCCGGTACAGGTAGTGCTACCCCTTTTCCCTCATTTGAATACGAGGGAACCAAGATTAGACTGAGATCCGAAAAAGAAATCAAGGCTTGCATCTCTGAACTAATCGGTCCCCGGGAAGAAGAAAGCAACCAAGATGAACCGAGGCGCGAAGAACGAGAATGGCGCATTCCAGACCCTAGGAGAAAACGGGTGAAAGGTTCAAGAAAATACCGGAGGCAACCTCTCCCTGGAAGGGTACAACTGAACACTCACAAACTTGGTAAGACAGAATTTAACACACTGTTGAGAATGTGACTGGGGTAAGATATCAAGTTGAGGACATCACTATGGTCACGACACAGGTATCGAGGGGGGACACTGGAGGGGCTCAATTGAAATTGAGATATCACATTTAGTCAAGGGGCGTGAAGAAACGGCCCCCACAGGTGGTTCGATGCAGGTCTGGTGCAACCAACCGGGCTCGATCGAACGCCATCAACTGGGAAGGGGAGACGGGAGGCGAGGAAGGGTAGAAAAGGGGGTGGGGTCAAGGCAGCAGCTTTAGCATTTCAAAGCACTCAATACAGTGTGACATTCAATGTGAAAATGCAGCATAGGTCATGTAACAAAAGCTAGCTCCTCATAGAAACAATCAATGGCACCGAAAGCTGATGCAAGAGGGAGGGATTTCTTGAGGGTAGGGACACAATGTAAAAGGACTCAACTCACCAACTAAGAGGTAACTTGTGGCCAGAGAATTCCGGAGAGCCGAAATAGATATTCTCCTACTACAGGAGACAAAATACGCAAAGGGGGAAGGAACAAGTTACTTACCTGTAACTGTTGTTCTCCAGCATGGGTCTGGCATGGATTCACATGCTCATGAATATTCCCCTTCGTCAGGCTGTGAATCCTCGGTAAAGAAAAAATCAGTATCAGTTTCGTTTCTGATCTGTCTTTCCTAGCAGTAACCAATCACTGATCTCTGCGTCATACTGACCACAGCCAATGACTGCCCTCTACCTAAGCCCCGCCTCTTACAGCCATCTTCAGATTTGGTAGCACGTGAAGTGGCAGTATGACCAAGTGAAGAGCCGCAGAGAGGTAGGGCGGAGGGTTCGCATGTGAATCCATGCCAGACCCTTGCTGGAGAACAACAGTTACAGGTAAGTAACTTGTTCCTTCTCCAGCATGGGGTCTGGCATGGATTCACATGCTCATGAATATAAGAATAAATAGCAGTACACACATGCACAACCACGGGGGGTGGCAAAAGGCTCAACATTAAGCAATACAAAAAACTCAACATTAAGCATCTCTTACCTCCTCACCAGGCTCACCTTAAGCGAACAGGTTGCGCAGCACTGCTTGGCCGACCCTGGACTCCTCCCTGGAATCCCGATCGACGCAGTAGAATCTCTTGAAGGTTTGCGTCGACCTCCACGTAGCAGCCCTGCAGATGTCCAGCAGGGGCACACCAGATAAGAACGCCGTAGTAGCAGCGATCACTCTGGTCGGATGGGCTCTCGGACGGCCTGGCAGCGGTCGGTTAGCCAACCGGTGACAGTGAATGATGCAGCCGGAGAGCCATCTGGAAATAGAAGACTTCGAGAGAGCCTTCCCTTGATTCACAGGTCCAAAGTTCACCAACAGCTGTGATGTCCTCCGGAAACTCTTCGTGCGGTCCACGTAGAACTTCAGCGCTCTAGCCACATCCAGCGAGTGCAAAGTCCTCTCGGGCGGCGACGAAGGAGACGGGAAGAAAACAGGTAACACCAAGGGCTCGTTAAGATGGAAGTCCGACAGCACCTTGGGCATAAAGGAGGGGTGCGTCCTAAGCACCACCCTCGAGGCATGGAAAGTCAAGTACGGTGCCTTGCAGGATAGGGCCTGGATCTCTCCCACTCGTCGTGCAGAGGTAATGGCCACCAGGAACGCAGTCTTCCACGACACAAACTTCATCGGTGCGGAGTGCATCGGCTCGAATGGGGGCCCCATGAGCCTGGTCAGCACCACGTTAAGTTCCCACGTCGGGGCCGGGGCCTTCACCGGCGGGAACGACCGGAACAGTCCTTTCATAAACTCTTTTACCAGTCGATGGGACCACAGGGACGTCCGTCCTGTGGTTCTGGTATATCTGGAGATCGCCGCCAGATGAATCTTAATGGAGGCATGGGCTAGCCCAGCCTTTGCCAGAGATAGCAGGTACGGCAGCACTTGAGGGGCCGTAATCTGTAGGGGGTTGATCTTCTGTGCTCGGCACCAGATAGAGAACCTCTTCCACTTATGACCGTAGCATTTGAGAGTCAAGGACGCCCTGGCCTTTGCAAGAACCTCTCTGCAATCGGCCGGTATATTGTAGCCTCCAACTCTAGCGCTGCAGGAGCCAAGCCTGCAGGTTCAGCGACGCCGGGTCGTGGTGGAAGATGGCGCCTCCTTCTCTGGAGAGAAGGTCTGCGTCCGCCGACAGCTTGATGGGAGGGGACGTTGACAAGTCCAGAAGGTCCGGGAACCAGATCTGCCTCGGCCACGCCGGTGCGACGAGGATCATCCTGCACCGGGACCTCTTGAGCTGGCTGATGAGTCGAAACGGCAACGGAGGGAATGCATACAGGTATAGGCCGTCCCAGGGGAACGAGAACGCATCGCCCATGCTTCTCGGCTGGGGAAACCTGCTGGCGAACCTCTTGCACTTCGAGTTCGTCGCTGTTGCGAACAGGTCGATTTGGGGTTTGCCCCATCGTCTGAAGAGTTGATCCACCTGATCCTGGCGCAGTTCCCACTCGTGACACTCGCGCAGCTCCCTACTGAGCGAGTCGGCGATGGTGTTTCTTTCTCCTGCCAGGTGGAAGGGAACCAGGAACATCCCCTGGGCGACCGCCCAGTGCCACAGATCCTGTGCCTCCTTGGATAGGGCTGGGGATCTGGTGCCTCCCTGCTTCCGTATGTAAAACATTGTCGTGGTGTTGTCCGTGAAGATCCGCACCACCTTGCCCTTGAGCGACGGGAGGAACGATTTGAGAGCCCAGAACACGGATCGGAGTTCCAGGACGTTGATCTGCAGGAGCCTCTCCTCCGGGAGCCAGAGGCCTCTTGCGTGGAGATCTCCGGTGTGGGCGCCCCAGCCTTCCAGGGAGGCGTCCGTCGTCACCGTCTCCTGGTACGCCGGCGTCTGAAAGTCCTTGCCCGCCGTGAGGTGTGCTCGAACGCCCCACCACTGAATCGCCCGCCGGAACACCTCGTTGAGGGGGACCCTGTCTTCGAAGGTGCCCGTCGCCTGCCTCCAACGGGCGTCGAGAAATTCTTGAAGAGGGCGCATCCGTAGTCTGCAGAGGCGCACCAGGTAGATGCAAGAGGACATCATCCCCAGGAGGGACTTGATGGACCTCACCCTGGCCACGTCCGTGGCAAGCAGGCGCTGCACTTTGCCTAGAATGGTCTTCGTCCGTTCTTCCGACGGGGCCGCCAGGCGCCTCACTGTATCGAGCTTCGCTCCCAGAAACAGGGCCACCTGCGACGGCACCAGGTGGGACTTTGGGTAGTTTATGGCGAATCCCAGGTCTGTGAGTAGCTGGACGGTCCTCGCAGTGTGTTCGACGGCAAGTTCCCTCGTCCTTGAGCGGATGAGCCAGTCGTCCAGGTAGGGGTAGACGTGAATCCCCTGCAGGCGCAGCCGCGCCGCCACTGGTGCTAGGCACTTGGTAAAGACCCTGGGGGCCGACTTCAATCCGAACGGCAGCGCTCTGAATTGGTAGTGGCGTCCCTGGACGACGAACCTGAGGAACTTTCGGTGACTTTTGAGGATGGGAACGTGGAAGTACGCATCCCCAGGTCCAACGATGATAGAAAGTCGCCTTCCTTCAGCTGTCCCAGTACGTGCTGGAGGGTGACCATCCTGAACTTTTGTGATCTGATGTATTTGTTCAAACGACGAAGGTCCAGGATGGGGCGCCAGCCGCCCGTCTTCTTCCTGATGAGGAAGTACCTTGAGTATACCCCGGAGCCTCTTCGGGACAAGCTCGATGGCGCCTTTCCTGAGCATCGCCCGTACTTCCAAAAGCAGTTGCGGGACGTGATTTTCCTTCCTGGCCACAGGTGGAACGTGAGGGCACTTCTTCAGGAATTCGATAGTGTCCTCTTGCCAGGGTATCCAGCACCCAACGGTCGGTGGAGATGGACTTCCACACGCCGACGAAGTTCGTCAGCCGGCCTCCCACCGGGGTGCTTCGGTGGGGGCCCGAGACCACGGCCGGTTCAGTCCTGCTTGGAGGTGGTGGCCTTGCCGCCCTAGCCACCTTGCCGACGGTGGCGAGGCGCTCCCTGCTTGCCGCGACCCCTGTAGGCCTCCTGAGACGAGGAGCGCGCCGCCTGGCGGTAGGACAATGAGCCACCGCTGGATCCCTTGGAGGCACCCTGTCTGCCTCCGGTGCTCCGAAAGGGCTGTCGTTGCTGAAGGGTTCCTAGGGCGCGGGCCTTCTCCGTGTCCGTTTTTATGGCTTGGAGGGATTCGTCCACCGCCTTCCCGAACAAGTTGCTGCCGTCGAACGGCATGTCCAACACCCTGGTCTGGACGTCCTGACGGAAGTCGGTCGCCCGAGCCAACCCCGTCGTCGTACGCAAACACCGTTGCCCAGCTGGCGGAACCCGGTATCAGCAATATCGGTCGCCACCGTTATGGCGTGGTCTGACGCCACCTCGCCCTCTTGCAGTATTTCCAGGGCCTCGGACCTCTTGTCGTCGGGCAGGAAGTCCAATATGGGGGCCAGCTTAAACCAGAGCTCCCTGTCGTAACGGGCCACGATCGCCAGGGCGTTGGCCGCTTTGATCGTCGTCGCCGCCGACGAAATGACCCGCCGCCCCATGGCGTCCAACTTCTTTCCCTCGCCATCCGGTGGAGAATTCAACGTCGAGGCTCCTGACCCCGCCGCTTTCTTCTTTGCCGCCGCCGAGACGACCGAGTCTGGCGTTGGCTGGGCCCTGAGGCACAGGGGAGCGGTTTCGGTGACCCGTTACTACTTCTCGTACCGGTCCCGTTTGGCTGGTGCCGTGGAGGGGTTTTTGAGAACCGACAGGCCCTCCTCCCAGATGTCATCGATTAGGGGCACCGCGATGACCGTCTTCCTCTTGGCCTCCCGGCGCTGATAGAGGAAACCTTCCTTTTTCTGCTCCTCGGGCAGAGCTGGAACAATTCGGACGCCCTGGCGATCATGGCGTGGAATGAGCCAATCTCGTCGGGCGGCGAGGCCCGTGCGACGGGAGACCCGTTCCGTCGTCGTCGCCCTCAGAACCCGTCGTCGAGCCCAACGCACCGTCATCTCCCGACTCGTGGGAGGATGAGGAGGGAACTGTAGGCCTTACGGGGGTGAGCGGAGGAGAGGGCTGGGTCCTCCGTCGTTTGTTCTGAGGACTTCCCGACGGGCCAGGTTGCGGGTCCTCCAGCCTGGGCCGTGGGAATCTCGTCCTTATCTCAGAGCATAAGGACTGGATGGCAGACAAAATGGCCACCGAGCCATCCTGAGGCCTAGGATCCGGCTGCGCCGGAAGGGAAGGCTGCACTTCCTCACCATCGTCGTCTTCCTCGGTTATCTCCCGAGGATCTTCTTGACGGGATCGAACCTTCTCGAATTGGACTTCGAGGTTCCTCACGGCCTCGGTCAGTTCCTCCTCCGAGGCTGACTCCGAGCTCGAAGAGGGCACCGTGCCCCCCCTCGCTTCTTCCATCATGGCGGCCACGACGATGGGCTGAAAAGAGGATTCCCTCCTTGGCGGTAGGGAAACTCTAGTCCCGGAGGCGGTCTCCTGGCGGTGTCTCTGCCGGCTTGGCCAGAGTCGCCGCGATAGCCTCGATAGAGGCCTTCGCCTGCTGGGTAGGGGCCTTCACCACCTTAGGTGCGTCTGGGGCCCTCTCCTTCGGGGGAGGGGCGACGCCTCGCTCCCCCTCTTCCGAGATCAGACGGGGCTTCTCCCGAAGCTTACCTGGGGTCTCAGACTTTCTCTTCCCCGAACCGGAGCGTTGGCTCGTGGTTGACGGTGCCAGGGAAGGAGCGCCCTGCCTGGCGACCGAAGAGGCTGACCTTTCGGCGCTCCCGGAGCCAGCGGACTCGCGGCGCTTGGCCTGGTGTTGGGCCCCCGTCGCCGGGGCGCCCGCACAGGACTTAGAAGCCCGCTCGGACCCTTTCTTCTTCTTCTCACCCGTCGAGCCCTTCTCCAACCAGCTTGCGAGACGGGATCGACGGTCCCTCATGGTCCGCTCCGTCAAGTTCTTGCAGAACTGGCAGTCCTTCTCTACATGCGTCTTGTCCCCATGAAGACAGTAGAGGCATCGCGAATGTTCGTCTTCCTTAAACACATTCTGCAGCCCGCATCCAGGGCAGCTGCGAAACAGCTTGGGTCCGGGCGACAAACTCGCATCCTGGGCCATCTCGAAGTAGGCCGCGAATCTTCTGGAACCCTCCAAGAAGTTGATTCGACGAAATCTTCACCCTTGAGGGGCGTAGGAAAATCCCGCAACGGGTAGCCGTTAACGGGAGTAGAAACGGTGGAGCTTGAGGCTCGATTAACCGAAAAAATGTGAAAATTCACCTGAAAAAGCGCCAAACACGCAGTAAAAGCTCGAGAGCTAAGCACGAGGACTCCCAACACTTGAACGTGCGGTAAAAATCTGAAGATGGCTGCCAGAGGCGGGGCTTAGGTAGAGGGCAGTCATTGGCTGTGGTCAGTATGACGCAGAGATCAGTGATTGGTTACTACTACGAAAGACAGATCAGAAACGAAACTGATACTGATTTTTTCTTTACCGAGGATTCCCAGCCTGACGACGGGGAATATTCATGAGCATGTGAATCCATGCCAGACCCCATGCTGGAGAAGAACGGTAAATCCTCGGGAAACGTGCCGGGATGGAGTTCTGGGGATCTGGTCCACTCAGAAAGGGAGGTGTGGGAATCCTCGTCAGAAAAGGTATAGATTTTGTGGAGACCAAGACTTGGTCCGACACAGAGGGGCGAGCACTATTAGTAACGGGAAACATAGGCAAAGTGAATGTGACGATTGCAACACTCTACTCTCCTCACACAGGACACATTATATTCCTTACCAAAACGATTCCCAAAATACTGTTAGAAGCCTCAGGTCAGATCATCCTAGGAGGCGACTTCAATCAGTGGGCAGACCCAGTCAAAGATAGAAAACCTGGCATCCCCGACACAAGAAACCAGTTTAGGGGCGACCGTACAGAATTCGCAGAAATGATGGAAATATATGAAATGAGAGATGTATGGAGGGACATGCACCCAAACGATCAAGGTTATACTTTTCTTTCCACCCCTCACAACACATATACTCAAATAGATTACATATACTTATCCAAAGATCTTGCCGATACCACAACACACTCAGAGATGGCCCTGATCACATGGTCAGGCCATGATATGGTGTTGGCAGAAATTCAGTGGGAAAATTTACCGACCAAGGGAGGAAAATGGCAATTTAACGAGAGCGTCTGGCAAGATACAGTCTTCAAGACATAGATGGAGACTGAAATTAATGAATTCCTCAAAATAAACAACACTGGTGAAGTAGCCAAGCAGATAGTCTGGGAGGATGGGAAAGCAACTTGGAGAGGGACTTTGATAAGGGAAGGGTCGTCTAAGAAGAGGGAGCGAAAAATTATCAAACAAACTAAGAACCGAAATTTGTCAGCTAGAGGAGGAAAATAGGAGGGATACAGGAATTGACCATGATAAAATCAACAAAGCAAAAAGGAAAAGGGAGGAATTTAAACTATTGGAACACAAGCAGAAAGTGCGCACACTCAGATTCCTGAAACAAAAATTTTATGAAAAGGGAGACAAGGCAGACGCACTACTGGCCGCCAGGCTCCAAGAACAGAGAGCAGAGCGAAAAGTAATAGAAATAAATGAGGACAACCCTGCCATGAGAGACTCTCCCCCCCACCATCCCAGAATGCTTTGCTAACTTCTGAGTCCCTATACTCCTCAGAAACAAACTCTGACCAATCAGAAACAGAGACCTACTTGTTCTCGATGAATATGCCCAAAATACCGAGCCTACACTCAGAGCTGCTAGAATCCCCAATATCCGAACAAGAAATCCAAGACGCAATAAAGAGGTTAAGTATAGGCAAATCCCCAGGTGAAGACGGCTACATGGCCGGATTCTATAAAACCTTTAGTACGCAACTAACGCCATTCATGACAGAACTCTTTAACAAAATATTAGAGACAGGGAAAGCCCCAGATTCCTTCACCCACGCACGGATTACAGTGATTCCAAAAGATGGGAGGGACCTTCAAAAAGTGTGGATCATATCGCCCTATCTCTCTACTCAACCAGGACGCAAAAATCTACACGAGAGTCTTGGCCGCTAGGTTAGAGACATTAATGCCCCAACTTATACACCCCGGTCAGGTTGAATTCATACTGGGGAGACAGGGAGCAGACACAATGCACAAAACACTTCACCTCATTCACACACACCATACCACGCTTAATGAACCAGCCTGTCATGATGCCTACCCCCGGGGACCCAGACCACGCCCAGCAACCCCGGAAGCAGGCATCAAGTTATCCTAAGCAAGCCCAACAACCCCTGCTAGGGGCTATTTGGGTCCAGTCCTGGCGCCTATGGCGCCAGGCTCATATGGAGAGTCAGACCTGGCGCCATAGGCGCCAGGCTCATAGATTAATACTTGCCTGATGCAGACCATGCTGCAAACTTACCTGATGCAGACCATGCTGCAAGAGCTCCAAGCCAAAATAGGCTTGGAAGGGACTATTTTACTTAGGGACTATTTTTTACTCGGGCGGGGCTGGGGAGGAATACTTACCTGGGACTGCTTTGGGGGCTATTTAAACCACGCCCGAAGAGCAGCACACCCTTTGCGTTATTCTGCATCCAGCAGCGTAACGCTCACCGTGCCTGCAAGTCTGCATCCAGCCTTCTGCCACGCCCGCCTCGAGTTTGGAGCTCCTAGAAAAAGGGAGAAAGAAGGAGAAAAGGTTAGAACAAGAGCAATACCTTTAATCCTTAACTGAATTCCTGATCCATCGCACCTTCGAGCTCGAAGAAAGAAGTTATTTTATGCGCGTCGCCTCGCCTGCTGCAGCGCCGCACTGAACTCACCGGCCTTCGCAGCATCTTCACATTCAACCGCATCCTCCTGCATGTTCCCGCCGCACTCCGGCACCTAAGGAGAAGACAAGAACAGCAAGGTGAGCCAAGGGAATACACAGAGGAATATTAGTTACCCCCCCATAGACTTACCTGATTTTACCACCGGGGGTACTATTCCTCTTCACGGGTCATCGCAGCTTCCACTGCATCTTCGCCGAACCCCGGCCCCTAAGGGGAAACAAAAGGACAGCAAGGTGAAACAAAGGGACTATCAAGGGGAACCCTCCTCACCACAATAGACTTACCTGATTTTACCGCCGGAGGTATTATTACCCAAGATTTCATACTTTCTCTCAGCGCCTGAATAAGGGAGAAACCAACAGCTTACATATTGACATTATTTTATCGAACTGTGTTGGAAAATACAAATCCTTACCAGAATACTACCGGTTGCCACGAGGAACTCTTCATTAGGGTCAAGATTAGGGTCAAGCTGCAACCTGCAAGGAATTGGACAAGAGTGACAGTCAGGCATTTTAACTCTTACGAACTTTGTAATTACGGCGTCTTGCCGGGAATCTCGGAGTCAAAATTGTTCTGGAACTCACCAATTCCTTCGAGCCAGTGAAGCAACTGGTTATCAACGTGCCCCTGTGCTCGATGCAGGATGGAGAGCTCATCTTTTCAAACCATCAGGTGAGACTATAAGAGGGGACATCAAAAGTGATCTGTGGTGAGAACAGCGGGGGTGGGGGGATTTACGCTCAACTCCACGGGTGGTTAATTCCCTTTCTCCATTTGCAGAAGAATATTCCTACGGGCCAAGCAAACGAAGCTAGGTGGGTCAGTCCAGTCCGTCATCTCGGCCCTACGCGTCACGTTGGTGGAGACCGCAGCTGTCCAGTTCCGATCGATGCCTCTGTGGGAGCCAGGTGAGCGTAACACAGCCCTTCTTTCAATCGATGCGGAGAAAGCCTTTGACAGGGTAGAGTGGGGATTTCTGAGAGCAGTTCTGCGTAAAATAGTTGTAGGCCCAAAGTTTAGATGGGCAATACACGCGGTATACACAACCCCTGAGGCATCCATATTTGTGAATGGAGAATATTCCAGATGGTTCAAACTAGAAGGCGGAACCCGACAAGGATGCCCCCTCTCTGCAATCCTTTTCGCGCTCTCCCTAGAACCCCTGGCACAGACAATAAGGGCAGACCCCATGGTAGAAGTTGTCCGCCTGGGAACAACGGAGTACAAGGTAGTTCTCTATGCCAACGACATACTCTTGCACATCACTAATCCCATGGCATTCATTCCCCGAGCCCTTCTCCTGTTAGAAAGATATGGTCAACACTTAGGGTGCAAAGTAAACAAAACGAAATCCATACTATTCCCCCTGCAGGGACAGAAGGAAGAAAATGGAACCAAGTTCTCCCCACTGGGCCTTAAGATTGAACACTCTAAACTAAAATACCTGGGTATACAGAATACCAAAGACTTGGCTGATCTATACGAAGCCAATCCCCCCCCCTACAGAGATTTTGTGCCGATCTAGCTAGATGGAATAAGCTGACGATATCTTGGTTGGGGTGACTCAATCCTGTCAAAATGGTATGCCTCCCCCGGTTTTTGTACCCTTTTCAAATGCTACCCGTCAAGATGCCAAAAAGCTTCTTTTCCGAGGCCAAGAAAACCATTGGGAAATTCCTTTGGCAGGGGAAGAAGGCAAGACTTTCATATGACACTCTGACACTTCCCAAAGACAAGGGTGGGGTAGGGCTCCCCGACCTAAAAAAATACTACAAAGCGGCCCAGCTTTGCGTCCCGATTCCTCACCTACGTAATCACAAAGACACCCAATGGGTCAACATGGACAATCACTACCTATCACCAGCTACAGTCTCAGAATGGCTCTGGTCCCCCAAGATAAAGCTCCAGAATAGACTCAAAGGCCACCCAATGTTGAGCACTTTATGGGATATCTGGAAAAAGGGTAAAGATATGCATAAAATCACCACATGGCCATCCCCTTCTGAGCCACCTATGGTCCCCCAGAATCAATGACCACATTCCTAACGTAGAACGATCCCAAACATAGTACAAGGCCGGCCTAGAGAGGGTGGGGCAACTACAAAAAAAGGACTCTTTTGGCCCGCTCCCAGAACTGAGAGGCCTTGGGAATAGGCCCACTGTCTACCTTCCAATATATACAGATAAAAGGCATCTTACCAAAACCAGTGTGGAAGACCAAGCTGATGAGACCTTACCCCCTTTGAGAAGATATTAGACTCAAGAGCGGAAATGAAGGGCCTGATATCGGCAATGTATAAAGAACTGATAGAAGCAGGAGAAGGGACTAAAGAGCCGCTGAGAGGCAAATGGGAAAGGGATCTAGGTGAACAGATTAGCCCAGATTTGTGGAGAACAACATGTAAAGCAGCAACACAAACATCCATTTCAAATCAATACAAGTTACATGCTATCAAACTGTTACACAGGTGGCAATATGACCCCCTCAGGCTCTCTAAAATGTACCAAACGGCAAGCCCAAGATGTTGGTGGGAATGTGGGGAAAATGCTGATTATTGGCACATGTGGTGGGGGTGTGCCCGAATGAACAAGTTACTTTCTTACTTGGTAACGTTCTTTGGATGGGATGTTCCTCCGACGTATTCCACATCTTTGACAGCGATTACCACAGCTGTGCTGCTTGGGAAAACATTTTCAGCGAAGGCGTCCTTCGTCGATGACGTCGATACGCTCCCTCGAGGACCTCTCCGACGGCCGACATCACCGGATGTTATATATAGGACGCACGACGCCCGTAGCCTCAGTTGTAGTTTTTTCCCCCCCAAGAACGTGTGGCACCAATCTCCTGCCAGTATTACTACAGAAAGCCTTGCGGAAACGGAAGCTGCAATCGCATAAGAAATTCTGTAGAGGGGCAGGTAGGAAGGGTATGATGTGGAATACGTCGGAGGAACATCCCATCGAAAGAACGTTACCAGGTAAGAAAGTAACTTGCTCTTCGAGGGAATTGTGTCCTCCAACGTATTCCACTTCTTTGACAGACTCTCAATGCAGTACCAACGTAAGGACGTGCGAAAAGAATTTAGAATTTTAGAATGCCCAATCAAATTGCAGAATATAGGACTGCCTTACCAAAGGCCAAATCCTGCCCATGGACGGAGTCCAGCGAATAGTGTCTCACAAAAGTATCGACAGAGGCCCATGTGGCTGCTTCGCAAATATTGCAAATCGGAACACCCCTCTGTAGTGCAGTGGAGGCAGCCATACCCCTAGCAGAATGAGCCCGTAAGCCTACTGGAGGGTCCTTTCCCGCTAAACGATAACACTCAGAGATCGTCAAAATGATCCATCTCGACAAGGTCTGCTTGGAAACAGCCTGACCTAAACGCCTTCCAGCGTAACCAGAGCTGATCGTCCACTCTGACCCGGGACATCCGTGAGAGATAGAAACTCAAAGCTCTCCTAGGGTCCAACCTATGGAGCCTCTCCTCTTCCTTACCAAGATGTGGAGGAGGATAGAATGCCGGAAGAATTACCTCTGGCTCAGATGGAATTCCGACACAACCTTCGGAAGAAAGGAAGGCCGTACCCTAAGGACAACCCTGTCCTTATAGAACACAGCTAAGGGTGGTATGGCGGAAAGTGCCTGCAACTCACTCACTCTGCGGGTGGAATTAACCACAACTAAAAATGTAGTTTTAAAGGACAATAGTCTCAATGGACAAGAATGTAAGGGCTCAAACAGAGCTCCCATTAGGAAGTTTAAAACCAAATTCAAAACCCATCCCGGCACCTGGAAAGGCGACGGTGGAAACACAGGAGTTAGCCCTTTTAGAAACTGAGATATCAAAGGGATTTTAAAATAAGAACATTCCTCAGACGAGCGCTTAATATGGACAGCGCCGCCAGATACCCTTAATGGTACCCACATGCAGGCCCTTGTGGGCTAAGGAAAGCAAAAAAGACAAAACCAAAGGAATGGAACATTGGAAAGGATCCACATTCTGTACCCTGCACCAGTCGCAGAACTTCCTCCAACGGCAGCGGTACAGGGATTTCATTGCGGGCCTTCGGGCCGAAAGCAACACCTCCATCACGTCTTCAGGGAGGTCCCAATCCTTATATCTCAGCCTTTCAGATACCAAGCATGAAGGTTGAGAGACTTGACCTCTGGATGGAGAACTCTACCCCCTTCCCATGAGAGCAGATCGTCTCGGTAGGGAAGACGACGTGGAGGGCAGATGGACATGTCTTGAAGGTCCGGGTACCATGCTCTCCTGGCCCATGACGGAGCAATGAGGATCATCTGGGAACCAAACCACTGCAACCTCTGCAACTCCTGCAGAATGACGGGGGCTGGAGGGAAAGCGTACAGCAGTGGGAAGGACCACTCCACTACGAACGCGTCCCCTAAGGCTCCTCTTGGAGGAAATTCCGGTGGGCAGAATTTCTCGCACTTCCGGTTGACACTGGTGGCGAAGAGATCCACTTGTGGGGTTCCCCAAAGGGCGAAGATCTCCAACAGAACTTCCTGAGCCAGCTCCCACTTCTGCCTGCTCAGAGCGTCCGCCGCAGCGTTTTCGTCTCTGGCCAGATGAACTGCTGAGATCGAAATTTCCTGCTGGATGGCTCAGAACCAGCGCTACATCGCCTCCCTGCACAGTGGGAGAGACCCTGCCCCCCCCTTTTTGTTGAGGTAGTGCATGGCCACTGTATTGTCCGTCATAATCAGGACATTCTTCCCCCGCACAGACGGCAGAAAAGCCTTCAGGGCTAGCCTGACAGCCCGCAGCTCTAACAGATTGATGTGGAGTCTGGACTCAGACGGAGACCAACGACCGCTGGCCGTCAGCTCATTGGCATGAGCTCCCCAACACATGAGCGATGCGTCCGTCACGACTGTCACCTCCGGCCATGGTTGCCACAACGGAGCCCCTCTGAACAGATTTCCTTCGACAGCCCACCACAGAAGGTCCTGGGCGACCGAGGGCGGAATCTGAATGGGATCCGACATCAAGCCGGAGAACTGTGACCACAGCATCTTGAGTGCCCACTGCAGGGATCTCATCCGCAGCCTGGCCTCTGGCACCAGTAAAATGCAGGATGCCATGAGACCGAGCAATCTCATGAACTCGAATGCTGGGAGACTCTGGGCACGTTGACATTTGTCCACCATCTGCAGAATGTGATGAGCCCTCACCTGGGGAGGCGAACCCTGCCCCAGGGATGTGTCTAGCATTGCTCCGATGTACTGGAGCCGCTTGGCAGGTGTCATCACATGAGACTTCTTTAAGTTGAGGGAGAAGCCCAGCTTGTGAAGGGAGTGGCAGGTGACGTACAGATAATCCAGGACTTGCTCGGGAGAGCATGCCCTGATCAACCAATCGTCCAGGTAGGGTAGACATGAATCCCCCCCTTTCCTGAGATACGCTGCCACCACCACCATCAGCTTGGTGAAGACTCTCAGGGCGGGGGTCAATCCGAACGGCAGGCCCCGAAACTGAAAATGCGAGTCGCCAACCGCGAACCTCAGGAATTTCCTGTGCTTGGGATGAATCGGCACATGAAAGTAAGCATCCTTGAGGTCGAGAGACACCAACCAATCCTGAAGTTGAAGGGCCTGGAGGACTTGAGAAAGAGTAACCATCTTGAACTTGTCCTTCCTGAGGAGCTTGTTCAAACCACGCAAGTCCATGATAGGTCTCAATCCTTCGTCTTTTTTCAGGATAAAAAAATATGGGGAATACCAGCCCTTGTTCCTCTCCGCTACAGGTACCAGTTCTATGGCACCTTTCTCCAGCAGGGATAGGATTTCCTGCGCAAGGAGCAGATCCGGACGCTTCAAAGATAGCTTCCCCGGTGGATTGTCATGAGGCCACTGCCGGAAAGGAAGACAGGACCCGTGGGCTATGATCTCCAGAACCCACACATCTGAAGTAATGGCACGCCATTCTATAAGATGCTGCGCCAGTCTTCCCCCCAACTGGCGAACCATGGGACATGGCCTCATGAGTGAGCGGAAGTGGCTGCGGCAGTGCCTGAGGGCAAAGAGGCAACTGCCCAAGCGGCTTTGGCACCTCAAATACCTTGTTTTCCACCTCTGGTACTCCTACGTGGGCCCCTTTGACTGGCAGCTCCCCTCGATCTACCAAAGGAAGAGTAGCATCGAAAGGAACCTCCCCTTCATTGCTGTACCCTGTGATGAAAAGGTGGAGGTTGACGTACTGCTCAAGGACTTAGCTGCAGCTTTGGAGGTCTGCAACCTCTCAAGGCTCTCGTCAGCCTTGCTGCCAAAAAGATGGACACCATCAAAGGGCATGTTGAGAAACCGGGACTGTACATCAGGAGCAAACACCGACTTCCGCAACCACGCAAACCTGCGCATCGCTGTGCTCGCCACCATGGACCGGCTGACACAGTCTGCCACGTCCAGACCTTACTGAACAGTTTCACACATGGCATACCTGCCATCCTGAACGAGAGCAAGAAAACACTCCCGTTCCTCCCCTTCGGGAATATGTTCAGCCGACAACGACACACAATTCCGCAGAGTGTGCGTGAATCTTGCAAGGGCACAAACGGACTTGGCTGCCTTTAAAGCCATAACCCCAGAAGAAAATACCTTCGATGGCCCAACCTTCAGAGCGTTTGTCGTCCCTGCCAGGAGGGATAGTAGGGTACGCAGCCTGCTTTTCTGGGGCCGTAGCCGCCTGCACCACCAAACTCTCCGGAGTAGGGTGCGTAGACAAGTAGCAGGGGTCACTCCTGACTGGGTGGTATTTTTTCGGCAACGACTTATTCACTGTCGGGAGACACTCCGGAGCAGTCCAAGCCGCCGCCACCCTTCTCTGTAAGGCCATATGAAATGGCAACACCGGGTCAGTGGGTGGACCTTGGTCCAAGATATGTGTCAGGTCATCCTGCAGAAAATCCACAGGTGGAGCAGACCACCCCAGATACTCACCCTCGACATGAAGCGCCTGTACGAGGAGTCAGCATGTGTACCAGGCTCAGGCCTGAAACTCAAGGTCCGGGGAGGTATCAAGACCACTTGCGTCATGTAAAGATTGACGAAGGTCCTCCAATTGGCTATGACCGGATAACAGGTCATCAGGCACCTCAGGAGGCACAGCCCCCCTCCTCATCAGACCCTTCCTCTACCTCTGAAATGTATTCCAAGGGTTGGAACAAGTCCACCCTGGGAGGAGGAACAGAGTATGGGTCAAACATAGGCCGCACAGACTTGCTGAGCACCTTCCTTGGAGCTTCCACAGCTCTCCGGGGCACCTCCAGGAAATTTTCCTCAAAAGGGGTGAAGGGCGCCGATGGCAGTGGCGTCGACTGAGGCGCTGACTACTTCGACAGCAGCTTCGAGGCCGGAGCTCCGAGCGGGTCCTTAGACGGTCTCGGCGCCAATTGCGTCGACAACTTTCTCAGAGACGGAGCCTCAAGCAAGTCCCTCGACGGACATGGCACTGATGGCATCGATGCCTTCTTCGAAGGCCTCACAGGCTCCAACGGTCTCGACGGCGTCGAGGACCGGGACCTGGAGCGGGCACGGTGGCGATCATCCTTGTCCGATCGGGACCTCGACGATTCCCAATGGTCTCGCCGACCACCCGAGCCTGAAGGCATGCGAGCGGCGGCCCTCGCGCATTCCTTGCCGGCTTCTCTCGAAGGCACGGACAGAACGGTGCCCTGCGATTCAAAAATTGCCATCATCTGCCGGCAGAACTCATCCCATTCGGCCAGCGACGAGTTTTTTGTGGGACAAGCCACCCGCCGTCTGACGGAGTCCTCCAACGAGGACGGGGATGGCGACCAGTGACGGCACTTCCGTGAATGCCTCGAAGAGGCAGAGGAATGGCGGGACCCACTCCTAGAACGAGACCCCCCTGGACTTATGCCGACGCGGAGAGTCGCCCCTCGAATCGTCGGTCGAAAGCCCAGCGGATTTCGACTTACGGGGTTTGGAAACCCTACCTACCGACAGCTTCTTACGCTCCTGCAAGGCCTTCGACGTCAAAGACTGGCATTCGTCACAGTCATCGGTTGTGTGGCTCTCGCCGAGGCACCAGTGGCAGACGTCGTGCGGGTCCGCAAGAGACATCTTGGAACCGCAGTCCCGACACTTCTTGAAGCCCGACTTTAGGGTAGCAGAAGACGAAGACATCTTACTCAAACAACAATTGAAGAACCGATTCAACAAGAGAACCGAGGCGCGCCGAGATTCCGAAGCGAACACGTTCGTGGAAAAAACAGAACTGAGGCTACAGGCGTCATGCGTCCTATATATAACATCCGGTGACGTCGGCCGTCAGAGGAGGTCCCAGAGGGAGCGTATCGACGTTATCGACACAGGACGCCTTCGCCGAAAAAGTTTTCCGAAGCAGCACAGCTGTGGTAATCACTGTCAAAGATGTGGAATACGTCGGAGGACACAATCCCCTCGAAAAAGGTGTTTTGGGACGAGGTCCTGGGCTGGATCAAGGACATAGATGGCATTTCCAGAGTAGCAGATCCTCACCTTATATTGTTTAGCCTTGAGAAGGAAGAGGATGACTGGAACAGGGTTAGAGACCTGGCCCCTCAGCTACTATCAGCCGCTCAAGCTATAATTGTGACAAAATGGAAATCCAAATCAGCTCCTAGTAAAAATTAATGGATCAATGTTGCCTCTAACATATGTGTAATGGAACCGATAGCTGCATTGCTACATGGGAGATCATCACAATGCGAAGCCCTATGGATGGATTTTACAAATAAACACCTCTCGAGTGAGCCAAGTCTCAGACTGACTAATACCCAAGAATGCAATGTAAATGAGGAGAACTAATGAAGTATGCACTAAGTTTACGAACACTCGCCCCAATGGAAATCCCCATATTTATGAAACTATGACCTCCTATTGATACACACTAAACGGACTCTGAACGCTTGCTCGACCTAGAGGGTGAGAGGAGGGGAGAGGTGGGAAGGGAAAGTTATGTTGAATTACAGTAGCTGGATGGCAAAAAATGTTTGATAAGTACGCATATTATTGTACTGAAGCCTCTGATCTTGCTCTGTAACCACAAGTTCGTAATTGTTTATATGTAATGTGACTTAACATGGAGAAGAAAAAAAAAACTCAATAAAACAAAATTAAAAAAAAAAAATTATAATTAAGAGATGGAAGTGCGCTTGGCTGTTTTGACACAGGTACATGATGGAAATAGCAGGCCATGAGGCTATTTTTCCTCCACGTTAGACCTTGTTGCATGCGCTTTGCCAAAGTGTCACAAGGCTGCAGCTGCTGCCGCCACCTCAGTTAAAAAAAGTGAAGGCATGGTTTTGGGACATTCCTTAACCATGATGGAGCCTCACTCAGTAGATGTTCTGTTGAATATAATGGAAACGCAGCATCTCACATCTGCCCGGCACACGAGGTAAGAGCTTATCCTATTTGCACCACACATCAAAAATCCAGAGATGCTGTTCTCTGAATCCGGTCCAACTTTTACCTTCTCTAAACGAGGGCAGTACTAATGACACGCCCCATGATTGGCTCTATGTTACTGAACAAGACACTAAGGGAAGGATTGATTTGAGTGATACACCCTTGCCATCCCGGAAGGGGAAATATTTTTGATAGTTCTCATTTTAAACTCCCCGATGGTACTTCTACCGCTGCCTATGCAATCACCACCTAAGACACCGTTATCGAAAGCAGGAGAATGCCTACAACTCTGCCCAGGCTGCAGAGATAATTGATTTGACTAGCGCTTGTGAGATATCCCAGGGGCTTAAAGTAAATGATTATACTGAGTTAGTACACATTTGGAGTAGCTCACAACTTTGGGAGACTATGGGCTGAGAGGGGATTTTTAACATCTAGTGGTACTAAATTTCAACTTGCAACTATTATCAGCATTGGCTCCCCCTAAACAACTAGCCCTAATGAAATGCGCAGCACACCAGAGGGTGACTGACAACATTGGGAGAGGGAACGCATTCGCAGACAAAATAGCTAAGCAAACCGCCACAGACCCACAATCAAGAATGTATGTGTTGGACTCTGCTAGGTGGGTCGCTGAGACTTGGATGATGGAAGAGGGCATTAGTAGTGTGAAAAATAATTCAGGCTGAAGCAACAGCAGAGGAAATTGAACTATGAGGTTCTAGACCAGCAGGGTTGGATAATGAAGGATGTTGGGTTGATCATGAGAAACAGAGATGGATGCTGCCCAACGCTTATTTAACGCCTGTCGTCACCTTTCCCACTGATGTCAGCTGGCCCATGTGCCATAGTATCTGTAAACATCTAGACCCAGTATGGAATAATGACAACATTCCCAAAATTGCAGATCGACTAGTTCAGAACCGTATGATCTGTCTACAACACAACATTGGTAAGGGAACACCAGCTCCTAAGGGTGGTTTTGGACCTCCTTCCATGTCATTGAAAGTGATTCATTTTGACTTCATTGAGATGGAGAGATGCCAAAATGACAAGTATGTGTTAGTAGGAATATGTGCATTCAGCAAATGGGTCGCGGCTTTCCCTTTGAAGGATATACTGTCATATCCACTGCAAAAATCATCCTAAAAGAATACTTCCCTAGATTTGGGTTACCAAGAGTGATTTGGTCTGATAATGGACCACATTTTATTGCCGCTATCATACTACATGTAGGTGAGGGGCTACAGATCGATAAACGATTTCACTCCGTGAGGCATCCACAGAGTGCTGGGTAAATTGAACGCCATAATGGCATCCTTAAGAACAAGCTAGCGAACGTGTGTGCACACAGCAAACTGAAATGGCCCTACGCCCTACCACTAGCTTTGTTATCTATGTGAACCACTGCCCAGACAAGAACAGAACTTTCTCCCTATGAAGTAGTAATGGGGAGACCTGCTAAGGTACGGAACGAACCTAGACCTAAGAGGTTGTCAGATATCGAATACCCATTATTGACTGATAACTGTGACCAGTTGACGCAAAATTTGTTTTGATTCACCAACAGGATCGAGCAGCTCTGCCCGATAAATACGAGGGCCCTGGTCACCGCATACGACCGGGAGACTACGTCCTGGTAAAAGACTTTGAGCGGAAGTCCAGTCTTGCAGCTTGTTGGAAAGGTCCCTATCTGGTGCTACTGGCCACTCAGACGGCTTTTCGAGTGGATGGGAAAAAGCACTGGATCCATGCAGCGCACCTGAAATGAGTGCCCTTGCCTGTACCCTACGACAAGTGGTTAAAAGAGGGGGTTGATGATACTAAAATCAAGTGCGTGCCTTTCAGTGACGGCACGCGTTCTGATCCGGAGCATTATTCTGAGCCTAAGCAACTTGACTACTTTCTTCAGATACTGATCCTTTGTTCATGGCTCACTCTGTGCCTGGAGTGACAAGGTAAAATCTTCGACCACAGAAGTAGCTAGGGAATGACATTTTGTAGGTAGGAAAGTGTGGTAAGAATACTGCACCCACAAGAAACCAACAGTATTCCCTCTATTCCCCCCAAAGACGCTTGTTTGCAGAGGGGGGCAGGGTAAGAAGACTACAAGCAAGATCGACCACATGGTCAGGTGCCACACACAAATGAACCTCTAGAGCCTGTTTCAGTGAGGCTTCTTAACAGACACTGAAAGACTATGCCTATGTTTGGTGCACGTAGAAGCGAGGACATGCAACGTATTGCCACTGGAGAGCTCAAGTCTAACAGGCTATGTGCCATTAGGGACACATTTATAATCATAGTAATTGTAGCATGTGTCATGATCAAATTGACACCTGTGTTACGGTAGTTGGAAAGTTCACATCCACTAAGCCTACTGTTGCCTACAATCAGTCCCACTACCTTATCTCCTTTTTATGTGCACTCGCATACGCTTCGTCCTCTTGATCTCGAACAGAGAGGGGTATCTCAACAACACTCTTATACAGATAATGACACCCATGCGATCCTAAACATAACAAATTGCTGCGTATGTTCTCACCGCCCACAACACAGTGAGAAAGGTTTAGGTTAGTACATCTATCCACTGCCATTATCAACTGCTTGTTATACGTCTTTTACGGTTCTTTTCTTTGGTACATGGAACAATAGCATCACTGGTAATTTTGATGGGACAAACATCAATAAATTTGATCAACAGGGATTGCTGCCTCTAGGAGGCGCCGTCTTTTCCAATAAATAGCACAACCAATGTTGCCTCTACCAAAAATACAGATAAGAAATTTCATTTCGAATGTCACCAGTAGGAAATAGGAAAGAAACTCCCCTGTCATACACCATCAATCATGATCCTGATATGGTACCATTTTGTTTAAGTAAAAAAGGTTCTCAATATGTGGGCACATATGATAAATGTATGCACATTGCGGTCTTGGTAAATGAGAATAGGCCCTTACACATTGGGGATCCATTTACTTTGTGTGTGGAAAGCAGTCATATCCATGGTTACCCAAAGATTGGAAGGGAACATGCTATCTGGGGATACTGTTACCAGGAGTTTATGTCATGGCAACTGCAGAAATATTGAAACATTGCCCTAAGAGAGGGATTGATGATTATACGCCTCTCCAGATATTAGGGGATGTAGGGAAATCCATGGTTCCCTTTTGGAGACAAGAAATAAACTCTCAAGATATGAGAAGGATGGCTAGATTATTGGATAAGACCATCAATGAGACAACTGACATACTGTTCAACATGATGGTGGAACAGAGAGCCATTAGGTTAGTAGCTCTTCAGAATAGAATCGTCCTAGATGTCATGTTAGCAGAGTGTGGAGGAGTATGCAAAATAGCCGGGTCAGAGTGTTGTGTGCATATATCGGAGTCCTCCCCTACTGTGTTTCAGGCTATGAAAAGATTACATACCCTGGGTTCGGAAATCCATGTCGATGAAGGAGATTGTGACATTAGGACATGGGCTTGGAACCCGTTTAGAATTTGGGGTTGGAAGATATTTTCTGCACTTGCCATTTTCGTTGGAGTAATCTTGTTCTGTTGCTGCTGTATACAATGCTTACCAGTTTTAGGTTCTATACAAGGTAACTGCTGCTCTAGGGCTCTGGAGAAATTGAAACCTGTACCTTATGCTCCTTTGTTTGTTGATGTAACTAATGTCTTGATCATGCAGGATGTGGAAATCAGACAGTTTATGGATATCGATATGTATGATTCTGATGAGTATGACTTCAATGTGTTAGCTTAGGCTAAAAAGAGGGTTTGTGAAAATGCATCCATTTTATGTTAGTCTGTGTTAGCCTAAGCGCACACCAGGTTCCATTTAGCTCACTTTCGGGGTTTTCATTTTCACATGCAGAAAATGATTGCCGCCCGAAAGGCTTGCAAACGCACCTCTGCGAGGAATGCTTAGCTAATGGAATTTACCAGCTAAGAACCTTGAACAGCAAGACACGGATAGACGAAGATAAAGGATAGTTTATATTCCTTCCTGTATTCTGGTTTCACGTGCTAATTGCGCGACTCATGTTTAGGAAACATGATGTACCGTGCATATTCTAGCAAGAAAGGGTTAATTAAACTACTGAGTCAAAATGCAAAGTGCCCTCCCTGTGTAAGACAAACAGTGTTGAAGATAGGCCAGGAATGTTAGCTTGTGTTGGGAACAGGATGAGCTCCTCCATTCTGAGAACAGTAAATTGTACGGAGATGATGAAGAGCGAAGATCCATGCGTTATCATGGAGTAAGGCTACGTTGCGTCCGTCATAAACTATATATTATTTTAGCAACCAAAGGCAATTTTGAAGTGTACTTAAGATGCCGGTCACCGATGTGAATTGCTCAATTTCTCTATGACTGTGGGCAGGCATAGATGAACCTCGGTCCGCATAAAGCACAAATAAACTCTTGTTATTTGTTTCGTGACTGATGTACTTTATTTATTTGCAGGAACTCAAATTTGAGACCAAGAGTAGTATGGCAGGTCCTGCTGTTCCCTGGCCTCAGTCGTGGGGACAAGAGGAAGGACGTCGGGGGACACCTGCACTATGATTTGAAGGTCGGCGGCAGCAACGGGCAAAGGTCAGATCAGCAGCACTACGCGGCTTCAGCTTCTCGTGAATAGCACCACTGCGGTTCTCTGATACCCTCTGGGCTTTCCTTGGTTCTGGGGTCCAGCACTCTGTTGAGGTGGCTCAGGGTTGGACAGTGCTGCTTCAAGGGAGCCCGGAGAATCTTCCTGGAGCTCAGTTCCGACTTAAGAATGATGCACTCGATTATGGTATTCCTCTACCCTGGCACTCGGTTCCTGCAGCAACAATGGAAGTACAGTCAGAAAGGAGATGATTTCCAGTCAAATTCGTCTTGTTGTCGATTAGTCCCACCAACCCAAGGGGAGAAGTCATCCTTTGCAGGTCTTCTGTAGTCGAGGCAAATTAGGAACTTCAGCACTGCAGCAGGGCTTCACCGGGCAAACCCAACGGTCCAGTAGATGTAGCAAGCTTCTCTTACAAGTTCTTCTTCAGATTACTTCGTCCAGTGGTCGACTCTGCCTTGCAAAAGACCTCGCCTTTTATGCAGGTCTCTCCCATTCATTCGCCGGCCTAGCTGTCACTAACACTCCAAGGTCCAAGGACAGCCAGCTTGCCAATCACCTTTGGGTGCATTCCTGTAAGCAGGGAGAATAAGTACAGGGAGTTTCTGGAACCTCCCTCGCTTCCTGCCCTGCCAGACATGCTGGTGCCAGCGGCAGGCTTCACCACTGAATCCCGCCAAAGACAAAATGAACGAAGGGACCAAACCTGGTTTGGCGCGCAGAGTAAATCTCAAGAAGGACCTTTCCAACAAGAAATGGTGAAAAAGGAAGACTGGGGCCTTTTTAACAAAATGGGCACCCATTTGCAGCTGCAAACGCAGCACGCGATAAAAACACACATTGGTAGAAAAAAGTAAACAACTGCCACCAGCTATTAATTGTAGAAAGGCTAACACAAAAATGTTACATGACAAGATAGACAAAGTGGATAATAAGTTACCACTCCAGCACCCTATTGTAGGATAGTGTGTGCTGGGTCTATAAATATACAATTGTAAGTAAAGTCAATTTCACTTTACTGCTCTTGGAAATAGCAGTTATCCAAGAGGTGGTATTTAAACTTTAGCAGAAATCCAAAGGATTTCTCTGACACTGAGGGTGCTGTGTGTCACAATGTAAAAGGATGATGCCTATGGAGTTTGTCAGACTTCAAAATCAATAGAAACACAGAGTTCAAATCAAGTCAAATAAAAATGCATGAGCGCGCGGGAAAAAAGTCTCACTCTCTTCAGAAAAGAAATCCAAAGTCCTGAAGTCCAGCAAAAGAGCTCGGGGTCTCTAAGGTAGAAAGGAATTAGCACATTTCTGAGAATTCTCCCTAACACACTTAAGTATAAAAATACAATATTTATTATTGGCCAAAGAATACACTATGACTCGGCACAGGTAATACCACACAATACTAACAATATAAAACATATATACAGTCAGAGTTAGTGCAGAATAATGAATTCACCCCGCACAATACCTGAATGCGAAGGTAAGTATATAGTTATAGCACCAACAGTCCACAGGAATAAAAACCCTAACTTGTAAGTTAGTGAAAGGGTCCTGTGGATGTGATGATTGTTCCAAAAGGTTGTCCAAGGAGTTTACTGGTGAGTAAAATTATTCTGTAGCTTTTGGAGGGTTTTTGAAACAAGTGTTGACAAAGCAAAAGTATGGTAAAACAAAACAAAGTTCTACACAAACATTTAAACATTGGAGATAGGGGCACCTCTACGGATTGTTACTTCTCACCAGCAGTACACTGCTTTTTCCTCAGATTTGGCAGGATCGAAGGAGGATCACTGGAGGTAGGTTTTCCTGCCGTTGGTCCAGCAGCAGATGCCCAGGAGCTGTGGGTATAGGCTTACCTTCAAGCAAACAGGTTGCGTAGCTCTGCTTGGCTTACTCTGGACTCCTTCCTGGAATCCCTGTCGATGCAGTAGAATTTCGTGAAGGTGTGCGTAGACCTCCCTATAGCAGCCCTGCAGATGTCCAGCAGGGGCACACCAGACATGAACGCCGTCGTAGGATGGCCAGGCAGTGGTCGCTTTGCCAACCGGTGACAATGAGTGATGCAGCTGGAGAGCCACCTGGAGATGGAAGCTTTGGACAAGGCCTTCCCATGGTTCACAGGACCAAAGTTCACAAAAAGCTGAAAGGTCTTCCGGAAACTCTTTGTGCAGGCCACACAAAACTTCAGCGCTCAAGCCACATCCAGCGAGTGCTAGGTCCTTTCAGCCCGCAATGAAGGCGTCGCAAAAAACACAGGTAACACCAAGGGCTCATTGAGATAAAATTATGACAGAACCTAGGGCATGAAGGAGGGGTGCGTCCGCAGCACCACCCTCGTCTCGTGGAAAGTCAAGTAAGGCTGCTTGCAGGACAAGGATTGAATCTCATCTATTCTCCTGGCAGACGTGAGGGCCACGAGGAAAGCTGTCTTCCAAGACAGGAACTTGCATCAGCTTGAATGGGGCACCCATGAGCCTAGTCAGCACCACGTTCAGTTCCCACGCCTTTGATTAACTCCTTCACTAGAAGGTGCGACCAAAGAGAAGACCGTCCCGGAGACCTGGTGTAGCGGGAGATAGCTGCCTGATGCACCTTGATGGAGGCGTGAGCCAGCCCCGACCTAGCCAACAAGTACGGAAGGACCTGCGGGGGCCGTGACCCTTAGAGGGTTAATCTTCTGCGACCGGCACCAGGTTGCGAAACGCTTCCATTTGTGTCTGTCACACTTCAGAGTCAGTGACGCCCTGGCCTTGGCGAGGATCTCCCTGCAGTCCGCAGGCAACTTGTACCCACCCACCGAACTGTAATGCTGCAAGAGCCAGGCCTTCTGGTTCAGTGATCCTGGGTCGTGGTGCAGGATTGCACCTCCTTCCATGGCGAGAAGATGGGCGACCACTGGTAGCTTGACTGGAGAGGACGCTGACATGCTGAGAAGGTGCGGGTACCAGATTTGCATCTGCCACGACGAGAATCATCCTGCACCGGAACCGTCTGAGTTGACCGATGACTTGTAGAAGCAGCAGCAACAGAGGGAATGCATACAGAAACAGGCCTTCCCCAAGGTAAGGAGATTGCGTCCCCCATGCTCCCAGACTGGGGGAACCTGCTGGCGAACCTCTGGCACTTGGCCGTTCATCGCCATCACAAACAGGTCGATCTGGGGGTTGCCCCACTTGAGGAAGAGCTTGTCCACCTGATCCTGCCGAAGATCCCACTCGTGGCAAGAGCATAGCTCCCTGCTGAGGGAGTAGGCGACTGTGTTTTTGACTCCTGCCAGGTGAAAAGGAATGAGGAGCATCCCCCTAGGCGACCACCCAATACCACAACTCAAGGCTCTCTCTGGAGAGCGCCGGGGACCTGGTGCCCCCCTGCTTTCGGACATAAAACATTGTGGTGGAATTGTCCATGAAGACCATTACCACCCTGCCCTGGAGGGACGAGAGGAATGATTTGAGGGCCCAAAACACAGCCCGTAGTTCCAGAAAATTGATGTGTAGCGCCTTCTCCTCCGGCAGCCACAGGCCTCTTGCGTGGAGACTCCCGGTGCATGCTCCCCACCCCTCCAGGGAAGTGTCTGTCATGACCGTCTCCTGGTATGGGGACTCTGGAAGTCTACGCCCTGGCGATGTTGGACCGCATGCCCCACCACCTGATCGCTCAATGGACCTCGTTGAGCATGATCCTGTTTTTTAAACTTCCATACACTTGGATCCAACGGGCATCCAGGAACTCCTGGAGCAGCCGCCTCCGCAACCTGCAGAGCTGGACAAGGTAGATGCACGACGACATCATGCCGAGCAGCGACTAGATGGTCCTCACTGTGGCAATCGTCAGTGCCAATGGCCGTTGCACCTTGCCCAAAATGGCCACTATTCTTTCAGACAAGCTGCTAGACAGAACACTGTGTAGAGCCTGGACCCCAGGAAGAGCGTGTTCTGCGATGGAGTAAAGCAGGATGTTGTATAGCTCACCAGATCCGTCAGCAGCCAGACGGTCCTCTCTGTGTGATCGACGGCAATGCCCTTTGACTTGGCCCAGATGCGCAGTCATCGAGGTAAGGGTACACATGAATTCCCTGTAGCCGTAGATGGGCCGCCACCGGAGCCAGAAACTTCATAAGAATCTGGGGGCCGACTTCAGTCCGAAGGGTAGAGCCTTGAACTGGTAGTGCTTCCCTTGTACGATGAAGCATAGGAACTTGCGATGTTTTGTGTGAATGGGGACGTGGAAGTAAGTGTCCTCCAGATCCAACAACGACAGAAAGTCTCCTTCCTCCTGTTGGCCGAGCACGTGCTGCAACGTGACCATCCTGAATTTTTGGGACTGGAGTTGTCGTAGGTCGAGAATGGGCCACCAGCACCCGGTCTTCTTTCTTATCCGGAGCCCGAGAGTTACTTCGGAACCAGCTCTATCGCCACTTTTCGTAACATAGTCCAAACTTCCAGCAGCAGCTGAGGGATATGTAATTCCTGCCGGGCCACCAATGATATTCGTGGACACTTTTGTTGAAACTCAAAAGTGTGTCTGTTTGTGAGCGGAGAGTCCAGCACCCATCGATCGGTGGAGATGTTTTCCCACACGCTGACGAAGTTCACCAGCCAGCCTCGCACCGGGTTGGGGGCCTGACATCCTGGCCGGTTGAATCCTGCTTGGAGGCCGGCGGGCCGCTCAGGGAGCCTCGACGACAGCAGCCACCTCCGAAGGCCTTGAACAACCCCTGTAGGCTTCCTGGGTCAGGGAACGGGAGGGTTGGCGGAAAGAAGATGAACCACCGCCGAAACTCTTCGAAGACCTCCCCGACTTTCCTCTTTAGGGACAAAAGGACAGACTGTGCTGCTGCAGTGTGCCTAGAGAACAGGCCGTCGCTGTGTCGGCTTTGATGGCCTGAAGAGATTTGTCGACTGCCTTGCCGAAAAGATTGTCTCAGTCGAACGGCATGTTCAGGACCCTCATCTGGACTTCTTATCTGAAGTTGGTGGCCTTCAGCCAGCCTTGATGATGGAGGCAAACACTGTTCCCCATCTGGCGGAGCCCTGTGTCCGCGATGTCCAGGGCCATGCTGATGGCGCGGTCCGACGGCACCTCACCTTCCTCAAGGATCTCCATAGCCTCTACCTGCTTGTCCTCGGGGAGGAAATCCAGGATCGGAGCCATCTTGTACCAAAGCTCCCGGTCATACCTGGACAGGATTGCTAAAGCATTGGCCGTCTTGACAGTAGTCGCCGCCACCGAGTAAATGCCTTTCTATCCCACGCTGTCCAATTTCTTCCCCTCGCTGTCCAGGGGGAACAGTGATGACGGGTTGGACAATTTCTTTCTTGCCGCAGCCGAGACCACCGAGTCCGACGATGGTTGCAACCTCAGACACTTGGGTGCAGACTCCGGCACCCGATACTTCTCTAGCCGGTCTCTTAGCCAGTGCCGAGGAGGGGTTCCTCAGGCGCGCCAGCCCCTCATCCCAGACGTCGTCCAGGAGTGGTATCGACAGAATGGTCTTCCTCTTCGCCTCCTTCGATGGAGGTGGCCCAGGGTGTCAACGGGGTTCCCATCGGTGGAGTCGCTGGCGGTGCCGTCGGCATCCTCTTCTGAATCTCCGACACCAGTGTGTGGAGCGTCGAGAGAATATCCTGCAACAGATCCCTGGGGGACAGGACCGCTGGGTTCAGTGCACGTGTCATCGTCACCTGCCCAGTCGTAGTCGCTGCCTCCACCGGGCGATTCCTCACCGTTCTCGTCATCACCCATCTCCCCTGGGATGGTGTAGACTGAACCAACTTCTTCCTCATCGGACAATGAAATATCGGTGCCCTGAAGCTCTTCCACCCCTACCCTGCCCACTTTCTTCAGGTCCTGAGGGGTTGGCATAGGGCTGAGGTTTGGCATCCTCCTCTTCGGAGTCTTCTCCACCGGTTTGGCCAAAGCCTCCCACCTGGGAGGGAGCGCCACTCTTGTCGCCACTGGGGTACCTTGGGCCGAGAGGGTGGCCGCAAGCATCTTGATGAAAGATGTCTTGGCCTGGATCACCTTGGCCTGCGCCAAAAGGACGGATCCCTTGTCCAGTCTGGGCTGCTCTGGTTTCTCCCACAGCTTCCCCGGGGGTAGCTGGCTTTCTCTTCGACGAAGAGCTGACGCGATGGCTGGTCTCCTGCGCGGTGAACACGGCAGAAGCGGACTCACAGTGCATGGCATTGTTTTGGAACCCCTCGGATGAAGCGCCCTGAAAAGACTTAGCAGCCCACACAGGTTGGCCGGATCCAGGTGAGGCATGCCCTGGAGAACCACCCGGGGTAGAGGCCTTGGCCTTGAGCCACATCGCCAGTCCGGCATGCGGGTCCTTCATCGTGCGCTTGGAGAAGCCACGGCAAAACTCACAATCTTCCTCCTTGTGCATCGGGTGCAAACAATACAGGTACTGGGAATGCTTGTCATCCGTGAAAACATTCCGCAAACTGCAGCTGGTGCAGAGCTTGAAGAGGGAAGCCCTGTCCTCCTACTCCGACATGATCAGACGCTGTGTAGGCCTCATGGACTTCTGGAAGCTTCCAAAAAGAAACACTCAATGATTTAAGCCCTTAAGGGGTGAAGAACGAAGCCAAAAAATGGGTCCCTGTTAATCGGATGGATAAGCGATGGAGCACATAGGCTCGACTGAACAAAAACAGTTTTCCTACTGAAGAAGCACTGGAAAATGCAGAAATCTTGAAGAGCAAAATGTGAGGACTCCCAACACTTGGACGTGAAGTAAAATTCTGAAGATGGCTGCCGTAGGAGGGGCTTAGGTAGAGGGCAGTCATTGGTTTGGGGCAGTATGACCCAGAGCTCAGTGATTGGTTTATAGGGAGAAAGACAGTTTATGAACGAATGTTAAACAATTTTTTCTTTTACCACGGATTCCCAGCCTGACGACAGGGAATATTCATGAGCATATGAATCCATGCCAGACCCCATGCTGGTGAACAAAATGACCAAAGTACAAGCAAGAAAAAACCTTGTGGCATGGCCATGTTCGGACAATAGCCACAGTTAGTAGCCAAACGTGGTAAACGCATAAGCGCCAACTAAAAATACAGAAAAAATGTACAAATGTAACTGCTGGCACCATTAAAAAGTAACCAAAAATCCTTTGAATGAAGGTCTAGGATGATACAAAAGTATCCCCATTGCACTGCATTGGAAGATGCATCGCACAACATGAAAAAGTTACCTAAACTACATAATATTTAAAAAGCAAAGGGGTCCAATTTTCCCAGTACAGAGTCTGAAGGACCAGCCAGTTCCCCCATAATAAATGAGCAAACGGCCAGTGGAGTGAAGCTGAAGACTACATTCCACTGTAAAATGTCAGGACAACGTGTAAACACAAGAGCAAAAGGTTTGGGGGTCCATAGAATATGGAGGAAAAGTTGCTCCAAGAGAAACCGTTCCTAACAATAAGCTATACCTTACTACCACCACAGCGCCCTCTTGAAGATGAAGCCTTAACTGCTCTATCAGACTACCATTGGGTAAATAACGTTAGGGTCACACTGCTTAACAACTACTGGCGGCTTTCACCAGAGGACATGTTAGGCAAGATTGTATGCAGTACCTTGTGAGAGACTGCAGCAGCCTTGTTCTCTTGGCAATAGTTAAACTAACCTTTTGTATAAGCATGTACTACACAAGTTGGTAGAGTGACTGAGCAGCCAGGCTTTTCTAAAGCAGGGGAAATGTGAGCTGTAGAGTTGCAACATAGAGATTCACAGTGACAAGTATCCAAAGAAAAAACGTACACTCAAGGTTTCTTGATTAATCAATTATTGATTTAACAGTCAGTTTGAATAAGTCTTCTTTGGAAGGGAGCAAATATGTAACACTTAAAATATACTTCAAAATTACGCGCACTCAGTTTCAGTAAATCAGTAGATACCCATTTGGGACGACACAGACACTTCCTACACCCTAAGGTGATTTAAATAACTAGGATACTGTGTATATTGATATATCACTGCTACATTTAAAGCATTACTGGGTTTGGTGTTAAAAGGAAAAGGTTAGAGGGAGAAAACATTGGTTAACATGTTTCTCAAACCGGTAAGTACTTTTGAACTCCACATCTGCCCCCACAATGCAATGTAGATCAACCCTTTCCGTGACTTTTTGGAGGGACAGATCAAAACACAGTCAGTCAGAGGTGAGCCAGGACAGCCAATGTCAATTGAGCAAAATATAAGGGAGCCGAGGCACTTCTTGAAAGTAAGTAGAAAGTCTTGCACAATGTTATATAGAGTTTTTGTTGAAAAATAAGTCACTGTTGGGCCACAAGCTGGGGGGCTCGTGATGGGCAAAGCTGCAAGCAACTCTGCAAAAGGTAACAAAGGCAAGTCTCAACTGAGAGCTAGCAAGTTATACAGCAAGAGGTAGGTAATTTTTAGTTTACAGTACCTTAGGTCTGAAGAAATTGGTTCCAGCTGGCTTCTGTTCCTGTTGTAGTATGACAGATCTTGTCCCTGGTGTTCCTGGGTCAAGAGGGAGGATGTCTGAGGACTCCTGCACTATGGTTTGAAGGTCAGCGGCAGCAATGGGCAAACTTTAGATCAGCGTCGCTTCGCGGTTTCAGCTTCTCGCAAATAGCACCACTGCGGTTCTCAGACACTTGGTAGACTTTCCTTGCTTCTGGGATCCAGCACTCTGTTGAGGTGGCTCAGGCTTGGTTAGTTTCCTGGAGCTTGGGTCCGACTTAAAGACAATGCACTTGATTCTGGTGTTCCTCTCCCTGGCAATCGGTTCCTGCAGCAGCAATGGAAGTACAGCCAGCTTTGAGATGATTTCCAGATGAGTTGGGTCCCACCAACCCAAGGGGAGAAGTCGTCCTTTGCAGGGCTTCTCTAGTCGAGATGAATTCTGAGCTTCAGCCCTGCACCAGGGCTTCACAGGGCAAACCAACGGTCCAGGAGTTTCAGCAAGCGTCTCTTCCAAGTTCGTCTTCTGATTCCTCCGTCCAGTGGTCGACTCTGCCTTCCAAGCAAAAGACCTTGCCTTTTATGCAGGCTTCTCCCATTCATTTGCAGCCTAGCTGTCAATCATACAGCAGGGTGGCTGTCCTCCAAGGACGGCCAGTCAGTCAGCCAATCACCTTTGGGTGCATTCCTGTACCCAAGAAGTCTAAGCACAGGGAGTTTCGGGTACCTTCCTTGCTTCTTGCCCCGCCAGACACGCTGGAGCCAGAGGCGGGCTTCATCAGTGAATACCACCAAAGACAAAACGAACAAAGGGATCAAACCTGGTTTGGCGCACAGAGTAAATCTCAAAAAGGACCTTTCCAACAAGAAATGGCGAAAAAAAGAAGACCGGGCCATTTTGACAGAATGGGCACCACCCATGGGTGCTTTACAGCAGATGCAATTGCAGCCCGCAGTAGAAATACTCAATGGTAGTAAAAAGTAAACCACTGCCACCAGCCATCAATTCTAGAAAGGGTAACATACAAATGTTACATGAGAAACTAGACAAAGGGGATATTAAATAACCACGCCAGCACCCTATTGTAAGATAGCGTGTGCTGGGTCTAGAAAGTTAAACAATGTAAGTAAAGTCAATTTCACTTCACTGTTCTTAGAAACAGTAGTTCATCCAAGAGAAGGTATTTAAACCTTTGGGAAATCTGAAAGACTTCCCCTGTGCCACTGCACTGAAGGTGCTGTGTGTCACTTTGTAAAAAGCTGGATGCCTATGGAGTTTGTCAGACTCCAAAACCAAAAGAAAGAATCCAAATCACAGAAAAATACATGAGAGTGCGAAAAAGGTCTCACTCTCTGCAGGATAAAAATTAAAGGTCCTAAAAAACGTGCTAACAGTTTATCCATGAAGACCTGTACTTGCACCATGAGGCAAAATTAAATTGAGTCTTGCCTAGGAGTGGAAAGAAAACCCCTCTTTCCATCTCAAAAAAGCCTGAAAGCATGGTGCGGTCTCTCAAAAACGTGTTAACAGCCTTGTTGGGCAGTTGGTGATTATTACATTTGGTCTTGTAGAGCCACTACATAAATTATGGTTCCATTTAAGACATCTTGATTCATAATTATTGGAAAAGCACAAAATCCAAATGTATCCCAAATGTATCTTTTTTAATCAGACTGAACAGTTCTTCAGAACAGGATAAATGTCTTACCTTTAACCATTTGTCAACACACTTTGCATGGAATTCGTGGTTGCAGGGCAGGACTCGCAGAAGCTGCCTGGTTTCAAAATCACTGAAGCACACTACACACCTAGAAAAGATAAAAATAATCACCTTAAGATATAGGTTTCTGGACACCCTTCTTGTTCCTCCACCCATAACCAGGCCCTTTTTTTTTTATTGCGCCCTCCATCGATGCTGCTCTCACCACCCATTTCCCAATGGTTGCCCATCTGTTCAAAGGGCAGCATTACTTACACCACGATTAGCAAAGATGTTTTGTCTCCACACCATGCCCATAAATTCTTCTCCCAAATATCATATCATATCATATATCATATCATTGGATTTAGGTTCCTTATTCTACACCAATACTTACAAAGTCTGCTCAGACTGGTGGCTTTCAGGATTGAACCGGTAAGAAGGAAGCTGATCTATATCAGCTTTTGTGAGTCCCCGGGGTTTGGCTTCTCCGAGACGCTCAGCTAGATTCAACAATGCCTGAGAAAGAGCAGGTGAGACCGAGATGGGAAGAGGGGGGAATGCACAATGAAAGGAAAAGGAGGAAAGAAAATGAGAATGCTTTAGAAAGTTGCAGTCAAAGCTCGAATCGAATATCACACCAAGTACAACATGTCTCAATATACGGTTTAGTCAAATATAAGCAGTCTTGTTACAACCCTCAAAACTGCATCCACTGTTAAAGCCAATTCCAGGTGTTTTGAGCAAGCTTCATATACAAAATTCTTCCATATAGCTACTATTTAAGGCTGTTTATGTACCACATGTTAGGGGAGTTTTCATAAAGTTCTACTGGCAGCAATACTTTAGCAAGCTATCCTAGTGGTTTGTAGATCCCTAACTCTTCGTATCAGTCTGTACTAGCTCAGGACCTTGGTAGTGTGGTAGAGCAGTCAGGCTTATCTTAACAGGAAAATGTGAGCTGTAGATAAGCACTCAGAGTCTCAGTTAGACAGGCACACCAAAGAAGCACATATATGTATATTTATATAAAAGATATATTTTTTATATTTACACCAGAATCACTTAAAATACTCCTGATGCTAACGATAGAACACTTAGGAAAACTAGATAATACACTTCGAAGGGCACTTTCACTTTTGTGTTTGTTCGCGGTAACATTTGTAGCAACGTTAGAAAGCGAAAAGACAAGGTTATAGTATAATCAGTAATTGCACACTCGTGGTTTTCAACAGGTTTTACAGTAATGCATTTACTCTGCAAACATATTAAAAAAAGTCACTTAAAGGGAGGAAAATAAGTGGTTAGTGCAAAATGAGCTCAGTTCAAGTTTCTAGAGACTTTTTTTTCGCCTAGCAAGTCCTAAGTCCAAAAATGCAACCCTAGCTGAAGGCAGTTCAGAGAGGGCTTCAAGTCTTGACAAAGAGCGAATAATGAATTCCTGCGGATTTCTTCCAGAGTCTAAAATTACTGATGCAGCAAGTTAGCAACTAATAAAGGAGACCTAAAAATGGAAATCAAAAAGGGGACACAAACAGTGGCTTGGGTCAGAGGTAAGAGGGGGTATCCCTGAACACCTCTACGTGCACTCCAACGCTCTGGACCGACTTCTCGGAATCAGGCAAGCACTAACTTTTTCCCCCACTGTACCTTGAGTTTGAAGAAAGTGTTTGTGTTGGCTCCTCTGTGATGTGGCAGCTCTGGACCAGACTTCCAGATTCCTTGGTCTAGTGATGAAAGGCAGGACAATGGACGGTGTCTTCCAGCAGCAGCCTCGAGGGGGGAGCTGTGGCATTACTTTCAGCAACTTCTTGGTTCACTCTGCGTCTTTGGTGCCTTTTCAGCAGCACCAACAAAGGACACGGATAGCCGGGACAATCTTCTTCGCTTCTTGCAATCCCACACTTTCATGAGGGGGTCTTGGCGAGTTGGATCAGATCTCTTGAGTGTCCTTACGGTCTCAGCACAGATGTGGACGGATTCGGCCTTTCCACGACAATGCACTTGAAATGGACATCAGGTCTCCTGGTATTGGGGTTCTGCAGCTCTGGAGACTCCCAGGACATTGGCAGATGGATTGTTTCAAAGTTCGTTTTGGGACTGGCTGTTCCCACCCGCCAAAGGGAAGGAGCCGTCCTCTTCAGAGCTCCTCTCTCATACAGATAACAAGGTCAGAACAGAAGTGGTCGCTTCACGGTCTTGCAAAGGGTCTGTGGGCATCTCTGGTCGTCTTCCTATTTGGTTACTTCCCTTTCCTGTGGTCAACTTGCTTTACACTCCAGAAGCCTCATCTATTATACAGTTCCAGCACACACTCTTCTGCAATCTCTCAGCATTTTACAGAAAGGGGCGTTAGGCTGTCCAATCAGCTGTGGGAGCTGGTCCTATTCATGCACTCTGGCAGACAACAGACAGGGGGTGGATTATTCCTCCCACACTTCCTGCCTGGCCAGAAACTCTGGAGCCTAGGCAGGAATACTTACTGGTTCCCGCCAAAAGCAAAACACACACACACAAACCTCCCCCTCCAAGAATGGTGAAAGAAGGGCTAACGAAAAACAACCACGGCAGTAATGGTGAAAAAAGAAGGGAGGCCTCAAGTTGGCACCTGAAGTCCAGCAAAAAGTGCTGGGGTCTCACTAGGAGAGGGGATGAAGAACAAGAAGAACAATAATTATAAATCTCCCCAGACTAGTGACAGGAGGATCTAATCCAGAGAGACCATCAGCATTCTTATGTTGGCTACCTGACCTGTGCTCAATAGTGAAGTCAAAGCTTGTAGGCTTATAGACCACATGAGCAATTAAGGGTTTTCTCCTTTCATCCACATCCGCCACCTTAAGGGTTGGTGGTCAGTTTGAATCTTGAAAGTAGTTCCATAGAGGTATGGTCACAATATAAAAACTTCAATGGTTGCCCACCTTGTTTCCCTAGCTTTTAATTTTCTGCTAATAAAGCAGATGGGGTGTTCCCTGCCTTTGCTATCACATTGGCCAAGACTGCTCCTATCCCTGTGTTGGAAGCATCGGTTTGGATTAGGAAGGCCAGAGTGTAATCTGGAGCTCTCAGCACTGGATATATACAGAGAGCATATTTCAGCCCCTGGAAGGCTTTGTCACAGTCCTCATTCCACTTGACCTTTTTAGGGTACTTGGGAGAAGATATGGTATTCAAAGGAGAAGTTATGGTGCCCTGGTAGTCAATGAAGTTCATGTAATAACCATCATTCCTAAGAACGCTCTTAGGTTTGAGTAGTTGGAGTGGCCCAGTCTTGTACAGCCTGTATTTTTCTGGGTAAGGGCTTGATCTCCCCTCCTTCTACCCCATGACCAAGGCAGACCACTTTACTCTGACTAACTTGGCATTTGCTTGCTTTGATGGTCAGATTGGCCCGTTGAAGGGCCTGCAACACATGTCCCAGGTGGTCAAGATGTTCTTCGCAGGTAGGGCTGTACACTGCTATGTCATCCACGTATGCCATGTAGAAGTAGTCTAACTCATTCAGAACATGGTTAACCATTCCCTGGAATGTGGCAGGTGCATTCTTTAAGCCGAAGGGCATGACCTTAAACTGGAACAAGCCTTTTGAGTTGAGAATGCTGTCGTCACCTTGGACTGGTCAGTCATGGTAATCTGCCAATAACCAATTGTCAGGTAGAATGTACTGAGGAATTTTGCCGAGCTTATCCACTAGTTCATCCGCCCTTGCAAAGGAATGGGCATTATTCTTGGCAACTGCATTTAATGCCTATAGTCCACACAGAATCTAAGTTCCTTAGTTCCTGCCTTTTGTACAAACGCAACTGGACAAGCCCATGGATTTGCTGAATGTTCAATCATTCCAAGGTCAAGCATCTTATTGACCTCTTCCTTTATGTGATTCCTCACATTATCTGACATCCTGTAGCCCCTGATTTTAACAGGTACACTATCACCAGTGTCAATGTCATGCTGGCTCCAAGGGGTTAATCCTGGTCTAAGTGTGAACAGAGGGGCAAAGTGAGTCAACAAAACTCTGCACTCCTGTTGCTGCATTGTCAGATTGGTAGAGAGTTTTACCCCTTCTATGGGGACATCCTTCAGATGGGTCAGTAGAAGATATGGGAGAGGCTCACTCTCCTCTTCTTCTTGACAAGAAGCTAGGAGCAAACCCCCCATCTCTGGTCCGGAATCATAAATCCACCATGTTTGCCTTCTGGTCGTGCCATTTCTTAACCAGAGTGTGATCAGCTTTCACATTCTCACTAGCCTCTGTCATTTTAAGTGCCATCCTCTGTCTGAGGCCAAGCACGTAGTCAGTAGTTCGTACTGGCTTGAGGGAAGGAGCACTCTCCAGGCCCTCCTTAATCAAGGCCAAAGGGCCTCTGACTGGATGACCATAAAGTAACTCAAAGGGGCTAAATGTTACGCTCACCTGGTATCCACGGGGACGCCACCCATCCCTGGTTGGATGATTTGCACTCTCGAACCCTCTCCCAGTCCCTTGGTAAGGCCTCTGGTTAAAGATGGGTCTGCAATATAGGAGAGCTGGATTCAATACCAGATTGTCTTTATGTTTTCCCACATCCCTTGGCCCCAACTCCTTCCTCCCCCTTGGGCCTTCTCCTCACCTTAATATTGTAAGAGGTGGATTCTCCATTCTCCTCCTCATGGCAGGGGCTCGTAGATGTGGGGGGCGAGCAGCGACCAAGTTACTTCACTGGTGCAAGCCCCCTGTGGGAATCCAGGCCTGCTGCGACTCCGTAGGTTTGCTGCTTTACAGTCTTTATATGCAGTTAGGTTCCTCTTAGATCGAATAATAATGTCTTGCTTTTTTCCTTTAAGGTATGGAAAGGTATTTTGGTATTGTCATGCTGTTTGAAGATGAGCATGGGCCGGTAGGCGAAAGCGCGGTGTGCGCGATGCTGTCTGGTGAGTAATGCGCGGCACTGTTTCGCCTTTTATATTGCTAAACTGTCTCTTTTCTCTCCTTGCAGGTTGCGATGTTCCTCGCCGAGTGCCATAATGTTCCAGCAATGATACTGACCAGGAGATGACTATCCAGGTAAGAATTGTGTGGCTTTCTTCATTCGGGAGGAAACGTGAGTAAACGCTTACTAATGCTATCTTTCTTTCTCCTTTTTCCAGGTTATGGTATTCCAGGATGCATGCATTGCCGGATGATGGAGTACGTACCTCCAGGTGAGTGGAACTGAAGTCAGCGGTGGATTGAAGACAGGATACTGTTCCAGGTAAGTTTCGTAGTGTTCTTTCTCTCTCTCTGCGGGTCCTTGGTTTCAGGTAAACTGGCATCAAAGAACTGGACACAGTGAGTGTTACGCTGCCCACAGCAGAATAACGCAAAGCATGTTCTGCTGTTTGGGTGTGGTTTAAATAGTCTCAGGTAAAGTAGACAAGGTAAAATAGTCCCAGGCCTGCCACACCCAAAAGGCTAGACTGCATAGCTCAGTTCCTTGTAACTAAGCTATGTGCGTGCCTCCATGTTGGCTGAACCCCCTCAAGTTAAATAGTCCCAAGTAAATAGTCCCATTCTAATGTTGGTCTTCATGATGATTATGAGATTATGAAAGCTGACTTGCCAGTGAGGGCCAGGGGCAAGGGTCATGACACTAAAGCCCACTCCAGCTTGAAGAACTTCTCTGTAGGCAAATAGAAGGCATGGCAGAAGAAGGTCCCAATTTCTTCTAAGTGTTTCTTCCAAAGCTCCAATCAAGCTCTTCACGGTTCTATTAAACCTCTCTACCAATCCATGTGTCTGAGGGTGGTAGGCAGTTGAGAATTTATAGATGACTCCACAGATTTTCCACATGGCCTGCATGTAGTGAGACAGAACATTTGGCCCCCTGTCAGATACAACCTGCTTAGGAAATCCTACTCTGATAGAAATACTAAGTAGGGATTAAGCCACTGCCTGAGCAGTAACAGTTTTCACTGCAATTGCTCCAGGGCACCTGGTGGCATGGTCCACACAACCAATATAAATCTGTTGCCTGAAGATGTTGGAGGGTCTGGGGGACCAACAATGCCAATCCCCACCCTCTCAAAAGGAACTCCCACTACTGTGAGAGGCACTAAGGGTGCCACATTCTTGGCTCCACTCTTATCAGATAACTGCCAGGTGTGACAACTCACACAGTGTTGTCCTATGTCTGCACCCATCTTGCCCCAATAGGAGTACAGTGAAATCCTATCCTTGGTCCTCTTAGAACGTAAGTGACCAGCCAGGGGGACTTCATGTGCTAACTTTAGGAATTTGGGTCTTAGTTCCTGGAATAGACTCCATAGGCTCACTGTATATTAGTCCATCTTCCCAGTACAGCCTATGTTTCCCAGGACCTTGCCCTTCCCTCTGGGAAGCAGCCTGATGGTGCAGTCCTTCTAGGGAGGGATCCTCCCTGCCCCCTACTGAAGTCTGTCCACCTTGTGCAAGCAAAGTCTGCAGCTCTGGATGGCCTCTTAGATCCAGATATTCCAGACAGGTTTGCATCTCCTCATCAGTAGACGGTTCTTCAGGGGATTCCTCTTGCACCAACTCAGCCTCAGCGTGTGGTGGGTCGCTTGGGCGACCTCTAGGTTTTCTACAGGAACCTTTTTCCTTGAGGGAGCTTTGGGATTGGGGCCCTTCTTCCCTTGGGAGAATCTGGGTTTCCCCCTTGGTCTCAGCTGCCAGATCCTTTAAGGTTGCCTCTCTGGCTTTCCTTGTTAACTCTTTTCTCTTCTTAGAGGTTTTTTTTGGTGTGCTGTGAACTACACCCAAGGCCTTCAAATCATTGCCTAACAGTACCCTTCCTGGTATTTCTGACTGAACACTTCCAGGAATGTTTACAGCCATCTAATTACATTTAATGATAGCTGGCAATACTGGGCGCATTTGGACTGGGCCTCCTGCTAACTTGGTAAGCCTTTTGGGAGCCTTAGCAAATTCCTCAGGTTGAAAGAAACTTTCACCTACCACAGTTATACTGGCCCCATTGTCTCTAATGGCAGGGGTGTCCGGACCATTTACAAATGTTTGCAGAAACATTTTAGACCTAGATCTGAATGTCTTTGTAATGTTTGGTGGCTGTCCTGGCTCCCTGAAGACTCTAGTCCATTGACTTAGATACTGTTTGTCCTGCGTAGGTTGTGGCCTGTTGTTGCAGACTACAGACATGATCATTCATTGATCGTGCCTTGAGAACACAAAACAAAAACAACTAAACAGTAGTATACTAATAGGTACCCTTGGTCCCTTTTCAAAGTAACAAGTTTACTGTATAGGAGCATCAATGATTGTCTGATTCAAGCTCATGTGTTTTTTCTGTTCTTAATTGAATTGTTTGTTTCTCCATTCATACATTGTATTTCATACTTTATGTTGATTCAATTCTGTTTGTTTCTTCATTTGCAAATTACATTTCATACTCTAAGTTTATTCAAAAATATTGTTTATCCTTTAGAAAAATACTGGTTTTAGGTATTTTCACTGACTGTACCAGTACCAGTCATTGTTTACTGCATTATTATTAATAAATGATGATACACCTAAGACACTTTTTCATGTTTTTTTACCTGACACTCCTTCGAGCACAAACAAATAGATGAACTCATGAATAATGACAACAAATTGAGTTGTTCCTAGTGTGGATTCTCTTTTCTTTGTCCAACCCAGTGTCTCTAATGGCAGGGGTTTCCTGACCATTGACAAATGTTTGCAAAACGATTTTAGACCTAGATTTGAATGTCTTTGCAATGTTTGGTGGCTGTCCTGGCTCCCTGAAGACTTCTAGTCCACTGACTTTGATAATGTTTGTCCCTCGTAGGTTGTGGCTTGTTGTAAACTGTTACTGCTGGGAAAGGCTTATCTAGATTAAATTGGAAAATGTAATTGTCCTCACATATCTTGAGCAACTGTCTAACCTTTTTCCTTCCCTACCCTTTTCTTTCGACAACCTCAGAACCTGCAAAGTAAAACTATTGTGATATATAAATGCTATTACTGTCCTTGTAATTGAAGTCACCTCAGGGTGTAGGAATTGTGCGAGAAGCATATCCAAAGATTATCCACTCTGATTCTGAAAAGTAATTTTAAAAGTAGATTTACATTGTTACATAAATTGCCTTTTTAAAGAAAGCTCATTTAAAAATTGATGTTAATTAAATAAATACCAATCTATAACAGAAACCTTGAGGAGTATAAGTGTTACTTGGCTACTTGTATTTAGGGATTTCATTTGTACAGCTCACATTTACCCCTCTTGAGATAGGCCTGGCTGCTCAGTCACTACCAACTTGTGTAGTACAGACCTATACCAAATGGTGGGTTACCAAATACCAAGCAGATAATTGTTGTGTAGTCTCACACAGTGACTGTATCAATTCTTACCTAACATATATGAAAAGATGAATTATTAATAACTTGTATACAGTGATGTAACACCATGAAACATTTTCACTTATAAAAGAACAAGTTACTTACCCCTGGTAACGTTCTTTCAATTGGATGTTCCTCCCATGTATTCCTCATCTTAAAATAAATCTCTCTCCAGCTTTGCTGCTTCCGAAACTTTTTTCGACAGAGGGCGCTATGTGCAGTGTCATCGAGTTGATGTCCCTCGAGGGCCTCCGTTCTACGTCACCATCAGTATAAGTAGCGTACCAAGCGCCCGTTGGCTACAGTTCTGTTTAACCCCTTCTGAAGAGAAATTACCAGGCATAACGTAGACCGTAGGCTCCCAGAAAGCGTAAAGTGTAAGAACACATACATTGTATGGAGGTGGAGGATTGGAGGTGTGATGAGTAATATGTGGGAGGGACATCCAATCGAAAGAAAGTTACTAGGGGTAAGTAATTTGTCCTTCGAATGGATTGTGTCGTCCCATGTATTCCTCATCTCATGATAAGACTCCCAAAGCAGTAATAATTTGGAGGTGGGAGTACCAATTAAATTTAGATGTAATCATGGACCGAATGGAGGACGGCTTTTGCAAAATGTCCTCCCTGACTGGAAGATGAATCCAGACAGTAATGTCTTATTAATGTATGGATAGATGACCAAGTGGCCGTTGCACAAATATCATTGATTGAGACACCTTTTCGTAGAGCACCAGAGGTTGCCATACCCTTGGTGGAATATGCCCTTAGGCCTTCCAACGAGTCCTTGCCCGCTAATCTGTAGTATTCACTAATAGCCAGCATGATCCATCTGGATATTGTTTGTTTAGTAACCACAAGGCCCAATTTGGGACCAGTATAGCCAATAAATAGCTGGTCACCGTGGCAAAATTTAGCCATTCTGGAAATATAAAAACTGAGAGCCCATTTTGGGTTCAGTCTATGTAGCCTCTCCTCCTCCTTTCCTGGATGAGGAGGTGGATAAAAGGCTAGTAAGGTAATTTTCTGTGACAAGTGGAAGTCAGAGGCTACCTTTGGTACAAAAAGAAGGCTTTACCTTGAGAATAACATTGTCTGTATAAAACACTGTATGAGGATGTTTGCAGGAAAGAGCCTGCAATTTGCTTACCCCGCAGTCGGACATTGCAATAAACAAAATGTTTTTTAATGGCAAGTGTCTTAAAGGACCTAAGTAAGGGCTCAAAGGGAATACATGTTAAAAACACACTTTAACACAAGATTAAGTTCCCATAAAGGTACATTGAACGGAACGGGTGGGTATAGATTAGTAAGGCCTTTTAAGAATTGGACAATCCGAGGGATCTTAAAATATGAATCCTCCTCTAAGAAGCACTTGAAAATGGAAAGTGCTGCTAGGTAACCCTTAATAGTTCCAATCTGGAGCCCCAGATTTGCTAAATGTAATAAAGGAAAGCAATGTAGGTGTGTCACATAGAAATGGATCCACCTTCTTATCCCTGCACCAGTTGCTGAACTTGTTCCAACAGCACAAAGATTTAGTTGTTGGCCTTCTGGCCGAAAGCAAAATCTCCATTACGTCATCCAGGTCACAATCCTTGTATTTCAGCCTTTCAGAAACCATGCATGAAGACTGAGTGCCTTGACCTCTGGATGAAGAACCCGAACTTCCTCTTGCGAGAGAAGATCCTCTCTTTGTGGAAGACATATTGGAGGGCAGATGGACAGGTCCAGAAAGTACCGGTACCGCGTCCTCCTTGCCCAATCCGGAGCAATTAGGATCATGGATTTCCCGAACCTTCTCAACCTCCTGATCACATGAGGAATGACGGGCTAGAGCTCCTCTTCGGGAGAATTTCCTGAAGCAATACTGTTCACACTTTCGGTTGACAGCGGTCGCGATCAGATCCATTTGAGGTGTTGCCCTAAGGGTGAAGATCTCTTGAAGGACTTTCTGAGCTAGTTGCCACTTGTGGGAGACTGTGCTCTGCCTGCTCAGAGAATCTGCCGCCGTGTTCTGCTCTCTGGCTAGGTGAACTGCCAACAGAAGGATTCCTTCTTGTATTGGCCAGAACCAGAGCTGCATTGTCTCTCTGCACAGTGGTAGTGACCCTACACCACCTCTCTTGTCTAAGTAATGCATGGCCTCTGTGTTGTCTGTCATTATCAGGACATTCTTTCCCCGTACAGAGGGCAGAAAGGCTTTCCGTGCTAATCTGATTGCCCTCCGCTCTAAAAGGTTGATATGTAGTCTGGCCTTTGATGGAGAACAACGACCGGTGATTGTCAGATCGTTGGTGTGGGCTCCGCACCCCGTGAGTAAGGGTCCGTCACTACGGTTATCTCCGGCCATGGTTGCCAAAAAGATTCTCGCTTGAGAATATTGTCTTTGCAAGCCCACCACAGAAGGTCCTGAGCAACTCTGCCCAGAACTTGCAGGTGGTCCGACATCTTGCCTGAGAACTGGGACCACTGAGTCCTGAGAGTGCATTGGAGGGATCTCATTCTCAGGCGAGCCTCCGGCACCAGGAAAATGCAGGATGCCATGAGACCGAGCAACCTCAGAAAATCGAAGGCCCGAAGATGCTGAGCCCTCTGAAATTTGGTAACTATCTGCAGTATGTGTTGAACCCTCACCTCGGGTGGCGAGGCTTTCCCCGAGGAAGTATCCAGGACTGTTCCAATAAATTGGAGTCTTTGGGATGGTATCATGTGGGACTTCTTGAAAATGAGGGAGAAGCCCAGTCTGTGGAGTGAGTGGCAGGTTACGCTGAGATTTTCCAGGGCTTGTTTGGGTGAACGAGCCCTGATCAGTCAATCGTCCAGGGAGTGGTAGACGTGAATCCCCTTGTACTGAGACTCGTTGCCATCACCGCCATCAACTTGGTGAAGATCCTCAGGTGGAAGTGAGCCCGAATGGAAGAACTCGAAACTGAGAACCGCCAACTGCGAACCTCAGGTACTTTCTGTGCTTGAGATGGATTGGCACATGAAAGTAAGCATCCTGAAGGTCCAATGATACCAACCAGTCTTGGAGTTGGAGAGCCTGAAGGATTTGAGAAAGGGTAACCCATCTTAAACATGTCCTTCCTGAGGAACTTGTTCAAATTTGATAAGTTCAAGATGGGTCTCAATCCTCTGTCCTTTTTGAGAATTAGAAAATACAGGGAGTACCAACCCTCGTTCCTCTCCGCTAAATGTACATGTTCTATTGCACCTTTCTCTAGCAGGGGCAGGGTCAAGATTTCCTGCACAAGGAGTGGATCCGGAATATTGACAGAGTTGTTCCTCGGTGGATGATACGGAGGCCTTTTTTGAAAAAAAAGGCAGCAACCTTGGCCCACAGTTTCCAATGCCCAAGCATCTGAGGTAATGCCCCGCCATTCGTTCAGATACTGAGAAAGTCTCCTCCCACCAGGGTCTTGTGGGTCAAGGCCTCAGAGTGGTTTAGAGGCAGCTGAAGCAGCGGCTCAAGGTAAAGTTGCTGATTTTTGGGCTGATTTAGCACCTCTCCTCTGTCCACCACGAGGGAATCTTCTCTGAACCCTTTGACCGGCTTGTCCTCTTCCTCTACCAATTGAGTAGAATCGAAAGGACTTCTCTCCAAGAAGATGAGCCTGAATAGGGTTGCAGAGGTTGTCTAATGGCGGTGCCGCTGCCTTTGAGGTCTGCAGATTCTCCAAACTCTCGTCTGCCTTGCTGCCAAACAACCTCGAGCCATCAAAGGGCATGTTAAGTAGTCTTGCCTGCACATCCGATGCAAACCCCGACTTCCTCAACCACGCAAATCTGCACAATACTGTGCTTGCAGCCATGGATCCGCTGATGCGGTCTACAGTATCCAGACCTGACTGGAGACATTCACTCATTGTCTCCTTACCAATCCTAATGATTGCCAGGGAGCAGTCCCTTTCTTCTCCTTCCGGACGAGTTCAGCCGCCATAGCAACAAAGTCCCACAGCGTAAACGTAAATCTACACAATGTACAAGTCACATTAGTGGATTTCAAAGCCATACTAACCCCGCAGTGAAAACGTTTCGTGCCCAGGCATCTACTTTGTTATCCCTGTCATGAGGGATGGATAGATGGGTAAGCTGACTGCCTGGTAGATGTAGTCACCTGAACCACCAAGCTTTCAGGTATGGGATGCTTGTTAAGATATTTCGGGTCACTGCTGGAAGGTCTGTACATCCTTGCGAAATGTGTATTTACTGGAGCCGCAGTTTCCGGGGTCTCCCAATTAGCAGAACTCTTTTCTGTAGTGCTACGTGGAAAGGTAAAATTGGTTCTTTCTGAGGACCCTGGTCCAAGATGTCAATCATATCATCCTGCTCGAAAGATGGAGTAGGCCTATTCCATCCCATACATTCAATAACCTTCCCAATATGTTTTCTGTACAATGAGTCAGCATGCTCAGAGGGGTCAGGCCTGCCAAACTAACTCTGGTGAGGTATCCAAACTACTAGCTGACTGGAGATCATCATACAAATCTCTTAGCCTGAACTCGTCGGATATAAGTTCCTCTGGCACATTGGGGGTGCCAAACTGTAGACCAAAACGTGCTGCATTGTCAACAGAGGGCTGACCTTCCTTAATTTTTATCCTGAAGAGAATGAGTCCTTTTTCCCCACTCTCTCATGCATTTTTATTTGATTTGAACACTGTTTCTTTTGGAGTCTGAAACACCATAGGTATCATCTTTTTACATTGTGGCACACAGCACCCTCACATTTATTTATTTTTCTTATTATGTATTCTGTTCTCTCCTCTGTTCCGCACTTTCCACTTCTCCACCCTTTCCTTGCACTTTCCCACCCCTCTTTCCCTTTTCCCATGCACTTGCGCGTTCTCAATGTCACTGGGCCTAGTGAGATTGTTCTTTTTGTTTCTCCCTTGTTACCCTCCCTTTGCCTGGTCATGCTCTGAAACACTTGGGTATGAGCACAATACAAATAAAATAGATCAGATCATATCAGTGCAGTGTCACAGACAAATCCCTTGGATTTCTGCTACGGTTTAAATACCTTCTCTTGGATAACTGTTTCCAAGAGTAGCAAAGTGAAATTGACTTTAGTTACATTTTTCTCTTTATAGACCCAGGACACGCCATCTTACAATAGGTTGCTGGAGGAGTTACTTAGTATCCCCTTATATCTTCTCATGTAACATTTTTGTTAGCCTTTCTAAAATTAATGGCTGGTGGCAGTGGTTTACTTTCTCCTACCATTGTGTGTTTTTACCCCGGGCTGCGTTCGCAGCTGCAGAATACAGCACCCATGGGTGCCCATTTTGTCAAAATGGCCCGGTCGTCTTTATTCGCCATTTCTTGTTGGAAAGGTCCTTCTTGAGATTTACTCTGTGTGCCAAACCAGGTTTGGTCCCCTTGTTCGTTTCGTCTTTGGCTGGATTCACTGGTGAAGCCCACCTCTGGCACCAGCATGCCTGGGTCAGGAAGCAAGGGAAGTTGCTGAAACTCCCTGTGCTTAATCTTCTTGGTTACAGGAATGCACGCAGCGGTGATTGGCCGGCTGGCTGTCCTTGGAGGACAGCCACCCTGCTGTGTGATTTACAGCTAGGCTGCAAATGAATGGGAGAGAATTGCATAAAAGGTGAGGCCTTTTGCAAGGAAGACAGAGTTAACCACTGGACGAAGGAACCGAAGAAAGAAACTGGAAGCAAAGCTTGCTGCACATCCTGGACCGTTGGTTTGCCCGGTGAAGTCCTGCAGCAATGTTGAAGCTCCAATTTCGAAATCAAATAGAGAAGCCCGGAAAGGACTTCTCCCCCTGGGTTGGTGGGACCAATCAGCCCCAAGCCTAACTCAACTGGAAAACCTCTCTCTGCAGGCTGTACTTCCATTGCTGCTGCAGGAACAGAGTTTCAGGGGACAGGAAAACCAGAATCATGTGCATCGCCTTTAAACCAGACCAACTCCCTCGAAGCAGGACTAACCAAGCCTGAGCCACCCCAAGAGAGTGCTGTACCCCAGAAGCAAGGAAAGCCCACAAGATGTCCAAGAAACGCAGTGGTGCTATTTGCAAGAAGCTGAAACCGCATCGTGCCACTGATCTGGAGTGTGCGAACTGCTGCTGCCGACCTTTCAAAAATAGTGCAGGAGTCACCAGACATCCTCCTGCTTGTCCCCTCGACTGAGGCCCAGAAACAACAGGATCTGCAGGACCTACAACAGGAACAGAAGCCAGCTGGAACCATTTGTTCAGACCTAAGGTACTGTGAAGTAAGGGGTACTTCTTGGATAAGTAGCCTGCTTGCTCGCAGTTGAGACTTGCATTGATTGCCCTTTTGCAGAGTTGCTTGCATCTTTGCTTCTTCACAAGCCTGATTCTTTTTTTTACAACAAAACTCTCTTTAACAATGTGGAAGACTTGTGCATATCTTCAAGAAGTGCCTCAGCTTCCCTAGACTTTGCTCAACTAACATTGGCTGTCCTGGCTCCCTGAATACTCTACTTATTCTTTGACTGTGTTTAACTATCCCTCAAAAAGTCATACATACCTTACTTGTATATCTGGGAAAGGGTTAATCCATATTGTATTGGGGATTCTAAAGTGCTTACCTGTTTGAGAAACTTGTAAACCATCGTTCCCTTCCTTTTTGCCACAACTTCAGTATTACCTTGTAAGAGTGAAAAGTGATATATTAATGTGCACAGTGTCCTAGCTGTTGAAGTCACCTCAGGGTGTAGGAAGTGTCTCTGTGCCATCACAAAAGGGTATCTACATACTTAACTGAACAAGTGTATTTTGAAGTGTATTTTTATTCCCCCGGGAGGATAGCTCAGAAGCAATGTGCTCGCCTTGGAAGCAAAACGACACGGAGCAATCGGGGTTCGATCCCCGGGTCCATGCTTAGAAACCTCTGGGTATTAAACGCGTTCTCATTGTTTCCAATTGCTCCATTCTAAAGAAGGGTTATTTTAAAACAGACTGTTAAATGAATAACTTATTTAATAAAGAAACCATGAGTACAAGTTTTATTTGAATACACGTCACTGTGAATCTCTACGTTACAACCCTACACCTCACATTGACCCCTCTTGGGATAAGCCTGACTGCTCAGTCACTCTACCAACTTGTGTAGTACAGGCCTATACCAAATGTTGGGTTAACTATTGCCAAGAGGACAGGGCTGGTGTAGTCTCCCACAGGGTTACTACAGACAACCTTGCTTAACAGGGGCGGCTGGCTGTCCTTCTCGGTCATCGCCTGACAGGAGCCACAGTCGAGCCCAGACACCAAAGACACATGCGGTGGGGGTCAGAGCGTTAGCTCGGAAAAACGGAACTGAAGCCATCTGGTGCTGCATGCGCTACTTATACTGATGGTGATGTCGACCGTTGAACGGAGGACCTCGAGGGACATCGACTCAACGACACTGCACACAGCGCCCTCTGTCAAAAGAAAATTCTGAAGCAGCAAAGCTGGAGAGATATGTATCATAAGATGAGGAATACATGGGAGGACACAATCTATTCAAAACCTATTACATTGACAGAATAAACTTTTTTAAAGGGATGTTACGGTTAAGATGCATTCCAATCTTGGGACTCCTATGCTCCAGTAGTTAGCCAGTGGCTTCCCACCTTGGCATTTCCCTCCTGGGTCCTCATGAGCACTTGCCAATCCGTACTGTTCCTTCTATTTATGCACTTCTTTCACTGCACAATGCATAAGTGCTTTTATAGGAGCTGTGAGAAATCTGAAATTGTCTCACCCGCTAGTCCCCAGGGATCTGTCATCCAGGTGGACAGGACACAGCAATCGCTTCTGAATCCAGTTCCTGGGGTTGGACCAGTGTGGGAGGATTACCTGGGTGAGGGCTCTTCCGGGAGTGGAAGTGGGACACCGGATGGCGAGAGGCGGTATCCCCTTCCCTGTAACAACTTAACACCATCCTACCAGGTAGGATACTTGGCTCCCCCTTTTCCAACACAAACACTTTCTCACAGACAGCTCACAGTGAGAAAACAGACTAACACCCGAGTCGTATACCTGACATGTCCCAATACAATGGTCAGACAGGTTCAGGTTAATTACTGGTGATTACACAACACACCCGACTTCCATCACACTTTCCCCACACGGTTAAAGGGCTGAGCACGAAAGCACACTCTGAGGGAGGCAAAGCGCACAAGGAAGCAGCATGTCCAAGATGGCAGTTTAATACAAGGGGAAAGACCGCAAGACCGAAGAGGATTGTAAGGAGGGAAATGCCCTTGACCTTTTTAACGAAAGACTTACTTTCATGAACCTTCAGGAATAGGAAACCTAAGACCAAAAATCAAGGCTGAAGAATCCTGCATTGTGTGTCAGAGGTACCCGGGGCTCTCCTGCATAGATTTCCACGGCGGGGAGAATCGTTTGCTGCCCACTGCCTTTAGCTCCTACAATAAAGCAGCACCAGTGAAGTCAGCACAGCCAGTGAGTTGGGGAGACTGGTACCAGACCAGTCTGTGTTGAAGCCAAGGTTGCAAGTGGCAACATTGTATAGTGAAAACTGAAGAGAACAGTGATTGTGTATGGTATCTTCCCTTGGTTTCAAAGTTCAGAGTGGTCAAGTAACATGTGGGTGCTCATTCGAAAGTCTCTGTTAAGTGTCCAGCTGAAAGGTGGCAAATGTGAAAAGTGATAAAGAATTGTGAAATCGAAGTGGTCCTGCAACGGGTCAAACAAAAATCTGTGCACATTTGGAAAGTCTTCGATAATTGCAGAAAAAGTATAGGAAGTTGATCTGAGCCCGACAGGGGGGCGAATGTGGGCGGTTTGCGAGATATGAGCCCGGTTGAGGGGGGATCCGGATCTGAGCCCGGCTCAGCGGGATTCGTAGTGAACAGAGACATCCGAGATTGAAGCATTATGTTAAGAGAAGAATCTGAGTCTGGTTAAAGGGGATCCAAGATGAAGAACATTGTGTTGAGAGGATTGTGATGCTGGAAATGCATCAGAGGGACAGGGCCTCCATAGCCTTGTCCTTTACTGCTTTTTATCATGTGTTCTGTTTTGTTTTCCACGCAGGAGTTCATGTGGGACGCCTGGCGGTGCTGCTCTTCCTCCTTTTGGTTTGGTGAACAGACCCTTGCAATACCTTTATGGCACCCATGGGTGGAAGTACAACCCTGTACTCCTAGCGTATGTTTTTGGCCACCTGTACGTGGCCCACAAAGCAGGGAAAGGGCTGGTGGCAGCTCTGTGCTGAATTGACAGGTGCCCAGAGTATCCTCCATTTTGGGATGCCCAGGCCCTGTCATTGGAATCAGTGGATTACTGATGGAGACAAGGATGGCCCCTGTGGCCTCTTGCTCTCCATCGCCCGTTACCTTGTTTTGCCAAAGTCCCAGGAAGCCCTGACTCTGTCCCTTCCCCTGACTGGCTGTTGGGTGGAAGTTTCATATATGGTATTGTGGGGAAGTCAAGGCCAGACTGGCTGGAGCCTTCCCAATGACTGTATTTTGTGGGTACGCCCGTGGGGTGGGACCTGGGTGAATGGAGTGTGTGACGAATACGCATTTCATGTTATGGATGTCTGGTTTCTGGTGTATGACACAATGACTGAGACAGCCTTGCCCGAAACTGGTATGAATGCAGTGTGGAGTGCTGAATGGCTGGGTGCTTGTCCGAATCCATATTCCGTGTTGTGTCTGGATGGAGAACAATGGCCTGAATGCACTGTGAGCTCGATTGGCTGCCTGCCTGAATGATTGGTTGCCTGAGTGTGACCCAGCAGAGTGAATGAGAGACCAACAGTATATCTGGGGACCTCTCACTGGTGGAAATTGTTCAGATGCTGAAGTCGATACTTAATCCTTAAACTTGAGGGCCGCTGGAAGAATAAGAATTGCTGCTGCTATTCTTCGCTAATCTGAAAGCTGCAAGACTGTCAAGGAACTGATCCAAGAGAGGACCTGGCTAGGGGACCTCTTCCCGAGCTACGAGGGACCATCGTGCACCAGATAATCTTCACCAAGTCTCCCTGGAAGTCAGACCCTCGAAAGGCTGCCGACCGGAGAAGGGGACCGCCTAGGAGACTGAAGTGCAGTGCCCGGACATTGAAGTCTACGGAAAACCGAGGCACTGCTGTTATCTCATCGACCGGAGGCACAACGCTGCCTTGCCTAAGAACACTTTGAATGAGGGACTGCTTTGCTCATCACCGTTGATTGCTTTACTCCTGCTGGAGAAAATCAAGGTCGTTGGCGACCGAGCAGAATCCGCCAGTGGGTTTCCCGCCTCCCAAAGACGCCAACGAAGATCCAGACGCCAGCATAGTTGCATCGCCATCGCTGACGCCAGATACTGACGATGCAACGTCCTTGCTAGGCCAAAGCTGTTCATTGACTATTTCGGGCAACAAAGTATTATCGTTGAGGTGCACTGCACGCCTCATCTTCACAGGACGTTCACGAGCATTCGTCAATGAGCAACGCGAGGATCAAAGCTGTTCCCTCGACAACAGAGTTCACCTTTTCTTCATCCAGGAATCTCGCGACCCGTGGCTCCTGCCTTAAAGGGAGTTCACTCAAGAAGGGTCCGTCAGCGACCCGATGAAGAACCCTACAAAACCAGGTACATTGGGGTCTTAGAACCTTTAGAGAGATCCAAGACTATTAAGCATAATTGGACTGGGCTTGTCAATACGTTTTTACAGGTTGCCCAGGTGGGGGGATCCTCATACAGAATGGTCTCATGGTAGTGGGATAGACTGTTTTGCCATTGCTTGCTTTAACTTGCCTTCTTTCTGCGTCTATCGTTGATTCATCTTGCAATCTGATTCGTATGCAATTTGAACTGTTAGCAGTTGATGCATTTCAAAGGAATTGATGGTCAAGAGTGGTACCACATAGACCTGTATGTATTTGCCATTATAATATTACCAGAGTACAAAGTGTGTTATTGTGATTGTGTACATAACCAGAACCTTATTTATATAAAGAGCTGTGTTATCACAAACATAGTGTGTGGACATTCCTTTGTGGGTGCTTGGGGACTACACTGTGCTTAAGAACCAGCCTGCATCACCCCCTGAGAGATTAATCCTGGATTGCTTGTCCACGTTTTATCAAAAAGAGAATCTTGGCTGGGGTGCTCTGTGGTTCGACTCTGCCATATAAAGAGCAGGAGTACAGATGCCCCCCTCCAGTCTTTACACTGGTGGCAGTAGTGAGATGGTTATGGTTTTAAGAATCAGTGTGTAACCTTGCCACTTACAAAATATCCTTGTGTATTTGAGGTTTAGTTGTGTACTAGATAACATTACAAGCAATGGAATCTATTGCGAATGGTAAATTGACTTGGGTAAGCTTAGAGGCTCTCCAGAGTGCTTGTGAAGCCAGGGAGTTAGACTTTGAGGATAAGTCGAGGGCTGAACTGATAGCTTCCCTTGTGGACTACCAGACCGATTGTGAAACTCTTGATGAAGGGGGGGGTGCAACCAATGAGGACCCTGCCCCTGGGGTTGTTACTGAATCCGATTCTGGGAATGCCACCATTCCTGCTCCCTCGGTTCCGAAACCCTGCACTGCTCTTCAGGGGGAGGCCCTGAGGATTGCACTTTTAAAATTGGAGCTACAACGGGAACAGTAAGCCTTTCAATACACAAAGTTGGACACAGAAGCAGAGTTGAAGAAAGAGGAGTTGGCACAGCAAGTGATACTCAAAGATAGGGCCACTGAGCATCAGAAAATTCAGCTGGAGAGAGCGAGAGGGGAGACTTCAGCTAAACCAGTTGAGTGTGTCAGGTCCCCTGCCACCAAGATTATGAAAGATTTGGTTGGTGTGTATGCAGAGGGTTCCGATATCCTGCAATGGATTGAAGCGCTTGAAATGGCTTGTGAAATCCACAATGTTGATAAGAGAGATTGGGCTAAGTGTTTGTCAAGCAGAGTGGCTCAGACTGGTTATGACTGTATTCTGAAACTGAGTGTAGAAGAAAGGTGTCAGTATGAGTGCATGAAATCTGCTTTGATTGCCAAGTTCGTTAAGACACCGACCCAATACCTTAAAAAGTTCAGGGAAATTAAGAAACAAGAGAATGTGTCTTGGATTTACTGGGTGAGTGCTGCGCACATGAACATGATGGGGTGGATTGATGGTTACAAAGTGAAGCCTGTTCAACGGAGCTGCGTCAGTATGTTGCTGACCAGAACATTTTAGATCCCTTTAAACTGGCTGACAAGTGGGTCTCCTACCAGGTATCTCCTAAGGAAACCAGTGGGAAGGACAAAGACAAAGAAAAGGGGGCCTCTCAGAAGTCTGAGGAGTCCCAAAAGCAGTCACAGTCGAGTAAACCGAAACCTTCCTCTCCTAAGACCCAAAGATCTAGTGGGGATAAGTCCTATGTGGGTGGGAGTAAAAATAGTGGTCCACCTGCTATAAAGCAGGGTCCCAGTGGCTCCAGTACCGTACCCAGCATTCCTGCCACTTGTTGGGACTGTGGGGCTCTGGACCACAAGAAGGGTGACCTCAAGTGTAATGTCAGCCTGACCTACCCTTACTCCATACCTGAGGTGGAGGCCACTGTCCTCCCCTCCTCTTCTGGGATCACATCCGGTGCCCCTGTAGAGATTTCCCTAGTGTCCCTTGGGGTCTGGAACCAGTACGCCGAAGAACTGACTACCATCCCACAGAAAACCCATAGGTTTTTGAGAAGTGTCCTCGTGAATGGCCAGCCTTCTACTGGTTTGAGAGACACTGGGGCAAGCATGACAGTGGTGGACAGGACCCTGCTCAAGCCAGAGGACTATATAGGTGCTCCTCTAAGAACTACCAGGTTAGATGGTGGGCCTCGGAAATTATCGCCTGTAGCCTTAGTCAACATTACGATTGGAGACAAGAGGGGGGCGTGGCTAGGCGGCCATGGAGTAAGACGCGCTTCAGACTGTCTCCTGCCGATCCGGAATGATCCTTGGGTGCATAAGCACCGTAATCCTGAACATTCACCACCAAAGACAGACCAGAGTCGGTGGGAACACTAGCTGCTTCGAATGACGGCACTCTGTCCGAGATTCACTAAGTATTAGGGCGGCTATCGCAAAAATTGTGCTGGCGGCGGAGGACAGCGGCCGGAATCAAAGATGGTGGCCCTACGGGCTCTTCGAACAAAGAAACGGAAGGATTGAGGAGGAGGCCTCGATGGGCAACCTGAGGGACAGTGTCCCTGGTCGGTCAAGACGGCGGCTTAGAGTATAATCGTGAGGATCCCAAGCTACGCTGCCTATTCAGGCGGTCATTGGAAACGGGAGTGCAAGTGCGCTCCATAGAACTGGCCCCGTAGACCTGAAGCAGTCGACACAGGACACTTCCGAGGGGCCCCGAGAGCGGTTGCACATAGTGGCAGCATCCACCCGGAACTGAAGGGAGGCAGGGGCTAAGAGTGGGCCCCCAACATACGGCTGGCCGGACGGTGAGACTGCGGGTCTACTCGTTCTACGGCACTGCGACAAGGGGCCAGTGGGCCTCGCTTGTGACCACGGGAATGCCAGATAGCAGGACGGCGTCCAAACTGCTCAAATCCAAGACAAAGCAGCCTACAATGGAAGATTTCACCAATACCCCGCAACTGGCGGAGGGGGTGAGACCTGAAGACAAGAATCTACCAGTGGACATCCTACACACGTTGACCGGCAGATCCTGGAGGCAATCGCAGACCTTAAGGCATCGTGGGAAAGCAAGCTAGAGGCAGCCACTGCCGAGCTTAAGGCAGCGCTGGAGCTCAAAATCGGCGCAGTGCAGGAGGAGGTCAACTTGCTCAGATTGGACGTGCGGAAAATGACGGAATGCACAGATGAACTAGAGAAAGATATGACCATAAACACAACTGCCCGGACCTTGCACGCTTCGGAAATTTATGTCCTGAGGCAGCAGGTGACCAACCTGGAGAATAGAGCAGAGGAGGCCAAAGGGCAAGCTTGAAGGAACAATGTGCGCATAGTGGGCCTTCCGGAGGGAGAAGAGGGCCCTAACCCGACGGACTACGTTGAGAACATGTTGCTTCATTCAGGAAATAGAGGCTGGAATCTTCACGCAAGGCTTCGTGGTGGAGCGCGCACACAGAGCGAGGCCGATCATCGCCAAGATTCTAAACTATCGGGATAGGGAGAAGATACTGGAATATTTCAGGAAGGGGGGCACCATACAAAGGGCCTCTGCGACCATCTCCTGACTATACGCTTCAAGTGCAGAGGCGGAGGCTGAACTATGGGAAGGTGAAAAGGAGATTACGAGCCGCTGGGTTGCGATACATGTTGATGTACCCAGCTAAACTGAAAGTATTCCACAAAACCAAAGCTCTGTTTTTCGACAGCCCAGAGGATGCGTTGGAGTGGATGGATGGCCAGAACTGCCCGGAGGGCGCGGACGGCCGCAAGAAGGACGATACGGACGAATGAGGCCCGATCATGGGACCGAGGTGCTGTACATATTGTGACTCTGGGACTTGATTATAATATAGTGTAGCGATTTGTTAACTCTCAGGGGCGAAGTACTTTATTGCAACAGGAGGGATGCACAATGTATCACTGTAATCATCAGGAGACGAGTGGGTAGCACTCTTGACCCCAATAGTTAGTATATTAGTTAGGTCACCTAATATTGGTGACACCCTGCCGGGTTCCTGACCTCGGCATTTCGAGGTGGGACCAAAAGCGGGGGAGCCTGAGATCCAGGGATGGAGCTGGGCATTAGTTTGGGCGGGGTTGTGGGGCGGGAGGGAAGGGGAAGTGTGCAGTGGGGAACAGTTGAGTGGGGAGCGGGCTAGTTGGAGAGCCCAAGTTTGGGGAGGGTAGGGAACGAGCCCAATTTCATGCTGGCCGGGACTGGAACAGTGACCCGGGGGGAGGCGGTACATTTTTCACACGGCTATGGATAGCCTCCGGATTGTAACCTGGAATGTAAGAGGTCTCAACAGCTACCTGAAAAGGAACAAAGTAATGATGTATTTGAGAAGGCTGAAAGTCGATGTAGCATTGCTACAGGAGACCCATCTTACCAGGGACAAATTAGAGGTGGTCAAGAGAAAGTGGAGGGGAACCACCTCAGGGGCTACATACTCGGCATATGCAAGGGGGGTGGTCACGTGGGTAGCACCTCATGTACCTTTCCAGCTGCTCCAATCCACGCCAGACCCGGATGGGAGAATGCTAGTGGTGCGGGGGATGTTGGAGAATAGGGAGGTCAACATTGTGAATACATATGCTCCCAATCAGGACACAGCGGCCTATTACAGGGCCCTATATGACAAAATCAGCCCCCTAATGGGCAGCGCTACCATCTGGGGAGGCGACTTTAACTGTATAATAGATCCCAAGATGGACAGGTCCGATAAGAAATTTGAGAGACCAACCCCTGCGGCGAAGGCACTAACGGCGGGGCCTACTGCGGGATTTTGATCTATATGATATCTGGAGGTTCCTGCACTCGGGGGACAGGCAGTACTCACACTATTCGGCCCCACATGACTTGTACACCAGATTGGATTACATGTTTATGCCCTCGGGCATGGCCGGGGAAATGACAGGTTCGGAATACAAGGCCAGAGTGCTCTCGGACCACTCCCCCCTAGTGGTGGAGTGGAGGCATCGGCCCCCTAGGGCGAGAATCCCGACGTGGAAACTCAGAGCAGAGGCCTTGCAGGATTCGGAATTTCGGGAGGACCTTAGGGAGGCCATAACTGAATATTTCGATATTAACACTGGCAGTGTGCAGTCGGAGGGCACTGTCATGATGCCTACCCCTGGGCATCCGGATCAAGCCCATCAGCCCCGGGAGCAGGCATCCAGGTATTTAATAAAACCCCAGCAGCCCCGGCTGGGGGCTGTCTGGGTTCAGTCCTGGCGCTTTAGGCGCCAGGCTCATAATAGAAATCAGTCCTGGCGCCATAGGCGCCAGGCTCATAGACTTTACTTACCTCATGCAGACCATGCTGCAAATGAATCCAAGCCAACGTGAAGCCTGGATGGGACTATTTTTCTACAGGGACTATTTTTTACTCGGGTGTGGTTCTAGGGACTTCTTACCTGGAACTACTTTGGGGGGCTATTTAAACCACGCCCGAACAGCAGCACATGCTTCGTGTTATTCTGCATCCAGCAGCGTAACGCTCACCGTGCCTGCAGTCAGCATCCAGTCTTCAGCCACGCCCGTCTCGAATCCAGAGCTCCTAGCAATAGAAGAAAGAAGAAGGAAAGGTTAGAAAACAGATATTATTTCAATCCTTACCTGAATTCCGGATCCATCACGTCTTCGAACTTGAAAAGGACATTATTCTACACGCGTCGCATCGCCAGCTGCAGCACCGCGCCATACTCGCCAGTCCTCACAGCATTTTTCGATCCGGCGCAGCCTCCATCATTTTCTCTGCCGAATTCCACCATCTAGGGGACAAAAGAAACATAAGGTGAGCCGAGAGAGCCAACAAATACAACCTCTCCACCATAGACTTACCTGATTAACAACCGGAGGCATTATTCTGTAACAAACCGCAACTTCTTACGCCGCACCTGTAAGGATAGAGAAACCAGCAATTTAAACACACGCATCTTTTGCCGGACAGTGTTGGGTAATACAGACTCTTACCTCAACACCATCAGCTGGCACAAGACAATCTTCCCTTGGACCCAGCTGCAACACAAGAAAGGAATGTACAAGAGTGATCATCGGACATATTGAACTCTTTGAACTTTATACTTACAGGTTCTCGCCTGGAACCTCGGAGTCAATGTTCATCCGGAACTCTTCCAACGCCCTCAAACCAGTGAAGTAACTGGTATATACGCGCCCCTGCAATCCACGCAGGATCGAGAGCTCATCATTTACAAACATAAGGTGAGCTTACAGAAAGTGAATATCTGTGGTGATTAGTGGGGAGAACAGTGGGGTGCCATTACTAAAATCCACGGGTGGCTGAATCCCTTTCTCCACTTGCAGGAGAATATTTCTACGGGTCAAGCAGATGAGATTAGGCAGTCCAGTCCAGTCTGTCATCTCTGCACTACGCTTCACGTTGGAGGAGGTTGCAGCTGTCCGGGTCCGATCGACGCCCCGTGGGAGCCAGGTGAGCGTAACAGGCACCTTATGGGAGGCGTTTAAGGTAGTAGTGCGGGGCGTGGCCATATCTAAGTCTAGAGGGCTCCAAGGGGGCATAGAGCGGAAGCTGCAGGAGACAGTGAGGGAGCTTGAAGAGATAATACAGATGGGATGCACCTCACCGGAAGATACGGCAAGGGTGGCCCTACTCCAGCAGGCTAGCAGTGGGCACTGGGACAGGCTTTGTAAGTTAAATTACAAAAAGTACATTGAGAGGCAGAATGCGGGAGGTGATAAACCGGGCAGGTTGCTAGCGTGGCTTTACAAGAACGAAACACTGCGCCCAGTGATTAGGGAGATAAAAGATGAAGATGGCCAGACCTGGGATACCCAAGAAGGAGTAAATGAGGGATTTCTCAGATTCTACAGGCACTTATACAAGGACACGGGGGAGGAGATGGGCAGAGAGACCTGGGAAACCCTGGAGGATATAGGATTGCCCAAGCTTAGTGATCAGGAGCGGGAGGACTTCAACGCCCCAATCACTCTTGAAGAAATAGAGATGGTGGTGCAGCACCTACCCACATGTAAGGCCCCAGGGTCAGATGGGCTCCCGTGTGAATTTTATAAAACATACAAGCAGCAGGTGCTCCCCCCGCTGCTTGCCATGTTAAAAGAGGCGTATGAACAGGGGGAGCTGTCGATGTCCCTGAGGGAGGCGGTAATAATCCCACTCCTGAAACCAGGCAAACCAGGCTCAGACTGCGGATCTTACCGAACCTTGTCCATGCTTAATCAGGATAGTAAGATTCTCACTGCCGTGTTAGCAAACAGGCTTAAACGCGTTATAGGGAAACTGGTCCATACCGATCAAACAGGGTAGGTACCAGGAAGGAATATAACGGACAATCATAGGAGAATCCACCACATAATTGAGCAAACTGAGAAAGACCCAGGCGAAATGGCGATAGCCTTGTTGGATGCAATTAAGGCCTTTGATTCGGTGAGATGGCTGTGGCTGCTGGCAGTGCTGAGGGTGTACGGCATGGGGCTTGGGCATCTGAGGTGGGCCAAAATAATGTATATCTCCCCAAACGCCAGGGTTAAAACTGGTGCCATGATCTCGGACAAGTGGCAGCTCAGCAGGGGCACGAGACAGGGTTGTCCATGGTCGACCATGTTGTATATCCTTGCTCTGGAACCACTGGCAATCTGCCTCAGACAACAGTATGGGGAGATTGGCATCCCTGCAAAAGGGAGGGACGCACCTGACCTCGCTGTATTCAGATGACATCCTGTTATACCTGCGCTTCCCAGAGGAAAACTTGCAATTTGTCCTGGCGGTGATAGAACATTATTCCACCCTCTCTGGCATAGCGGTGAACCCCAGGAAGTCGAGCTTGTTCCCTTTGGGAAGATATAGTAGGGTCCTAGTGGAGAACTTGCCGGTCCTGCCGATACCCTGGCAGCCCAGGACCTTTAGGTATCTAGGCATTGATATATACCACTCAGTGGAGGACGAACACAAACAACACGGAGCAGGCAGTAGCAGGTATTAAGAACAGTATGGGGTTCTGGTCTAGGCTCCCCTTGGCCACGATGGGTAGGGCGGTGCTGCTTAAGATGGTGGTCCTGCCGAGACTGTTGCACTTCTTTGTGAATATTCCATGTATGCTCCCCAGACGGTTTTTTCGAATGCTCCATAGTTTATGTAGGGGCTTCATCTGGCACAATACCAGAAACAAGGTGGCTTTATGGAAGCTGCAAAACCCGAGCGACAAAGGGGGCATAAATTTACCCAACTTTGAGCTGTATTATCTGGCAGGACAACTTCAGTATGTGACCAGGTGGCTGTCCGAGGAAGAGTCCACTGAGACCAGGCTGCTGTTTAAGGACTCGGCCCCTTATTTTTTGAGGGAGGTGGTGTGGTTGCCCAAAGCTAAGGTGCAGGGAAGGGCAGGGCTTCAGACACTGGGCTGGGATATCTGGAACAAAACATGGCAGCTGGTGGGGATCCCGATTCCGTGCTCCCCGCAGGTGCCATTGATAGTGGTATGCGGAGAGGACCCGCAATTGATAATGGCGGTCCGTAAATACTGGGAATCAACGGGACTTGTGACCCTCGGGGATGTAAGGCAAGAGGGTGAGACACTAGATTTCAGTAGGCTGATGGATGACACCGGAGGCATGCAGGCCAACACATTACCCATACTAGAATTATTAAACTGGTGTTGGACAGATGGTCTGTGGAAGAATTGTTAGAGGAACCAGATATGGACATTGAGACAATGTATGACATCTAGGAGGGAGGGCATGAAGTGTCCCACATATACGAGTTACTGATGTCCAGGGTGGGTAAGGAGGTGTTGCAATTGAGATGCGATTAGGAGGATGAGGTGGGAGAACCCCTACTAGATGGACAATGGGACAGAGTTCTGAGGTACCGCAAGCAGGTATCTCGCAACGTGAGGCTTCAGCAGATACAGCTCTATGTCACCCATAGGGCGTATATGACCCCCAATAGGATTGCCCAGTTTGGGAGCACAGCAGAGCAAGTGTCCACGGTCTGGAGAGGCCGAAGCGGGGCTAATACATATGTTCTGGGCTTGCCCAGAGGTGGGCAGATTCTGGACAGAGATCAAGTTGCGCCTGGCGGAGAAAGGGATCCCACTGGAGGTGGAATCGGTATGGGCATGTTTGCTGGGGGTGCTCGCCAGACCTCGTAACTTGAAGCATGTTAGTAAAATGAAGGACCTGGCCTACATCCTGGCTAAGCATAGAATCGCAATGTGCTGGAAGGTCGCCCGGCGCCCCAGAATAGAGGCGTGGTGGACGGACCTCCTAAAATGGGCGGATGCTGAAACGACAGTCTGGTACGAAGCAATCAGCAGGGGTGGGGAGGAAGAAGTGAGACCCTTGATTGAATGGAGGCAACTGGTGTCTACATTAGCAGGCACCCCCAAGGCGGGTTCCGATGGGGACTCCGCATAGGAGATGTGAGAGCACAATGAGATATTATGGCGGGCGGCATGGAAATAGGGGCTCGAGGTAATGGGGACGAGGGGGAGGACTGTAATGTTTGATGTATGACTATATTGCAACAGACTTGAACGCAAATGTCCTCTAAATTGTAATGTTTGGTGTGTTGGTTAAAAAAAAAAAATGTAAAAAACTTTAAAAAAAAAAAGGATTGGAGACAAGACAGCAAAGCTTCCTGTCCTGGTTCAGGACAACTTACCTGCTAACATTTTGTTAGGCAATGATTTGGTGGAATTGGGGATGATCGCGGATGGTCTACCCATGGCTGCTGCAGCAGTCACCCGATCACAAGTCACACTCACTGGGTCTGACAGAGTCCGGTACCAAAGCCGAAGGGGAAACCCAAGGCACGAAGACGGAAGAGTAAGAAGGTCAACTCGGCAAAGGGGGCTCCTTCTCTTCCTGCTGCTTCAGCAGCACCCACTGGGATTCATGCTCTGGACGGGCTGGGTCCAGTGGTAAACCCAAACTCAACTTCTGGGGGAGTAGAGTCAGAAGACCTTCCTGCAAGAGAGGTACTGAATCCGGAGGAGCACCCTGACCTTCAATGCCTGCTGGCTGAAGGGGAGCCCTCTAGCAGCGACTTCTGTAAGGGACAGAGGGAGTGCCAGTCTCTCGAGTGTCAGAGGAAACAGGCCCTGCCCCAGGCACAAGGTGAAGTGCCTCAATCCTTCCGGATTTATTGGGAGGGTGAGCTCCTTTGCAGTGAGCCCACTAAGCCTGAACCTGGTGCCCTCAAGAGGTTGGTGGTACCCCAGGTTTACAGGCCCTTCCTACTGCAGTTGGCGCATGAGGTGCCCCTGGCTGGTCATCTTGGTACCAAGAAGACTAAGCAGAGGCTCTCTGCCCATTTCTACTGGCCCCGGATTGGAGTAGAAGTGGAGTCACACTGCAAGACCTGCCCCACTTTGCAGCCTTGCCAGACAACTGACGTCAGTGTCATTACTCCACTGCAGCTGTTACCAGTGGTTGGCACACAATTTGAGAGGGTGGGCATCGACATAGTCGGTCCCCCTGACCCTCCCACTTCAGGTTGACACCGATTCATCCTGGTCTTGGTAGTTCATGCCACCAGGTACCCTGATGTTTTACCCCTTCAGACTGTTACTGCCAAGTTGGTGGAGAGGGTGCTCCTGTGCATTTTTACCAGAGTTGGATTCCCTAAGGAGGTTGTCTCTGACAGAGGATCCAACTTCATGTTGAGTTACATGAAAACGATGTGGAAAGAGTGCGGAGTAACCTACAAGCTCCTCACCTCCTACCATCCCTGACCAATGATCTGGTTGAGAGATTTAAAAAAAACTCAAGGGCATGGGATCTCCTCCTACCATGCCTGCTGTTCGCTTACTGAGAAGTACCTCAAGAGGGTCTTGGTTTCAGCCCCTTTGAGTTGCTCTTTGAACATCCCATGTGGGGGCTCCTTGCCTTGATCGGAGAAGGTTTGGAATCCACCCCTCCAGGTCCTGACAAGCAAGTGGAGGACTATGTGTTAGGCCTCAGACAGAGGATGACAGATGATGGGCCAGGCGACAGAGAATCTTAAGGTTAGCCAGGAATTGAATAAGTACTGGCATGACCTTAAAGCCTCACACATGGATCAGACTCCAGGACAGGAGATCCTCGGGCTTTGGCAGACAAATGGACTGGACCCTTCAGGATCATCTCCAAGATGGGCAAAGTCAATTATCTGGTTGACATGAGAGTCCCTGCGGTAGCCCCTCAGGTATTCCACGACAACAGGCTCAAGCCTTTCCATAGGCGAGAGGTAGCCTCATGTCTCTTGCTAGCTTCCGAGCAAGAAGATGAGTGAGCCCCTTCCCGATCTGCTGCATAGCAACCCTCAAAATGGCTCAGTGGAGGGAGTGCATCTCTCTCTCTAGATCGGACGACAGAGCAGCAGAGGGCCTGCAGAGCTTTGCTCCGGCAGTATGCCCCTCTGTTCTGACGCCAGGCCTTACACCGTGGTGTAGGCACGTAATTGACACTGGTGACAGCGTGCCTGTCAAAAGCAGGTGCTACTGTATGTCAGATACAGTTAAGAACCACATCCAGGCTGAGGTCGCCAAGGTGTTGGATCTGGGTGTTACTGAACCCTCAACCAGTCCCTGGTCCAGTCCAGTGGTCCTTGTCCCGCAGGTACCAAGGATTGGAGTTCTGTGTGGGCTACACAGGAGTCAATGCCATCACCAAAACGGACGTGCACCCATTGCCCAAGGCTGATGAACTTGTGTACACCATAGGTGCCGCCAAATTTGTGAGCACCTTTGACCTTACCTCAGGCTATTGGCACATAACTCTGATAGACCATGCCAAGGAAAAGACTGCATTCTCGACACCTGAGGGGCCCTACCAGTTTAGAGTCATGCCTTTTGGGTTGAAGAACGCACCTGCCACCTTCCAAAGATTAGTCAACCATGCGCTCAGTGAGCTGGAGGCCTTTTGTGTGGCCTACCTAGATGACATTGCTGCCTACAGTTCGACCTGGGAAGAGCATTTGACTCACTTGGATAAGGTGTTACACGCCTTGAAAAGGGCTAACCGAACTATTAAGGCTACCAAGTACCAGATAGCTCAGGGGAATGTCATATATCTTGGCCTTGAGGTAGGAGGGGAGTTAAATCCATCCTCTCCCGGGTAAAGTACATGATGTACATGACTGTGAGACTCCCACTACTCAAACCCAGGTGAGAACTTTTTTGGGCCTCACTGGGTATTACCGTAACTTCATAGCAGACTATCGAACCACAGCTGCCTCTCCGGCAGCTCTGACTTCGCCAAAACAACCAAGGAAGGTTAATTGGATGGAAGACTGTCAGAAGGCCTTTACGGGCTTGAAGTAGAGTCTATGAAGGGCACTGGTGTTGTGTGCACCTAACTACAGCAAACCATTTATCGTTCAAATTGACGCCTGCGACACGGGAATAGGAGCGTTCTTGTCCCAGTTAGACGACAAAGGAAGAGAACATCCGATCATATTCATCAGTAGACAACTCAAGGGTAGAGAACTTGGTTGGGCTACTGTTGACAAGGAATGTTTTAGCATAGTTCTGGAGCCTTAGGCATTTTAGATCCTACCTTACGGGGTCTACCTTCAAGGTCCAAACAGATCCTAAATCCTTAAAATGGCTTATGCAGATGAAGGGTGAAAACCCGAAACTGCCCATGTGGTCCATTAGCATGCAAGGGTTAGACTTCACCATTGAGCACAGACCAGGGAAGAGTCATGATAATGCAGATTTCCTTTCCAGAAGGTATTTTGACCGTCTGGATGAGGGTGTTAATCTCGTGGGGGATTAGACCACCCTAACCTCAGTAAGGGGGGGGGGCAACTGTGATGCTGGAAATGCATTGCAAGGACAGGGACTGCGTATCCTTGTGCTTTATTACTTTTTATCATGTATTCAGTCTTGTTTTCTGCGCAGGAGTTCATGTGGGACTCTTGGCGGTGCGGCTCTTCCTCCTTTTGGTTTGGTGAACAGACCAACAGACCCTTGGGATATCCTTATGGCACCCATGGGTGGGAGTACAACCTGTACTCCTAGTCTATATTTTTGGGCACTAGTGTGTGGCCCACAGAGCAGGGTACGGGCTGGTGGCAGCTCTGTGCTGAATTGACAGCTGCCCCGAGTATCCTCCATTTGGGGATGCCCAGGCAGTGTCATTGGAATCAGTGGATTCCTGATGGAGACACGATGGCCCCCATGGCCTCTTGCTCTCCATCGCCTGTTACCTTGTTTTCCTGATATCCTGGGATACCCGACTCTGTCCCTTCACCTGACTGGCTGTTGGGTGGAAGTTCCATATATGGTATTGTGGGGAAGTCCAGGCCAGACTGGCTGGAGCCTTCCCAATGACTATGTTGTGGGTACGCCGGTGGGGTGGCACCTGGGTGAAGGGAGTGTGAGAGGAATACGCATTTCATGTTATGGATGTCTGGTTTCTGGTATATGACACAATGACTGAGACAGCCGTGCCCGAAACTGGTATGAATGCAGTGTGGAGTGCTGAATGGCTGGGTGCTTGTCCAAATTCACATTCTGTGTTGTGAGTGTCTGGATGGAGAAGAATGGCATGAATGCACTGTGAGCCAGATTGGCTGCCTGTCTGCATGCCCTTCTGAATGATTGGTTGCCTGAGTGTAACCCAGCACAGTGAATGAGAGACCAACAGTATATCTGGGGACCTCTCACTGATTGAAATCGTTCAGAAGCTGCAGTCGATACTTGATCCATAACCTTGTGGCCTGCTGGAAGAAGAAGAATTGCTGCTGCTGTCCTTTGCCAATCTGAAAGCTGCGTGAATGTCAAGGAACTGATCCAAGAGAGGACCTGGCTCGGAGACCTCTTCCCAAGCTACGAGGGACCATCATGCACCAGCATACCTTCACCAAGGCTCCCTGGAAGAGACCCTCGAAAGGCTGCAGACCGGAGAAGGGGACCGCCTAGGAGACTGAAGTGCAGAGCACAGACATTGAAGTCCACCATCGACTGAGGTACCGCTGTTATCTCATCGACCGGAGCCGCAACGCTCCCTTGCCTAATAACACTTTGAATCAAGGACTCCCTTGCTCATCACCGTTGACCGCTTACTCCTGCCCGGAGAAAGTCAAGGTCGTTGACGACCGGGGAGAATCGGCCAGTGGGTGTCCCGCCACCCGAAGACCTCAAAAACGCCAATGAAGATTCAGGCGCCAGCGCAGTCATGTCCCGATCGCCGAGGCCAGAAGCCGATGACCGTTACGCCCTTGCTCGGCCAAAGTTCTTCATTGACTCTTTGCGGGAACCAACTATTGTCATCAAGGTGCACTGCATGCCTCATCTTCACAGGACGTTCACGAGCATTCGTCAACGAGCACCGCAAGGATCGAAGCTGCTCCCTCGACAATGGCATTCACCTTTTCTTCATCCAGGAATCTCGACGACCCATAGCTCCTGCCTTAAAGGGAGGTCACTCAAGAAAGGCCCGTCAACGACACGATGAAGAACCCTACAAAACCAGGTACATTGGGTTTGGAGAAACTTTAGAGAGATCCGAGACTCTATTAGGCATAATTGGACTGGCTTGTCCATACGCTTTATTTACAGGTTGCCCAGGTGGGGGGGATCCTCACACAGAACGGTCTCATGGAAGTGGGAACGACTGTTCTGCCATTGCTTGATTTAACTTGCCTTCTTTCCGTTTCTATCGTTGATTCATCTTGCAATCTGATTCGTATGTCATTTGAACTGTTAGCAGTTGATGCATTTCAAAGGAATCGATAGTTGAGTGGTACCACGAAGACCTGCCATTATAGTATTACCAGAGTACAAAGTGTGTTATAGCGATTGTGTACATAACGTGAACCTAATTTATATAAAGAGCTCGGTTATCACTAACATAGTGTGTGGAAATTTCTTTGTGGGTTCTTGGGGGCTTCGCTGCGGGGGCTGGGTGAGCAAATTTACTATCTGACCTGTCCATCATCGGGTCCAGTGTACAATTAAAATCTTCTCCCCATATCAGCACACAATCCCTACATGGGCCTATCTTGGTATATAGGGATCTAAAATAGGCAGCAGTATCATGATTTGGGGCATAAGTGTTAATTACACATATTTCTCTTGTTTACCATGCCATCCGTGTCCAGACAGGTCTGAAGGACCTTGAAAGGGACTGTCTGTTCTACCCATATCAGTACTGCACTGGCATGTGTGGAGCTTAAGGTCACCCTTCCCCACTTCCCTGTCAAGGTGTCTTGTCTATCTTTAGTCAGGTGTGTTTCTTGCAGGAGGGCTACATCTATTGTTTGGTGTCTTAAATATGCCATTACTCGATTCCTCTTAACATAGCTATACAAACCTCGAACATTCCATATTACTATTTTAAGTTCACTCATCTTCTCTGATCGATGTCACTCTCTCCCTTTTTTTCGCCCTCCTTCTCGTGTGCTTATCTGTAGGCCAACTTCCCTCTAACTAACCAAACTACCTTCCCGCCCCCCCCCCCCGACCCCAACCGTTCCCAACAATTGCCCAGCTCCTGATCTGGAGCTCAGGCATCCCTGCATCTCTCTCCTATTCCGGCTTTAGGGCCGGTGTTCGGAGTGCAGCGGAAGGATACTGAACTACTAGTATCCTGACCTATCTAAACTAACGTGGGTGCTAGTGTGATACCTGGTGCCGCTTAGATCTAAGCGGTGCCAGTGGTTCCTGTTAGGGGGAATTCTCTGTTAAGGCTAATTTCCCAAACCTAGTGAGTCCCCCAGAAGCTTTGCTGGATTTTTGGGGTTATTTTTTTCTCCTGCTAAGAGTGAGACTCTTTTTCCCCCACTCTTAGGCATGATTTGAGAATGTCCTTTGACTATGTAATGTGTTATATGGGCTATGGGGTCTTTTACTCCATAGGGCTTCATGTGTTTTTGGTATTTGTGTTACACAGCACCCTCAGTGCAGTAACACAGGGGTGTCATAGTGACCCCCAAACATAGACTCCATACCCTGGGACTGACTACTGTCTCCCAGGGCATGTAAAGTCGCCATTGGCTTTACTAGTCTCAAATTGTGAACAGAACCAGTACATACCATCATATTGTGGAAGTACTGGTAGGGGTAATTCGATTGACCCCGGGTCTGTTTTCCAAGGGGGCACTGTCCAGTCCCCCCTTGTCGAGTTTCTGGCTGGTGGCAGTGGATACCACGCAAAATATTTCCTATGGGATTTTCCCATTCATTTTAAACGCACCACTTTCTGGTGCAATGTTAAAGATACCGCCGGGTTAAATTATTTAATATTTATTCCCCGGTTGGGTCTTTTTGCCAAGACTCGTTTTTAAAATGGCGTTTGTTCTCGCCTCTGAAACTCTTACCCAAGTCGAGCCCTTTGTTCCACTTTTAGGCGGGCTTCTCCACAGAAGCCCTCCAAATGGTGCCACTCTGTCTGGGGTCAACAGGATGTGTGGGAGGGGGATTAGACACCCTGGACTGAGTTGCCTTGGCAACTCAAGTCACACTCTTGTGTGATTGGCCCAGTGGTGAGCCACCCGGCTCACCACTTAGCATGTTTGAGTGACAGCTAGGATGATGAATGGGGGTTTTGCTGCATAAAAGCAGGGCTTTGGGGACTGGAACTTCAGAAGTCGCCACAGGACCTAAAGAATCCTAAGAGGGGAGAAGCTGAGCCATCTACAACGACGACACCACCGGTGGAGCCCTGCTCTACGAACTCACCACTTCCCCGAGGACAGAGGAGATCTTCTTCCAGGAGAGTCTTCTTCCCCTTGAGCTGGTGGGACCAACCAGTTCGCCTTTTTGGCCTTCCTGGATCGTCTCGTGGTCGAATCGCCCGTGCCAAACACCCCGGCAGCCGGATAGCCACGCTTCACCACTACCGCAAATAAAAGGGTCGTACCTTTTATCCGTGAAACTCTGTGGCTGGTTTCTTCCCTGGCAGTGCAACGACCTCCAGCTTTCCTCCACGTCGAGATCATCTCTTGCCCTGGACGAAGCTCTGACTTGCAACCGCTGCCAGGAACAACTGCCCCCGCTGGAGCTTTCTCACCATTTCAGGTACTGTGTCCCGCCTGGTCTCCCTTGCAACAGACTGTCCAGGATGTCCCGTAAATCCTTGACACTCTATCCTGGGGAGACCTCGGACCTGCTAACATTACCTTTCTGACTTGATCCAAACTCTTTTGACTTTTCTGCAAAGACTTTGAGTGAATTTCCACTGTGTGATCTTGGGCACATTCCGCCTTGCTCTCTCCAAGAGTGGGCCTGGCCTATGAACTTTTTGCTCTACAGTAGACCCTGCCTTTCTTGACTTGCTGTGGTTTCTTAAAAGTGTTGGTACTGTGTGTTTTTCCTTTTCTGCCTTTTTAAACAAATTATTGGAGTGCCATCTACGGTTACGCGCTGACCTCTGTTTTGCTAAATAAGTGGTGTCTTAACCTAGACTTGTCGAATAATTAACTAGGGAGGTGTATATACTTATAGTGATTGTGTATGAACTTGCTTGACATATTAGTGCCAGTGTAATTTTACAAGTGTGTTTTTAAATAAATAATTATATACTTTTATTCCAAAGTTCTGGTCAGTGTTTGCTTGTGCTACTGTATTTTTAGCCCTATTGTGTATACTCTATATAATGACTAACTCTTCTTGAGAGAAGTCGGACTGCTCAGCCACAGCTATCAGGTAAATCTGGCTGGTGCAGACTGCTACCAATTGGGTTTACTGCTTACTCGTGTAGTCTTAAACTTTTTGCAGTGGTCCCTAAGGGAACTGCACAGGTTTCTGCCTAACAGTTCCTGCATTCAGCAATCTTATAAATTTAACATTCGACTTTCCAACTACAATGTCAATGTCGGATCAGTACGCAATGGCCACTGTACTGCTCGAGTGTACATAAATTAATCGGTGCAGGTTCACTTCTGATTCTCGCCTCTCGTCTGGTCTTCCTTCTCCGACGGCATGCTCATAGCGTCCATCCATTTGTTCACCTCCTCTGGAATCTTGAAAAACACAGCTCAATCTTTGTGTAGGACCTTCATCTTTGCCAGGTACAGTAACATGTATTTAAAATTAGCTGCACACAACCTCCTCTTGACTGTCACATAGTTTATCCTCTGTTTTTGCACCAGGAATGCATAATTATCCGGGTATGCTGTGATGGTCGCAGATTATCGGCAGATTGTGCCTCCTTTCCGAAAATGTTCTAGAATCCTTTCCCCGTCCTTATGATTTAGTATCTTGGCTATTATCGGCCGAGGTGGGGCTCCTGACGGTGGCCTTCTTGTCAGGGCCCTATGCAACCTTTCAACTGTGAACCCTTAGGTGAGTGATCCAGCATGTTTTCAATGAAGTCCGTTGGGTTTGAACCTTCCGCCCCTTCCACCAGCCCAACAATCCATACATTGTTCCTCCGTACTCAACCCTCTGCCTCCTCAGCTCTGTTTTTGAGATTCTGTACCTGCTGCTGCAGTATAGAGACTTCTCTGGAGTTTTTGTTACAGCTGCTTGTGTTAGCTTTCACTTCTCTAACACTCCTGTAAATTCTGTCAATGCCCTACCATCCTGCCTCAAGAGATTCATGTCAATACGGATTACACCCATTTTAAATTCTAGTGCCGACTTCAGCCCAGCTATGGCCCCCAGAATCTGTTGGTCATTCTGGCGGGCGGTCTCCACTCCTCATGCCTCTTGCCCTGAAATCTTTGCATCATCAGTTGGTTGTGTGGGTCTGGCAAATGCATCCATGGATGACTTGCTTTGTTCTTGCTTGACTTGGATGCCATTGTCACCTCCCTTGCACTGTAGCACTTGCTTCTGCTAAAATCAAAGTGGTGCAGTTCCTTGCTTCTCATACTACTGTGTTGGGTGTCACTGCTGTGGTTCTGTTCGGCACTCTGATCGCCTATATTTTCCTTGGATTGGTGCTAGTCACTACTCCCGATATTCGCTCTGACGTCACCTCACAGTACAGCCCCCGGCGGGGGGTTCCTACTGTCATTTTATGTTTCTGGTACCCCTTGTGTCCCTCCTGGTCTGTAGGCGCTTCGGTGGGAGTCCTCCAGCATACGCGGTTACATAAACATTTACGTGCTCCTTTCCGTACTGTTTTGGTGCACGCCGTTAATTCCGGCTTCCTCAGTGGCTACCCCACTGTGATTCTTGGTATGAGCTCTGGTGAGCGTTATCTGCTGTGGCTCCTAAGGGTATGTGCTCCTTCCGGGACCAGGCTATCCTGTTCTGGGGTGCTCAATATTCATCAGACTGTGCTTGAATATTATGTTCGCTTCCTGGGTCTACTGCCCATCCTTGGGGTCTCTATCTTCAAACACCCCCAACCGGTACCGTCCTCACCGTATTACAGTCGACCAGAATGTCCCAGTGCAGCAGCTCTCTCCTAGCAGACTGGAGCACTTCGGTTGTGGATATGGCCCATGTTGTTGCCTTCTGCAGGGACTGTTTATTGTCCGAATATGTCTCATGGAAGCCCCAGCTATGGCCAGTCCTGTTACAATGTTACCGCTGTTCCCAGCGTCTTATCTCTTTCATTCCAACACCTCAGATCTTCTAAAATCGCCCGCACTTGTTTGCCGTCAGCCGATACTCCCTCTGTTCACTGTCCGGTGTCTCCTATGCCAAGCCGTGCTGTTCAATTCTGGGGCGACCCGTCACGCTCACCTGGGTGTCTGCAGGAGCGATGGGGCCCTCCGATTCCCTTCCTGCTTCTTACTGACTGTTGGGAAGGTGATCTGTCGAAAGAAGGAGGAATTAGTGGGTACCCAGGTAAGTATCCCACCCTCTCACCTCCATCTTCCCTGAATGATGCCTGCTTAACTAGGGGATGTCTCACCTTCTCTATTGCTTTGGTGCGCTCTCCATCCTGCATCTGCAGCGGTGCTGCTGGTGGCGAGAGCGATCCGCTGGCAGGTTCGCTGTCGTGGGTTTGACTTGAGTCTAGATGAAAATCCTTTCGCCGGTCAGGGGGCGGTGCCCAGTTAACCCCACTGGGTTAGGTAAATTCTAACCAGCCTGTGTGAGATGTCCAGTTACTTCACTGGAGTCCTGTACAAGTCAGGTAAATTCAGTTCAGGTAAGTTCTTATGCTGGTATAAGTTCTAATGCCGGTGGGAGGAATGAACTTCCCTTAATAATTATGTCTTTTTGTGTCTCTTTACAGGACGGGAGTCTTTTGGGCTGTTGTAAAGATGGGGAGCGGCTCCAGCTCCGCCGAGGAGGCGTCTGAGGTTAAGCAAGCAGCTAAATCCTTGTAGCGCGGGAGGCAGGGTACGAGCAGCACAAACTTACTGCTTTCTCTGTTCTCTTCTCTCCTAGAGGCTGCTTCGTCGGAGTGCAGATCTCTCCTAGAAGCTGCTGCGTCGGAGTGCGGAAGACGAGAAGCCGCAGAGATGAACGCTGGATCCGAACTGAGGTATGCGTGTGCATTCAGCAACAGAGAACACGCAAAGCATGGCCGGTCTCTGGGCGTGGCTTATAAAGGCAGCCACGCCCAGAGACTAGAGCGTGCTGCTATTTCCTGGTTGGCACACTGGAAACAGTAACAGGAAGTGGCAACCTCAACTACCTAATCCTGTACAACGGGTATTCCTAAGAGTTGCAGTATGAGTCTTGGACCAGAAAGGAGTGCTTTGCACGCCAGGCTCCCACCCAGATTGCCCCCAACTGTCCTCTCCACATGTTACCCCGAGCAAGCGGTGAGAAAGGCGTAAAAGATGGTCCCTGGCCAGTACTTATGACACGACCCTTCGGTCCTCCGTTTGTGTAAGAAATGTCGTTTCTGCTCTTCGGGCCGAGCGGCCACTGTCCCCTGGTCCACTGCTACAGCGTTCGGCAGTGTAGTTTCCACCCACTCACTATGCGTCCGGGATGTCGCAGACCAGTATTTATGTGTCCTCACTCGCATGCAGTATTCTGATCGGCTTGGTGCACCGCTGTATGTGACGCTCGTGCCCAGTGTACCACACTTACTGTGCTTCCGACGTTGTGTGATTTCTTAGCAGTCCAGTTATCGAACAAGTGTGTGGTTTCTGAAGGTTCATGCCTCGCCTTCCCTTTACTTGCTACTGTAGCACTCGCAAGGTATCCATTTCCCAGTGAGTGCTCCCATGCAGCCCTGTGCGGTCTTAGATTCAGGCTTTCCTCACTGTTGCTCCGCTAATTGCTGCTATGGTTACAATATTGACGATGTTCTAAATTTTGCCAGTGCACCAGCCGCCATGTGTATATTGAACACCAGCTCTTGCATTCCCCAGCTCGGGTGTCGCGGCAAAGACTCAGGCTTCCTCTCTTTTCTGCTTTGTGTCTCACGCAAGTCTCTCTGTGCGGTTTCTTATGCTCTCACGCGTGTGCTCCTCCTCCTCTTTTCAGTTTGCAAGCCTGTTCTCCGGGTACCGCAGTGGCTCCCGTACGTCTCAATGTTGTGTATGGCTGCAAGCCTGCTGTTCGCTCTACCCGATACTTCAATTCTTGCCGGCCTTGGTCTCATCCTGACTCCTCTGCACTACTATTATTCTTCCTGCTTTCGTGTGGCCCGTCGGCTCAATCCTTTGTCTTAATCCGACCACCATCTTGATTTTTCATCGGCGGAATACTGTTACGCTTCTCCTACAGCCCCCCTTCCCAGCACTTGTCTGCACTTACCTTGCACTTGCCACCAGCTGGCCCTTCTTATTTATCTTGTATTTACTAACCCTGTACTGCACTTTCCCCTCTCCCTTCCCCCTTGCACTTTTCCCTTTCCCTCTACGCACGCAATTGCGTGATCTGAATGACACCTGGCCTAGTAAGATCGTTGTCTGTCTCCCCTTGTTCCCCCCCTCCCTGCCTCGTCACGTCTTGAAACACTTGTGTATAGGCACGTTACAAATGCCATATCATATCATATGAGACAAACTGATTAACGCTTCAGTGCGAAATTATGCTCCTGTCGTGATGTCCCCATTCATGAACCTGCAGTCCCAGAATTGCCCGTCATGGCAATCTCACTGTGCATCTTCTTGTCAGGATCATTTAGGATCTGCAGGAGCACCTCAGGATAACGTCCTAGCTCATGGCCCTGTAGCCACGCCCCCAGGAAAAGAAACACGTTGGGCATAGAACCTGCAAGCAATTAGCATAAGCAGGGTTCAAGTTGTGTTTTGCATGTGTCTGTTTTTACACATATCTGTTTTTGATTGTTTCTATATTTCACATTGTGTTGTTGTCCATGGTATTAATTAGCTAGTGGCATATTGAATGCAATTCAACTGTTCACTATTGTCACTTGGTGATGAGTCATTTGGTGTTGATACAATAGATGTCTTATATTGTGCAGCCATTGGTAGAAGTTTTGTTCTTGTATATTTGTTCTGCATTTTGAGTGGACATTTCTGTTTTGAAGTTTATGCAATGTACCTCTGTCATTGTATACACATATATGGGATACATTACTCACCGTAATTGTATTTCTGATGCTTGTACCTGCTTAGATTCACATGCAATGCATAGGCTGACATCTAGTGGAAGCTGCAGAGTATTACAGTTGTTGTTTTCGAAATTCGAAAAGAGACATCAACAGGGTGTGCCAGTAATACTACCCCTAGTGTGACACGTCCACTGTACCCATGGTCCTTCATGCGTCAAGGTCCCTCAGATTGTTTTGTTTTTGACATGAGATAGCATGCAGTGTAGCAGGAGTACAGGTGTATAAAAGCAGATATGTATCATATAAAGCGCATCTAAATATCCATGCACCTTCTCTCCAAGCAGATACAAGCATCAGAAATACGATTACGGTGAGTAATGTATCCCTTCTGAGGCTTGTGGAATCTGCTTAGATCACACAGATTAGCGAGCAGTGTTAGGAGAAGGTGGTGGGTTGTGAGAAGGTCTAGCAGCAAATAGATGTTTTAGAACCGCTTGTCCCACCTGTGTATCTGCTTTGGAATGAGTGTCAATGCAGTAATGCCAAGTGAAAGTATATCTCGAGCTCCATGTAGCTGCTTTGCAAACGGTGTCTAGCGGGACAATTGCGATAAAGGCCACAGTAGCTCCTGTACCCCAGGCAGAGTGAGCTCTTGTGTGAAAGTCAGTGGGTTGCTTGACAATGAACAACAGAGATGTATGCATCTGACTATCCATATGGAGTTCTTGGAAATGCAATCCCCTTCTCTGCCTGTTGCTAGGGAGACAAACAGTTGGTCTGTTTTTCTTAGCGGTATGGTCTTGTTTACATAGTAAAGGACCGCCCTCCTTAGATCTAGTGTATGGAGTTTTTCCTCAGCTGAGCTGGTTGGGTTCTGAAAGAAGGCCGGTCGCTCAATGGATTGGTTTATGTGAAATTTAGAGATTAATTTAGGAGAAAATCTAGGGTGTGTGCATAAAACCAATTTGTCCTTGTGGATGACAAAGAAAGGGTCCTGCACTGACAATGCTTGAAGTTCACCAACTCTTATGGATGTAATAGCCACTAAGAAGGCAGTTTTACACGTAAGGTGTTTAAGACTTGCCTTGTGCATAGGCTCAAAGGGCGGTTCCATGAGCTTTGCAAGAACTACATTGAGATCCCAGCCTTGCCGAGTGTTTGAGATCGAGGGTGAAGTCTCTTTACCCCCTCCATAAATGCTTTGATGAGGGGAACCTTCCACTACAATACTTTATTCTGAGAGGTGGTGTAATCTGACAAAGTCGCCAGGTGAACCTTTACAGCGTTGAATACTAACCCGGAGTCAAACAAGTGGAGCATATAATGGAGAATGTGGGATGGAGTACATTCTATGGGGTTGATCTGTTTGGACTGGCACCACTTGTTGAAGAAACAGTATCTGGTGATTGGTTTGCCAGCCTCCTTGAGGATATCCATACACCTTTGTGGCAGGTTTAGATGTCCAAACTCCGACTTCAGGAGCCATGCTGCCAAATTCATTGAGTGAGGTTGAGGGTGCATTGTTTTTTTTTGGATAAAATATTTTATTGTTTTGTAGGTACAAACAAACACAAAAACGGTAAGTAGTTGACATTTGGTCACTACAACACTTAAATATTTAAACATTTAAACATTTAAACACACAGGCATACACTTCTTCCTGGCATCTGATTTATGTTTGCTTATATCGCGAGTTTGTTACATCTAATGTTTCTTGAGTTCGTTTCGATGGCTTGTATCAGTTCATTGCCCGGCGTTCAGTGTCCCCATGGCTCGTCTTTGTTTGCCTTCAGTTGTCCTCCCATCTTTGCCATATCTTGGCCGCTTTCTCTGGGCATCCCCTTGTGGTGTACACCCTCGCTTCCATTGGGACACAAATGTCCACATCCGTTACCCATTTAGCATATTGTGGCGGTGTGGCTGAGCCCCATAATGGAGCTATATTTCTTTTTGCGAGACTTGTGGTCGTTGCAAACATGAGTTTTTCAAATCTGGATAGCCCTATATCCGCATCTATTCCCAGTATTAGGAGTTTGGGGTCCATCGGTATTTCGCGGCCAAGTACTGTTGACAGCCTATCACAGCATTGTTGCCAAAAGTCCTGTATCCGCGGGCATTCCCATAAAATGTGGAAGAAGGTTCCTCTCAGGTGGTGACACCTTAGGCAGTTAGGGTCCGTCGCCCTTCCCCATTGGTACAAGGCCTCTCTGGGATAGTAAATCCTGTGTAGGATTTTAAGCTGGACCAGCCTGATTCTGGCTGAAATTGCTGATTCTCGGGGGTACATAAGTGCCACTGTCCAATCCTCTGCTTGTAATTTGACCCACATCTCTTTCCCATTTCTCTTTAAGTTCTATGAGCTCCTTCGTGGCAAACGAGTTGATGGCATTGTACATTGTGGATGTTACTTTGTGTCCAATTCTTTCCATCACTATGTTCCTCTCGATCGGGGTGCATTCTGGCACATTTGGTAGGTCTATTTCGCTTGCAGCGAGTGCGCGTCTTATCTGTATCTAGTGGAAGTGCTCCGTGATGGGAAGATTGAATTCGTCCTTCAGGACTTGGAATGTCTTGATTTCTCCATCCTGTACCAAATCTTCTAATGTCTGTATCCCCGCCTCCTCCCAGGCTACCCATTTGGGAATTTCTTTAAGTTCCGGGAGGTGTTTATTACACCACAGGGGTTGTTTCAATGTGACCTTCCCCTCCCATCCCAGGTATTTATGCGCATCTATCCAAATCTGCGTTCTCTGAGCCACCATTGTTGGTGTGGCTTGTCAGGTTTTCTTTTGATAGAGGCTTTCTAGCGGGGTGGTTCCATGGTCCGTCTGGGTGTCTGCTCTGTTGTGTGTTATCATTGGATCGGCATGCAGGATATCATTCACCACTGACATTTGGGCTGCCCAGTAATACGTCTGCAGATGTGGAAGTCTGATTCCTCCCTACCATATTGAGCGCTGTTGGGTTTTAAGAGCAATTCGTGGATGCCCCCCTCCCCATAGCAGTTTCCTGAGTGATTCATCTATTTTGTGGAATTCTATTTTGGGTATATATAGCGGTGCGTTCTGAAGAACGTATAGAAATCGGGGGAGGGCCAACATCTTGAATAAGGCGGCTCTTCCCAGTAGGGTGAGCGGAAGGGTAATCCAGTGCTTCACGTCATTTACGAATCTATCCCTTACTGGGTGCAGGTTTTTCTCTATATACTGTGTTAGGTCTGTTGAGATTTGTATCCCTAGATATCGGAACTGTTCTTTCTCGGTCTTAAATGGGCTGTTATCTAGAGTTGCTGCATCAAGACCCTTTATTGGAAAAATCAGGGATTTATCATAGTTTACCCTTAACCCGCTAAAGGTTCCATATGTGTTTAGTATATTCGTTACAATGGGACAGGAGACTGCTGGGTCACTGAGGTAGATTAGGAGATCATCTGCATATAAGGACACCTTGTCCTCCCAGTTCTGTGCCCATTGGAACCCTTTCCAATCCGCGGACTCTCTTAGCATTATCGCTAGTGGTTCAATTGCGAGTGCAAATAATATTGCAGAGAGGGCACATCCCTGTCTGGTGCCCTTCCCAAGTTCTATGGTTCGTGAGGACCAGCTGTTGACTCTAATTTCTGCTATCGGGGCGTTGTATAGGAGTTTGACCCAGTTTGTGAATTGCTCCCCAAATCCCATTTTGCCCATGACGAGCCACAGGGCCTCCCAATGGACTGAATCGAAGGCCTTCTCGAAGTCGATAGTAAGCAGTGCTAATGGGTCCTGTAGAGTGGGCGATCTTTCAATGGCAGAGTGAAGTCTGTGAATATTCATTCGCGTGGATCTTTGTGGCATGAAGCCGCATTGGTCCGGGTGGACCAGGGAGGGTATCACTGTTTGCAATCTGTTGGCCAGTATTTTTGCTAGTATTTTGGCTTTGGTGTTAATGAGAGAGATTGGGCGGTACGAGCTGCATGCGTCTGGAGGTTTGCCTTCTTTGTGTATCACTACTATGTTGCCTTTCCTAAGGTCCAGTGGTAGGATGCCCTTCTCCTTTGCCTGTAAGAACATTTTAAGCATATGTGGCGCCACTTCTCTGGTGCCAATTTTCTTCCATATTTCTAATGGAAGGCCATTGGGCCCTGGGGTTTTCCCATTCTGAAGCTGGGAGATGGCTGTCAATTCCTCCTCCGTTATTGCGGCTTCAAGATTCAGCCTCTGGGTTTCGTTTAGTGCTGGGATGGTCGCTGTGTCCAATATGGTGGGGTCCAGCGGAATCGTCGGTGGGGCGTATAGACTTTCATAGTAGGACGCAAAGGCCTCCGCTATGCTGGAGTCCGTTGAGACCCATTCAGTGTTTGTGATGCCTATCCGACGCACCTGGCGGTGGCTTTCCTCTCTCCTTTCCAGCCATGCCAGAATTTTGCTGGCTTTGTCTCCTGTTTCATATATCCTTGCACGTGTAGTTCTGTGCGCCTGTTTTGCGTATGTCAGCGCCACGTTGTATAGTTTCTTTTGTGCCACTTGTAGAGATGTGTTGTCATCTGCCGTTCCTGAACTTATGAGGTTCTCCTCAGCACGTCTCACGTCTGCTTCTTCCACTTCTCGCTGGTGCGATTTTTTGTGTGCTGTAGTCCAGCTCAGAATTTCACCCCTTAGAGTTGCCTTATATGCTTCCCATACTATTCCAGCATCGTCCACAGAATCCTGATTTAGTTCAAAGTACGTTGCGGTCGCTTCTTGGATTTTCTCCGTCAGTTCTGGGAATCCTAGGTAGTATGCATTCAATCGCCACCTCGGTGGGGGTTGGGGTCTTTCTGTCTCGAGCAGCATTGTGAGTGGGGAGTGATCCGATATTCCTCGGGGCTGCAGAGTTGCCTCAATTACTTTATGCACATTTACACCGGGGAGGAAGAAGTAGTTTATCCTGGACATCGACCCGTGTGCACCCGAGTGGAAAGAGAATTGTTTCTCGTCTGGATGGAGGTCCCTCCATGCGTCTTTCAGGCCCAGTGCTGATGCAAAGCTGGCCAGCTTGGTCGGTCGTGACAGATTTCTTCCTCTTTGATGTGTGCGATCCTCAGTGCTGCTCATCACCTCATTGAAGTCCCCGCCTATCACCAGTGTATCCGCTGGGTTGTTTACCATTATCGGCGTGATTTCTTCAATTAGAGGGGCCATTAGTGCTGAGGGTGAATAGATCGCCATTGTAGCTATGGTTTGGTTCCATAATGTGCCATGCATAAACACAAATCTGCCCCCGGATCTTGAACTACCTTTGTTATGTCTATCGGGGTTCTTTTGTTTATCAGTATCAACACACCCCTCGAGCCCATGGAGAAGCCTGCATGAATCGCTGTTCTGTTCTTGGTTCTCTTGAAGAATTGGCAGTTCGTGCCCGCTAGGTGTGTTTCGGTAAGCATCACTATATCCGGATCATGTCGATTAATATATTGTGTTACTAGTCTTCTCTTTATGCTATTTCCCAGGCCAGTCACGTTCCATGTCATGAAGGCAAGCTTTTTTTCCCTATGTCCAGCTGTAGCCATTGTTCACTGCTTTCCTTGCCATATGCAGGTGATTGAGTCTTGCCATCTTCAATTATGTCATGTTCGAAGTGATCCTGATGGGCCAGGAGTCATTTGGATACCTGTGTAACTCCCGGTTCCCCCTCCCCATACTCCTTCCCCAACTGAAGCATCTGTCGCCCATTAAACAAAACATTTATCTACTCTAATTTTAAGTGCTTACCTCTATTTGGTCTGAGTTTACTTCTGTATGCACTTGCTGCTGTGGGGGATCGTGTCGTACTGGTCTGTGGGCCGCCAGCATTTAGTTTCCGGATGCTGTTTTTGCTGGGCAAGTTACGTTTCATCTATCGTTGTAGTTATTCATCTTCTCTCTGGGGTATCCCTCCCTGTGCTTGGTGGTCTGGTCCATCTGGTGGTTCATTTCGGCGTGGCCTATTCCTTCTTGTTTCGGGTCGTCTGTGTGGATTCCATTCCCCCTTCAGATTTCTTTCAGCCCAGGTCCATGCCTCTCTGGGGTCAGTAAAGTGTATTGTGGTGCCGTTATGATATATCTTCAATTGCGCAGGGGATAGGAGGCCATATTTTACGTTCAGTGTCTGTAGACGCTTTTTTAGGGGGTCAAAGGACTGCCTCATCTTCTGCACTTCCCTAGTGAAGTCTGGAAAGAAACCAGTCCTGGAGCCATTGTATGTTATCTCTCCTTTTGATCTGCCTGCCCATCTGCAGCACTGCATCCCGATCTCTGTAGTTAAGGATCTTTGCTACTACAGTTCCCGGTTGTTTTCCAGGTATTGGCATGCCTGTTGGAACTCGGTGTGCTCTTTCTATTGAGAATCGTGATGACAGGGTTTTAGGGGCAAACAAGTCGACAATCCATTGTTCCAGGAAGAGTTCCATGTTGTCTCCTTCAGTTTTTTCCGGCAGCCCAAGAATGCGGATGTTATTTCTTCTTGACCTGCCTTCACCTTCCTCCACCCTGCTCTCCAGTACTTTAATACGTTTTAGCGCTCTGTTCATTTGCTGGCCCATACCTCTCAATTCGTCTTCTGAGACCGATATGCGGGTTTCGGCCTCTCCGGTGCGGGATGAGAGCTTCTGAAGGTCGTGCCTCAATAGGGAAACTTCTGTAGATATGCCATCCATTTTGACTTCCATTGATGTCCGTGAATTGGCAATGGCGGTCATCGCATCTCTCAGGGAGAGAGTTTCTTCAGGGTTTTGTATGTCTTCCGGTCTATCTGGTTCCGTTGGCGGAGGCAGGGTGGCAGTTGTGAATTGCTCCATAGTGCTCTGGTTACCTACTTTCTTTGTTGTTGTCTTGCCCATTTTGAAAGCTGTTCGCCGGCTTATTATTGTATGGGAAGCAGACTTTGATGTTCCGTTTCGTCTTATGTGGTGGTCCGTTCGGTATTAATTGTATATGCTGGGAGGTTGCTATCTCAGACGTGTGCTGCACTGTGTGGCTCCCTGTTCTTTATGTATCACACTGCACTACCAGTGGGTGTCTTTGATTGCTGGGCTGGCTATGCGATCCCAGCTTCCTTCTCCCCCCGTGTTGCAGTCACACGTGTTGCCTGGGGGGTCTCTTAGTCGATCACTCTGGGTGTGGGGGCCTATCTCGTCCCCATTTGGTTGGTTCCAGAGTCTATTCAGCCTCTCGCATCTCACCCTGGAGTCTTTAGATTCCGTTTCTCTCAGGGTGGCAGTTTGTTTTAATTTATTGGCTGCCTTTTATGTCAGGGTCCGCCCTTTCACCCACTTCACTGTTTTGGGAGTCCCAGTGTGTTCACGGTGCCTTCAGTGCTAAGCCGCGTCCCCCTCCTTCCCCTCTCCTTACCTACGTGAGCTGTAGAATGTCTGCGGGCGCTCAACGATAAACGGAGCGCCCGCGAGTGATCGTTTCAGTTTGGGAGGCAGTGGTGCCGTGATGCGGCTCGTCCGCGCTCGCGGCTGCAACCTCCCGGGTCCGTTCCGCTCCCAGTCTCTTGTTGCAGTCGCCGAGCAGGGAGACGAGGGCTCACTCGCTCGTATCCACGACGGGTTTGCTAGATCTTCAGGCAGGGTCCCGCTATTCTCGCTTGGCCTCGTCCGCCTCTGCTGCTGTCTTCTTGGATGTTGGCGAGGCAAGCAGCTGACAGGAGCTCACGCACGTCTCGCTGGGCTCCGATGCACCACTCTGTCCACCTCTGGGGTAATCAGTCCGTGTTGGGCGTTCGTTTCACTTAGCACACAGTGGCCATCTTGGGTTCTTGTTGGCGCCGGCGCCCGCATTTTCGCCTGTAGATTTTCTCCGGATCTGATTCATGCATTGTTTTGAAACTTCAGGAGGTCGTAGCTGTAGTTGTCAGCTCACATTTAATGCATCTGCACGGCGTTTCTGTATCAGCTATCCGCAGGATTTTGAAGGATTCTGCCGGCGGCCCGGGAGCTCAAAAGGATTACGACTCCATTTCGAGCCCGTTGGCCATGCCCCCGAGGGTGCATTGTTAAGCCCCCGTGTTGAGTGAATAAGTTGGACTGGCACAGGAGTTTGATGGGATCGCACATCGCCAGTTTGCGCAGATGTGAACACCTTGGTTGTCTCGGCCCACATAGGAGAAACTAGGATGAGTGTAATTTCTTCTTTGTGAATCTTGGTCACCACCTTGTTCATAAGAGGTGTTGGGGGAAAAGCAAAGTCTTGGCATTGCTTGTTTTCTCTTGTAGCAAACTAGTCTAGCATGGGGTAACCCCACTGAGAGAAGATGTGGTCTAAGACCTCTGTTTCTAGTTGCCACTCGTGATCCCCTGGTAGGGATCTCTGCGCTCAGCAAGTCGGCTAGATTGTCGAGTTCCCCTGGAAACGTGTTGTGAGGATAGGAACATCTTCCATCTGAGTGCCCATTTCCACATATTTTGTGCTAGCTTGGACAGATTTGGAGAATGTGTGCCCTCCTCCACGATTGTTGATGTAAAACATTGCTGTAGTGCTGTAGGTGAGGATCTGTACCGACTGATTTGTTAGGTGTTCTTCGAATGCTTGATGAGCCTTGAATACTGCCAGAAGTTTCAGCAGATTGATGTGGTTCTGTGCCGTGGCAACCATGAGCTGTGAGCCCCCCACCCGGAGAGTGACGCGTCTGTCGTCACTATGGCTTGCACTGCCGGGTCGTGGAAGGGTTTCCCTTTCAACAGATGCTCCCTTGTCCACCTGTAACTGTTGTTCTCCCGCATGGATTCACATGCTCATGAATATTCCTCGTTGTCAGGCTGGGAATCCTCGGTAAAGAAAAAAATCAGTTTAGTTTCTGAACTGTCTTTCTACTAGCAACCAATCACTGGTTTCTGGGTCCTACTGCCCCCTGCCAATGACTGCCCTCTACCTAAGCCCCTCCTCTGGCAGCCATCTTCAGATTTGGTAGCACGTAAAGTGGCAGTAGGACCAAGAGAAGAGCCGCAGAGGGGTCGGAGGGAGGGTTTGCATGTGAATCCATGCCAGACCCATGCTGGAGAACAACAGTTACAGATGAGTAACTTGTTCCTTCTCCAGCACAGGGTCTGGCAATGATTCACATGCTCATGAATACAAGAATACATAGCATTAGACACATGCACAACCACGGGAGGTGGCAAGGCTCAAAATTAAGCATTTCAACATCTCAACATTAAGCATCTGTTATCTCCTCTCAGGCTCACCTTCAAGCGAACAGGTTGCGCAGTACTGCTTGGCCGACTCTAGACACCCTGGAATCCCTGTCGACTCAGTAGAATCTTGTGAAGGTGTGCATCGACCTCCACGTAGCAGCCCTGCAGATGTCCAGCAGACAGAAACGCCGTAGTAGCAGCGATCACTCTGGTTGAATGGGCTCTCGGACAGCCAGGCAACGGTTGGTTTGCCAACCGGTAACAGTGCATGATGCACCCGGAGAGCCATCTGGAAATGGAAGCCTTTGAGAGGGCCTTCTCTTGGTTCACAGGGCCAAGGTTCACAAACAGCTGTGATGTCTTTCCGAAAACTCTTCATGCGGTCCACGTAGAACTTCAGCGCTCTAGCCACATCCAGCGAGTGCAAAGTCCTTTCAGCCGGCGACAAAGGCAAAGGGAAGAAAACAGGTAACACCAAGGGCTTGTTGAGATGGAAGTCCGACGGCACCTTGGGCATTAAGGAGGGGTGCATCCTCAGCACTACCATCATCTCGTGGAATGTCAGATATGGAGGCTTACAGGAGAGGGCCTGATCTCTCCCACTCGTCGTGCGGAGGCGATGGCCACAAGAAAAGCTGTCAAGATAGGAACTTCAGCGGTGCCGAAGGCAGGGGCTCGAATGGCGGACCCATGAGCCTGGTCAGCACCACATTGAGCTCCCACACCGGGGCCGGAGCCTTCACTGGCGGGAACGAGCGGAACAATTTGAATTGGTAGTGCTGGTTTGCCATCTTGAAACGCAAGAATCTTCTGTGCGCTGGGAACTTTGAAATATGAAAATAAGATTCTCATATCCAATGTTGCATGTAGTCCCCCCGCTTTAGCAGAGGGATTACTTCTTGTAGCGTTGTCATGTGGAACCTTTGTGGTTTGACATAGGTGTGTGCAGGGTGTAGGTCTAATACTGGACGCATTGTGTTTTTTTATTTTTTTTGGCACATGGAAGTAGGTTGAATAAATACCCATGTTTACCTGGTCTGCGGGGACGATTTCAATGGCATCCTTGAGAAGCAGTGTTGCGATCTCCTCTAGAAGTTCTTCATTTGAGTGCGACTTTTGACACGGGGGATGGTTTCGGTGGTCGCTGAAGAAGTTCCACAAATAACTGCCCGCCACGGTAGATAGCACCCGTTTGTCTGAGGTGTTCCCCTCCCATGCTTGGGTTAAGTGTGTAATACGCCCTCCTATTGGAGAGGCATGGGAGGGCACCTGAAGCGGGTAGTCATTGCTTGGGAGGTGTGGCTCCACCTCTAGAAGTGGAGGACCTCCCCCGGCCACAAGATCAGTGCTAGCCCTTCTGTTAACTCTGTGAGTCTTGACCCTGGGGTGTTACCCCAGGATGACCCCTGATTTTGTCCGTAACCTGATCCCCTCTGTGAGTTTTGTCCACGGAATCTACAAAAATTGCTACCGCCTCTTTGGCCTGGTGGCTTATTTGTAAGCTGGCCCAGTGATGTTAAAGTGCCGTACTCTGCCTTAGCGGATTTTAAGGCGTCCTCTACGGCTTTCCGAAATAGGACATTGGGTTCCACTGGCATATTAAAGGAGTGCTGCCTGAGGTTCCCGCTTGAAGCCAGACTTGCATAGCCATGAATGGTGCTTAATAATGGTACTTTCAGCGATAATCTTGCCCGCATTGTCTGCAGCATCTAAAATATTCTTTAAAATGCTGCTGGATAATGCTTTGCCTTCTGCTGCAACTAGGGCCAGTTGTGACTTGAAGGTTCCAGGAGCTGAAGCTAGTAGTGTTGACACCTCATCCAACTTATGGTAGTTGTAGCTTGCCAGTAGTGTAGTATTATTCGCAATTCTCGTCTGAAAGGCTGAAGAAGTGGCCATAGTATACAACATTTTGCTCTCCCTATCTGGTGGTGCCTCCGAAGAGGCTAAAGGTGTTCCAGCCCTCTTTCTTGTTGTGGTTACCACAAGAGAGTCTGGTTTGAGCTGTCCCCTTATGTAGAGAGGGTCTGTGGGAGCAAGGCGGAAGAGCTTTTCGATATGCGGATTGACTGACTGTGTCTGGTTTGGCGTTTCCAGAGAAGGTTGTATTCTCCTCTGGATAGATCGCAGGATAGGAATAAATTGGGTGACGGCTTTCCTGTCTCCCAGTATATCCTCAACAAAGTCCTTATCCAGCTAGGTTTCTTGGGTTTGTATCTGAAAGTGCTCAGCTGCTTTAATGCGCATATCGTTCAGCAGTGGCTGATGGTCTATTGGTGAATCTGCCACTTGGCATGGTCTAGGTTGACGGGAGAGGGTACGTTATACGTATCTTCCTTCTCATCGTCATAGGTCCTCCTCCCTCTTGTGTTGTGTAGTTGTCTTCAGTGTCTGTATCTGGGTCATATGGGTCATATGATCAATGAGGACCGGGTTCTGCTGGGGCGAGATAGCCAGAGTATCAGGACGTGACCTTTTAGGTGGGGGCTCAGAGGAAGAGGCGGTAGCAGCGGGAGGGGTGGCGTGTAAGCTTTGGACTGCTTCTGTTTTTTTTCAAAAAAGTCTGCCATAAATGACATTCTCTTCATGACTTCGTCAATGTCCTTGCAGGTCCATTGAGCTGAGCTTGGTATCGACCTTGGATTTTGGGGAGATCCCCGACTCTGAGGTGTGACTGGGACCTGAGGTGTAGGTTGGCCCTTGTTCTTCAAGGCTGCTGACAAGGAACCGCCCCTGGGAACCAGAATCTTTTTCCCTGTGTGGGTGATGGGGTTTTAGAAGAGTGTTTCTTGGCTGCTTTCCCCTTAATGAGGCATGTTTTTTCACCAGGTGGGTTAATCCCGAATTCGTGGAGCCCTTAGCCGTTTTGTAGAGGAGTTTCGAATTTCAGTGGTGGAGTGAACCGAAGTCTCGTCTTCCGACGTCCGATAGTGGGTTTAGACACGGCGTCTGTACTGTCTTTCGGGGCCTGTCGTGCGGCGATCAGGACCTTGAGTGCCCAGAGGACAGGGATTCTGTGGACCTCTCCAATGACACCGTGTGTGGGCGTTTGGATCGACGGTTTTATCAATTCTTGGCCCTTGGCTGTGTGTTTAGTGCTGGGAGCAGTGGGAGTGCTGACGGCGCCAGGTGTCGTCCCCGTAACAGAGCCGCAGGCCTGTCTGTTGGGGTCGGGGGCTTGCACTTGGTTTCCCTGTCGACTTTGCCGTCTGAAGAGAAGGCGATGCTGCCAAGCTGTAGGTTTCCTCCACGTCCAAGGCGGCCTCTGCGCTTAGTTTTACGGTCCTTGAGCGTCTTAGGCTTGAAGAGCATGCAGGCTCGACAATGTCCCTAGTCGTGATCCCGTTGTTAGGGAGAATTCTCAGAAATTTGCTAATTCCTCTCTATCTTAGAGACCCCCCAGCAGACTCTAGGACTTTTTAATTTTTAACCTGGAGAGAGAGAGAACTTTTTTCCCACTCTCTCATGTATCTTTCTGTGATTTGAACTCTGTTTCTTTTGGCTTTTGAGTCTGACAAACTCCATAGGCATCTTTTTACATTGTGGCACACAGCACCTTCAGTGCAGTGTCACAGAGAAGTCCTTCAGATTTCCCAAAGGTTTAAATACCTTTCTCTTGGATAACTACTATTTCCAAGAGCAGTGAAGTGAAACTGACTTTACTTACATTTTTAACTTTCTAGACCCAGCACACACTTTCTTACAATAGGGTGCTGGAGGAGTTACTTAGTATTCCCTTGGTCTAGTTTCTCATGTAACATTTTTCTGTTACCCTTTCCACAAATAATGGCTGGGGGCAGTGGTTTACTTTTAACTACCGTTGTGTTTTTTTAGCGCGGGCTGCGTTCGCAGCTGCAATACAGCACCCATGGGTGCCATTTTTGTCAAAATGGTCCCAGTCTTCTTTTTTCACCATTTCTTGCTGGAACGGTCTTTATTGAGATTTACTCTGCGCGCCAAGTTTGGTCCCTTTGTTTGTGTTGTCTTTGGTGGGATTCACGAGTGAAGCCCGCCTCCGGCTCCAGTATGTCTGGCAGGGGCCGGAAGTGAGGGAGGTGCCCAAAACTCCCTGTGCTTAATCCCCTTGGTTACAGGAATGCACCCAAAGGTAATTGGCCGGCTGGCTGTCCGACAAGGAAAGCCACCCTGCTGTGTGAGTGACAGCTAAGCTGGAATAAATGGGAGTAACCTGCAGAAAAGGCGAGGATTTTTGCCTTGGAAGGCAGAGTCAACCACTGGACGAAGGAATACAAAGAAGAACTTGGAAGAGACGCCTGCTGCAACTCCTAAACCGTTGGTTTGCCTGGTGAAGCCCTGTTGCTGTGCTGAAGCTCCGAATTTGACTCGACTAGAGAAGCCCTGCAAGGACAACTTCTCACCTTGAGTTGGTGGGACCAACCAACTCCAAAGTAAGCCCGTCTGGACATCCTCTCGAAACTGGCTGTACTTCCATTGCTGATGTTGTTGGAACCGAAGTGCCAGGGAGAGTCGGACCCTAGCTCCAGGAAGATCCTCCGCACACCCAGGAAGCAGGACTGCCCAAGCCTGAGCCACCTTAACAGAGTGCTGGACCCCAGATGCGAGGAAAGTCCGAAGTGGTATCCGAGAACCACAGTGGTACTATTTGCTTGAGACGTGAGAAGCTGCAACCGCAAAGTGCCACTGATTTGAAGTTTGACCATTGCTGCCACCAACTGTCCCATGGCAGACTGAGGACCAGGAACAACAGCATCTGCAAAGCTGCACAGGAACAGAAGCCAGCTGGCACCATTTTTCTAACCAAAGGTTCTGTACAGTCTAGGAGAACTTACCTCTTGTTGTGTAGCCCTGCTTGTTCTCAGTTGCCTTGGTTGCTTCTGTAGAGTTGCTTGCATCTTCTACACCTCACAAGCCTAACAGCTTCTGGCCCTACATGGTGTTCGGTCAAATGTTCGAATCAAAAGGATCGAATGACCTTTTGATCAACAGTAAAGGCCTGAAAAAAAGGATCGAATTGTTTTTAATTTATTTATTTATATATTTTTTTAGTTTAGTATGTATAAAAAACTTTATAAAACGGAAACGGGTGGCCCCCCCATAACACCCCCCAAAAAAATGTGATCCTTTTGTGGGTCCTTTTACTGTGAAAAAAAAAGGCATTCAAGCCTTTCGTTTTCGAACATTTGACCTATAAACGCCCTACATTGATTCTTCTTTTTCTACCAAGACTTCTTAAACATTGTGCAAGACTTTTACCTACCTGCAAAAAGCGCTTCAGCTCCCCTTGACTTTTGCTAACTTAACATTGGCTGTCCTGGCTCCCTGAGTGACTCTTCTTACCTCTGACATTGTGCTTTACCTTTCCTTCCAGGAAAAGGTTAATTTACTTTGCATTGGGGAGTTCAAAAAGTACTTACCTGTTTTCAGGATAATTGTGTTATTTCTCGTTTTATTGTAATAACCCTTTTCTTTGACACCAAGCTCAGTATTGCTCTAAATGTACCAGTGATATATTAATGCCCACAGTGTCCTAGGTACTGAAGTCAGCTGAGGGTGTAGGAAGTGTCTGTGTGCCAACCCAAATGGGCACTTGCTGATTTAGAGAAACAAATAGTGTGTATTTTGAAGCATATTTGTGCGTTACTATATAGATTGTCCCTTCTGAAGAAGGCTTATTGAAACCGACTTAAAATCATAATTATTCAATCAAGGCACCTTGAGTGTAAGTGTTTATTTGGATACTTGTCACTGTGAATCTCTGTGCAACTACCCTACTGCTCACAGTGACCCCTCTTGAGATAAGCCTGGCTGCTCAACCACACTACCAACCTGTGTAGTACAGACTTATACCAAAGGTTGGGTTCCTATTGCCAGGAGGCCAAGGTTGTTGTAGTGCACCCAAAGGGTACTACTCCAAATCTTGCCGAACATCAGTGGTAGGCAAAGATTGCACACCAGGTGCTTGTCAACCCAGGGGAATTTTTTGTTACAACTTGGCCAGATTTCGAATGGCGTTCTATGAATAGTTAATCGAAATGGCAGCTAGGTGAGACTAATGCGTGTAAAGGGATGAATAAATTCTCCAATGTCCAACCCCCACTCTCCCTACTCCACCCCCCATTCTCCCTACTGTTTGGCCCGAGGCCCGGTGCGGCCTTCCAAGGCCAAAGGGTCTGTTGATGGACGTCTTATTCGATGTCCGTCCTCTTCACCACTGTCGAAGATATTAACGAGAGTCAGTGATAGAAAAATAGGAAGAGTAACTAACTAATTGGAATAATCAATGGCGTTATGCCGAAATCAACACTCCGCGATTTAGCCTCCATTTACGACAGCAGAAAAAAACAATCCGAGGCAGCTCGACGCGTGAACGAACATGGGTACAGTGGACGTACACGTACACTAGGGATAGTATTACTGGCACGGCCTGTAGACGTCCCTTTTTGAATTTCGAAAAAAACAACTAATACTCTGCATCTTCCATTAGAGGTCGAGCTATGCATAGCATGTGATCTAAGCAGATTCCACAAGCCTCAGAAATTCTATTACGTTTTTGAAAAATGATATGCACTTCTTTTGTATATTTCTCATATAGTGAGTGTGTATATATACTTTTAATGCATATTTTTATACATTGTTGTGAATAAAACTAGATATATTTTTGCAGATTGGTAGTCTGGAAGCGATTTATTATTGGGCAAACACAATAATTCACAGGAAAGGAACCCTTTGTTATACATATTGTATAAATACCCAGTCCGTTCTTTCCTGTTCTAACCAGGGTCCTCTCATGAGTGTTTGACTACTTGCTTTACACTCCAGAAACCTCACCTTTTGTACAGTTCCAGCACACCCTCCTCTGCAATCTCTCTTAGCAATTTACAGAAAGGGGTGTTTGGCTGTCCAATCAGGCCAGCCAGAGCACCCCCCCCTCAGTGGGAGATGGTCCTATTCAGGCAATCTGGCAGATAAAGGGGAAAAGGGGAAAACTCCTCCTCCACTTCCTGCCTGCCCAGACACTCTGGAGCCTAGGCGGGGACACCCAAGTGTTCCTACCAGAGGCAAACACACACATTGACCTCCCCCTCCCAGACTGGTAGAAGAAGGGCTAACAAAGAACAACCATGCTAGTAATGGCGAAAAAGGAAGGTGATGGTGCAGGTCCTTTGTCTTTCGATCCCAAGGCCGCAGACTCCACTGACGACTGAGTTGGTAAATTCCCCATCAATACAAAAGGTTCCTCTTTTCGAACCTTGCTTGCAGTTGGGATCCAGTGTTTTGTCAATATGCTAATCAGAATGGGAAAAATATAAATGAAATAATGTGTTAAGGCTAAACAGATGGATGTTCGCCATCAGAATCCGTGTCTGTGCCTTTAGACACTTTCGCCTTCTTAGGAGGAGCACCTTCAACATCAACAATAACCAGTGTTTGTGGGGGTACTGGTGGTGTTTATAAAGGGGCCCCCCTTTTGTGGGAGCGCAGGCGATCCCATTGTGCCAACACCTCTATGAAAGGTTGAGACCGCATTGGTCTGAAGTACCGTAACTGTGAGGTCTTTTGCCATTTCAGAGGGCTCACTTTTAACTCCCTCTGCTCTCATAGGTGACTTAGAGGAGTCTAACCACTGCGGCTAGTGTGCTGCCGTTGAAGGGTTATAAATATTAAATACTACAGGTCTCAGGACCTGAATATTAGTCAACAATTGTGGTGTAGAATTATTTGGTTCAGTCAAAATGTCCTTTGTCTCAGGAGAAAATAGGGGCAAAATCTACAGAGTTTTGAACCTCACTGGAGTGCCAAACAGTCCTCAGGTGGTACTGTGAATAATTTTGACAGATCAAATTCCTCAGAGTCCAGAATTAGATCTTTGTGTTAATTTTTAACCCTGTGTACTGATGCAATGTCTTTTTCTTGTTCTTTTTTGGCACAGTCTGTACTGAGCAATAATGCTCTTTGTGCCTCCTGTGGGAGGTTTTCCCCCCACTTCTCTTCGGTTACCAAAGCCAATTTGGATAACAATGCAGATACAGGGGAGCCAGACGGTACAGATTCAAACCTGGCGGGACTTGCCCCTTTCAGGCTAATCTTACCTGTTCAGTTGTTATCAGAGGCAGATCAGCTCTTCCCCGGTACTGGAACGATTTTGTCAGGAGCGAACAAATCCTCTGGTACCGGGTGGATCTTCTCAGATCCCTTCTGACCTGGAAGTACTTGCGTTTTCCCACCAATAGGTACTCGCAGGTGTAAACACCCAGGGTTTCCCCCTAAACTGTCCTGTGAAGACCTCAGGGTTGGGGTGGCTGTCTACCTGGGTACCTAGGGTCAGTGCTGAAACACATACCCCACCTTTCAGTACTGTCTCCCTCTTTCTAATGTCGGCCTCCTTCCTGGTCCTTACGAAGTCCTTGGTCGCCATTGGTACTGGTCCCAGCTGTGACGTTGAAAGAAGACCACTTTGCAGAGACCTCGGGTGAATTCCAAAGCAGAATACACATTAACTCACTGGGCATCGGATGCAGGTATGATGAGGATTGGCAGTTGAAAACTGTTTCTTACAACGGATGCATTGCTTGAAAATCCTGTGGTAAACTGAATGCCTCAGAGGGAGGCCCCACAATGAAATCTCACCCCCATTCCCCCGTCCCCAAAAAAAAATTAAATAAAAAGGAGTGGACAGCCAAAAGTAATGCACCAAAAAATTGGGTTGTCACAGAGCGCAGCTATTCCCATGTGCCCAGTAGGCAGAAAAAACAGGAACAGGGCGTGGCGGTGGGTGACATAGGCGTGAAGAGTGGGACTGGCACGGCGAGGTTCGCACGTGTGTAAAAGAGTCCCATAACTTAATGAAGTTCTTAAAGAGGCAGCTAATCTTTTGGACTCAGCTGAATTCCGGCTTGCCTGCGGATGCAGGCGCCCCAACCAGTTGGTAAGGAGGGAGAGCAGGTCAACAGAGAAATGCACTACATTTTTAATGTTATCTTTGTTATTGTGCAGCATGGGTGATCCAGTTTTAGTATTATGATTATAAGCAATTCTTTTCTGGGCATTTACACACATTTCATTCATGTCTGTTTTTCAATAGCTTTGAGTTTATGCTTTATAAATTGGGAATTCTATATAATGGGGTGTTAGGTGGGATTTTCCTATTCATGATAAATCTTCCTGGCCTGTGTTAACCCCAGAACATTTTGCTTGGACTTTGAAACTATTTTACCTTGTCCGTAGGTGAAGGGCAAACTTTTCCCCCCTCTCACCTTTTACGGGTGACCTTTTTTTTCTCTCCATAGTGTATGGTTGAAGTTATAGTTTCCTACAACTTTTGGGCTTAGGATGGGTTGCCTTTGTGGGCTTCCCTGTTGATCTATCTTTGATGTACTTGGGTGAACTACTGTTCCCAACTAATAAAGAGGGATTTTCATCCCCTTTATATTTTGTATAAGTGAGCCAGCACACCCCACCTTATCTGGAGTGCTGGGGAATACAATGTAGCCCCAGCTTACTTAACTGGTAACATTTTTGAAACAATTGCATGTTTTCTTGAATGGCTGGTGGCAGTGGTTTTACCTTTATGACTTAGTCATTTTTACTCGCAGGCTGTTAATTCAGCCTCAGTAAAGCACAAAAGGGCCACCATTTTTCTAAAATGGTGGGCTCCATTTCTTGTGTGCTTTCTGTTTGAGGTCTTCCCCTGCTATTCTAGGTGGGAACAATCTCAGTGGAAGGTTCCAGAGTGTCTGAGAAGACATGAAGTGAGGGTGGGGTCCAAATCTTTGCAGCCCTTGGTCATCCCCCTTGCCAGAAAGGAACCATCTCCCAGTGGGGGGCTGATTGGACAGCCAGACCGCCCCTTTCTGTAAAATGCAAGGGGAGATTGAAGATGTTGTGCTGTAGTTCCTGATAAATACTCCGAACCTGGAAGCTGCCGACAAGTCGACCACTGGAGCTGAAACCAAAGAGGAAGATGAAGAAAAGACAGCTGTAGAGATTTCCAGCGACGAGAGGGCCTGCTGTAACCCTTCCGTGCAATCGACCTGGGGGTCCTACCCAGTGGCTGGTCAGACCCTCTAGTCTCCAGAAGACCTGCATTTGAGCCATCCCACGACATGATGTAACCTTGCCTAGCTGCAATACCCCATTACCCTGGAACCTCGAGCCATTGCGCGGTGCACAGTCTTCCAAATTCCGAATATCGCTGAACGTTTGGTGGCATCCTGCTGGACCTCCAGAGACTTGATCTGAATCGTTGAAGTTCTCCTACCATAGTTCTGGACCCAGTAAGTGACTAGAATCTGGCCAGCAATATTCAGTCTTCTCCTGGCTTCTGAAAAACGGTGCCAAAACCACAACCGCGACCAGCTGTGAAAGAATCCTTACCTGGAGTCTTCACTGTTGATCCCTGCTGCAAATTCCCTTTCAGTGTCCTGTCTTCAGTCATCACAACAAATAATTCAATGACTGGGTTTTTGGCTGAATATCCTGTAGACGTCTAGCTGCAAACTCTTCTCTGCCGAGGTACTGTTTTGGCTTGGGTATTACTTACCTTAAGCCTTGTGTGATTCCTGTGAAGCTTTGGGGGGGAATTATTATGTGATTGGGAGTTCCCTCATCTAGTTTTCCCAACACGATTGCTGGAATCCCTAAAGGTTGTCTTCTCTGAATCTGAAGTCCCTATACCCTTTCTGCAACCTTAAAGTAAAGTACTTACTTGTTTGAAGACCCTTCCTCAGGAACTCTGACTGTTCAGTATTCTGTGCCTGCAGTGACCCTGCCAAAAGCTGGCCTCAGGGACACTAGGGTGCCCTCTTCTGCCACTGAGAAAACTCATGCTACAAGATTAGGGAAGGACTTACAAGGTCAGGCCTTTGCCTTGAACTGTATCAAGCATTGAAAGTATTTTACTGATGTACAAGTTAGATTGTTAACTGTCCCTCCGAATGTAAACAGTTACAAAAGTTGTTACCTTAGAATGTGTTCTGCCATCCCTAAAGGTATATAGGGTTATTTTACTTAACTGTGAATTAGCTCCTACTCTTCCCAAAAGTAATGCTGTAGGCGTCACCTATTTCTTTCACAAAATAAGTGTATATGTTCACCAACTGGGTTTTTCTGCCCCTGACTTGCTTTATAACCTGACTAGAGTAAGTCTGCCGTGGGTTTTACCTATGTTGAATAGCTGTGTGCCATTCTGAATAAGTGTACTGTGGGGTTTTACTGACCTTGGTCTGCTGTGTGCCATCCTAAAATATTATAAAGAGTTATTGCTTAGCTTAATCTGTGTTTCACGGATCTAAAAAGCAACTGTAATAGTGTATTACAACATTACGTCTTACTCACCTGTATAACTGAAGGTTAGCATAAATGTAGTTATGGGTTTTTACTGTTTCATGAATTTGTGTTCCACTATTCAAAAAAAGTATGCAGGTAACAGGGTTGGTTTACTGTGTGATTTGTATTACTACATGACTGGTAGGGTCTACTACCCTTGAATTAGTGACTGTATTAAAAAATTATATGTAACCCGGTTTTACTCCCAAAGAATAGCAGATTGCATTCTGAATGTGTAATAGGTTTACCTAACCTTGAACTGCTGATTAACATTCTTCATAAGGTAATACTTTAGGTTGTATCCCTTAAGTATTGTTTTTTTTAAATAACTGTTTATATATAATGCATGGTACTTATTTACCAAAGATCCATCTTGGCCTACTTGTATTTAAATAAACCATCAATTAATACATAGGGTTTGTGTGTCTTTGGACCATATGTAAGCTACAATTTCTCTGTACCAAGCTACAGCCCTCTCTCACTCCTAAAATAAGCCTGGCTACTCTGTCCATGCTACCTCATTCTCAGGTGGTATCTGCCTTATACTAAGAGTGAAGCTTAGGCACTGCCTCAGATTCAGATGTATGGTTTTGTACAGCCCTTAGTTGGGCTTTAGAAAAACATGGGAGCTGTCATGGGTACTGTGTAACACAAAGTATTAATTGTATGATATTTATATGAAATTCTAGCATTGATGTGTAAAGAATAACATGTTTAGGCCATGTAAGGGAATTAAAATTATTTTCCTCCTCATGATTCTTGTATAAAACTTAGAGCAACAAGCCCATCAAAACGGAAGCCAAAACATCTCTAAAAGTGGTAAGCATTGCAGAGCACTTAGGCTTATTGTTGGGAAAGATTTTTCTTTTTTGCTGCCTTTCCCCCACATAGACATTAATGGAACACCCTACTTTTTGCTATTGCTTCGAACCTTTCCTGGCTTTTTAAAAAGGTAAGTGAAACCTTTTTTGCCCCACTTACCTTGATAAGCGCAACTGTTTTGAGGGTCACTGATCAGTCCCTAGGGCCATCAGTGCAGGAGAACCATATTAAAGTTCTTTGTTTAATTTTCTTGCACACATCACCTCATGTGCATTGCAGTAGGGACACATTGATTCCCTACAATTTTGTTTTTGTTAACTTTGTGGTCACTTGCATAATGTTTCAGAATGGGCTTGTGGCAGCAGAAACTTCTGTGGTGTTTTCTTTTTTTGTAGTCTTGTGCACCTTTGCATTTTACTACTTAATGCCAATTAGACTACCATATATTCTAAAAAAGACGCATCAGAGGATGTTTGCCTGTCCTTTGGCCATTGTGTAGTTTGACCTTCATGCCCTGGAGTGACCAGATTTTGTCGATACAGTAAGTCCTTTCCCAGGGTAAGCTCCTGCTTTTGCAGGAAAGAACAAGTTACTCTCTTACCTGGTAACGTTCTTTCTATGGGATGGTCCGACGACGTATTCCATATCTATGACAGTAATCACCACAGCTGTGCTGCTTCGGAAAATCTTTAGGCGTCTGCGTCCTGCGTCGATGACGTCGATACGCCGCCCTCGAGGACCTCCTCTGACGGCCGAAGTCACTGGATGTTATAAGTAGGACGCATGACGCCCATAGCCTCAGTTGTAGTTTTTTCGTGCCGACCACCCGAGCCCGAAGGCATACGAGTGGTGTCTCTAGTACGGTCACGCCCGACCCCACTCGGAGGCGCGGACGGACCGGTGCCCTGCGATTCAAGAATCGCCAGCATTTTCTTACCAAAGGAAGCCCATTCCTCTGGAGTCGCATGCTTGGTGGGATAAACAACCCACCGACGGGCGGAGTCCTCGGACGTTGACGGTTAAAGGCGACCGATGACGGCGCTTCCGGGAGTGCCTCGAAGAGGCAGAGGAGTGGCGGGACCCACTCCGGGACCGAGACCCCCTAGACTTACGACGACAATGCGGAGAGTCGCCCCTCGAATCGTCCGTCGAAAGCCCAGTGGACCTCAACTTTCGGGGCTTAGACACCTTACCGACCGACAGTTTCTTTCTTGGACGTAAGCGACTGGCAGTCGACACAATTATCCGTGTCGTGGGCCTCCCCGAGGCACCAAAGGCAGGCGTTGTGCGAGTCCGTCACCGACATCTTGGACCCGCAGTACCCGCATTTCTTGAAACCTGGACGCGGGGTGGAAGAAGAGGAAGATCTCCGAAGCGAACGCGTTTGCAGGAAAAACGGAACTGAGGCTACGGGTGTCGTGCGTCGTTCTTATAACATCCAGTGACATCGGCCGTCGAAGGAGGTCCTCGAGGGCGGCGTATCGACGTAGAAAGATTTTCCGAAGCAGCACAACTGTGGTGATTACTGTCATAGATATGGAATACGTCGGAGGACCCAATCCCCTCGAAAGTGGTGGTATGTGTGTGTGGCTGGATGTTGGGGGCTGGGAATGTCTGGACCCAGTCCACATCTAAGCCAGGCACATCTGTTATTGGGCAGATGCAGTAGCCAGAGGCTGTCCATAATTAGACAGACACTGCCAGTTTGAATGGTGCATTATCCTCGGCCATTGGTGTGCTGGCTGCAACTCCAGCTCGAATACTGGATAAAAGAGCAACTTCTGCAGCCATTTCTCATATCATTGGAGCCAAGACCCATACAAAGGCGAGCAGCCCACTGAACACACAGAACTCGTCTTTAGAAATTCACCAGCAGCCCTTTCTTCGCTTGCCAGGCAAAGCGCTGCCTCTCTACTAAAGACCCTCATCCGTGCTTCGACCCTCTGGACTAGTGGGAACAGCGAGTCCCGACTTCTGCTCAAAGATCCAGCCACTGGAAGTGCTCAGAACAGTCCTGCAACCATACTGTGGGTGAGCCAGACATCCTCTTGGTCTACTTCGATGCAACCGTCGCCTTCCTAAGCTGAACCATGGGACTCTGCAGATCCTCAGTTTATGGAACAAGAAGGATTTCCCTGACGTTTCAGTTCTCCACCATGAAGAGATACCTTGTAGGACCATGTATTTTGTTCTCACCGCAAGGTTTGCCTTGCGCCATTTTCTTCAATTGGTCATTGCAGTTCGCCATCTACATCACATCCAGGGAGTCCTTGGAGGTAGTCGCCAGAGAGGTAACATTGTGAACTTTTTGATTAATGAAACATTTGAAATTCTCCTTGCAGAGCAAATGATAGGTCAAGCATGTGGCCCATACAATATACATACACCGCCCTGGGCAACATCGACTGGAGCAGCTGCACAGAACCTGGCACTGAATACCTGTTGTTTTCAGAGCCATTTTATCATATCTCAAGGCATACATTAGTTTTCAAAAATTGATTAGAAGAGATTGCTAATTAACATTTTTTCTGTCAAGGTTGTTTTTTGATTGCGTCACATTAGATAGAAATGTGAATGTTAGCATGTGCCTCGCTCAGGATTCTGAACTTTAGCTTGCGTCGCATCTAGATAGAAATGTGAATGTCAGCATGTACCGCACCTAGATGGAATCCCATAATTGCAATGGACAGCAATGCCAACTAACCAACCAACAATTCCATCCCTCTGCATACACCTCCCAAACTCTAACCAAACACAACCACAAGCCTAAAACGCAGCAATCCGCACAAACTTCACAACAATGCAACAACACAACAAACCACTCATAGACTTGCACAACAGAACACGACGACTACGGACCGCAAAACACCCAAAGCCCAGCCAACGGACCCACCGGGCTGAGGCTGCCAACAGCACATCACTGCTCTCTTGCACTTTTCCAGCTTACTCCCATTAACCCACCCCCTCTCCTCCCCTTTTTCAGAGCCGCCAGAGCGCCAGGGGACCACTTCGGTGGTGATAGCGCGCGGTACAAATGTCCTTTAACATTAACATTAACATGAGGCCATTTAAGTAAACGCATACATTATAACTTTGATGCGCCAACCAAACATAATAGAAACAAGTGCCGCCCAATTCCCAATGGCATGCAGCGAGAGCAACCGTAATGTCAAGCCCAGAGCAAGTCAGAATATCGGCAACCTCTAGAGGGCTTGCTCGATACTAAATTGGCCTTATAAAGTGCTCCTATGTCCATTAGTACCCGCCTCAGGTCTTCTCCCCAAAGGGACTCTGCTCCAGAGAGCGGTGGATACTGGGGCCTAATTCCTGAAGGGTACATGTTTCTGAGGGAATGGACATTCTTACAAAAGTAGAGGGAAGCACTAAGTTCAATTGAGCTACTTGGCACAGGGCCACTTCTTATTCCAATTCCCAGTATGCCCGTAGCGAACTTGGGTCCCTTAGTTTGATACAAATGGAGTCGTAGGGGCTTCCCTCATTATAGCGTGATCTCCTGCAGCTTACAATGACCTCTCCAATTAGAGAGCGGCACCTATAGACAGTTCTTAACCAGTATGTGCATTTGTTTATGAGGGAAGCTCTAGCTTCAGACTGGTCACTGGGGCATTTTGTGACACTGTGCAAGAATACTACACTCCCCCTTCAATACCCCTTCATATTTCCACTCTCTATGCCTAAACAGTCTACAGTACGCCGGTTTGGGACTCTGGGAGTGGCTAGATCAGGGGCCGCTCTGTAATCCACTACTTCAGCCCTGCCACCCAACTTGCCGCCCTGTATAGTGTTCTGGCCCACATGATCATCCTCCCCGTGGACACCCCGCTAGGGCGTTTGTGCTACATTATTCTGCCAATAGTTATTTAAAGGGCGGATACCAGGTTCAAATTGTTTCCAAGACCCCTTTTTGCATGGCACTTCTGTATGGGTGGTAGAGCCATTCATATTGTGTTGTGACACGTCTAGTTTAAGAGTGCCATGGCATTTCTCCCCTGCTAATTCAGGCTTCATTGTGTGGGCAACATTATCCTGGATCTCTCCCAAGGGCCCTTCTTCAGTATTTGTACAGTTCAAGGATCCGCAATAGTAACTTCTTCACAACTGCCAATTCAGTCAGAACACGGGAACACTTACAACCCTGTACTGGTTCTTTAGAAGTCGAAAAAACAGGCAGTGCAGAGATGGGGGTGATATCAGGGGGGATGAATGCATTGAAGGTGTTCGCGCACAGGGGGGCTGCCCTTCCCCAATGGGCATGCCGTGTGCATCGGCTTTGTAGTGGTGCAGGTTCTTTTAAAGATGATAGGGGACTAGACTTGGGCGGCACAGCCTTCCTCCCCTGTGGCCCTGCTGCTGAGAGATTAGGTATTGTGTTCAGAAGGGCAGCAGGCTTTGTTCCCTCTGGAGTGGAGATTGCACACACTATGGATGCTGCATTGATAGAGTTGTTACTATGCCACCAGTGGCTTATTTTCAGGATAGCCCATGAACGGGTTGGGGGAGGGGGCGGTTGCATACAGCAGAAAATGCAGAGTATAAATTAATCCCCAGGAGGTCCATGATCAGATCTGTCGCCAAATCGAGCCCCTCTCTGCTCATCATATCCAGAGAGGGGGCGTGCTTATCACAGGGCCTGCTACATGGTCTTTCCTATTGCCACACATGTCAAGGTTGCCCTCTATGGAGTAGTCCCTTATATTGCCTGCCGTGCTTTCATTACTTACCGTGATAATCGGGGTGCCTCCCAAGAAGCTATTCATTTCTTAGATCAAATTGTAAACTTCACCTGTAATCATAACAGGACTGCGATCCCGAGCTGAGCTGCCGCTGTTGGAATCTAGAAAGCCTGTAGACGGCTGTACCAGCAACTGTCGTTTGACAGTTAAATATTTTCCTCTTGAATAGGCCAAATAATGGGGGACTTCGTGCTGAGGTAAGGACAGGTGTAACAACCACCTTGACGGTAGTTACCGTCACCATACTGTGAACCAGTAAGGAGTAATATGTAGCAACAAGCAGGGGAAATGGAAATACAACCAATCCAAACGTGTGTAGGTAGAGATAGCAGTTCAGGCTGGCCCTGCCCTCCGGCCCCCCCTTCTCGCTCCTCACCTTGTCTTTATCCTGGTAGAGTCCTGATAAAGTTCAGCGGCCTTTCTCTTTTTTCGATAGGTGGGGGTTGCAGCAGGATATAGCGAGCAAGGTCCCCTTGCAGGATCTCAACACCCCCCGCGCCGTTGTCCCGCGGGCTTCACCCTGCAGGTGCTTGCAAATCATTTAGTATGCCGGTAAATGTAGGTGGTGTGGCCAGAGGGCAGCAACAGGAACAGACCAGGAAGAAACACTTAGCCCCTGCGGGAGCTCAACACCCACCGCGCTTTCATCCCGCGGGCTTCCGGAAAGTGACCCATGCAGCTGCGAGCTCTGGGCTTCCTTCAAAGAAACTAAGGCACATCTTGCCTGATCCCTTACTGTTCCTTAGTCTCTTCCTCTATATATTTCCTTGGTATTGTTGGGTACTTTTTCTCTTTTGTTACATGTGCGCCCTGATGCTTGCGGGCTACGGTGCGTTATAAGCACAAAAATAAAAAATAAATAAACTCCAGAAGGCCCAGCGATTTCAGAAACTCCTACAGTGATCCATGAGTGAACCGGAGTACAGGGTTTGAGGAAACATACCGGTCCGTGACGAGCCCCACCTTCCATAGGTTTCTATGGGCGTGGAGTCCTAGCCCTCTCTCTCCCTGTCCAGGCATTGAACAGTGGTGTTCTGGCCTGGTATCCTCCACTTGGTCCTCCCTTAGGTAGCTGGATTGGGAGAGAGTCTTTTAAAGACTTGCCTTTAGTTTTTTCTAAAACTTTTGAACACTTACAGCTACTTGTTGGCTCAAGCCAACACTTGTGCAAACTTTTTAAAGAGACTCCTAGCCTCCTGAACACACCTTTTTTGGGACCAGTGACTAAGGGCAGTAGGCCTCTTTTCTAGCTAGGGAAGGACTTGTTAAGGTTGGAACCTTAATCTTAAGGTTTTGTATGGTGTTAGCCAATTTATCTAATCTAACGTAACCTATTAGTTATTCAAGTACTGATTACTTATCTGGTTCTATTTCTTTATTCACTTGCTTTACTACACCTTTATTGAAAAGTGATTCAAACTGCATTTAAAAGTGACGTGTTGGTGCTCTTAGCAGAGCACACCAAGGTGAATGTGTATATTAAAGTAGTGCATGCTTTAATGTGTTACTTACCTGTGGTTTCTCATGAAAAGAGTGGACTGAGGCCTAAATAAATAATCTGTATACATTCTGCCTAACTTCTATTATTGAGTGCGCTGTGTGCGCTTAATTAAATCTAACAACTCTCAAGCCTTCCCAACTCGAAGTCTTGCTGTTCAGTCACACTTCCCAGATAGAGTTTGTCCCCGTTCATCACAATAAGGTGGCCACTCAGAATTTGTCCACAGGGCAAATTCGGAAAATCCATTTTAACACTTATCTTCAGGAGGGGAGCAGGGCTGGTAGGGAAGAACAAGCTACTTACCAACTGGTAACGTTCTTTCGACTGGATGTTCGTCCAAGGTATTCCTCATCTTTGATAATCACTTCCAGCTTCGGCTGCTTGGGGAAAACTTTCTCGGCAGAGGGTGCCATGAGTCGACGGCATCGAGCCTATGTCCCTCGAAGGCCTCTGTCGAGGGTGACGTCATTGGCTGTACAAATAGCACGTGCAGCGCCCGTTGGCCTCAGTTCTCTTTTTCCCTCTCCTATACTTGTTGGCTGTCAGCCTAGGCAAGTAGTAGTTAGCCCTGCAAGAACAGAAGCTGCGTAACATAGGAAATTCTACAGAAGGGTAGGCTGGGAGGGCAACGAGGAATACGTTAGAGGAACATCCAGTCGAAAGAACGTTACCAGTTGGTAAGTATCTCGTTCTTTGAATGGATTGTGTCCTCCAACGTATAACTCATCTTTGATGGACTCCCAAAGCGGTATGCAGAATAGGAGGATGGAGGAGAACTTGAAATTGTCGGCATTTTATAAGGCCAAATACAATACTGCTTTACCAAAGGCAACATCCTGAGAGTGGGACGCATCTAGACAGTAATGCTTTGTGAATGTATGCAAAGATGACCATGTTGCAGCATCACAAATACATTTAATAAGTACAGCCCCTTGAAGGGCTGCTGAAGAGGCTATACCTCTGGTCGAATGAGCTCTCAAACCTTCTGGTGGGTCCTTGCCTGCCAATTTGTAACATTCTGAGATGCCAGGTACAATTCACCTTGATAAAGTCAGTTTTGAAACAGCTTGTCCCAATTTCCTTCTGGTGTATCCAATAAAGAGTTGGTCACCCACTCTAAGTTTGAAATATAGAAGCTTAAAGCTCTTCTAGGGTCCAACCTATGGAGCCTTTCTTCCTCTTTACTGATGAGACGTGGGGGTAGAACGCCGGCAGAATAATTTTTTGATTTAGATGAAAATCAGATACAACCATAGGTAGGAAGCAGGGTTTTACCCTCAACACAACCCTGTGCTTATGGAATACGGTATAGGGTGGCCTGGAAGAAAGTGCCTGCAACTCGCTCACTCTATGTGCAGATGTTAATGCAATTAACAATATGGTTTTGAAGGTCAATAACCTCAATGGGCATGTGTGCAAAGGTTCAAATGGGACACACATTAAAAACTTTAGAACCAGGTTAAGGTCCCAAAGTGGAACCTGAAAGAGAAGGCGGGACCACGTTTATGAGCCCTTATAAAAATTGAATCACCAAGGGAATTTTAAAGTAGGAGCATTCTTCCGAAGAGCGCTTGAATATTGAAAGCAGTGCCAGGTAACCTTTAATGGTCCCAAGATTAAGACCTTTGTGTGCCAATGATAGGAGAAAGGATAACATCTCCGGAGTTGAACATAGGAAAAGGATCAACATTATTTTCCCTGCACCAGTCACATAACTTGTTCCAAAGGCAAATGGTACAGAGATTTTGTTGCTGGCCATCTTGCCGAAAGCAACACCTTCATGACGTCATCCGGGAGGTCCCAATCCTTGTATCTCAGTCTTTCAGAAACCATGCGTGAAGGTTGAGAGTGTTGACCACTGGATGGAGAACCTGACTCTCCCATTGCGAGAGAAGATTCTCTCTTTGCGGAAGACTAATCGGAGGACAGATGGACATATGCAGAAGGTCCGGGTACCAAGTTTTCCTGGCCCAATCCGGGCCCATTAGGATCATGCGGCTTCCGAACCGTCTCAACCTCCTGATTACTTGAGGAATGACAGGGATCGGTGGAAACACGTATAGTAGTGGGAACTCCCAATCCACCACAAACGCGTCTCCTAGAGCTCCTCTCAGAGGAAATGCCCTTGAGCAATACCTTTCGCACTTCCGGTTGACTCCGGTCGCAAGGAGGTCTACTTGAGGGGTTCCCCAAAGGGCGAAGATCTCTTGAAGGACATCCTGAGCTAGTTCCCACTCGTGGGCACTGCGCTCTGCCTGCTTAGAGTGCCTGCCGTCATGTTCTCCTCCCCAGCCAGGTGAACTGCCGATAAGGAGATTCCTTCTCGAAGTGCATTGCTTCCTTGCACAGAGGTAGTGACCCTACACCTCCTCTCTTGTTGAGGTAATGCATGGCCGCTGTGTTGTCCGTCATTATAAAGACATTCTTTCCCCGTACAGGGGGGAGGAAGGTCTTCAGCGCTAGTCTGATTGTCCTCAGCACCAAAAGGTTGATGTCTAGTTTGGACTCTGATGGAGACCAAGGACCGCTGATTGCTAGACAGTTGGTGTGGGCCCCTCACCCCGTGAGTGAGGCATCTGTCACTACTGTAATATCCGGCCATGGTTGCCAAAAATGTTCTCCCATGCAGAATGTTGTCCTTGCAGGCCCACCACAGAAGATCCTGAGCGACCCTGCTTGGAACCTGAAGTAGGTCCGTCATCTTTCCTGAGAACTGGGACCATTGCATTCTTAGAGCCCATTGAAGGGATCTCATTCTCAGGCGGGCTTCTGGCACCAGAAAAATGCAGGATGCCATGAGGCCGAGCAACCGCAGGAAATCGAAGGCCAGAAGATTCTGGGCAGTTTGAAATTTGGTAACCATCTGAAGAATGTCTTGAGCCCTTGCCTTGAGTGGCAAGCTCTTTCCCAGGGATTTCTATGGTACAGCTCCGATATATTGGAGCTGTGGGAAGGGGTCATCTGTGACTTCTTGAAATTGAGGGAGAAGCCCTGTCTGTGAAGGGAGTGGCAGGTGACAGATCCAGGGCCTGTTCGGGAGAATGTGCTCTGATCAGCCAATCGTCCAGAGAGGGGTAGAACATGAACCCCCCTCTCCTGAGATGCGCTGCCACCACCACCAGCAGTGTGGTGAAGTCCCTCGGGTGGAGGTCAACCCGAATGCAGGGCTCGAAACTGATAGTGCGAGTCGCCAACGGCAAACCTCAGGTATTCTCTGTGCTTGAGATGGATTGGCACATGTAAATAGGCATCCTGAAGGTCCAATGACACCAACCAATCCTGCAACTAGAGGGCCTGAAGGATCTGAGAAAGTGTGACCATCTTGAACTTGTCCTTCCTGAGGAACTTGTTCAAGCCCAAGATGGGTCTCAGTACTCCGTCTCTCTTGGGGATCAAAAAATATGGGGAATACCAACCCTTGTTCCTCTCCGCTGCAGGTACTGGTTCTATAGCACCTTTCTCTAGCGGGGTTAAAACTTCCTGCACAAGGAGCGGATCTGGAATCCTCCAAGAGTGGTTCCCCGGTAGATTGTTGTGAGGCTGCGTTATGATTGGAAGGCAGTAACCTTGGGCTATTGTTTCCATAGCCCAACCATCTGAAGTAATGGCCCGCCATTCTTGCAGATGCTGAGACAGTCTGCCCCCCACTGGTGATTCGGTGACGCAAGCTCTCAAAGTGGTTTTGGGGCAGTTGCTGCAGCTGCTGATGACAAGGAAGCTGGAGCTGGCTTTGCACTCTTACCTCGTCAACCACAAGGGAATTTCCTTTGGCCTCTTCGACTGGCCATTCCTCTAGCCTTTCCAAATGAGGAGTAGTAACGATAGGATCGTCCCCTCCATGACTGTCCTGACGAAGGAAAAGGCTGAGGTTGTCCAACAGCGGTCCCTAAAGATTTGGCAGCTGCTTTTGAGATCTGCAACCTCTCAAGGCTCTCTACAGCCTTGTTGCCAAAAAGGTGATACCCGTCAAATGGCATGTTTAGAAGACGGGCCTGTACATCTGGTGCGAAACCCAACTTCCGCAACCACGCAAATCTGCACATAACCGTGCTTGTAGCCATGGACCTGCTGACGCTGTCTGCAGTGCCCAATCCAGATTGAAGGGATTCAAGCATGGCCTCCTTGCCATCCTTAACTATAGCTAGGAAACACTCCCTTTCCTCTACTTCCGGAATGTGCTCCGCCGCCATGGATATGCACTCCCCCAGAGTGTACGAAAACTTGGCTCAGGCACATGTGGAGTTGGCCAACTTCAGGGCCATACTCCCAGCTGACAATACCTTGCGCGCCCATCCATCCACTCGCTTGTCGTCCCTATCCGGAGGGATGGTAGGATACGCTAACTTATTTGATGTAGCTATGGCTGCCTGGACCACCAGACTCTCGGGAGTGGGGTGCTTGGACAGATAGCCGGGGTCGCTACTGGAAGGGCGGTATTTTCTCGTGTGGGATTTGTCCACGGCAGGGATAGAATCCGGGGACCCCCAATTTTTGGCCACCCTATTTTGCAATGCCACATGAAAGGGCAAGATTGAGTCTGTAGGTAGACCTTGGTCCAGAATATCAGTAAGGTCATCCTGGATGAATTGAAGCGGTGGTCTAGCCCAGCCCAGATATTCTACCACACTTGACATCAGGTGCCGGTATGAAGAGTCAGCGTGTTTTCCTGGCTCTGGTCTACGGAACTCAGTTTCAGGAGATGTATCAACAACACTGGCATTGTGCAGTGTGTCCATTATGTCTCATCTTACTCTCCTCCAAGATTAAACATTCTGGCACATTTGGAGTTCCACACCCAAGACCAAAAGGGACCGCCTCTTCCTCAGACTTTTCTTCTTCCTCAAAAAATCGAAGAAAGGGATTTAAAATACTCCTTTCTAGGCAAAGGGGTACACATTTTCTCAGGAACAACTAAAAGTGTAACAGGTTTTAAAGAAGGTTTTGGTTTAGCAGCTTTGTCAGTTTTAACATTCTCAGAAGGCTATGCTAAAACCACAGGAATCTGGATTTCAACGGCCCCCTTCGAAGATTTCGTCTTCGAGGTGTGTGTGAGTCTTCGATGGCATCAAGGACCTCGAGCGCTCATCACGACTCGGGTGACTTTTTCCATTGGAGACCTCGAAGGCTCTCGATTTGTCTTCCTTCGACCACCCAGGCTCGAGGCGCGCAAGTGTCGGAACGGGACTGCTGTCGGCCAGCTTCCGAAGAAGGCGCGGACAGAGGCTTGCCCTTTTTGAATATTTATAGCATTTTCAAAAAAATGCCTCCCACTCTGCAGATGAAGAATGTTTGGTGGGCCACTTATATTTTCTGGGGGATTCGTCCGACGATGATTAAGAGGAAGGCGACAGATGGTGCCATCGCTTCGATCATTTCTTTGAGGACGACGAGTGGCGGGAGCCATTGCGGGATCTCGATATCTATTTGTCACCCTTGCGTCAAGGAGAACGATCTCCAGAATCGACAGTCAAGGAACCATCAGTTTTAGTTTAACGGCCTACCTGCAACTTCCCCTTCCTTTCTCGCAGGGCTTTTCCTGTCACTGCCTGACACTTCGAGCAGGAATCTGGTCGTGGCCTACCCCCGAACAGCACAGGCAAGAGCTATGCAGATTCGTGATGGACATTTTCTAATCGCATTCTTTACATTTCTTGAAACCGAGGTGTAGTCTGGGACGATGACGAAGACATGTCATCGCGGATGTTTCGATATTTGAAGAACTGCGTAGTAAATAGATACTAGCGAGGCGCGCCAAGTCTCCGAAGCAAACACATTTGCAGAAAAATGGAAGTGAGGCCAATGGGTGCAGCACGTTCTATTTGTACACCCGATGACGTCCCCCTCGACAGAGGCCTACGAGGGACATCGACTCAACGCCATCAACACATTGCGCCCTTTGCCGAGAACCTTTTTCCGAAGGAGCCGAAGCTGGACATGATTATCAAAGATGAGGAATAAATTGGAGGACACAATCCATTAGAAAATCAGCTTAAACACAGTAAACAAAATAAAGCACCTGACACTTGTATAATGAGATACTTTAAAAGTATATATTATCTCATTGTATTAACTATCAGGTGTAAAAATAAGCACTTTAGCACCCATAACATGAGATAACCAGTAACAGTCAAAGAAGACAGGGCTCACCCCACAACTGCTAACATGTGAGATCACTATTTGGTGATAACCCCTATACATAGTGTTAAGATATATTTCCCCAATAAGCCCTGGTGGTAGGAATTTGGGAGGCCACACTATTATGGTGAACAGGGAAGACACAGAGGTTAGCCAAAACCCAATCAAGGCGAGGTAGCAGAGCACTCGAGACATATTCTCAGGAAGGGTGGGAGAGTGGCCTAGGGTTACAACGAGTCCACACAACACAAACTGTAATTCCAGTTAGACGGTAAGTACACAAATATTATTTATTAGGCCTTTATAGTGGTAAGGCTCCCCGGACGATTTTGGGCCCATTTACATTTTTGGAAAATGTTTAGCCAGCCCGCTTGTAGCCCTGCTCCCACTTCCCACCCGGTTTCTCTTCCACTGAATCCCACCTCCCCCGCTTCCCTCCACTGATTGGCTATTGCCTTTCGGCTTGGCTTTGGCTATGTCCCCAGCCTCCTCGCTACCTCGCCACTCTTGCATCTGGCCTCCTAACAACCACAGGTGAGTGGTAAGGCTCCCTGGACCATTTTGGGTCTGGTTACATTTTTGGAAAAGGTTTTCCCAGCCCGCTTGCAGCCCCACTCCCACCTCCCTCCCCAGACCTGTTTCGCTTCCCCTGAATCCCACATCCCGCCTCCCATTCCCTGATTGGCTAACTCTAACACCTAACAGTCCCTCCCAGGGTACCCCTCTACACGTGCAGCCCCTGTGGCGAATGGCCCTAGGCAAAGGGCAAATTCAAGTGTTGTCAGCGGGAGAAGCCAGTGGCCAGCCGTCAAGCATCAGCTACTAGTAAGGTAGGTGAGACCTGGGTGAGGAATAGCGCAATCACTCTACCCTATACAGAATTCTTAAATCTGGGCTTGCTCTATCTTGTTTTCAAACTGCATTGGAACCTTAGGCCTCTCTCCCACTATACAGGATTCTCAAAGCTAGCTGTAGCCTTCAGCTTTTTTTACTATATGCTGAAACCTGCTACATTGTGAAACCTAGGTCCCTTGCTATAGGACTCAATTCTAGAACTGGACAAATATCACCTCGGCCGAACAATATTGCAGCTTACGGTACGTATATCTCACACCACTAGTGTGGACACAGGCCGCAGGCACGGCCAAGCATGATACAATACAGCTATGGCTAAGCTCCTCCGGTCTAGCATCACACATAGCCGTCCAGACTGAAACACCGGACGTACCTCAACACCCCTGCCACTAGCATACAGGGACTACCAACCAAAAGGAACCCGGTATAGCTGGCCTCACAGATTCTCTCAACAATAGCAATCTTTCTCTAACTCGAATCGGTTACCAGTGCAAGACAGGCAAGTAGTCGGATACCTAGAAAAATAGATAGAACTCTTTAGAATCAACACAAATAGCTTCCTTATGTCTAATAAAGACAAACCCCAAGATGGTTTGGGGCCTTGAGCTGAAAAGACGCTAGTTCCAAAGCACGTACTTCTTCGGGCAAGTTCTTATAGAAATTGCAGTGCCAGTGGTTATGAGTAGTGCAAAAGTTCCAGATAAAGGTTCAAGTAAAGTTCAGATGATTATTCATTCAACTCAACACACTAGGATAGGCCTACGGAAGGAACGTTAACCCAGGTTCCACAACCAAAGGTCAGGATGAGTAAGGGCCAGGACGTTACACCCTAGTTACCCTATGGGAAACATGGCGAGAAAGTAGCAGCAAGGAACAAGCTATTTACCTTTAACTGTTGTTCTGCAGCGTGGGTCTGGCATGGATTCAAATGCTCATGAATATTCCCTCAGTTTCAGTTTCACTTCTGAACTGTATTTTTCCAACAACCAATCACTGAGCTCTGGGTCATACTGCCCACAGCCAATGAATTCCCTCTACTTAAGCCCCTTCTCTGGCAGCCATCTTCAGATTTGGTAGCACGTAAAGTGGCAGTAAGACCAAGAGAAGAGCCGCAGAGGGGCAGGCGGGAGGTTCTCGTTCGCATGTGAATCCATGTCAGATCCATGCTGGAGAACAACAGCTACAGGTAAGTAACTTATTCCTTATCCAGCATGGGGTCTGGCATGGATTGACATGCTCATGAATAAAGAATACATAGCAGTACAAACATGCACAACCAGGGAGGTGGCAAGTCTCAATATAAGCATCTCTTTCCTCCTAACCAGGCTTACCTTCAAGCGAACAGGTAGTGCAGCACTGCTAGGCTGACTCTGGACTCCTCCCTGGAATCCCTGTCAGCGCAGTAGAACTTTGTGAAGGTGTGAGTCGACCTCAACGTAGCAGCCCTGCAGATGTCCAGCAGGGGCACACCAGACAAGAACGCTGTTGTGGCAGCGATCGCTCTGGTAGAATGGGCTCTCAGACGGCCAGGCAATGGTCGGTTTGCCAACCGATGACAATGGGTGATGCAGCCGGAGAGCCACCTGGAAATGGAAGCCTCGGACTGGGCCTTTCCATGGTTCACAAGGCCAAAATTTACAAAGAGTTGAGAGGTCTTCCGGAAACCCTTTTTGTGGTCGACGTAGAACTTCAGCGCTCTAGCCACATCCAGCGAGTTCAAAGTCCTTTCAGCCGGCGACAAAGGCTTCGGGGAAAAACACAGGCAACACAAAGGGCTTGTTTAGATGAAAGTCCGACTGCACCTTGGGCATGGAGGGGTGCATCCGCAGCACCACCCTCGTCTTGTGGAAAGTTAGGTAAGGTGGCTTACAGGACAGGGCCTGAATCTCACCCACTCGTCGTCCATAGGTGATGGCAACGAGGAAAGCAGTCTTCCATGAGAAAAACTTCAGCGGAACTGTTTGCATAGGTTCGAATGGAGGGCCCATGAGCCTAGCCAGTACCACATTGAATTCCCATGCTAGGGCCTGGGTCTTCACCAGCGGGAACGAACTGAATAGTCCCTTGACGAATTCCTTAACCAGACGGTGGGACTACAACGATAACCGTCCCGAGGATAATCCTGTACCGGGACTGTGAGTTGATTGATGACTCAAAGAAGCAACAGCAACGGAGGGAATGCATACAGAAACAGGCCGTCCCAGGGGAATGAGAATGCGTCCCGCATGCTCCTCGGCTAGGGAAACCTGCTGGCGAACCTACGGCACTTGGTGTTTGTCGCCGTCACAAATAGATCTGGGGATTGCCCCATCTGCAAAACAGGCAGTCCACTCGGTCCTGCCGAAGCTCCCAATCGTGGCAAGAGCGTAGCTCCCTGCTGAGTCGGTGGCAGTGTTTTTTACTCCTGCCAGGTGGAACGAAATGAAGAACATCCCCCGGGTGACGGCCCAGTGCCATAGGTCCTGTGCCTCTTGGATAGGGCCGGGCATTTCGTGCCCCCCTGCTTCCGGATGTAAAACATTGCGGTGGTATTGTCTGTGAACACCCACACCATCTTGCCCTTGAGGGGACGCAAGGAACGATTTGAGGGCCCAAAACACTGCTCATAACTCCAGAACGTTGATGTGCAATGTTTTCTCCTCGGACAGCCACAGCCCTCTGACGCGAAGATTCCTGGTGTGAGCTCCCTGTCCTTCTAGGGAGGCGGCCGTTGGTACTGTCTCCTGGTATGGTGGGGTCTGGAAATCCATGCCTCTGGCCAGATGAGAGCACATGCCCCACCACCTTATCGCTCGACGGAAGCTCTTGTCGAGCGTGATCTTGTCCTGGAAACTTCCCGACACTTGGATCCAACAGCCGTCGAGGAACTCCTGCAGTGGGCGCATCCGTAGCCTGCAGAGTCGGATAAGATAGATGCATGACAACATCATGCCGAGTAGAAGTCCCGGGAGGATTGCTCAGCAGCAACGTGCTCGCCTTGGAAACAAGACCACACAAAGCAACACAGGTTCAATCCCCGGGTCCGCGCTTAGAAACATTTGGTTATTAAGCATGTTATAAATAAGCAACTAAGACATATTCCTGCAACAGCGCCTCAATGCCCCCGGGCTGTGTGAACACTTTAAAAATGCAAATAAATAAATAGAGACTTGATGGTCCTCACTGTGGCGATCTTCAGTGCTAGCAGCCGCTGCATCTTGCCCAGAATGGCCGATATCCTCTCCTCTGAAGGTGACGTCAGGCACGACACTGTGTGGAGTCAGGATCCCAGAAACAGTGAGTCTTTAAATGGAGTCAAGCAGGACTTTGCATAGTTCACCGAGAACCCCAGATCCATCAGAAGGCGAACGGTCCTCGTTGTATGGTCGACGGCAACTTCTCTTGACCTGGCCCGGATGAGCTTGTCATTCAAGTAAGGGTAGACGTGGATCCCTTGCAATCGTAGATGTGCCGCCACCGGCGCAAGGCCCATGGTGAAGACCCTGGGTGCCAACTTCAGACCGTAGGGCAGGGCCTTGAATTGGTAATGCTTCCCTTGAACGACGAAGTGCAGAAACTTGCGATGTCCCTTGTGGATAGGGATGTGGAAGTACGCATCCTCCAGGTCCAATGACGACAAAGTCTCGACCTTCCAGATGTCCGAGCACGTGTTGAAGAGTGACCATTCGGAACTTCTCAGACTATGTATTTGTTCTGTTCATTCGTCGCAGATCGAGAATGGGCCTCCAACCCCCGGTCTTTTTTAGCACAAGGAAGTATCTTGAGTATACTCTGGAGCCCCGGAGACGCTTTGGAACCAGCTCTATCGCCTTCTTTCTTAACATGGCCCTGACTTCCAGCAGCATCTTAGGGACTGTTACTCACCGCTCCGTATGCTGATTGGAGCCTGGGTAAAACGGCATCGCGGAGGGAGGTAGGATTTAACAGGTTCGGGTTCAGCCTCCTGGATTCCAGCTCCCCTGAATTCTGTGATTCAGGCTTCCTCTAAGAGGGGCTCTTTTCTACGATGTACCTCTCTGCCGTTTGAGTAAAAACCAGCAGGGATGTCTATCGCCTAAAAGAGCGGGAGAACACACACCGCCAACAACCAATGCTGCAAAGAAAACACAGTATGATTAGAAGCAATCAGGCAATATGGAGTTATTTAGACAATCAGATTTTTCTCTAAGTACCTAGACAATGGTTGAAGTGGTTTTGGACCTGAATAGATGAACCTACAAGAAAACCCAAAACTATGAGTATGCACCAATGATAACCACAAACTAATTATGACTGATACAACCCCCAACAGACCTGATAAGTGGGATTACTAGGGGAGTTGGGTACCAAGGGCAGGTACAAAACAACAAATGGGTAGGTTATTAAGGAATAATATACCCGGGCGGCACGAGGGTCGCACTAGTGACTGGATGGTGCATACACTGGAAAGCGCCACTATTATGCACTTGGTTGAAGTAGAAAAGGAGGATATAGTTCCAGGAATCCACACGTATGAGAAAATTGGTAATTTCAGGTAATGAACAAGGCAGGAATTGAATGGGTACCTTAATTACACAAACACAGACCAAGTTTGTGAGGCAGTCTTGTAATGTGCAGCGTGGTAGTCCGCGTAGGAAGATAGTTCAAATTGCGTAGAGCGGCAAGACAAATAATCTCACCAGACAGGCGAAAGCACAGTGGAAATCCAAGGACAGTCTGAGTTCGGCAACTGGTTCACTGATCAAAATGGAGGAAAAAAAGCCAATGCAATCCAAGGACAATCCGAAGTCTGCAACAAAGTTCAAAGATTAGGTTGAAGGAACAGGCAAGGACAATCCAAGTAGACAAAGGTGGGTCGAATAACCAGGAAGTCAAATAAGAGGAAAGGAACTAAGGCACTGGAACGGGATGAAACCGTAGGAGCGTAACGCCACATTTAGCAGCAACAAGCCGCTGAGTCCCTTTGGCTTTTATGGTGCAGAGGGGCGGAGCCTCCTTACCCGTTCTCTACGCACAGGACGTCTCAGCTGATGCGACGTTCTCTGCTGTACGGCCAGACGCCATGGCAACCGATACCGAAGCCACAACGAAGTTCTGGAACGCGCTTGCCCCCGTATGTGGCCACAAGAAACGGGAGGTACTGCAGGACAGGGCCGACATGTAACAGCATCCGCCCCCAAAGACACCGGCCAACCCCTGGTGGAATGGAATTCTCTCAAAATCTTAGGACAATGTAAATTAGCAAGAGGCTCCCAAGTGCGATCCTCAGGACCAAAACCCTTCCAGTTGACCAGATAAAGGATAGTACCTCTGGATACCCTATAATCCAGGATGCGACACCCCTCATTCTTATTCACCATCTACCATAACAGGAGCTGGACGCGCTGGAAGTCTAGTGGAAGGAACAAAAGGCTTAATGAGGGAGACGTGAAAGACCGGATGTATACGCCAGGATCTGGGCAATGACAACGGGACTGCAGCAGGATTGATGACTTTATTAATGGAAAAAGGACCCACGAAGCGAGGCAACGAGTGTTTTCCGGCAATCCGTAAATTACGGGAAGACAACCACACCTTCATGCCAATCTGATAGGTAGGTGCCGGCAAACGATGTGCATCAGGTGCCTTCTTTTCACGATTTTGGGCCTTAAGGAGATGACATCGTACATCTTTATGCACTTGATCCAGATCTCGTACGCAGTCACGCGCAGCAGGATTGGAATCTGGCAATGATGGATCAATTGGTAATGTTTTGGGATGACATCCATAAAGGGCATAGAAAGGAGAAACTCCAGTAGAGGTGTGCATAGAATTATTGTATGTGAATTCAGCTTGTGGCGACGCCGTAAACCAGGTCTGTTGAAATTGGAGACAAAGACAGCGTAGGTACTGTTCAATAGTAGCATTAACCCTTTCAGTTTGCCCATCTGTTTGTGGATGGTAAGATGAAGAGTATCTATCATCGATTCCAAGAGAAGTCGTAAGGGCTTTTCAGAAGCGTGAAGTAAACTGTGTTCCCCTGTCAGAGACAATGACAGACGGTAGCCCAAAGTAGCAAAACATTAGACATGAACAGCCTGGCCAATTCGGGTGCCGAAGGCAACCCGGAACAAGGCAGAAATATAGCATACTTTGTAAAGTAGTCCACTACTACCCAAATAGTGTTGTGTCCTTGTATCTCTGGCAATTCGACAATGAAATCCATCAACACCATCTGCCAGGGTTTATATGGAACTGGCAAGGGATGTAATAACCCCACAGGTTTGGTTCTGGAAGTCTTGCATTGAGTACATATGGCACACGTTGTTATGTAGTCTTGGTACATTGCGTGCCATGGGCGGCCACCAAGCCCAACGTCGTAATGCTTCCAACGTTTTCTGGTTACCTGGGTGCACAGCAACAGGTGAATCATGAGACCGCCGAAGGGCTAGAGTGCGAGCGTGACCAGGAGGAATGAAAACACGTCCCTGAATGAATGGTAACCCTTGCACCAGATCCAAGTTAAGTTCTGCAATCTCATTAGGATGAGTAGAGGCCCAATACGTAATAACAGATCGCAAGAGGGGGTGAACAGAACAGCCACATATGACTCTGTTCGGTAGGAGCAGCTTATGTTCCGCCTGTATGAGCTGGTCACCCGCACAAGAGCGAGAGAGAGCGTCCGATGATACTTGAGCCTTTGCAGAACGATAGGTAATAACAAATTGGTATTGTGAGAAAAACAAATGCCAACGTGCGTGCCTGCCAGTGAGACATTTCATGGATTTGATTGCCAACAAACTCCTGTGGTCTGAATAAACGGCTACAGGGTGTCGAGCACCAAGAAGATGATGCCTCCATTCCAAGAAGGCATCATTGATGGCCAGAAGTTTGCGTTCTGTAATTGAGTAATTGCTCTCATATGGTGTCAACTTGCGAGAGAAGTAAGCGATGGGATGTATGTCGCCCGTAAGAGTGCACTGTTGAGATAAAACAGCACCAACTGCATAACCTGAGGCATCCGCTTCTACAACGAACGGAAGATTTGGGTCTGGATGCATAAGAACAGGAGCAGTAGCGAAAGCAGACTTCAATTGATCAAATGCTTTCTGTGCCTTTGGTGACCACACATTAGAGATTTTGGCGCTAGTCAGGGAGGTCAAGGGAGCTGACAGATCAGAAAAACCATTCACAAAACGCCTATAAAAATTAGCAAAACCTAAGAAAGACTGTAGGGCCTTAACTGATTTAGGTATAGGCCAGTCTAAGATGGCCTTTACTTTGGATTGACTCATCCCAACCCCATCGTTAGTTAAATCATAACCTAAGAACTCCACTTCGGAGGCATGAAAGATACACTTTTCTGCTTTTACGAACAATTTATGATCTCGCAGGCGTTGAAGCACAGTTTTTACATGTTGGACATGTTCGGTGAGATTCTGTGAGTATATTAGAATGTCTTCAAAATACACCACAACGTATTGATCCAAAACATTGTGGAAAATGTCATTCATGAAAGCCTGAAAAGTGGCTGGGGCATTGCAAAGCCCGAAGGGCATCACCAGGTATTCGTATAGACCATACCGCGTTTTAAATGCGGTTTTCCATTCGTCCCCTTCTCTTATGCGTACCAAGTTGTACGCTCCTCTAAGGTCAAGTTTTGTAAAAACCTGCGATGAACCCAACTGATCGAGGAGAACAGAAATCAACGGAAGGGGATATTGGTTCTTTATCGTTACCGCGTTCAGGGCGCGATAATCAATACAAGGACGCAGATCTCCTTTTTTCGGAACAAAGAAGGGAGGAGAAGCAACTGGAGACTTTGATGGTCGTATAAAGCCCATAGCAAGTGTTTTGTCTATTTACTCCTTGAGTACGACATCTTCTTTGAGAGTGAGGGAATACACTCTTCCAGCCGGTAGCCTCTCTCATCTCTGATTGCCTAACTGCCATTCAAGATTGGTGTGCTGCCAATGATCTTTGTCTGAATGCCAGCAAGACGGAGATCCTCCTCATCGGCACACCTTCACCATCCTTTCCCCTCACTCTCTGGCTGGCCTCCCTTGGCCCTCCTCCTACCCCCACCTGCGAGGCTAAGAACCTCGGGGTCATCTTTGACTCTACCCTTTCCTTCTCCACCCACATCTCTGAGGTCTCTAAAAAGTCAAATTTCCGACTGCACCTCCTCAGAGGTACTCTGCCTTTCCTCTCCTTTCCCCAGAAGCTCATGGTATCTCAAGCTCTGGTTCTCTCTAGCTTTGACTATTGTAACAGCCTCTTTCTAAATCTACCTGCCTCTACTCTCCGCCCTCTGCAACTAATCCAGAACAGGACTGCGAGACTTGTCCTTGGCCTCAAGCCCTGGGATCGTAGCTCTCCAGCTCTGAAATCTCTTCACTGGCTCCCAGCGGATGCAAGGATTAAATTCAAAACCCTCCCTCTGCATTGTCCACAAGGCTTTCTGGGGCCTGGGTCCAAAATACCTTCAGCTATCCATCCGCAAATACCTCCCCTCTCAAGCTCTTCGCTCCTCTACCTCCAACTCACTCAGGGTCAGTCGTTTTTCTAAGAAACAAGTTGGGGTAGATCTCTATCTTCGGCTGGGGCCTCCCTCTGGAACAGCCTCCCTGCCACTCTAAAACTTGAAGAGAACTATCTCCAGTTCCGGAAGCACCTCAAGACCTTCCTCTTTTCTTCTGCCTTCGCTCCCCCTCTCCCCTGCTGATCTGTTCTCTATTGGCACCGTGCACCTGGCCACCCTCTGTCTTTTGTGCCCAGGTACCTGCTCATCCTGTCACCCTCCCGCACAGCCTCTGGACCACCCCTTGCACTGGGGTCTTTATCTGTACCCATACAGCCCCCCCTTTTTCATCCTGCACTTATCGGACCCACCCTGTCTGCTGCCTTAAACCTAGCACTTGCAAATTGTTGGCTGCATTACCACAGTTTGTTGCCTTTATTATTTATTTATTTCTGTTTCTCCTCTGCTTCGAACTTTCCACCTCTCCCCCCTTCCATGCACTTTTCCCCTCTCCCCCTCCCATGCACTTGCGCGTTCTCAATGTCACTGGGCCTAGTAAGATCGCTGTTTTGTTGTCCCCTGTTCCCCTACCTTGCCTTGTCGCGCTCTGAAACACTTGTGTACGAGCACGATAGAAAAAAAATATCAATCAATTAATCCTTCCCCCTGGTACAAGACCTATTGGAGTCATAGACCCGATGTGGGGGTAGTGTTTCTGCCATTCCTTTGTCGGATACGTCCATGAATTCTGCATATTGAGATGGGACCACGGTTGTGGAAGATTTAGTGATCAACCCAATATGCTTGGAAGGAGAGGCTAATGCTCTAGCCGGACCGTCTTGAGTTATCCCAAGCAATGAAGTGCATTGGGTATTACAAATGGTTGACGGGAATCGGATCTGGTTCTTTGACCAATCAATGGCAGGGTTGTGAAATTGCAACCATGGAATACCAAGAATGAGTTTATAGGCCGGAGCCTTGATAATGTAAAAGGAGATTTCTTCCGTATGTCCATCCTCAGTACTCATGATTAAAGGAACCATCTGATGGGTGACTTGGCCAGAAGCAAGAATAGAGCCGTCTACGACATTGACAGTTTCAGGGTGTTTTTTGCGGAGTAAATGTATTCCTGACTCAGAGACGTAGCCTTGATCAATATAATTGCCTGTTGTACCGGAATCTATTATCGCCGTAGCTTTTAATGACAATCCCTGGTTCGAGGAAAAATCAACAGGGAGACGAAAAAGATGAACAGGATCCTGCAAAGGTGAGTCCAGAGTAAAACATCCCGACGTAGGGACTCTATCTACTGTTGGGATTTGGCGTTTCCCACCTTGCGTTTGGGTTTTTTAGGACACTCTGGCAACAAATGATCTGAGGCTCCGCAATACATAGACAAGTTGTGTGACCTGCGATATTCCAGTTGAACAGGCGTCAGCGGACCCCTAACCGCTCCTATCTGCATGTGTTCAGGGGCAGGTAGGTTTGTGGACGTGGCTTCAGCTGCTGCCGTGGCAAACGCAGTTCTTTTTTCCCTGCGTCTTTCAGCCTTACGAGCATCAATTTGGAGGACTAAATCAAGTAATTCTCCAAATGCAGTGGGAACGACTGGAACAGTGGACAAAATGTCCTTCAGTTCATCAGATGGACCTTGATAGAAGAGTGCCGATTTCTTCTCTTCAGGCCAGTCGGTTTCGGCAGCAAACTGATTAAAGCGGGCTAGATAAACCAGTAGGGTGTTATTCCCTTGTCTGTGTTTCAGCAACTCCAAGGTTGTGGCTTGAGTGGTATCAAATACTTTACTCATCATGGTAAGGAGGGCATCACAATTATAGAGCACATGACTGTTAGACTCCAACAATGGGTTTGCCCATGCGGCTGCAGTACCACCTAGTAGTGATAACAAGAACGCGGCCTTAGTGGTGGAAGAAGGGAAAGAGGCCGGGCGACAAAGGAAGTGCAATTTGCATTGATTGACAAAAGTTCTGTATTGCTTGGGATCACCCATAAAACGTTCTGGGGGGGCCAGAGGAAATCGAGTGGTAAGCATTACCAGAGCTGATTCCTGACTCTGAGCTGGAAACCCTGACCCCGAAGCCGTAGCTGCAGTGCCACTGGGTTGTGAGACTGAGTTTGTCACCAAAGACTGAATAGCGTCCACCCGTTGACGCAATGCCTCCTGTGCGTTGGTCAAATCGGTATGTAGATCCGTGACCATTTGCACAATCTGATTCAGGGCATCGGTTGTCTCTGTAGATATTTTTAAGGCTGCTAATTCTGTTACTCACCGCTCCGTATGCTGATTGGAGCCTGGGTAAAACGACCTTGTGGAGGGAGATAGGATTTAACAGGTTCGGGTTCAGCCTCCAGGATTCCAGCTCCCCTGAATTCTGTGATTCAGGCTTCCTCTAAGAGGGGCTCTTTTCTACGATGTACCTCTCTGCCGTTTGAGTAAAAACCAGCAGAGATGTCTATCGCCTAAAAGAGCGGGAGAACACACACCGCCAATAACCAATGCTGCAAAGAAAACACAGTATGATTAGAAGCAATCAGGCAATATGGAGTTATTTAGACAATCAGATTTTTCTCTAAGTACCTAGACATTGGTTGAAGTGGTGTTGGACCTGAATAGATGAACCTACAAGAAAACCCAAAACTATGAGTATGCACAAATGATAACCACAAACTATCTATGACTGATACAAACCCCAACAGACCTGATAAGTGGGATTCCTAGGGGAGTTGGGTACCATCGGCAGGTACAAAACAACAAATGGGTAGGTTAGTAAGGATTAATATACCCGGGCGGCACGAGGGTCGCACTAGTGACGGGATGGTGCATACACTGGAAAGCGTCACTACTATGCACTTGGTTGAAGTAGAAAAGGAGAATATAGTTCCAGGAATCCACACGTATGAGAAAACTGGTAATTTCAGGCAATGAACAATGCAGGAATTGAATGGGTACCTTAATTACACAAACACAGACCAAGTTTGTGAGGCAGTCTTGTAATGTGCAGCATGGTAGTCCGCGTAAGAAGATAGTTCAAATTGCGAAGAGCGGCAAGAAAAGTAATCTCACCAGACAGGCGAAAGCACAGTGGAAATCCAAGGACAGTCCGAGTTCGGCAACTGGTTCACTGATCAAAATGGAGGAAAAAGCAAATGCAATCCAAGGACAATCCGAAGTCGGCAACAGAGTTCAAAGATCAGGTTGAAGGAACAGGCAAGGACAATACAAGTAGACAAAGGTGGGTCGAATAACCAGGAAGTCAAATAACAAGAGGAAAGGAACTAAGGCACTGGAACGGGATGAAACCGTAGGAGCGTAACGCCACAATTAGCAGCAACAAGCCGCTGAGTCCCTTCGGCTTTTATGGTGCAGAGTGGCGGAGCCTGCTTACGCGTTCTCTATGCACAGGACGTTTCAGCTGATACGACGTTCTCTGCTGTGCGGCCAGACGCCATGGCAACCGATACCGAAGCCACAACGAAGTTCTGGAACGCTCTTGCCCCTGTATGTGGCCACAAAAAACGGGAGGTACTGCAGGACGGGGCCGTTATGTAACAGGGACTTGGTTTTCCTGCCGGGCCACCGGAGTTATTCGCGGACACTTTTGATGGAACTCCAGGGTGTGTCCGTGGGCGAGAGCGTTCAGCGCCCAATGGTGGAGATGTTGTTCCACGCGCTGACCAAGTCTGCCAGCCGGCCTCCCGCCGGGGTGCACAGGTGGGGGCCCAACGTCTGGGCTGGTTCAATCCTGTTTGGAGGAGGACGGGCCACCTTGGGTACCCTGGCGATGACAGCGTCCTCCTCCGACGGCTTTTGAACGGCCTCTGTTATTCTCCTGGGCCGAGGAATGAGGAGGTTGGCAATAAGAGGCCAAAGAGCCCCGCTAACACCTTTCGCGGACGGGAGGACTTGTCTCCCGAGGGCCAAAAGGATAGACGCCGCTGTTGTAGCGTGCCCAAGACACAAGCCGTCTCCGTGTCTGCCTTCATGGCCTGCAGGGACTCATCTCGAAAAGGCTGTCACGCGCCCTTGCCGTCGAGGACCCCACTGTGACGGCGCTCCGGATGGTAGCAGACTCGTGGTGCTTGGCCTGGCTCGACCACACGGCCCCTGTGGTAGGGGCACCCGCAAAGGACTTAGAGCTAGCTCGCTCAGCTTTCCCAGATCAGAGGGAGGTCGGGGCAGAGGCCTTGGCCTGCAGCCACTCCTACAGCCGTTGACGCTGATCCCTCAACGTACGGGACGAGAGGTCACGGGAAAAACTCACAATCTTCTTCCTTTTGTGCCGGGTGCAGGCAGTAGATGCACTTGGAATGATTATCGTCCATATAAACATTCCGCAAACCGCAGTCTGTACAAAGCTTGAAAAGAGAGGGGAATCCTTCTTCTGCTCTGCCATGATCCACGCGGTATTGGCCTTGAAGAATCTTCTGGAAGCCTCCACAAAGAAACTCGACGAAATCCACCATTGAGGTGCACTGTAGAATTAGAAAAAACGGGTCCCCGTTAAATTGAATGGTTGAACGATGGAGCACAAGGGCTCGATTGACCAAAAATTAGAGTAAACTCTTCCAAAAATCGAAAAACACAGTAAAAGGTTGAGAGCTAAGTATGAGGACTCCCAACATTTGAACGGGTGGTAAAAATCTGAAGATGGCTGCCAGAGGAGGGGCTTAGGTAGAGGGCAGTCATTGGCTGGGGGCAGTATGACCCAGAGCTCAGTTTGGTTGTTGGAAAATTACAGTTTAGAAGTGAAACTGATTTTTTTTGTTCTGTTACCCAGGATTCCCAGCCTGACGACGGAGAATAATCCATGCCAGACCCATGATGGAGAAAGTAGACTTACCCGCCTGGCTCGTAGTTCTCTGGATACTACGCTTGTCGGTTCCAGACTTCGCTCCAGGCTTACTCTTCTGCTCTTATTCCTACCATGAGGGATGTCTAGACAGAAAGATACTTTGTTTCACTGGACTTATTTTGGGTTGGTTGCTGTGCACCGAATAGGCTCCAGACCGCTTCCAGTTGAAGACCAAATGAAGACGAGTGAAGTCAAGTGAAGACTTCTGCGGGAAAGACAGCCATGGGTCACTAAGAAGACCTGGTCCAACAAAGGTCAACGTGGTCAGGCGGCAACATGCGATCCTCAAGTGACGAACAAAACAGAAGTCCAGCACAGCTTAATTTGGAGTCAGACGAATGAAAATGCAGAAGCAGATGACTTCTGGCACAAGCTGAATCTGCTAAGTTCCAAGGCTCTGCTCGGAACGACAACAGCTGCAGCGAGGTAGCCTAGGGGAGAGCTGATCAGCCCACTGGTTGGTCCAGAGACACTTCCCAAGGCTCAGCAGGCATGGATCCACGAGCAGGAGACAAGACTAGTTGTTCCCAATGGTTCAGGGGTCAAAGCACCTACAAAGGCCTTCTTAACATCAGGACAGAGGAGCAGGGCTTCACTGGGACAACACGAGTCGATGCTGGTCAGCTGCAGGGGTCGTTTGAGTAGTCAGTGGGCCGCTCTTGTACAAGTCTTGCTTCCAAGGACAATCTGAGGAACCGTTGCAGGAGTCCTCCTTTTATCGAAGATTCACACTGGGAGCAAGCCCAAGCATGGTAAGGATCTGCACCATTCAAACAACCAGTAGCTATCCAATCATGGATAGCCACAGGGTAACCCCACCTGCACCGCAAGAGATTCTGGCACCGGAGAGAGACAGACAGACAGACAGACAGACACACACACACACCCCCCCCAAACCCCCCCCCCGCCCCGCCCCACAGCTTTCGCCAGTAAAGTGATTTCCATATAAGGCATTTCCTGATCTGCGACAGCAGCAAAAAGGCCAGACAGGCAAATACCTTGTTTCACGGTTATCTTAGGGTGCTTGCCACCTTTAGTAGCCATTTTCGGTAAATGCAAAAGTGTACGAGTAAATTAATACTAAAAGGTACAAATATCACAGCTGCCGCAGCTTGTCTACAGCACATTTGAAAAGTAACCGAAATATTATATAAAAGATCTAGGATACAAACTGCACTTCACTGCATGGCGATGTGAGGAGCAGTAACAATACAGGAATTCATAAAAGGAGACATCTCTCTCAGTATTGACAGTCTTAGGGACTAGTCAGTTTCCCCAATGAGCAAAACAGGCAAGGGAAGTAAAGCATAAGGCATTACTTACCTCCAAAATGTCCGGACAGGATTCACCATAAGCAAAAAGAAAAATATCGCATGGAAATCTACGGGGGTAAAGGTGCAAAAAGAAAATATTTCCAAACAGTGTCAAAAAGAGGTTGGAGGGAGGGCCTAAAGGACAGACAGAGAGACTTGGCATTTACATAGTCCTAACTAGTACTGCGACGAATCACAGGATCTTTTCACTTCTCCCCAGAGGGGAGACCTTCTTTGCGAGGTTTGGGGAGTGAGCCCGCTACGCACTATTCCCCATAGGGGTGGCGTCAAGCGAGACCTCACATGGAGGCTCCGCTGTTTGGGAGAATTCTGAGAAATGTGCTAATTCCTCGCTACCTTAGAGACCCCAGGCACTTTTGCTGGACTCTAGGACTTTTACATTTTTAACCTGGAGAGAGTGGGACCTTTTTCCCACTCGCATGCATTTTTCTGTGATTTGAACTATGCGTTTCCTCTGGTTTTTGACTCCATTGGCATCTTTTTACATTGTGTCACACAGCACCATCAATCCAGTGGAACAGGGAAGGCTTTCAGATTTCCCAAGGTTTAAATACCTTACTCTTGGATAAACTACTGTTTCTGAGAAGCAGTAAAGTGAAATTGACTCTACTTACATTTGTAACTTTCTAGACCAAGAATACACTATTTTACCATAGGGTGTTGGAGGGCTTACTAAGTATCCCCTTTGCCTAGTTTCTCGTGTATCATATTTCTGTTACCCTTTCCACAATTAATGGCTGGTGTCAGTGGTTTAGTTTTTACTACCATTGTGTGTTTTTACAGCGGGCTGCGTTCGCAGCTGCAGTGAAGCACCCATGGGTGCCATTTTTGTCAAAATAGCCCGGCCTTCTTTTTTCGCCATTTCTTGTTGTTAAGGACCTTTTTGAGATTTACTCTGCGTGCCAAACCAGGTTTGGTCCTTCGTTCATTTTGTCTTTGGCAGGATGCACGTGTGAAGCCCGCCTCTGGCTCCAGTATGTCTGACAGGGGCAAGAAGTGAGGGAGGTGCCCAAAACTCTCTGTGCATAATCCCCTTGGTTACAGGAATGCACCCAGAGGTGACTGGCCGGCTGGCTGTCCGGAAAGGACAGCCACCCTGCTGTGTGATTGACAGCTAGGCTGGAATGAATGGGAGAAACCTGCATAAAAGGCAAGGCTTTTTGGCTTCGAAGGTAGAGTCGACCACTGGACGAAGGAATCCGAAGAAGAATTTGTAAGAGATGCCTGCAGCAACTTCTGGACCGTTGGTTTGCCCGGTGAAGCCCTGCTGCTCTGCTGAAGCTCAGAATTCACCTCGACTAGAGAAGCCCTGCAAGGATGACTTCTCCCTTTGAGTTGGTGGGACCAATTAACTCCAAAGTAAGCACGAATGGACATCCTTCCGAAACTGGCTGAACTTCTACTGCTGCTGTGGTTGGAACCAAAAGGTCAGGGAAATGAATACCAGATCGAGTGCGTTGCTCGTCAGACCCAAGCTCAAGGAAGATCCTCTGGACTCTGGACTCCCAGGACTCGCAGGAAGCAGGACTGACCAAGCCTGAGCCACCTCAACAGAGTGCTGGATCCCAGATACGAGGAAAGTCCAAAGTGGTATTCCGAGAACCGCAGTGGTGCTATTTGCTTGAGACGCGAGGAGCTGAAACCATGAAGTGCCACTGAGTTGAAGATTGCCGGTTGCTGCCACTGACCGTTCCATTGCAGTGCAGGAGGCTCCATGAGTCCTCCCTCTTTTCCCCACGACTGAGGCCCAGGAACAACAGGATCTGCAGAGCTGCACAGGAACAGAAACCAGCTGACACCATTTCTTCTACCCAAAGGTTCTGTACAGTCTAGGAGAGCTTACCTCTTGTTGTGTAGCCCTGCTTGTTCTCAGTTGTCTTGGTTGCTTCTGTAGAGTTGCTTGCATCTTCTACACCTCACAGGCCTAACAGCTTGTGGCCCTACATTGGTTCTTCTTTTCTACAAAGACTTCTAAAACATTGTGCAAGACTTTTACTTACCTACAAGAATTGCTTCAGCTCACCTTGACTTCTGCTAACTTAAACATTGGCTGGCATGACTCCTCAAATGACTTCTCTCCTCTGTCATTGTGTTTCACCTATCCTTCCAGGAAGATGTTAACATACTTTGCATTGGAGGGGTTCAAAAGTGCTTCCCTGCTTCAGAATAATTGTGTGATCTCTTCTTTTGTTCTAATAACCCTTTCCTTTGACAATCATCGAAGTAATGCTCTAAATGTACCCGTGATATATTAATGTCCACAGTGTCCCAGCAATTTCAGTCACCTGAGGGTGTAGAAAGTGTCTGTGTGCCATCCCTAATGGATACTTGCTGATTTAGAGAAACTAAGTGTATTTTGAAGTGTATTTGTGTGTTACTGCTATATTGCCCCTTCTGAAGAAGGCTTATTCAAACTGACTGTTAAATAAATTAATCATTGTTTAATCAAGAAACCTTGGGTGCAAGTGTTTATTTGGATACGTGTCACTGTGATCTCTGTGTAACTCCCCTACTGCTCACATTGACCCCTCTTGAGATTAGCCTGACTACTCGACCACACTATCAACCTGTTTAGTACAGACTTATACTAAAGGTTGGGATCCTATTGCCAAGAGGCTAAGGTTGTTGTAGTGCACCCAAAGGGTACTGCTTCAAATCTTACCTAACATCCGCTACTTGGGATAGGGACACTCGTTCCATGAAGGAACTCCCTACGACCCTTTTTCCTGGACTAATATAACACCAGGGCTTCATGTGACTCCAACAAAATAAACCACTGATTATTGTAAAATAACATCCAATGTTCGACATGTGGAAAACACTGCGACGAAGAACAAACAAGCAATAGTGATTGCTCACAAATGATTGATATAGAGAAAGCACTATGAGCATCTGCTGGAGAGGACAGGGCCGAATAACAATATAAAAAGTGAAGGACTTGGAATAGGGAGTCCTGAAACTCAGTAGTTTCAAATCAGTTTAGCCGGGGAAGCTGAAGGAGAGCAGAAACCCTCTGTCGGAGAGATTCAGCCTGCTGGAAGAGGCTGGAGGCACAGACAGAGGAAAGCACTGAGCCGTGCGAAGCAGTGGCATGACCCAAAGAGGGTGGACTGTGCAGTCCTTGAACTACACAGATACCGCTACAGCGTGGACTGTGTAGAGCCGCCAGTACGAAGAAGCAGAAGCGAGGAACAAACCAGTGAGCGCCAAGGATATTCAGACTCCCAGTGTTGTCTCGACAGCGATACCTACCCTTACAGAGCAAGGTAAAGTGAAGGGTGGAAGACCTGGGAGGGAACACAGGAAGAGTTTAGAATAGAACAGGGACGCCACATACTCGTTCCAGTACATTGTAAAGATAACAGAAGAGTGAAGACTAAACCAGGACTACAAATACTTGTCACAGTCCGTGCCGTGCTGTGCCAGTCCGTGTAGGGCAGTGATCGAGAAAAGGCATTTAACCTTGCCTGCAGACTGCGCAACCGTAGTATAGGAATATCGGAGGTTCCAGAAGCTATCAAGGCTGCAAGAGTTAGACTGGAAGTGAATAGCCTTGGGTGCTCACGAAAGGGTAGGACTGACACTTCTCTTAGGTGTACAAGCTTATATCCTCTGGGTCTTCAGATAAGGCCAGCATTGCACATAAAAACCTCTCGGACCTCCAGGCATCCATCTGTTTCTGGCCCCATGAGGTTGCTTTCAAGGTCCATGGGGAGGAGGAACCGTTAGTCGGAAAAGGGAGGCACAGGAGCCATGGAAGAAGCTTACTACCCTTAGACTATCCAGCCATACTCAAACACAGCTCGAATGTATGCCATTAACCATCATCCACCGATAAATGTCAGATCTAGCCCCCCATGAGGTTGCTTTCAAGGCCCAATGGGAGGAAGAGCTGACAGTTCAGAAATTAGAAGCTCAAAACACAGGAGAAAAAGGGAATCGTTATCAGAACGCTCAGCATCTCCCACCAACAGTGCATTGCACTGTACATCAATGATGGGAATACAAACTTGGCCACAGAAGTGAATTCCAGCATGGCCTTAGCGGGGAACAGCAGCAAGGGGCCGGACACAACTTTATCAAGCACCCCAAAAATAATGCTATGTTAGGCAATATTGTGTGCAGTTTCCTTTGGGAGACTACAGCAACTTTGTCCTCCGGGCAATAGGCAACCCAACCTTTGGTGTAAGTCTGGTTGCTAGTGTGGCTAAGCAGCCAGGCTCATCTCAAGAGGGGTCAATGTGAGGGTCAAAAAAGGGTTTTTACACAGAGATTCACAATGACAAGAATCCAAATAAACACACTCGGTTGTAACAATTATTAATTTATTTAACAGTCAGTTGAATAAGCCTTCTTCAGAAGGGGCAATATGTAAGTAACACACAATTACACTCCAAAATACACTTTGTTTCTCTAAATCAGCAAGGACCCATTTGGGATGGTACACACACTTCCTACACCTCAGGTGACTTAAATAACTAGGACACTGTGGACATTAATATATCACTGGTATATTTAGAGCAATACTGAGTTTGGTGTCAAAGAAAAGTTTTTTTTTAGAATAAAACAAAGGTCACACAAATATTCGGAAGCAGGCAAATACTTTTGAACTGCCAATGCAAAGTTGGTTAACCCTTTCCTGGAAGGAAGGTAAAAACACAGAGTCAAATGCAAGAAGAGTCTTTCAGGGAGCTAGGCCAGCCAACGTAATTGAACAACGTCTAGGTGAGCTGGAGCACTTCTTGTAGCTAAGTAAAAAGTCTTGCACAATATTTTAGAAGTCTTTGTAGAGAAAGAAGAATCAATGTAGGTCCACAGGCTGGGAGGCCTGTGAGGGGTAAAGCTGCAAGCAACTCTACAAAAGCCACAAAGTCAGGTCTCAACTGAGAACTAGCAAGGTCACACAACAAGGGGTAAGTCCCCTTAGTTTTACAGTACTTTTATGTTTGAAGAAAGTGGTTCCAGCTGGCTCCTGTTTGTGTGTGTGTCTGCAGATCCTGTTGTTCCTGGGCCTCAGTCGTGGGGACAAGAGGGAGGACGTCTGGGGACTCCTGCACTACAACTTGAAGGTCGGCGGCATCACTGGGCAAACTTCAAATCAGAGGCACTTAGCGGTTTCAGCTCCTCGCCTCTCAAGCAAATAGCACCACAGCGGTTCTCGGATACCACTTTGGACTTTCCTAGCATCTGGGGTCCAGCACCCTGTTGAGGTGGCTCAGGCTTTGTCAGCCTTGCTTCCTGGAATTCCGGAGGATTTCCCAGAGCTTGGTTCTGACTTAAAAGCGATGCACTCAATCTGGTGTCCCTTACCCTGACACTTCGGTTCCAGCAGCAGAAGTACAGCCAGCTCTGAGAGGATGTCCAGACGAGTTCACTTTGGGGTTGATTGGTCCCACCAACCCAAGGGGAGAAGTCGTCCTTGCAGGGCTTCTCTAGTCAAGGCGAATTCGGAGCTTCAGCACAGCAGCAAAGCTTCACTGGGCTAACCAACGGTCCAGGAGTTGCAGCAGGCTTTGCTTCCAAGTTCTTCTTCGGATTCATTCGTCCAGTGTTCGACTCTGCCTTCCAGGCAAAAGATCTCGCCTTTTATGCAGGCTTCTCCCATTCATTCGTAGCCTAGCTGTCAATCATACAGCAGGGTGGCTGTCCTCCAAGGACGGCCAGCTATCAGCCAATCACCTTTGGGTGCATTCCTGCAACCAAGGAGACTAAGCACAGGGAGTTTCGGGTACCTCCCTCGCTTCCTGCCCCTGCCAGACATACTGAAGCCAGAGGCAGACTTCACTCGTGAATCCTGCCAAAGACAAAACGAACAAAGGGACCACAACTGGTTTGGCGCAAGGAGTAAATCTCAAGAAGGACCTTCCCAACAAGAAATGGCGAAAAAAGAAGTTAGGGGCCATTTTGACAAATAGGATACCCATGGGTGCCTTACTGCTGCTGCAAACTGCAGGTAAAAACACACAACGGTAGTAAAAAGTAAACCACTGTCACCAGCCATTAATTTTAGAAAGGGTAACAAAAATGTTACATAAACTAGAGAAAAGGGATACTAAGAAACCCCTCCAGCACCCTATGGTAAGATAGTGTGTGCTGGGTCTAGAAAGTTACAAAACGTAAATAAAGTCAATTTCACTTCACTGCTCTTGGAAGCAGTAGTTTAACCAAGAGAAGGTATTTAAACCTTTAGGCAATCTAAGAGACTTCCTTGTGCCGTTGCACTGAAGGTGCTGTGTGACACAATGTAAAGATCATGCCTATGGAGTTTGTCAGACTCCAAAGTCAAAAGAAACACAGATTTCAAATTAAACAAAAATGCATGAGAGAGTGGGAAAAAGGTCTCACTCTCTCCAGGCTAGAAAGTCCTGAAGTCCAGCAAAGGAGCTGGGGGTCTTTAAGGTAGCAGGGAATTAGAACATTTCTGAGAATTCTCCCTAACACTCGTCCCCGCCAGACGAAGGGACGGGAGGATTTCATCCACTCCTGGATGAAACTCCTTACTCCAGTCGGTCATACTTTCTGGAGAGACCATCAGCATTTTGGGGATTACACCCTGACCTGTGTTGTATGGTAAAATCAAACCCCTGAAGGCTGATAGACCGTCTTTAACAATTTAGGATTCTCCCCCTTCATCTGCATTAACCCTTTTAGGGGTTGGTGGTCTGTTTGAATTACAAAAGTTGATCCATACAAGTATGGTCTAAACGTTGTCAAAGACCACATAATGGCAAAACATTCACATTCTATGGTTGCCCACCTTATTTCACGGTCCTTCAGTTTGCTACTGATGAAGCAGATCGGGTGTTCCCTGTCTTTCTCATCCAGCTGACTCAGAACTGCACCTATCCCTGTATTTGAAGCATCAGTTTGTACAATAAAGGATTGGTTGTAGTCAGGAGCTCTCAAGCCTGGAGTTTGACAAAGGGCTTTCTTAAGTCCTTCAAATGCCTTTGCACTCATTCCACCTGACCTTCTTGGGAAATTTGGTTGAGATCATCACATTCAAGGGAGAAGCAATTCTCCCATAGTTCTCAATGAAATACCTACAGTAACCTGTGAGACCTAAAAGGCTCTCACCTGAGTTTGAGTAGCAGGGGTGGCCCAGTCCTGTACAGCTTGTACTTTGCTAGGTAATGGCCTTTTCACCTCCTCCTACCTCAGGTCCAAGATAGACCACTTTGCTTTGACCAATCTGACATTTGCTTGCCTTTATGGTTAGATGGGCCTGCTCAAGAGCCTGTAAAACATATCCAAGGTGGTCAAGATGCTATTTCCAAGTAGGGTTGAACACTGTAATGTCATCCAAGTATGCTAAGCAGAAGTCCTCCATCATATTCAGAACACGATTCACCATCCTTGGGAATGTAGCAGGTGCATTTTTTTAGTCCAAAAGGCATAACCTTAAACTGGTAGAGGCGTCCTGGGGTGGAAAATGCAGTTTTCTCCTTGGCATGGTCTGTCAGAGCCATTTGCCAATAGCCTGAGGATAGGTCAAATATACGGAGTAACTTGGCTGAATCAAGTTTGTCCACCAGCTCATCTGTCCTGGGTAAATGATGGGCATCAGTTGTGGAGACTGCTCTAAGAGCTCTATAGTCCACACAGAATCTCAGCTCTTTGGATCCTGCCTTTGCCACTAGTACAAAAGGACTAGCCCATGGACTTGTAGATGACTATTACCCCAAGATCGAGCATCTTCTTGACCACGTCCTTTATGTGGGCTCTCACATGGTCTGATATTCTGTAACCCCGGATATTAACAGGGAGACAGTCACCAGTGAGAATATAGTGAAAACAGGGAGGCAAACTGATCCAACAGAACTTTGCACTCCTCTTGCTGTTGCAAAGTCAGATCAGAAGAGAGATTAACTCCTATCTTTCCATCTAAAGATTGTCCCCCGAGGAGGTCAAGTAGAGGCTCACTCTCCTCATCCTCCTCTTAATCAGAGGATAGAAGCAAAGCTCCTAGTTCTGGTCTAGAGACATTTGCCTTTAGGCGGTTGGTGTGAAAGATCTTGGGGGCCTCCTTGGGATTGCCCAAGTCCATCAAATAATTGACCTCTCTAAGATTGCCCACAACCTTGAAGGGTCCAATCCATTTGTCCTATAAGGCCCTCTTCCTTGTATGTACCATGACTAGAACTAGCTAGCCTTGAATAAACTCAACCATGTTGGCCTTCTGGTCATGCTAATGTTTAACCAGAGCCTGACCTGCTTTCAAGTTATCAGAAGCTTCTGTTATGTGTGCCATCCTCCTTCGGAGACATAACACATAATCAGGGACTCACTGGCTTGAGGAAGGAGCACTCTCCAACCCTTCACTGATTAGGGCCAACCGACCTCTAACCGGATGACCATAAGAGGAGCTCAAAGGGCCTGAAGCCAACCCCTTCCTGAAGGATTTCTCTATAAGAAAAGAGAAAGCATGGCAGTAGAAGTTCCCACTTTCTTCTAAGGGGTTCTTCTACAGCACCGATAATGCTCTTCATAGTTCTATGAAACCTCTCCACCAACCCATTGGTTTGAGCATGGTAGGCTGCTGAGAACATGTAGGTCACTCCACAGTTTTTCCACATGGCTTGCATGTAGTAGGACATAAAATTGGTCACTCTGAGATAACCTCCTTAGGAAAACCAACCCTTGTAAAAAAAAAAATACCAAGGAGGGCCTTAGCCACTGCCTGAGCAGTAACAGGCCTCATAGGTATGGTTTCAGGATACCTGGTAACATGGTCTACCACAACCAATATAAATCGGTTGCCTGAAGATCTGGGAGGGTCTAGGGGATCAACAATGTCAATCCCTACCCTTTCAAAAGGAACTCCGACCACTGGGAGAGGCATTAAGGTTCCACGTTCTTGGCTCCACTCTTGCCAGAAGTCTGACAAGTGTGACAACTTCTTCAGAATGTATCTACATCAGACCCCATCTTAGGCCAGTAGAAATATAGAGAAATCCTTTCCTTGGTCTTCTTAAAACTTAAGTGACCAGCTAAAGGAATCTCATGGGCTAACTGTAGAAACTGAGGTATCACCTCCTGAGGTACTACAAGTCTTATGTAGTCCCCTCGGGTAGACTCAATAGGCTCACTGTAAAGGAGGCCATCCTCCCAGTACGGCCTGTGCTTCCCTGGCTCTTGCCCTTCCAGCTGGGAAGCTGCCTGTTGGTGAAGTCCTTCAAGAGTAGGACACTCTTTTTGACCTCTCCTGAAGTCTGCCCTACCGGGTCCACCTCCTGAAAGCAAAGTCTGCAGCTCAGGATGGTCTTAAGGATCCAGATCTCCAACAGGGGGAAGGGCTCTGTTTCACCACTAGCTGTTTCATCATCCTCTGGTTGGTGCTCCCACTCAACCTCAGCTGGTGGGGCGGTTACAGGTGTGACCTTTGACTGTCCTCTCAGGGATGCCCTTGTCCTATGTACAGGTATTATACCTTTCTTCTTTCCTGAGACCAGGGCTTTCCCCTTTGTCTCTTTCTTTCTTTGTCATGGAATTCAAAGGGTGTCCTTCCTGTGGAAAGGGAGTTGTAGGAACTACCCACTGAGAGGCATCCAAAGTTGCCTCTCTGGCCAGTCCAGTCTGCTCCCTTTTAATGGGAGGCCTGGGGAGGCTTGATCCAACTCCAAGAGCTTTTAAGTCATTCCCCAACAGGACTTTCTCAAGCACCTCTTTTTGTACACTGACAGGTATTCTTACAGCCATATTGTTGCACTGGATGAGAGCTGGTAGTACTGGAACTATCTGGACAGGGCCTCCAGCAAGCTTAGTGGGTTCTTTGGGTGGCTTAGCAACATCCTCGGCTTTGAAAAAGGTGTCATCCACCACTGTAATGCTGGCCCCAGTGTCTCTAATGGCAGGGGTTCCCTGTCCATTCACAAGTACACTGTCCTTGTAATATTCTTTTGTGTTATCTGGAATAGAGTCATACAGCCAGGGCAGGAGCCCTCTTCCGAGAAGCTGCAGGAGCAGCTGTGTATCCTGAACAGAGACGCTGCTGGAGTAGCTTGATTCCGCCTGATGCCGAGTGCAATCGTGCATGATCGGTTTTTATTTCATGGAATCAGCTGTTGTGCTCTGCTGTATCATCCCGCATCGACACCTGGAAAAGCTCCCTTGAGCCTGGGCCTTCCTTCACCTAACTGCCATTACTCACGTGGAGCTGCTGCTCCGTGAGCCACGCTGTACTGCCTACCTCAGCCCTAAGATTTGCCCGGCCTGGTGTTCAACTACCTTTGTTTACTGTAGGTTGCTAAGCAACCACCTCAGGCGCGCTCATAGGCTGCCAGGGGTGCCCGGAAGGCGTTAGCCGGCCCCCTCACGCAAAAGGCCCCATTAGCACAAGGCCTTACCTGTCTCGGCCTGTCCGGGCCTTAGGAGCCGTGGGCTAGTTACCCTGCTCGACTACACCGTCAACGTTGCGTGCATCCAGATATGCAAGTACACCTTCAATTCCCCACGAAGCTTGGTACTATCAACAAATGACACAATCCCTACAGCCATTGAATGCAATTTTAGTAGCTTTACGTGACATCATAATTAATGACACGTGCCTGCAAATATAGAGCTTTAGCGCCGCAACCTCCAGCCTCCCGCTCACCAATGTAGTTAACTGTTTGTATACCCGTGAACTCATATGCATTGTATACCTTACTGTTTCCGCTCATAATTTGAATACTGATTTTGCACGTTGTTTAAAACTTGCATCTCTATCCAACCTCATTCTGTCAACGCTTTGTACTACAGTCCGTGCACGATTCGGCAAACTAACCATAGCACTGCTGGCCTATCATGTTGCCTTGCCTGGCACTGTATAACCGCCTGTGCCTCTCTCATATTCCACATACCACACCACCCATATAGTGGGCTTCCTTACCTACCAGGCATGCCACTGAACGTCGTATCCAGCTATACCTCATCATTTCTGTATTACCACTGTTGTACCCAGCCGGCGGTGCGCTGCTCTAGATTACTGCTCTTGAATTTGAATCTGCATGCATCTTCACCTTGTTGTACTTAACATGGCATCTACTGACCCTGAATCTAGCTGCCCTATCATACTGTAGTAATCTCTGACTGTTGCCACACCTATGGCTTCTGGAATTAGTTTTACCATTCTCATTACACTATGCTTCTGTTTGTCACACTACGCTACATACCTCTACTTTTCTGCACTGTGCTACAGCCCATCCTGGCTACAAATAACTCCAGCAAAACACTCCTCACAGCCCGCCTGTACAGCTAATAACATGCCTAACTCCATCTGCACCACTTTGTCCATGAGCAGTAGGCTCCAACCATCAGATAGTATTCTCCCTTCAGCTTTCATGCCCTACTGCCTACACCCTGCAACTAAAACCACACTGATCATCACACCTTCACCGTATAACCCCTACTTAAACGCACCAGCCCTTTGGTTCAAGCAATTCACCATGAAACCTACACCAAATATACCTTGCACACTAAAATATAGGAATGAGAGTAGGCACCAGATTGCTACCAGTCCCATTAGCATCCAAAACCTCCACCCGGACCAAACTTCAGACCACCACAACCAAACCAGCGGACCTCCCCAAGAATGCATCTATTCAAGGCACCATTCCTAGAGAAATCACCACGCCTGCCAACAACATGTATAGACCTGACAAAACTATCCCTCTCATTAAGGGCACTCTAATCAATGCCAGATCACTCCTAGCCCAGGCACTAGGCATCACAGACTACATTATAGCACAAGACCTTGACGTCTTAGCTATTACAGAGACCTGGCTACATGCTGCAGCTGGGCCTTCTCTCTCTCTAGCCATCCCATATGAGTATTCCATCTTTAGATTTGACAGAAGCTGTAACCAAACCAAAGGTGGGTGTGTCGCCTTCATATCCAAAACCTCCTTAGGCCTCAGACCTTTATCTGGACAATCTCTCCCCTCGCTAGAACTAGTGTCCTTCAAGCTCCCAGTCTCAGCCACCCAGACACTCACTATGCACCTTATTTACAGGCCAAGTGGTCCAATATCCACATTCGAAGAAGCTATTGCTACCCTTCTTTATGCAAAAACGAAGTTAAGCTCACAGATCATTCTACTGGCCGACCTCAACCTCAGTTTCCAAGACACCAAGGATACTAAAGCCCTAGACATCGCCAACACGATAATGGAACTGGGCTTTACTCAGCGCATATTTGAACCCACACACATCAAAGGCAGGACTCTTGACTGGTTAGCAGATCTCAACTGCAACATCAACATCCTATCTAACATGCCTTGTGTCTGGTCAGACCACCATCCGACTTCCTTCACCATCGAGCGGCAGGGGACCACTACGGTGGTGATAGTGCACAGTGCAAATATCCTTTAACATTAAGTACGAAAACCAGCGCCCCAAGCAGAACCCCTCTCCTCAAATATGCACGAGGAACAAAAGGGACATAACATTAGAGCAACTGCTTCCACTTATACTGCCCATCATTAACAACCCTGCCGAATCACACAGACCCTACTGCGCTAGTGGACATCTACAGCCAAACCCTCCTCAAGGCCATCAATGCCATCGCCCCACTTAAACTGCGCAAGCCAAAACCCAGCGCACACCTTAACTCATGGTTTACACCGCACCTCAGAGCCTTATGTAAAAAAAAAAAGAAATGCAGAAGCCCTCTGGGAGAGCCTCCCCATAGTAACTAATAAGGACAACCTACAGATAGCATCCCTCAATTACAAAGAGGCAATCTTTCAGGCCAAAAAAGATACGTACAATAACCGGATTATCAAAGCCAAGTCGAGTACTAAAGAACTCTTCAATATACTCAAAGAATTAGAATCCCCGTCAACTCAACCCCCTCTCCCACCCCGACACCTGCACCAAAGATATCACATGGTGCTCTAACATTCAAAAAGCCCTAGGTAAAATCACTATGCTCCAAGAAAAAGTTTGAATCCAAAAAAACTAGTCTCTCACTCGTCTCACCACAAATTTCCCAACAAGCCTCCCTCCAGAATACCCGCAAGATATTTAACTTCTCCCATCTCTCATATAAAGATGTAGAAAACAGAATACGTAAATTGAAAGCATCCAACTGCCAAGGAGACAACTGCCCAGCCCCATAATCAAGGAGGCAATGAAAGAATTGGCTTCTTTTATTACCTCCATAATCAATGCTTCATTTAATACAAGCATAGTTCCCAATAACCTAAAAGATGCCTGGGTTCTCCCACTATTGAAGAAACCTTTGTTAGCCCCCAGTATCCCTACCAATTACAGGCCCATTACGACGGTCGCCTTTCTTTTGAAAATCCTGGATACAGCAGCCTACCTGCAGATCCAAGACATCTAGAAACTAAAAACCTCCTCAGCCTCAGGCAATCAGGCTTCAGACCAAGGCACAGGACGGAGGTGGCCCTGATTGACCTGAAAACTCAAATCGAAGAATTAAAAGACAATTGCAAACTCGCCCTCCTCCTACTGCTTGATTTGTTGGCTGCTTTTGACTTGGTCAATCACCAAGTCCTATGTAACCATCTCATCTCTGCAGCACAATTTTCAGACAAAGCCACTACCTGGGTCCAATCATTTCTAGAGAACAGATCAATGAGGGTCTTCTCTCCATCAGTCTCGGCCGAACCGGCACCAGTCACATGCGGAGTCCTCAAGGCTCTGGCGTGTCTCCTACTCTTTACAATGTTTTCAGGAAGCCCCTATACGATGGCCTCGACCATTCAGGTGTCACCTACACAAATTATGCAGATGACAACCAAATACTCATCCCCATCACCGGAGACCACATAGCTGATTCTACGGCACTGAACAACATTTACCTTGTCATTCAGGCCTGGATGGCGCAACATGCTCTGTCTTAACGATGATAAGACAGAGCTACTCCTCCTTGGTTCACAACAGAGACTGAGCAAGCTAGATGCCAGCTTCGACTCCATCATAGATGGCAACCCCATCAAGGTCTCGAAAAACGTAAAAACTCTTGGCATCTACTTAGATTCCACTCTAACCTTAGCTAGACAAACAAACGCTATAACTTCCTCAACGGCTTACACATGCAAACTAATTACTGTATGCAGAGCCTTTCTAACCACCAACAACTGCACCACGATAGCCAGAGCTTTAGTTCTGTCGAAACTCGATTACTGCAATGCTCTCTATCTAGGGACCAGCCGACGAAATACTAACAAGTTACAAGTACTACAAAACAACGCTTTCAGGGCTGCGAGTTGTAGGGTTATAACAGAGATTCACAGTGACAAGTATTCAAATAAACTCTTACACAAGGTTTCTTGATTAAACAATTATTTATTAATTTAACAGTCAGTTGGATAAGCCTTCATTAGAAGGGAGCAATTTATATGAAACACAAAAATATACTTCACTAAATACACACTCTCAGGTTCACTAAATCAGCAGATACCCATTGGGGATGGCACACAGACACTTCCAAAACCCTAGGGTAACTTAAATAACTAGGACACTGTGAACATTGATATATGACTGGCACATTTCGAGCAATATTGAAATGGGTGTCAAAGAAAAGGTTTTGGGGAATAAAACAAAGGTTAACAAATATTCTGAAGCAGGTAAGTACTGTTGAACCCTCCAATGCAAGGTAAATTAGCCCTTTTCTGGGGGAAAGTTAAAACACAGTCAGAGGTAAGAAGAATCTTTCAAGGAGCCAGGACAGCCCATGTTCATTTAGCAATAGTCTAGGTGAGCTGAAGCACTTCCTGCAGGTAAAAAAAGTATTGCACAACGTTTTAGAAGTCTTTGCAGAAAATGAAATCACTGTAGGGTCACAAGCTGGGATGCTTGTGAGGGCAAAGCTGCAAGCAACTCTGAAAAAGTAACCAGAGCTAGCAAGGCTACACGTCACGAGGTAAGCAACCCCTTAGTCTTACAGTACCTTTGGTTAGAAGAAATTGGTTGCAGCTGGCTTCTGTTCCTGTGTAGGTCGGCAGATCCTGTTGTTCCTGGGCCTCAGTCATCGGGACAAGAAGGACGACGTCTGGGGACTCCTGCACTACGAATGGAAAGTCAGCGGCAGCAATGGGCAAACTTCAGATCAGCTGAACTTCGCGGTTTCAGCTCCTCGCGTCACTCGCAAATAGCACCACTGCTGTTCTCGGATACCACTATGGACTTTCCTCACATATGGGGTCCAGCACTCGGGCTTGGTCAGTCCTGCTTCATGGGAGTCTGGAGGATCTTCCTGGAGCTCGGGTCCGAATTAAAGACACTCACTCGATTCTGGTGTTCCTCTCCCTGGCAATCGGTTCCTGCAGCAGCAATGGAAGTACAGCCAGCTCCGAGAGGATGTCCAGATGTGCTTGTCTTGGGTTCGATTGGTCCCACCAACCAAGGGGAGAAGTCGTCCTTGCAGGGCTTCTCTAGTAGAGGCGAATTCAGAGCTTCAGTACTGCAGCAGGGCTTTACCGGGCAAACCAACGGTCCGGGAGTTGCAGCAGGGGTCTCTTCCAAGTTCTTCTTTGGATTCCTTCGTCCAGTTGTCGACTCTGCCTTCCAAGCAAAAAGCCTTGCCTTTTATGCAGGTTTCTCCCATTCATTTGCAGCCTAGCTGTCAATCACACAGCAGGGTGGCTGTCCTGCAAAGACTGCCAGCCGGCCAAACACCTTTAGGTGCATTTCTATAACCAAGGGGATTAAGCACAGGGAGTTTCGGGCACCTCCCTCACTTCCTGCCCCTGCCAGACATACTGGAGCCAGAGGCAGGCTTCACCAGTGAATCCCGCCAAAGACAAAATGAACAAAGGAACCAAACCTGGTTTGGCATGCAGAGTAAATCTCAAGAAGGACCTTTCCAGCAAGAATGTTGAAAAAAGAAGACCGGGCCATTTTGACAAAATGGGCACCCATCGGTGCCTTACTGCAGCTGCGATTGCAGCCTGCGGTAAACGCACACAATGGTAGTAAAATGTGAACCACTGCCACCAGCCATTAATTGTAGAAAGGGTAACATAACAATGCTACATGAGAAACTATACAAGGGGATACAAACTAACCCCTTCAGCACCCTATGGTAAACTAGTGTGTACTGGGTCTAGAAAGTTACAAAATGTAAGTAAAGTCAATTTCACGTCACTGCTCTTGGAAACAGTAATTTATCCAAGAAAAGTATTTAGGCCTTTGGGAAATCTAAGAGACTTCCATGTGCCACTGCACTGAAGGTGCTGTGTGACGCAATGTAAAGATGCCTTTGGAGTTTGTCAGACTGCCAAAACAAAAAGAAACATTGTCCAAATCAAATAGAAATGCCTGAGAGAGTGGGAAAAAACGTCTCACTCACTCCAGGAAAATAATTAAAAGTCCTTAAGTCGAGCAAAAGAGCTGGGGTGTCTAAGTTAGAAGGGAATTGGCACATTTCCGAGAATTCTCCCTAACACTTAGCTTGCAGAACACAAGTTCTGGAGGTTAGACAAGGAATTACCTCCCCTTTACATTTTATATTGAGACAAGTACACCCCACTTTATGTGGAGCGCTGGGATTGTTTAATAATTGTTTAATCAAGAAACCTTGAGTGTAAGTTTTATTTGGATACTTGTTACTGTGAAACTATGTTGCAACCCTACAGCTCACATTGACCCCTCTTGAGATAGGCCTGGCTGCTCAGTCACTCTACTAACTTGTGTAGTACATGCCTACACCAAAGGGTGGGTTAAGTATTGTCAAGAGGACGAGGCTGGTGCAGTCTACAGGGTACGGCATACAATCTTGCCTAACAGTAAGTCAAAAGAAAAGAAAAAGGGAAAGGCCAAGGGGCAACTCAGCAACACTGCACATACAGTGCATTCTGCTGAAATAATAAAATGCAGATGCCCAAAAAGTTATAGGAAATGATAGATTAAAAAATAAACGATGAGGAGTCAGAAGGATGACACTTCTAAAAAGGGTAAAAGAAAGGGTGAGTGGGGAAAGTTTCCCCACTCACTCGGGAACCTAGAAGAAGAATCCACAAGTCCAACAAAAAGTGCTGGGGTCTCACATGTGAAGGGGATTTGGCATATAAATTAAAATCTAACCCAACAATAAGGATTGAGGATTGAGTATTTCAGGCAGCCCCTCTTCCCCGTCGAGTTCAGAGGCACCCCAACTACCTCAACCTAGTGGTAGATGAGTTTGGGGGAATATTCTCTTTCCCTTTTCTGAGTTTCTTTTCCCGTTTAGCCTTAGGTTTCCCCGTTGGCTTTGGCTGGGTCTTAGGCTTGGCTAAGGCAGCCTTGATCTGAGACCTAGTGTGTTGATATTCTGCAGTTTCCGTCACAAGACCGAAATCTGTGAGGTCATTCCCTAACACGAACCTCTGCAGGGACAGGCCCCTGTACACCAACAGATATCCTGACCACCCCACAATTCACAGCTAAAGTGACATGATGAACTGGAAACTTGAGATGGGGACATTAGTCAACTTAGTGCTGAATTTACAAAAGGGGAATGCACTACAGTCTGACTGGCCCATTGTCCCTAATGGCAGAGTTATCTACACCATCTATCAGCACAATATCTTTAAAGTAATGTTTGGTATTATCAGGTATGGAGGCATATGCCTGAGCAACTCTAGGTACCCAGAATCCCAGGAAACTAAAACAACCTCAGATACTATGCCATAGGGAAGTGCCAGATTCAGAGTGGACCCCAAGGTCTTGCCCTTACCACTGGGGCTACACAACATCCACTGGCCCTTTGTATGTAGGGTCACCTTTCAGGCTTGGGATGGTGAATCCCACTACCCTTTCCACTTAAGAAACTTTTTGAGGGCCTTATGTGTTTTAGTAGACCCCCAACCTCTTTCTCATCCTGCTTGTTCCCCTCCTCATGCATGCTTGTCCTTATGGGACACTATGGGAAACCCAAAGATGAGCAGCAATGACCAGCTTCTTAGGATCAAAATTCTTTGAATCTGCCAAGTGCTACATAAGCTCATGGGAACAAAAAGCAAAACAAAGTTTGTTTGGAAAGTTTTTCTTAAATCCACCCAAAGGGACTTTATAAAACGATACCATTGGCAATACAGAAACTCAAACTCTCAGTATAAGGCTGTACTACTGAAAGTAGTGGTAGCTATGGCAGAGCCGCCAGGCTTATTTTAGGAGGGATAGAGGGCTGTAGAGATTTACCAAGAACTTGTGGCACACCTATGGTCCAAGGAAACACTGATGACTTGTAAAAATAATGGAATATGGGATACATTACTCACCGTAATCGTATTTCTGACGCTGGTATCTGCTTAGATTCACAGGCTGTGCATAGGGCGACACCTAGTGGAAGCTGCGGAATATTACCGTTGTTGTTTTCGAAACTCGAAAAGGGACGTCGACAGGGCAGGCCAGTAATACTATCCCTAGTGTGACGTCCACTGTACCCATGATCCCTCACGCGTTAAGGTCCCTCAGATTGTTATTTTTCTGACATGAGGTAGCGTGTGAGTACAGTTGTATCCAAGCAGATACGTATCAGACAAGGTCATAAGCATCCATGCGCCTTCTCTTCGAGGGGAGGAAGGGTGGGTCGCATGTGAATCTAAGCAGATACAAGCATCAGAAATACGATTACGGTGAGTAATGTATCCCTTCTGAGGCTTGTGGAATCTTCTTAGATCACATGCTGTGCATAGATTAGCAAGCAGAGGAAGAAGAAGGAGGTGGAATGTGAGAAGGTTCATGAGCAAATAAATGTCTTAGAACTGCTTGTCCCACTTGTGTATCTGTCTTAGAATAAGTGTCAATGCAGTAGTGCTGAGTGAAAGTATGTATTGAGCTCCATGTAGCTGCTTTGCAAATACTGTCTAAGGGGACATATGCAATGAAAGCCAGAGTGGCTCCAGTACCTCTTGTGGAGTGGGCCCTTGGCGTAAAAGGCAGTGTTTTATCTGATAGGGAATAGCACAGTTGGATACATCTGACTATCCACCTAGAGATGGCATTCTTAGCGGTCTGGTCTTGTCTACGTAGTAGAGGACCACTCTCCTCACATCTAGTGTGTGGAGTTTTACCTCAGCAGAGCTTTTGGGCTCCTGGAAGAAAGCCAGTAGCTCAGTAGACTGGTTTACATGAAATTTGGAGATGAATTTAGGGGAGAACCTAGGGCGAGTACGTAAAACCAGCTTGTCCTTATGTATAGTAAAGAAAGGATCCTGCACTGACAATGCTTGGATTTCACTAACCCTTCTTAAGGAAGTTATAGCTACTAAGAAGGCAGTTTTATAAATCAGGTGTTTGAGACTAGACTTGTGCATAGGCTCGAATGGGGGTCTCATGAGCTTAGCGAGTACCACATTGAGGTCCCAACCTGGCGGTGGGTTAGACATTGTAGGGTGGAGTCTCTTTACCCCTTCCATAAATGCTTTGATGACTGGTACCTTCCACCATGAGACCTTATTATGGGAAGTGGTGTAGGCTGACAAGGCCGCCAGGTGGACTTTTAGGGAGTTGAACATGAACCCTGCATCTAGCAAGTGGAGCATATAGGTTTGAATGTTAGATGGAGTACAATCTATGGGGTTGATTTGCTTAGTCTGGCACCAGATTACGAATCATATCCATTTGTCAAAATAACAGTGCCTAGTGTTTGGTTTTCTTGATTTTTTCAAGATAGCCATGCATCTTTGCGGTAGATTGAGATGCCCGAACTCTATGACTTCTGGAGCCATGCTGCCAAGTTCAATGAGTGTGGTTGTGGGTGCACTGTTAGTCCCTCATGCTGGGCGAGTAGGTTGTACTGGCACGGGAGCTTGATGGGAATCGCACATCGCCAGTTTGCGCAGATGTGGATACCACGGTTGTCTTGCCCACATAGGAGCAACTAGGATAAGCGTCATCGGTTCCTTGTGTAACTTGTTCACCACCTTCATCATGACAGGAGTTGGTGGAAAAGCGTAAACAAATTTCCCTGACCAGTTCATCCATAGGGCGTTCCCCTTGGAGCCTGGTTGGGGGAACCTGGACGTGAAGTTTGGGCATTGACGATTTTCGCTTGTGGCGAATAAGTCAATAGTTGGGAAACCCCATTGAGAGAAGAGGTGTTCTACGACTTCTTCGTGTAGACGCCACTCGTGTTCCTCTGGTAGGGTATCTCTGCTCAATGAGTCTGCTACAGTGTTGAGTTCCCCTGGAATAATGTTGTGATGACAGGAACATTTTCCATCTGAGTGCCCATTTCCAGATTTTCTGTGTAAGTCTGGATAGATTTGGAGAACATGTGCACCCCCATTTGTGGATATAAAACATTGCTGTAGTGCTGTCTGTTAGGATCTGCACCGACAGGTTTGTTAAATGGGGTTCGAATGCCTGAAGGGCTTTGAATACTGCCAGAAGTTCCAGCACATTGATGTGGTTCTGAGCTGCAGTGTGAGACCACAGACCCTGAGTTGTGTGGTGAAGGTAGTGAGCCCCACACCCTGCCAGTGAGGCATCCGTTGTGACCACTGCCTGTATCTGTGGGTCGTAGAAGGGTTTCCATCTCGTTAGGTTTTCTCTCGTCCACCAACAAAGATTTTCTACAAGAGTTGGCGAAACGACCACTAGATCGTCCCACTGATCGCTTGCATGAGACACCTGTTTACCCATCCACTCCTTTATGAGACGCATGCGCAGGCACGCGTGAGGAACCACTTAAATGCAAGATGCCATCATGCCTATTAAACGCATTGCTTTGCGCACCCTTATCTGGCGGCTGGCCTGATAATGTGGTATTTGCAGTAACAAATTCTTTACTCTTTGCTCTGAAGGAAAGAATAATCCTCTGTGTTTAGGATAGCTCCTAGGAACTGTTTGGAAGTGCTTGGCACTAGGCTTGATTTTTTCTTGTTGATGGAGAAGCCCAATTGAAAGAGGAGGTTGATCGATGTTTGGATGTTTTGTCTGCAAATCAGAGGTGATTCCTGTGTTATGAGCCAGTCATCCAGTTAAGGGTACAATGGGATTGCTCCCCTGCACAGGTGCACTGCCACTACCGCCAGTACCTTTGTGAATACCCTTGGAGCCAAGGCTATTCCAAAGGGCAGAACTTTGAATTGGTAGTGCTTGTTCGCCATCTTGAAACGCAAGAATCTTCTGTGTGTTGGGAACATTGAAATATTAGGCATCTTTCATATCCAGTGTTGCCATGTAATGCCCCTTTTTTTAGTAGCGGGATTACCTCTTGTAGCGGAGTCATGCAGAACTTTTGTGGCTTGACATACTTGTTTACAGGGCGTAAATCTAATCCAGGCCGCATTGTTAGATCTTTCTTTGACACAAGGAAGTAAGTTGAATAAATACCCCCGTTTTCCTGGTTGGCTGGGACCACTTCTATTGCGCCCTTTACTAGAAGAACAAGTTACTTCTTACCTTGTAACGTTCTTTCGATGGGATGTTCCTCCGACGTATTCCTTATCTTGATAGATTACTTCCAGCTTGCCTGGCCTCGGAAAAGTTTTTCAGTAGAGGGCGCTGCGCGTAAACGTCCCTTGAGTTGGTGTCCCTCGACAGCCTCCGTATCGGCGCTGATGTCATCGTGCGTATAAATAGACTCGCGCAGCGTCCGTTGCTCAGTTCCTTTTTGACGCTTAAGAGTAGCTGTGCATGAATTGGTTATTGACCTTGAAGGAGCGCAAGCTGCAACTACAAGGGAAGTTTTACTGAGGGGATGGATGGGAGGGGCGATAAGGAATACGTTGGAGGAACATCCCATCGAAAGAACGTTACAAGGTAAGAAGTAACTTGTTCTTTGAAGGGATTGTGTCCTCCGATGTATTCCTTATCTTGATAGCAGTGGTGTGTAAACGGAGGTGGGAGTAAAATTGTAATGTTTCCCTTTAAGAATTAACAGAGTGTAACACAGCTTTCCCAAATCTTGTCTCCTGGCTAGAGGAGGAATCCAGATTGTAGAAATTTGTAAAGGTATGTGCAAACGACCATGTGGCAGCCGCACATATGTCTCGAATCGGTACCCCTCTTTGGAGGGTCGAAGAGGCTTCGATACCCCTGGTTGAATGAGCCCTAAGGTGTTGAGGGGGCTCTTTCCCTGCCAATTTGTAGCATTCTAGAATGGCTAAAATAATCCATCTTGAAATGGTCTGTTTTGTGATTGGCAATCCTAATTTGTGTCCTGCATACCCTATAAACAGTTGGTCTGCTTGCCTTATCCTGGCAAGTCTGCTGATATAAAAACTCAAGGCTCGCCTTGGATCCAGCCTATGTAGCCTCTCTTCCTCTTTCCCTGGATGGGGAGGAGGATGGAATGAAGGTAAGGTTATCTTCTGAGTGATGTGGAATTCAGAGACTACCTTTGGGAGGAAATTAGGCTTCACTTGCAGGACAACTTTTGTCTTTGTGAAAAATTGTATGAGGAGGTTTGCAAGATAGAGCTTGTAATTCGCTCACTCTTCTGGCAGATGTCAAAGCCACTAGTAAGACTGTTTTAAGGGTGAGAAATCTTAATGAACAAGAATGGAGTGGTTCAAAGGGAGTACCTATCAGGAAATGTAAGACTAGATTTAAGTCCCACAAGGGAACTTGAAACGGCTTTGGGGGATAGACATTAGTTAACCCCTTCGGAAATTGAATTACTAGGGGTAATTTGAAATATGATGGCTCCTCCGCAGTGCGCTTGAAGATCGACAGCGCTGCGAGGTAGCCCTTGATCGTACCAACTGAAGACCTGAATTCGCCATATAGAGCAAAAAAGATAACACCATTGGTGTACCACATGAAAAGGGTTCGATATTCTTTTCTCTACACCAGCTGCAAAACTTGTTCCAACGGCAGCAGTATTAAGTCTTTGTTGCAGGCCTTCAAGCCGAAAGCAGCACCTCCATGACATCATCTGCGAGGTCCCAATCCTTGTATCTCAACCTTTCAGAAACCAAGCGTGAAGGTTGAGGGTTCTGATGTCTGGATGAGAACCTGACCTCCCTTCTGCGAGAGAAGATCCTCCCTGTGCGGAAGACGAATCGGAGGGCAGATGGACATGTCCAGAAGGTCCGGGTACCACGTTCTCCTGGTCCAGTCTGGGGCAATTAGGATCATAGTCTTCCAGAATCTTCTCAACCTCCCGATCATCTGAGGAATGACAGGGACCGGAGGAAGTGGAAACTCCCAGTCCACTACAAACGCGTCCCCTAGAGCTCCTCTCGGGGGAAATTACCTTGAACAAAACTGATCGCACTTCCTGTTGATACTGGTGGCGAACAGATCCAATTGAGGGGTTCCCTAAAGGGTGAAGATCTCTTGAAGGACTTCCTGAGCTATCTCCCACTCGTGGGAGACTGTGCTCTGCCTGCTCAGAGCTTCCGCTGTCAAGTTCTTCTCTCCAGCTAAGTGAACTGCCGATAGAGAGATTCCTTCTTGAATTGCCCAAAACCAGAGCTGCATCGCCTCTCTGCACAGTGGCAGTGATCCTACGCCTCCTCTTTTGTTAAGGTAGTGCATGGCCACTGTGTTGTCCATCATTATTAGGACATTTTTCCCTTGTACAGATGGCAGAAAAGCCTTCAGCGCTAATCTGATGGCTCTCAGCTCCAACAGGTTGATATGTAGTCTGGACTCCGATGGAGACCAACGACCGCTGATGGTCAAGTCGTTGGCATGGGCTTCCCACCCCGTGAGTGAGGCATCCGTGACTATTGTTATCTCCGGCCATGGTTACCAAAACAGTTCTTTCAAAATGTTCTCCCGACAGGCCCACCACTGAAGGTCTCGAGCCACTTTGTCCGGGACCTGAAGGAGATCTGTCATTCTTGCTGAGAATTGCGACCACTGGGTTCTTAGTGCCCACTGGAGGGATCTCATTCTCAGGCGAGCCTCTGGCACAAGGAAGATGCAGGATGCCATGAGGCCCAGTAACCTCAAAAAATCGAAGGCTGGGAGACGTTGGGCATTTTGAAACTTGGTGACCATCTGCAGAATATCTTGAGCCCTCACCTCTGGTGGCGAGGCTTTCCCCAGGGAAGTGTCCAGGACCACTCCGATGAACTGGAGTCTCTGTGATGGTATCATCTGTGACTTCTTTAAATTGAGGGAGAAGCCCAGTTTGTGAACGAAGTGGCAGACATAATCTAGTTGGATCTGAGCTTGTTCCGAAGATACTGCTCTGATCAACCAATCGTCTAGGTAGTGGTAGACGTGGATCCCTTCGCTCCTTAGACTTGCAGCCACTACCCACATTAGCTTGGTGAAGACCCTCACGGCGCAGGTCAGCCCAAATGGCAGAACTCGAAATTGATAGTGAGAGTTGCCAATTGCGAACCTCAGGTATTTCCTGTGTTTGAGATGGATTGGCATATGTAAATAAGCATCCTGAAGGTCTAGAGATACCAATAAGTCCTGAAGCTGGTGGGCCTGAAGGATCTGAGAGAGAGTTACCATCTTGAACTTGTCCTTTGTGAGGAATTTGTTCAATTCTCTTAAATCTAAGATGGGTCTCAGTCCTCCGTCCTTCTTCGGTACTAGAAAGTAGGGGGAAATACCAACCCTTGTTCCTCTCTGCTACAGCATACCGGTTCTATGGCACCTTTCTCTAGCAGGTGTAGAATCTCCTGCGAAAGGAGCGAGTCTGGAAACTTCAAAGAACTGTTCCCCGGTGGATGACTCTGAAGGGTGCGTAGAAAGCGCAGGCAGTAACCTTGGGCAACAGTCTTCAATGCCTAAGCATCTGAGTTAATAGCCTGCCACTGCGTCAGATGTTGAGTTAACCTGCCCCCTACTGGTGTCTTGTGAGGAGAGACCTCAGTGTGGTTTAGAGGTGGCTGACGAAGATGCCGAGAGCAAGGAGGCACCTGCTGCTGCTGCGGCTTTTGTACTTTTAACACGTCCACCGCGGGTGAATCGTTTTTGGCCCCATTGAGCCGGCTGTCCTCTGCCTTATCCGAATGCGGAATAAAAGCGAAAGGACCTACCCCTCCAAGAGGTTCCTGAGGGGCGATACAGAGTTTGACGGATTGCAGCTCCAAGAGATTTCGCTGCTGCCTTGGATGTTTGTAACTTCTCTAGGCTGTCATCAGCCTTCTTACCAAACAAAGAAGTGCCGTCAAAGGACATATTCAAAAGTCTGGCCTGTACATCTGAAGCAAAACCAGACTTTCGCAACCACGCAAATCTGCGGATTGTAGTACTTGCCGCCATGGCCCTGCTGATACTGTCAGCAGAATCGATGCCAGTCTGAAGGGACTCACACATTGCATCTTTATCATCATTAATGATGTTCAGAAATGCTTCCCTTTCCTCTCCTTCTGGGAGACAGTCAGCCGCAGATGAAGCACACTCCCACAGTGTATCGCTGAATCTTGCGAGCGTGCAAGTAGCATTAATGGATTTAAACGCCATGCTACATGCCGAGAAGACCTTTTTTGACATAGCGTCAAACCTTTGATCATCCCTGTCTTGTGCAATAGTAGGGTATGCAGATCTACTGTTCGATGAAGTTGTTGCTTGTACAACCAAACTCTCTGGAGTTGGACGTTTGCTCAAATATTCAGGGTCAGAAGCAGATATCCTATATTTGGCAGATAGTTTTTTGTTAACTGCCAGGATAACCTCAGGAGTTTGCCAGTTGACAGATATTTTTCTCTGCAATGCAGCATGAAAGGGAACCACAGGATCTTCCTGTGGGCCTTTAAGTAAAATGTCTGTAAGATCATCCTGTTGAAAAGAAGGTGAAGGTGTGGACCACCCCATGAACTCTATTATTCTGGCCATTAAGCCCCTATAAGGGGTCTCAGCATGTTCCCCTGGGTCTGGTTTAGCGAATTCTACTTCTGGAGAAGTATCTAAAGCACTTGCCTCATGCAAAGAGTCTTGAAGGTCCTTCAATCTGTTCTCTTCAGAGATAAATTCCTCTGGTATAGGTGTAGTGGTCCTCTGTAACCCAAAGGGTCTTTCATGTTCAGAATCCTCCCCTTCCTCATATATAGAGGACAAAGCTCTGAAATAATCTGACCTTGGGTATGGTTTAAAACCCATTTCTAGAGCAGAAGTGGCCAAGCTTGTAGTCACCGGTTGAGAAAACATCGAAGTTGTCGACGCAGAAGTCAAAGGCTTCGATGAAACCGAAAAAGGCGTTGAAAAAGTATGAAGAGGCCTCGAAGAACTCGAGAGGATCGGAATCCTACTTGGAGTCGTCGAGGTTATTGATGACATCCTCGAGGTCATGGTCGAAGCCCTCGGTACGTCTACTGTCTGAGATGTAGTAACAGCAGTAGGTCTGTCTTTTATCGGTGTCGACAGCAGCGTCAAGGATGGCGTGGATTGGACCGATTTGTGTGTCGACGGGCCCTTCGATAAAGGCGTTGACGCAGATTTATGAGTCGAAGGAACCTTCGCCAGGTGCAACGACTCGCGGCGTTTCGATTTTTCGGGTCTTTCACCCAGGGTATCACCTTTAGCCGTCTCCGAGGGGGTCGAGGCCGCTTTCTCGAAGACGCTAAGCATTTTTTTACGGAATTCCTCCCACTTAGCTGGAGAGATGTGTTTCGTGGGGCAGGTGACCCTTTCCGGGGACGTGGAAGAAGACGAAGAAGAGGGAGATCTATGACGCCTCTTTTTCGAGTGTTTAGATCTCGAAGACTGATGGGAACCACTTCGAGACCTTCAACGGGAATGTTTCCTGTGACGGCGAGGGGATGAATGTCTCGACTCTGCCGAGAAAACTTTCGAAGAAGTTGAAGTTTTAAGAGTCTTACCTCTTTCTAGCTTAACCTTACGCTCCATCAAGGCTTTCGCCGTCATGGACATACAGTCCTCGCATTCCGAACAGTGATGCTCCGATCCCAGGCACCACAAACAGATCCTGTGAGGATCCGTCAACGACATTTTCTTCCCACAATCTCGACACTTTTTGAAGCCGGACCGTGGGGTCGACGGTTCGGAAGAGGAAGCCATCGAATGAAGAAGATATCTTCGAGGAATAAGGGAATAGTTTCTTACCTGTAACTCCATTTCTCCAGCATTGGTATCTTTCATGGATTCACATGCTTAGAATATTCCCCGTCGTCGGACTGGGACCCCTCGGTACACATATATAGCCTTTTCCTATAGGAAAACTTCCGACACTTTTGTGTCCTATCTACGTCCTTTTAGGACCCGCCTACGCATGCTCCGTAGGCCGTCCCAGTATAAGAGGCCCGCCCCCGCGGCTCCCCTTCAGATTTCGGCCCCTCCAAAGTAGGAAGGGTTAAACTTATCAATCAAATACATTGTATTCCGGGGAGGCTGGCGGGCGCATGTGAATCCATGAAAGATACCAATGCTGGAGAAATGGAGTTACAGGTAAGAAACTATTCCCTTCTCCAGCATTGGATCTTTCATGGATTCACATGCTTAGAATAGATTGTATAGCAGTAACACCTGAAACGGCGGTGGGAATGTAATGTAATATATCCTCACCATAATACACAATGCATATGTACAGCCGGAATACGTTAACTCATATAACCTTACCCACATAAAGTATACTGTCATCAAAAGGTAGAAAACAGATTCTCCACAGCGTGGAGCTTACCTTACTGAAACAGATGGCGCAGGACAGCTCTTCCCATCTGCACCACGTCCGCATGCTGCCTGGCAAGGCAGTAGTGGCGGGTAAACGTGTGGGGCACTGACCATGCCGCAGCCTGGCATATGTCCGTCAGCGGAATTCCTGCCCATACTGCGGCTGAGGAGGACGTTGATCTTGTAGAATGGGCTCTAGGATGTCCTTGCAGTGGCCTTCCAGCCTTGAAGTGACAAAACGCAATCGTCGATGAGACCCATCGAGCCAATCCCTGTTTAGAGATTGCTTTTCCTCTCGTCGACGGACCATATGCGATGAACAGTTGTCGAGTAGACCTGAGTTCCTGTGTACGATGTAGGTAAAATTTCAGAGCCCTCTTAACGTCCAAGGTATGAAGAGCTTTTTCTGCTGTCGATGATGGGGTCGCGAAGAAAGTAGGGAGAACAATGGACGAGTGTTTGTGATACACTGTCGGAACTTTTGGGATGAACGTCGGATTAGTTGCCAGGACCACTTTGTCCTTAAAGAATCTTAAGTATGGCTGGTCTACGATCAGCGCTTGCAGTTCCGAGATTCTCCTAGCTGATGTGATAGCAATCAAGAATGCCAACTTCCACGATATGAATTTTATGTCGGACGTGGCCATAGGCTCGAAAGGCGGTTTCATTAAGCCTGCCAACACTGTGTTGAGACTCCAAGTTGGAGGGAAACGTTTTACCGGGGGAAAAGTTCGAAATAAACCCCTCATGAAGTGTTTTACAAGTCTGTCGCTAAATAGAGGAGACGACTGTCTCTTCCTCGTGAACCTCGAGATGGCCGCCAGGTGCACCTTTATCGATGTGAAGGATAAGCCCCTCTCCGCCAAGAGAAGCAGGTAAGGTAGAACTTGTTCCGGCGTCACCAACAACGGTTGTAGGCCTTATTGTCCTCGACACCATACACAGAACCTCTGCCACTTATAGGTGTAAGATTTGTTTGTAGAAGGGGCTCGAGCAGCCTGCAGAATTTTTTGACAATCCTCCGAAACGTCTAAAGCGCCGAACTCCGAAAAGTCAGGAGCCAGGCTGTAAGGTTGAGACTGTCCGGGTCGTGATGCCACACCGTGCCTTTGTCCCGGGATAGTAGGTTCGGGACTCTCGGAAACGCTATAGGATGTTCCAGCGACAGGTGAAGCAGGTCGGAGAACCACGGTTGCCGCGGCCAGTATGGTGCTCTATGGAAAGAGTTCTTGATCGCGTCCCTCCTTGTTTCCTCAGATAAAACGTGGCCGTTGTATTGTCGGTCAGTACTCGTACTCGCGATCTCTTGATGTGTGGTAGGAATGCCTTCAAGGCCCATCGTACTGCTCTGAGCTCCAGCACGTTTATGTGTAGGAGTGACTCCTTTGGAGACCAGCGACCTTGCGTTTGGAGAGAACCCATGTGAGCTCCCCATCCGGTTAGGGACGCATCCGGACTATGGTTTGCTGAAACTCCGGTTCCTGTAGGGGTACACCGTTGTTCAGATTGTGGAAACTCTGCCACCACTGAAGGGTCCGAAGCAGCTTGTCGTCGTCGATGGTTATCTTGTCTGACCACGATCCTTGGGCCTGCGTCCATCGGTCCACGAGGAATTCCTGGACTGGCCTCATGAATTGGCGACAGTTTGCCACCAGATGGATGCAGGATGCCATGGCCCCTAGGACCGAAACGTATTTTCTCACTGAGAGCTTGGTGTTTTGACGTAGTCGGCTCGCCAGCTGATTGAGTTTTGAGGTTCTGTCGAGAGAAGGCTTCACTAGCCCTAATTGGGTCTCGAACTGTGCCCCCAGGAATACCAGCGTTCTCGATGGCCGCAGAGAGGATTTGTCGAAGTTTATGGCGAATCCCAGCTGTTGTAGAAGCTGCATTGTGTTGGTCGACGCTGGGGAGGATCCCCTTACCAGCCAGTCGTCGAGGTATGGGTATACATGGTGGCCTTGCTTCCTTAGCCAGGCATTTCGTGAACGTTCTGGGGGAGGTCTTGAGCCCAAAGGGAAGAACCGTGAACTGGTAGTGAGTCCGCCCTATTACAAATCTCAGGAATTTCCTGTGTTTCCGACACATTGGAATATGGAAGTACGCGTCCTGTAAATCCAGGGACGCTAGAAAATCCCCTTCTTGAACGGCGCGGATCACTTCCTGCAGAGTGAGCATTTTGAATTTTAGGCGCTTTAAAGATTTGTTGAAATCGCGTAAGTCTAAAATGGGACGCCATTTGCCGTTCGGCTTTTTTACGACGAAGTATCTTGAGTAGACTCCTTGACCTCTCTGTGATGTTGGAACTAATTCTATCACGCCCTTTGCTAACATGAGTGTTACCTCTTGTTGCAGTATCCTCAGATGGGAATGAGCGGTGAACGCAGGTGGAATGTGCGGAGGGCTGTGTTTGAATTGTAGAGAGTGTCCGTTTCTTATAGTGTCCAGCACCCATTGATCCGTCGTTATTCGTTCCCATTCGTCGACATATGCTGACACTCTTCGCCCCAGAACGGTGTGTTGTATGTCACTGCTGGTCTTTATTTTGCTTGTCTCTAGACAACGACGATAGGATGGTCTTTTCCTGGCCGTCTGGAAGTTACGGCGTCGGTTTGCCATTTGGGAGGCACGCCTGTATCCCTGGGAGGGGTAAGCCGACCTGCCAAAGGATCTGTCCCCAGACGCAGAGAATCTGGAATTACCTGAAGCCCCTCTAAAGGGACGAAAAGACTTGTAGCTTCGGCCACTCTGGAGGGCACCCAATGAACGTGCCGTGTCCGAGTCCTCTTTCATCCCCTTTAGGGCTTCGTCTACCTTCTCACCAAATAGAAGGTCTCCCTCAAAAGGCATATCCAACACTTTGTATTGTACCTCTGGCCTGAAGTAGGTACATTTAAGCCATGACTTTCGTCGTAATACGACCCCATTATTGACTTGCTTGAAGCCTGACTCCGCGAGGTCCACCGCGATGTTTATTGCGTGATTTGAGGCTTCCTCACCCTCTCGGACAAGTAACATCGCTGCCTTCCTATGTTCTTCCGGAAGATGATCACGCAACGGAGCTAGCCTGTGCCACATCTCTCTGTCGTATCTGGCTACGATCGCCAGAGAGTTTGCGGCCTTTACTGTGGTTGCTCCCACGGAAAGCACTTTTTTGCCAAAGGCATCCTGGCGTCTCGCTTCGTTTTCAGGCGGAGTCGTGCACTTGTGCTGGGCCTTCGCCTTCCTCGCCGCTGCCGCCGACACCACCGAGTCTGGTGTTGGTTGGGAGGATAAACACTTGGGGGTAGACTCTGGAGCCTTAAACTTTTTCTCTAGGCGTCCTTTCACTGCCGGCTCTGAAAAAGGGTGACGCATTGTCTGCAACCCCTCCTTCCACACGTGGTCAAGTATTGGTATTGAGAACACAGACCTCCTTCTCTTACCCATGTGGTCGAACAAAAAACAGTCCTTTTTCTGTTCTTCCTGGGACAAACCAAATTCTTTACACGCCTTCTCCATCATAGAATGGAATGATGCAATGTCGTCCGGAGGGGACGGGTGAGCTGGGCTTCTCGGGGTTTCCAACTCCACCTCTGACTCCCAAGTTGGATCCCTGGAGGGGGATGATGAGATATCCGACATGGCTCCCCTGTCAGAATCCGAATCTGGCAGCTCACCTTCCTCTTGTGCCAGTGCTGAGATTGGCGTGCGTAGGTGCGTCGGTGGACGGGATGGGCCCGGCTCGTCGACGGGTGATTGTGGCAGGTTTGCCTGAGGTAGTCTCTGGTCCAATGACTGTAGCAGGGACTGAAGCGTGGACAGAATTTCCAACGACAAAACAGATTGAGGATTGAGAAGAGGGGCAGATCCCGGTATACCGGATCCCCTCGTCGACGACTTGTCCGCCACTCGTAGTCCTAGGTCTGCTGGGCCAGCTATTCTCTCGCTCTCGTCCTCCGAGGACAGCGACACAGCCTGTTCTTGCAGTAAAGTATCCGGGGGATCGGATCAAAAACCTCAGGCCTCCAGGCCTCCTGTAGAACCCCCGTCGACGAGGCCATCGTCGTCGTCGGTGGGACGGTGGATGCCACCGGCGTTAGTGGCAGGGTGGAGGCCGATGACTGGACCGCCGTCGACGACGGTGACTTAGCAGGTGGTTTAGGCGGTCCCGCCTTTTCCCCACTTGGCCTGCTTTTACTCGACTCTCGACTCGTGGTCGATCTATGATGATCGCCCGAGGAGGATTTTTGCCTTTCCTTTTCATGCTTTTTTGATGAAGATGATTTTTTTGACGAGAAGTCTCTAGTTGAGTGACTCCCAGATGACTCTTTTTCCGTCGGTCGAGATTTCTTCGCCGGTGGTTCCGACGAGGTAGCGCGGCGTGATGTTTTCGCCGATTTTGTGGAGCCTACCTCCGAAGGGGGGTATGCCCCCGCTCAATCATTCAGCCATGCCACCAGCCGTCGACTCCGGTCTTTGAGGGTTTTTTGAGAAAACCCTTTGCATATGTCGCAGTTATCAGCCGAATGATGAGGGTGGAGGCAATATATACAATCCATATGTCCGTCCCCCTCGTAAACTTTTTTCAAGCCGCACGTCGCGCATGGACGGAAGGGCGCTTTTCCTGACATGGAGGACATTTTCTCTAACTCCAACTCCAGGTATACAACCTTGTACAAAATAGTAAGACAAATCGAGGAGATCCCACTACTTTGGAGACGGTTGAAATCTGAAGGGGAGCCGCGGGGGCGGGCCTCTTATACTGGGACGGCCTACGGAGCATGCGTAGGCGGGTCCTAAAAGGATGTAGATAGGACACAAAAGTGTCGGAAGTTTTCCTATAGGAAAAGGCTATATATGTGTACCGAGGGGTCCCAGTCTGACGACGGGGAATATTCTAAGCATGTGAATCCATGAAAGATCCAATGCTGGAGAATAAGAAATACTTGAAGAAAGAACTGAGCAACACGATTCCGAGGCCCGCGAAACGGGGAAAACGGAACTGAGCAACGGACGCTGCACGAGTCTATTTATACGCACGATGAAATTGGCGCTGATACGGAGGCTGTTGAGGGACACCAACTTGAGGGACGTCGACACGCAGCGCCCCCTACTGAAAATGTTTTCCGAGGCCAGGCAAGCTGGAAGTAATCTAACAAGATAAGGAATACATCGGAGGACACAATCCCTTCGGAGAAGTTACTTTCTTACCTGGTAACGTTCTTTCGATGGGATGTTCCTGGGACGTATTCAACATCTATGACAGTAATCACCACAGCTGTGCTGCTTCGGAAAAGTTTTCGGCGTCTGCGTCGATACGCTGCCCCTCGAGGGCCTCCGTCCAGCGCCGAGGTCACCGGATGTTATATGTAGGACGCACGATGCCCGTCATCGACGCAGGACGCCAACGCTGAAAATGTTTTCCAAAGCAGCACAGCTATGGTAATTACTGTCAAAGATGTGGAATACGTCGGAGGACACAAACCCCTCGAATTGTGAATGTCAGCTTGCACCACACCTAGAGAGGAGTCTATAGATTAGCCTCCGTCACACCTAGATATAATTGTGAAGATTAGCTTGCGTTTGACTACTAACCAGCTTGTGACCAAATGTGGCTGTGCCACATGATTTTTCGTTTGTCCTTTAGCCTGCGAACTGTGAAGATAATCTTGCGTCAGATCTAGATAGAATTGTGAAGATAACCTTACGTGAAATCTAGATAGAATTTTGCAGATTAGCACACGTCACATCTAGATAGAAATTTGGAGATAACCACAGACAGTCATTCACCATTATGCTCACTCTCCTCTTTACATCAACAAACAATAGAATGCAGCTACACCCCTCGATCAATTCGGCCGAGCTGCACACATACATATATCACTAAAAAAACACCTCAACAGCCTGGTAGAACGCAGCTATATCCCACAGAGAAGAAAAACAAAAATCAGCCTTGCGGCACACATTCTTCTACACGTGCCTCACGGTAGCGAGAATGCAGACTCGGAAACCACACTCCTTGCTGCACACATTACACGGATCTCTCACATCCACCGCACCACACTTAGTATTAGAATGCAGCCAACCCGTGAAAACCACTCTGGCTGCTCACATATCAAGTGCACCCAAGCACTATATGCTACACTACTCTTTCAACTGATACAGACCACAGTACCCGAGGACGTTCAACCAACAGCGCTTTGAGATCATACCAATGGTACATAAAGCTCTATACAAATGCACCATAAAAACAGTAAAGGGCCTTTGGTAAGAACCTCACATTCAGAAGCCAATGTAAGGGCAACACCAGGCTAGTACTAAAGGGTGAGGAGAAAATGGGGTTTCTAGACATAGGCAAAACATTGCTCAGTCAAAAGCAGGACACCCAAAAACCAAAAACATGTGCATACATGTTATTAACCCAGCCTCTTGTACAACAGGCATCACATGGGCAAATCCTGCACAAAAATGTAGTATCTAGAAGGAGACATAAGACCAAACAAGGGCCACCAAAAATAATACAGTTAGGCTTAAACCTACATGGTCTCCGTACCCTCCTGGAAAATAGTGCCAATAAATCAAAGTTAGCTACTGTAACTCCAATACATTCCTATTGACAGCAGTGCAGAGCTCTATGTTCCACATAAGGAGTACCTCTATCTTTACCAGTTGAGGGCTTTCGGTTGGAACTGGGACTCCTATATATTTTTTTTTACATTTTTTTTTCATTTTGCAGTTAGTTCAATCATGTAAAACTTTAAGCACATTTTATAGCAAAGACAAGATACAAAACAAGAAAACTACAAACGCTTCCATTCAAGTAGATGGACAGCAAATTCCTCTTATGTGCTTTAAAAGACACTAACAATACTAAAAATTGTAACATGTCACCTTTTGGGATTACCACATTAAAATTAATCTTTATACATCTCCCTTCTATCCAATCTTTATGGCTTTGTCAACGGTGCACTCTCTTTCTCAATATTTTCATCTCCCCCACAGCTTCTGGAATTATTGGGCTTACTGGCTACTCAATATTACCGAGTATGCACCAACACCTTTTTGCTTGAACTCCGCTATACTGCACTCTGTCACTTTAAGGAACATTGAAGTTAAACTGGGGGATCTAATTCAAGCCCCTAATTTCTCAGTAATTCTTAATAATAAAACTAGAGATCTGGAGATTAGGCCAAACATTGAATCTTTAGCTAAAAAGACATTAGTTGCATATAGTACCCGGGGTTTTAAACACAATTCTCCAAGGCCATTTTTTAACTAAACTACGTTCTTTTCAAATGCGCAGATTTAGAACATACTTCTGTTTTAACATACTTCCTTCACGTGAGCACATTGGCAGATGGTCTATTCTACCCTGAGACGAGAGGCTTTGTCATCTTTGCAATTCGACTATTGAGACTGCACAACATCTCCTCACTAGCTGCCCCATAATTAAGCATTTTTATCTGAAGGGCTACTCCAACTATGTAACTAATATAATTTCGATCGTTACCGATCAGTTCTTGAGTGGCCTCTTTGGGGCGGAATCAATTAAGTCGTCAATGGCTGCCTATCACGTTTGGAAAGTTGCTCTCAAATTAATTACAACACCCTGATGACTTGTCATGTAATTTGTGACTTCTATATACTTCTTATTCGTACAGTTTTTATCCTATCATTTGCATTTTAAAAGCGGTTATTAATTCACTGTACAGCTTGAAATTCTAGCAATGTCATGTTTTATTGTAATGTTATTAACTCATCATGGTCTTATTATCTTGTATTTTTACTGTTTTATGATATTGTTTGTGCTAAAGGTTTGTTTTTATAACATACACACAAAAAGATAATATATATATAATACAATACCTACATGGTCTCCGTAACCTCCTAGAAAATCATGCCGAAAAAACAACCAAAGTTAGCTACTGTAACTCCAATATATTCCTATGGACAGGCATGCAGAGCAGCAATTACTTAAGTCCCTAATAAACAAAAGTCCACAAGCAAGCCAAGGTTTTGGGGTTAAAGCCAGGAAAGTGCCAGTTCTACATCAGAGATGCAGCCAAAGGCAACGGCTAGAGAACACCAGAGACTACCCTCTTGTTGAGCTCCAGGTTTGAGAACCAGCCAAGCAGAGAAGGATGGATGCAGAGGATTTGGACCAATGGAAGTCAATGGAAAACCGTGGCAGAGGAGGCACTCTGCAAAACCTTACTACTCCCTAATCCAGGGGACCCCTAAAGACTACCCAACGAAATATATTAATATATTGTGGCCCAACGACAAGTACATGCAGTTCAAGTCCCTGGGATTCAGCCTGGTAACAGCGGGAGAACTTTCACAGAACTCATTTTACAAGGATGAGAAAAGGATCCAGCACCAGGGGCTTGAATCAGGACCAGCAACAATACAAATGGAGGAAAAGAAGAAGAATTCGACTGCCTGGATGGATGAACCACCAGGCAGATTAGCCAGCAGCAGTAGTGAAGAGACCACCAAAACAAAGCAGCTTGACAAAGGGAATGCATGCAGCTCCGGAGCAGGGGGCAGCCAGCAAAGAATAGTCCCATGACAGAAACCATGTGTGGAGGCAACCAAGTAACTTGACAAATCTTCTGCAGTCTCCAACACCCCCAATGCCCCCTCCCCCACACCCCCCAGGCCCTCTGCTCTGCACTGGCCGCCCACATCTCCTCCAAAACATTGGACATCCTGTCCTTTGCTCCCTCAACCCGTTTTGCCTCCCTTTCCCACTCTTTCTCTCCCATTGCGCCAGATGAGATCTCTCGAGTCGTCTGTGATGTCATTGTGAATAGTCTTCACTGTACACAGTTAAAGTAAATTATGTGATAATGATGTGTTATTTATATAGCGCCTTAATCCAAAGCGCTATACAGAGCACATATTTACATACAATATCACCCAACCGAAATTGGTACTCATTTATCGACCTCGGAAGGATGAAAGACTGAGTTGGCCTTGCAGGGATTCGAACCTGCGACCTACAGATCACGCTCAGATCGCAGCAGCGAGCACTTAACCCGCTGAGCTATCTTACTGGCTTAATTTACCAGTGCTTCTGTGATCTCATACCATTCTGCATAGAAAACTTCCCTTAGTAACAATTAGAATGTAGAGACATTAGAATGTTATTGTAGGAACTGAATGAGGAAGTGCTGGCCAAAGGGAGAGAGCTGCAGCCTTACCGGTGGTCCCGAATAAAGCTTCATCAACCCATCCAGTTGTGTTTGACATTTACTTGGAATATAATAGTCTGCTCTATGAAAGTCTTCCCTAAACCATCAAGGACAACATTGCCTCTCCCGTTTCTGCCTTGGCCGACCTCTGCAACCAATTCTTTGCCACTGGCTCCGTTACCCAACCCCTCAAGCACTCTCTTGTGCACCCTCTCCAAAAAAGCCATCTGCTGACCCTTCATGCCTGGTAACTATCACCCTATCTTTATCACCCCTTTCTTGGGCAAACTCATGGAGAAATTGTTCATCCACATCTGACCCCACCACACCGAAACGGCCGGCTGCCTCCACAACCACCAGTCCAGTGTTAGGGCTGTAAGAGGCACGGAAACTGTCCTCCTGAACACCTGTGAAATCCTACTATGCAGCCTGAGCTTCAACTCTCCCTCTGTTCTGGATCCTCCTCGATCTCCCTTCTGCCTTGGACACAGTCAACCACTCCATCCACAAACTGTCTCCATGGTACCCTAGGCATCACGGACAGGGCACTAGCGTGGCTTACCTCCTTCCTTTCTAATAGCACACACGTGCAAATGGGTCCTTTTCTCTCCTCCACCACACCGTCACCTGTGGCGCCCCTCAGGGCTCCATTCTATCGCCATGGCTCTTCACCATCTACCTGGCCCCTCTGACCCACCCGATCTCCACTCTCTGTCCTAGCTTCCAGTGTTGTGCAGACAGCCCTCCTTAAGCTGCCATCCTCTATCACCACCTCCTCCTCCTCCCTAATAACCGACTGCTGACTGGTAAACAGGCATGGTGCTCTGCCAATGATCTCTGCCTTAGTGCCAGTAAGAGATCCTACTTATTGGGACGCCTGCTCCTTGCACCCACCTCTCTGGCCAGAATCCTTGGGTCCCCTCCCTTCACCCACCTGTGAGGCAAACAACCTTGGGATCATCTTTGACTCCTCTCCCTTCCTCTCCACACATCACAGACCTTGCCAAGAAGTCCAAATTCAGCTCCACCTTCTCAGGGGCAATCTACCTTTCCTCACTTTCCCCCAGAAAGTCAACATCTCTAAAGCCGGGTTCTCTCTAGGTTAGACTACTGCAATATTTCAAAAAAGGTAGCTCTCCAGAAAGAACATGGCATGATAACCTGTTCTGAGATGAGAGTTTGCAGCACACGATTTTTGCTCACTGTACCTTTCACAGATGGGAAATATCCATTTGCATATCAGTCTTTGTCCCGCCCACAGCACCGAAATGCTATGGCAATTCCTCTATGAACAAGAGTACCAACAGCAACCCCATACACGTGTGTCAGTCTTGGTGGGCCTCATCAGTGAGGTGAAGCTGTACCTCTCTTCCTCAATCTGCCTCTTTCCCCCCTCCCCCCCACCCCCCCAAGAACTAACCCAGAATAAAGACGCAAGACTTATCCTTGGCTTCAAGCCCAGGGGCTGCACCTCTCCAGCCCTAAGGTCTTTCCACTGGCTCCCGGTGACTGCAATGATCACATTCAAGACCCTCTGCATCATCACAAGGATATCCGGGGCCTGGGACCTCTTTACATCCAGCTTTTCCCCTCCTTAAATAGCTCCCAGCCAGAGTTCTTCGGTCCTCTGGCACCAGCTGTCTGCAGGTCAAATGTTTCTCCAAGCAGAGAATCAGAGGTAGATCCCTTTCCTCGGCTGGCTCCTCCCTCTAGAACAGGTTAAACCACCCCCCCCCGCACACCTCTGACTTGAGCTGGAAACTCCTCAAGACTTTCCTCTCCCCCTCCCTTGCTAACTCTCCCTCTGTATTTGCGACTGAGGTCTGGCCCCTTCAGAGTCATACAGGGGCCAGACCAACCCCCAAAAACCCCCCCTCGCATCCTTTACCAGCAATTGTCCTCTGACCCCCCTCCTCTCCTCCGCGGACTAGCCCAACTTTGTCCTCCCTGATTACCGTACTCATCCTCCCCTTCCTCCTTTTCCCCCCCTGGCACATGCCGCCTCGGCCCACCCAGCACTTCTCTGCCCCTTCCCTAGGGGCACCCCACTCCTGCACTTCTTCCTCTACCCACTCAACCCCTGCACTTACCATCGTCACTCCTCCCTCTACCGTCTTACTCCCCCGCACTTTCCATCTTCTCAAGCACTTGCACAGTAGGATTGTCAGAAGACCAATATAAATGTTTTTGTTCTAGGTTCTTGGTTCCCTTGCCCCCTATACCCCATCTTGTGGTACCTGGAAACACCGTGTATAGGCACCATACAAATGTCCAATAAATAGAATAAATAAAAGGACAGCACAAGAACAAGCTAGCGACCAGTAGTGGTGACCACCCAGGCAGCAGTGCAATGGCCCACAATCAGTCCCAATATAGGACAGTCTAAGTAGCAAGCAGGATAAGGAATATCCTAGGTAGGAAGTCAAACAGCCAAAGAAGGAACCGGGGGATAAGACAAAGGAGCCAGGGTCCAACTGATATGGTCAAACTAGGTGCTCCAATGTAGCAGCCCAAATCATGTACCAAAGCAACTATACAAGTATGAATCTAAGTAACAGACAAGGTCTCCGCTCAATAAGCACATGGACATTGTACATATGCATTTGTGTTTTACGGTGTGAAAAGTTTCAATGTAAACTTTACCACAATATTCTAATAAAAGAAAAAAAGATTTTGGCAGCTCTCCAATCTGGTGACACACACAGATGCACATGGACGCAACTTTTGCAAGCCTGCCCCACAGTCCACACAGACGAAGGAATGACCCAAACTAAAAGGGCTGGGAGTAAGGTATAGAAAACAAAGGAGTACTCTAATGACTAAGACTGGTTCATTAGACTACTAAGGCGGTAAACAAATGGCTGCACCCCTGCGAGGCCCAAAGCTAAATTACAGCTGCTGCCATCCTACTCCCCCCAAATACTTCTAGGCTTAGAGTATAAGCGCGGGATCAAAATTGGATGGTCAAAAGTCACCCCTGCCCTGTAGAGAAATTGGCTACTAGGCAGCCAATAACAGGAAGGTCATTTTGCTACAAACCTAACATAAAAAGGAAACCAGCAAACAAAGCAAATGGCTTAGAGGACTGACAAAATGGACCCAGAGAATCACAAAAAGGAAATGATTGCCTAATAAGTCAGAAAAGGGAAGACTTTATTGCTTTGCCAGTTCGTATCTACTCAGAAATGGGCAGGTTGGATGAAGCTTGTATTTAAATTACCTGTTTATTTCCAGTACTCTTGAAGCACGCTTCCACCCTGCACCCCAAAACACAAACAGCTGTCAACGTCCTGTCCGCCAGAGGGGTTCCCTAGTGTTCGGTAAGATTTTCATTTCAAATGATAATTCTTCCTGACCTGTGTCAACCCCAGAACATTTTGCTGGACTAGTGGATTATTTTTCCCTATACCTCAGTGAGTGGGAACCTTTTTCAACACTCACAGTCTTTTACTCTTTTTATAGGTGTAATTTTTAGGACTCTCCAAAGTGTCTTTTTAATGTTATCCTCTTTTACAACTTTTGGTGTATACCTTTTTATTGTTGCAGGGCTGCCCTTGGGGTTCCCCTTTAACTTTCTCTGGCTAACCTTGTGAGAGGTACAGTTACCCAAGGGTAGAAAGGATTTTGGATCCCTTTTACATTTTATTAGGTGAAACCAGCACCCCCCACCTTATGGGGAGTGCTGGGAAGATACTGGGTATCCACTTTCTCATTCTAAATGTAACATTTATGTTACAAGAACAAACTTAACTTTAATAGCTGGTGGCAGTGACCCTTTATATTAATTCGGTGCACCTTTAGCGCACGCTCTTTCCACAGACCTGGTAAAGACACCTATAGGTGCTCATTCTATCTTTTTTTCACCATTTCAGTGTTCCTTGTACTTTCTTGTTCCTTTCCCCGATATCCATGGGGGGGTGAGGGTGGGCGTGGAAATCCTTTGTGTTGACTTTATCCTCAGCGGGAATCCTGTGGATTCCTCCTGCAGGATCCAGAGTGGCTGTGAAGGCAGGAAGTGAGGGAGGAGCCCAAAAGTCTTAGCCCTTTGTCTTCTAGTCTGACTGCGAGAATTCAGTTCAAACTGGGAGGCTGGCTGTCCTGAAAGGACTGCCATTCCCCCCACCCCGCAAGTTTGAATGTTGCATGGGTTTGATTGGCTGGGTCCCTGCATGAAAGTCTGGTCCTGGAAGATGAAGAGGTAGTCGACCACTGGAACCAAATCCGAGGAGGAAGATGAAGAAACTGCAGCTGAGACTATTTCCAGCGATCAGGGAGCCTGCTGTGTAATTGCAGCCTGCTTAGATCCACTAGTCCCAAGACCACCTGCATTTTGAGCAATCCCACATCATGCTGCGACCTTGCGGGCTACAATACCCCAATACCCTGGGACCTCGAGCCATTGTGCGGTGCACAGTCTTCCGAATTCCGGATCTTGCTGAAACTTTTTGGGCATCCTGCTGGATCTCCAGAGGCATGAAGCGAGTCCTAAAAGTTGCCTCATCAGAGTGCTTGGCCTTGCAATGAAGAGAATCCGACCGGCAAAATTCAGTCTTCTTCCTGGCTCCTGAAAGGGTGTCAAAAGCATGGAGCCACATCCAGCCACGAGGAAACTCTTGCCTGGAGACTTCTCCCATGATCCCTGCTGCAGAAGCCTTTCCAAAGTCCTGCCTTCCGTCTTCCTGACAAAGGAATCCATCAACCAGGTTTTGGCTCCAGATCCTGAAGTCTTTCTGCTGCAACTCCTCTTCTGTGCTGAGCTACTCTGTTGGCTGGGGTATTCTACTTACCTTAAGCCTTTGTGATTTCTGTATAGGTTCAGGGTGTTTCCTGTGATTGAGAGGCCACTCATCCAGTTCACCCAGGCCCACTGCGGAATCCTCCAATGGTGCCTTCTCTGAAGTCCCTAGACCCTCAACTAACTTTTAATTTAAATACTTAATTGTTTGAAGACTCTTCCTCTGGAACTCTGACTTGGCCTGCAACTGAACCCTATCTCACCGTGCCTACAGCTGGCACCTAGACCACTAGGGTCCCTATAGAATAAGGGAAGGACTGGATAAGAAAAGGGTTCTGCCTTGATAAGAATAGCAAGTGTTCAAAAGTTACTTACTTGTAAAAGAAGTTGATTGGTAACTAACTCAGAGTGAAAAGCTGCAAAAGTTTTTACTTGCCTTGAGTGTGTGTTGCACTATTCTGTAAAGTATATATAAGGTTAAGTTACTCACCCGTGAATTGGTTGTGCCTCTTTCCCAAAGGTAATGTTGTTGGATTCACTTTACTATTCTTGTTAGGGTAACTGTATGAGTGTTCCCAATTGGGTCTTGCTTCCCCGGACTGGCTGTTAGCCTGTCCAGAATAAGTCTGCTGTAGGTTATACATGCCTCTTAAGTTGTTGATAGCTCCTTTAAAAAGTACATAGGTTTTACCTACCTTGTGTTTGCTGTGTGCCATCCTAAAACAAGTTATTGCTTACCTCAATCTTTGTTGCACTGATAGGAAAAGCAACTCTAATAGTAGATTACAACAGTAGTTGTTACCTGCCTAGAATAGCTGTGTGCCATTCTTGAAAAGTGTTCCTTTATGTATAGCTAACCTTGGTCTGCCTTGAGCCATCCATAAATACTGTTATTAGTTCTTTCTGAACTTAGACTGTGTTCCACTGAGCAGAAAACTAAGTGTAATTGTATAGTACGCCCCAAGGTCCAACTACCCTAGTATCACGGTGTGTTATCCTGAATCAGAGTTATAGGTTTATACTGTTCCAGGAATATGTGTTTCACTATTCTGAAAAGTATATTGTCCAGTTGACTTGCTATGTGATTTCTTGCTGAGAGTCACCTTACAACTCTTAGAGTGTATTACCCTTGAATTACTGTAAAGTAATCTGAAAGTAATTTATGGTTTTACCCCCCAAGAATAGGTGTGACCTATACTGAATGTGTATGAAAAGGTTTGCTTTACCTAGACATACTGTTAGTTTTCTAAATAAAGTCTATGCTTTGGTCTATGTACTTTAAAGCATTGTGTTGTGTTTTTTTATAATTGTGGTGAAATATAATGTGACAGTACATATTTCCCCCAAGATTTATCCGGGCCTACTCGTATTAAGATACACCCTTTATTTGTATAATAAAGTGTTTGTGTTTCTTTGGACCATATATATGCTACAATTTCTTTGTAGTGATTGTACAGCCCTCTCTTCCTCCTAAGATAAGCCTGGCTGCTCCGTTTATACTACCCTGAACTCAGGTGGTACAGCCTTATACCACGAGCGGAGTCTTGTACTGTATCAATTGAATGGTTTTACTAAGCCCTTAGTTGGACTTCAGAAAAACTGTCCTGACACCAAGCAGTTGGGAAGAGCAGGATACAAGAGGACTAGGTTTCTGCATTTCTGACAAAGAAGAAACAAACAGAATGACTGGAAGCAACAATTTCATATGCTTCTCCAAATACTTCCACTCACGGTGGAGGAAAATCAAAGGATACAAGTATGCAAAGTAACAATACGGAGGACTACAACACTTCTGTGAACAAATGTAATTTATGACAACAGTGTTTATACTTTTTGCCAAATATTCAATTTCTAAAGACACATGCTTTGCAAACACAATGGACACGTGTGCATTTTGCCCTCATGTGGGCCTGTAACAAGCAACATCAAGCCAGGATCACAGCACCCCAAGACACTAGGAACTCTGGTTACCCAAGAATGAAATACCTGTCGGGAACTACTGCGAAACCACTGTGAGCGTGTGAGGGGCGAGTGAAGGGACGGGCGTACCTCGTAATTCTCCATCTCCACATCGTCCACGTCCAGATCCAGGCTGATGGCAGGCCCGACAGCTGTCTGAGAAACGGGAAGCATCGAACTGAAAGGAGGACAAGAAAGGACAATGAGAGGGTTATTAAAGCATAGTCCTGCATTTGTGACACTCAGGTTACATTCCCTGCCACAAGTGTAGATCCCAAAGGAAAGCCAGGTGAAAGTTAAATGATGTATCACTGTGCAGACCTACTCCAACAACATACAGAATCATCAAACTAAGGAAAGCCCATAGCTTAAAGATGAACACAGAACTGGGTACCAGAAAAAAGCATTGCTCTATCACCATTCCTATCTGGTGCAGGTCTGATATGATGATTGATTTTTACAGTCTGCCAAGTTCTTTTTAGTGAGGAACTTGCATCAGTTCAGTTTTCAGTGGACACTTGTGAACTTTAGAATTTTTAGTGTGGATGGTGTTCTTTATTTTGGTTCTTTTAATAGAAACGTGCTTTGCATAGCAATTTTATAAATATAACTTGCAGCAACTTGCATACAGTTCATGGATTTGTTGGATGCATCATTGTGTAACGTTATTAGGGGTAAGAGGATCTCTGACATCTGCACTACTCTTTGTCAATGCTCAAACACAACGGATATATATGACAAACATTACCTTCCAGCAATAGTCTTTCTGTTGCGCGTCATCTACTGGTTGGTGCAGAGTATAACATTATTTCTTGTCGAAGATAGGACATCGACGGGGCATTCCTGCAAAACTATGCCCTACTGTGATGTGTATAGCACCCATGAGCCTTCACTCGTCTAAATCCTCAGATTATTTTCAGTTCTGAGGATGCATGAAGTCTTATTGAATTGTAGAAAGTTAACTTCGAATAAATATAACAATATTCCCATAGTGGGGAGGAGAATGGCCATGTAAATCTAAGCAGATGCAAGCAACAGAAAGACTTACTGAAAGGTAATGTTTGTCTTCAGGGGCTTGGGGATCTGCGTAGAGTCCCACGCTTTGCAGAGACCAGCAAGGAGTACCCGATGAAGGTGGTGGGAGAACTGAAGGAACACATGTTTTAACACTGCCTGTCCCACTTGTGAATCATTTCTTGCTTGTGTGTCAACATAATGTGTGGAAGTGTGAACTGAACTCCATGTAGCTGCCTTATAAATAGCCTTCAGCGTCATAAGCCAATGTAGCTCCTGTACTACGTGCAGAATGTGCCCTAGGTGTGAAAGTGTATTGTTTGCGAGGCTGTATCTGTTGAATACACCTTACAATCAATCTGGTGATAACAGTAGCCTAACACCCCCTAGGGGACAGGGAAAGCGGGATCCCACTGTGGGTGACCTACCTTTAGCGGACAAGATACCCTCTAATCAGGGATGTGTTTCACCCTCCCTTGTCTCAGGAAGCCAATGCCTTCATTGGTTATTTGGCAATGTTTTACCTGGTTGGGTTTCTGACCCTGTATTGTGGCCATCACAAAAAAAATGGAGTGTTCCATCTACTATCAGAGACAGATATAAAGGCCTCATAAGACTTACAAGAACGAGAGCCAGAGAGATGGCTTGCGTGCAGCACACACGACTGTGGAACCATGATGTAGAGGAGAGCATGTCCCAATTCGAGGCAGTAAGGATACGGTTGCACACAGACAGTGTGAACTACAGAGGCACGAGGAAGCCACGGAGCACTGCTCCCTGCAATCAGGCCAAGAGCTGGAGAAGCTCGGCCCTGCCACACCTGAAACGTGGTTGCCTACTGGATTCAACTCTGAAGTCCTGCCAGGAACCAAAGGGAAACTATGAGACTCGTCCACTGACACGGATGACCAAGAGAAACCGTAACTGCACTGCTGCCACCCCAGAGGAACATCCCTGCAAAGAGCCAGGTAAGCAGTACGTTCAGGGAACCAGGAGGAGGGCAGATGGCACAAAGATGCCCCCAAGCCAGGGTGGGAAAGCAAAAGGCCCAAGAGGGGCTAAGACATCAGATAGCCCTAGATGGGGAGAGGATTCACATACCCGGAAGCAGAGGGAAGAAGGTGAAGAGCCTTAGAAGGGCTGAAGCAACAAGTTGCCAAGACGGCACGAGAATCTGAATACCCCACGCTGGGAGGAGAGACTAAAAAGCACAAGAGAAGCCAAGAGCCCGAAAAGCCCAGGCGGTGCTGACAGAGTGAATAGGGGTCCGAAATCAAGCCGGGAGAGGCCACGCTATTCAAGGACACTTTCAGACTCTTTTGTATAGAACTGAGCAGCAGCCCTGAAGGCCTAGAGACATTTACCTTTCCTTTACACTACGAGCAGGAGGCCTCAAGGAAACCTATGTGCTGGAACTGTAAGAAGGGCAGAAGCCGCAGAGACATTGGTTGGTGACAAGCTGGGACGGTACAGTGCGGGTTAGAAACGAGCCAAATGGGCAACAGGCCATTCAGTATTTTCATTTGTAGTTCTTGCTACTACGTAGTGGTAAGGTTAAAATCAGTCCAGTTAGGTTTCTAGACAACTTTACTTTTGTACAAGATCCTGACATGCACCCTTTTAGACTCTTCCTTCTTTCAGCACAGGACCAGAGTGGTAGGATTACACAAAGGTTTTTGAACCAAAATAAAAGTCTTTCAATGCAAAACCCAATGAGTTGTCCGCCTCCGGATTCTGTCTTACCACATCATCTAACCTAATGGTGGAACAGTGCGTCACCCAAAATTAACGATGAATGACCATACTCTCCAATGGTAGCTATATCAGATCAGTCGGTTTTATCTTCAGAAGCGAAGAAAGCAGGCACAGAGGTAGAATGAATCCCAACAGACATCACACAATAGTACACCCCAATGTTATATTGAAATAATATACACTTGAATTCTACAGTCACACATGAAATATGTATGAAGAGCAAAAATAAGTACTCTGAACACACAGTGTAATGCAGTAATGGCATACCTCACTCTTACCCTAAAGTGTAACTTCCATACCTTGTGGCAGATTCAAAAAATAGATTTCCAGAGGTGAGAAAGAGCAGACCCCTAGATAATACCACACACAATTATTTACAGGATCCAAGGGTATTACCCAGAACTTAGCACAGGTGTCCTATTACCTTCTAAATGACATACATTACTCATTGTAATCATATTTCTGATGACTATCTGCTTAGATTCACATGCTGTGCATATAGGCTGACATCTAGTGGTAATTGCAGAGTATTTCATCGACATTGACTGTAACACTATTTCGGGACATGCAGTGTACCCAAAATCTTTCATGCAGCGAAGTCCCACCGGTTGTTTTTCTTCTGCCATGCGGGAGCCTTACAGAATAGTATAGAAGAAAGACAGTGTAAGAGGTCCATGTTTCTTCTACTCCGAGAGGGGAGGAAGGGTGGGCACATGTGAATCTAAGCAGATACAATCATGAGAAATACAATTCTGTTGAGTAATGTATGTCTTCTGATGCTTGGGAATCTGCCTAGAATCACATGCTGTGCATACCGGAGACGGTGGTGGAATGTATGAAGGAACAGCAGCAAAGAGATGTCTTAGCAAGACTGAGTGTGTGTCTAAGCAGTAGGGTTGGGTGAAAGTATGAACAGAACTCCAGGTTGCTGCTTTGCAAATAGAATCTAGAAGAATATTTGCAATGAATGCTATGGTAGTCCCTGTGCCCCGAGTAGAATGAGCTCTAGGCGTAAAGGGTAGATCCCTCTTGGCAAGAGTAAAACAGGTTTATGCAATTTACAATCCATTTGGAAATAGCCGATTTAGAGACAGGGACCCCTTCTCTACCATCTGGCACAGAGACAAAGAAATGATTGGTCTTTCTCTGTGGCTTAATATTTCCAAGCTAGTATATTACTGCTCTCCTCACAACTAGTGTATGCAGGCTTATTTCTTCCAAGTTAGTGGTGTTTTGAAAGGAAGTGGGAAGTTCAATTGATTGATTCACATGGAACTTGGAAATGAATTTAGGTGCAAAATGTGGGTATATGTGCAAAGCCACCTTGTCTTTGTGAATAGTCACAACTGGGTCCTAAACTGAAAGAGCCTGCAGTTCACCAACTCTCCTTATAAAGGTGATGGCCACTAAAAAGGCAGACTTATAGGTGAGTGGCCTTAAGGCTAGCCTTGCGCATGTATTCGAAAGGAGGTCCCATTAATCTTGTCAGAACATTCAAGGCCCATCCGGGAGTTGGGTTGGAAATAGGGGGATCTGTAAAGTTCAATGATACTATCAAGTCTTGGAGTTGGAGAGCCTAAAGGATTTGGGAAAGGGTAACCATATAGAACTTGTCCAAGATAGGTCTCAATCCTCCGTCCTTTTTGGGAATCAGAAAGTTAGGGGAATACCAACCCTTGTTCCCTTCCGCTACAGGGACAAGTTGTATTGAACCTTTCTCTAGCAGGGTCAAAACCTCCTGCACAAGGACGAATCGGGAATTTTGAAAGAGTTGTTACCCAGTGAATGATCCTGAGGCCTTTTTTGGAAAGGGAGGCAGTAACTTTGAGCTACAGTTTCCAATGTCCAAACATCTGAAGTAATGACCCACCATTCTTTCAGATGCTGAGTAAGTCTGCCTCCCACCGGGGTCTTGTGAGTCAAGGCCTCAAGTGGTTTTGAGGCGGCTGAAGTGTGGCTGATGGTAAAACTGCTGCTGCTCGGGTTGGCTTAGCACCTCTCCCTCGCCCACCACGAGGGAATCTTATCTGACCTCTTAGACCGGCTTGTCCTCTTCCAATTGAGGAGTAGAGTTGAAAGGACTTACCCCTCCAGGAAGATGAACCAGAGTAGGGGTGTTGAGGCTGTCTAATGACAGCGCTAAGGGATTTAGCTGCCGTCTTTGAGGTCTGCAGCTTTTCCAAACTTTCAACCGCCTTGCAGCCAAACAGCCTTGAGCCGTCAAAGGGCATGTTGAGTAGTCTAGCTTGCAGTTCTGGTGCAAACCCTGACTTCCTCAACCACACAAACCTGCTTACACTTGGTTAGTTGCCATGAATCTGCTGATGCTGTCTGAGGTATCTAGACTTGACTGGAGACATTCACCAATTGCCTCCTTACCCATCCTTGATGATGGCCAGGAAGCTGTCGCTTTCCTCTCCTTCTGGGATGTGGTCAGCCGCCATAGCTATGCAGTCCCACAGGGTAAATGTACACCTTGACAAGCTAAAATTTACATTAGTTGACTTTAATGCCATACTGCCAGCAGTAAATGTCTTTCTCGCCCAGGCATCCACTCTCTTACCATCCCTATCAGGAGGGATGGGTGTGTATGCCAACTGGTTGGTAGATGTAGCAGCCTGAACCACCATACTTTCTGGTGTTGGATGTTTAGTCAGATACTCTGGGTCGCTGCTGGATGGTCTGTATTTCTTAGCAACATTTGTATTCACTGCAACCGCAGGCTCTGCTGTCTCCCAATTTGCAGAGACCCTTTTTTGTAGTGCAGTGCGAAATGGCAAAGTTTGATCTTTTTGGGGACCCTGACCGTCATGCCATTCTGCTCAAAAGAAGGAGTAGGCCTGCTCCAACCTAAAAACTCAATTAACTGTATTCAGTTTCCTATATGAGGAGTCAGCATGTTCAGTAGAATCTGGTTTGGCAAATTCTCGGGAGCAGTATCTAACCCAATGGCCAACTGAAGGTTGTCATATATGTCTTTTAATCTAGACTCTGAGATCAATTCATCTAGCACATTAGAGGTGCCATATTGTAGCCCAAATGGTGCTGTGTTATCTGAAGGTTCATTATCTTCATAGATGGCTGTTAAAGACTTAAAAATCTTTTTTGGGAAAAGATTAGAAAACCTTTTCGTGGATTACCACTGGCTTCGAAACTCTCAAAGTAATCTTCGACAATGGCTTTGAAGTCGGGGTCGCCTTCGTCGGCGTTGACTTTGATACTGGTGTCGACGGTTCGGATGCCGACCGTCAGTGAAGGTGTCAACATTGTCGACTTCTTATGCTTCTTCAAAGGAACCCTCGATGGTCTGGATTCCTGACTTGTCGAAGCCCTCAATTTCTCGTCAGATCAAGATCTTTGTGGATGCAGAACCGGCTTATGGCTCGGTTTCGAAGATTTCGTCTTCGACTTCCCTTTGTTGTCTTTTTGCAGATCGGCATGGGCTTTCTGCTCGTCCTTCGAGGGGGTCGGGACGAAGTCTCAGATTGTGAGCATTTCATTATGAAATGACTTCATTCTGCTGTGGAGTCCTATTTAGTTGGACACTTGATTAACTCAGCCAAGTGATCACTGTAGGTCGAAGGTGACCTACGACGTTGTTTCTTGGCATTCTTTGAAGACGAAGAATGGTGTGATGAATCGAGACCGTTTAGATATTTTACATCTAGGAGAATCCCTCGACTCAATGGTCTTTCTTTTTGAACTCTTGGAGGGGACTTCACTTTTCCAGTTCCACTTGACCAGCCACCGTTTTAGGAAATCTTCGGGCAAGGAATCCATAGATGACGACCTAGAGCGATGGCTCCTTTTCTTTGATCTCCTTGAAGATGACTAAGAGGACCAACGAGATCATGAACGCTTTGAACATTTACCGTGCCTCTTGGACTGGTGTGGAGATCTCCCTCTTGGGCTCTAATCTTCAGACATGGATGGTTTGCCCAAAGCAAGTTTCCCCTTCCTCTCCTTTAATGCTTTTCCAGTCTTCGAAGATGTGGCCCACCCCCAGGCACCAGCGACATGTTCAATGAGGATCGGTTATGGACATCTTAGCCTCAGCACATTTCTTGAAGCCTGTTTTCGGGGTATAAGTAGACATTTTTGGAACAAACTCAACTATGCAGTAAATAACACACTCAGGCGAAGAACAGTTTCGAGCAGCTGTGCGGAAAAACAGAACTGAGGCAATGGGTGCGGTGCATGCCATATATACCAGGGTCAACGTCATATTCTAGAAGGGCAGAGGCTCTTGAGGCACACAAGGTAGACGTCGACGCACAGCGCCCTCTGCTGAGAAAGGTTTCGGAGCTGCAAGCAGGATATTGAAGTATATCAAAGATGAGAAATACGTGGGAGGACACAATCCATTTGAATATAAAGTTTTAGGAACAGTAGTAAGGATATATCTCAAAGGAGAACCCAAATAGTCCCAGCAACATTGCCCATAAGGAGCCGTGTGCTGCAATAGTAAAATACAGATGACTTAAAAGAGACATGGTGGAAAGTAGACTCCATAGTATAGGTAAAACACAGAACAGAGTTCCAAAAGACAGAGCTCCTAAGAATGAATGAGTGGAAGAAGACTCCACTAATTCAGTATATTAAAAAAAAGGTTCAGAAGTCCAGCAAAAAGTGCTGGGGGTCTCACTTGGAGAGGGGATGAAGCTTAAAAATGATAAATCTCAGGAGGAAACGTGGTCCAAAATAGCACTAGCAGAACAACCTGATACCGTCATAGAAACGATGTACGATATCTCGGAGGAAGGGCACGAAGTATTCAGGCTCTATGAACTGATGATGACCAGAGTAGGCAAGGAGTTGCTCCAATTAAGACTGGACTGGGAGGAGGCAGCCGGGGAACCCATGCAAGATGGGCAGTGGGAAAGAGCCCAAAAGATATCACAAAAAGGTATCAAGGAACACTAGGCTGCAGCAAATTCAGTTATATATCACTCTCAGGGCATATATGACCCCCCCAAAGAATCGCCAGATTTGGAAGTACAGAGGTACAAAAATGCCCTAAGTGCAGGGAGGTGGAGGCCGGGATGATCCATATGTTCTGGCCGTGCCCGGAGGTGGGAAAATTCTGGGAGGAAATTAAGCTACGACTATCTGAAAAGGGAATCAAGCCAGATGTGGCATCCGTATGGGCATGCATGATGGGAGTATTCACCAGACCACGCAACCTGAATCATGTGTGCAAACTCAAGGACCTAGCCTATATCCTAGCCAAAAGAAGGATAGATATGAGCTGGTAGGCTGGCCACAGACCCAGATTAGAGGTATGGTGGAACGACCTCCTGAAATGGGCAGATGCTGAGACAGCAGTATGGTACGAAGCAGCCAATAAAGGGGAGGATAACGAAGCAGGACCTCTGAAAGCATGGTGACAAATGGTAGCTACACTGGCGGGATCCTCCCAATCTAACTACAGTGAATATGACATCTGAAAATGAGGAGGGGGAACATGAAGAACAGAAGTGGAAGCTCGAGTTAAATAGGGGGAGGGGGAAGACAGTAATAGATAATATGCAAATGTACGTCTAAAAGCTTGTAACTGAAGATGTCGGGCGCAATGGTTATATGTTTGTTGGTTAAGAAAAAAATTATAAAAACTGTTTAAAAAAAAAAAAAATATAAATCTCACTAACAGCCGCATACCAGCATGAATGACAGTCAAAACAGGGAAGTTCAATGGGGACTGTCACCTCAATTTTGTAAAGGTTCTGTTACTTTGTAATAGAATCAAGAACAAATAGATAATAAAAAAAATAAAAATAAAATGGGGACACAGTGGGAAAGCAGAGATCAGTTTTCTCTCAAAGGCAAGAGGACGATGACGAGAGTCCTTTGCACAGTGTTGTGGAGACTGCCAAGGACATGACTGGTGCCTGGAAGACAGTAGCAAGATCTCTGGGAGGTAGACCAAGAGGCCCAGTAACAGCACCTACACTGTTGGTGAAGAGACCAAGAAGACGGTACGCGAAGCAAGAGCTGCAGAAGCCAGAGACGACTGCACAGTCCGAAGAGAAAACGAAAGAACCCAGGAACAATCTATCAAGAGTCCAGAACTAACTATGGTAACGGGCATCAGTAAAGGCTTGGAGGTGCGGGAGAGCAACTAACAGCACAGGAATAATGATCCAAAGCATCTTCCTCGTGGCAGTAGGGAAGAGTCAACCAATTGTGCCTACTGAGAAGGGAAGAGAAGCAAGAGTCTGGGACCTGAACCAAGGTGAACCCTATATTAATAAGAGTCATCTTCCTCGGGGCAGTACTTGGCAGGAGAGTGAACCAAGTGGGCTTGACAAGAAAGGGGGAGAAAACAAGGTCTTTCCCTGTTGTGTGCTCCAAGAACCCTTTGCTTCATATCATTGGGCAATTTGTATATGGTCATAAAGGGAAAGCCAGTAAGTGGCTCCCGTAAGACTATCTATTGACAATTCAAATGGCCGTAGGCATCTGCCAGGGCAGAGTTACGGGTCTAGCCTCCCACAGTGCAAAGCATATGGTTTCAGTGAGACCTCATTATCTACAGTTAATATCACACTTGCGGCAATGCGTAGAGTGTACAGCGAGTGAAGGCTGAGGACTTGCTCCTCATTATCTGCAGTTTCTGTTCCACTCGCTGCAGTGCGCCATATGTAATGGAAAAACAAGGTAAATTGCCTTCTTCTGCACCCTTACAAGCATTATTGGCTATCCTAGTTTGCTATGCTGCTGATGTAGCCAACCTTTTCACCTACAGCATACATTTTTTGCTCTCCTTGTCTGGTGATGCTTTAGCCTTGTCTGGTGGTGCTTTAGAATAGGCATAAGGCGTTCCAGCCCTTTTGCGGGTAGCGATGAATACGAGTGAGTGTGGTTCAAGATGCCCTCTGATGTAAAAGGGGTCTGTTGGAGCGGGTTTAAACCTTTTCTCTATGCAGGGATAAACTGCTTTTGTGAGTGTAGGAGTGGTGGAGGGAGGGAATAAGAAGTCTTCTGAATGACTACAATAGGGCTATATACTGCTTTGTTTCTTTTGGTTAAGGATTTCATCCATATATCAATATCTTCCTCAGACTCATGTGTTACTTTTTTAAGTAGTCTGCTGCCTTTTTTAAAAGGTAATTGTATCAGACATTGTCGTCTATGATACAGGGGGCAGAGGGGTGAAACAGGATCATCCATAATGTCAGGGGCGGGAAGAGGGAAGTCATCGGGGTCAGTCCCTGGATCTTCCTCAAATGGGTCCCCCTCATCTGCAGTACATTCCTCCACCTCAATGGTGTCCTCTCATATGTAGGAGAGGGCACCTATTTTGTCTTTTTCTGTGGTGTATTCTCCTTAGAAAAAACATGCTTTCTTTTAATTGGATTCTTTCCAAAAGAACCATAAAGGATTACATTTTGTGTAGAGTTTAAGCCGCTACGAACTACATTTTAGCTAGTGTTGCGTTTTTGACTTTGAAAGACTTGCTGTGCCGCAAAACTGCCTCTAGAACCTGAAGCTCTGCTAGGATAACACAAACCAGTGGTTTTCCTTCCCAAAAATCACTATCTTGTATGTGTATGCAGAATAAATACAATTAACATACTACTTTGTGGGTGCGCAGCATTACTGCTAGAACTGTCAAACTCCTGCAAAAATTGTATACGCTCAGCTACTGCCAACTAAGAAGTGACCCTTTGAAAGTATTGAAAAGTATACTTGTGGTGTGTGTTGGTTTATTGTGCTAAGTATTTAACAGTGACTCTTGGGTACATAAACTAAATCTATATTTTAATATACATTTATGTATAAGTGTTTCTTTGAGGTGCATTACTGACTGGGTTCAGTGTACTTACCTACAGCTCAAATCCTCCTCTAACTGCTCTAGTACAGACTGACACTAGATAAGCCAGACTGCTCTAGTACAGACTGATACTAGATAAGCCAGACTGCTCTAGTACAGACTGATACTAGAGATGGGGATCTTCAAACCACTGGGATAGCTTACTAAAGTCTTACTTCCATTTGGGACTTTAGGAAAACTCTCCTAACACTGCTCACTTTGAGAGGCTCTCTCTTTTTTAAAGACTCAGTAATGGTAGCTAGACTGTGTGTGACTGGACCCTTGAATTGAAAAAACTAGCTCCGAATTTGATAATTTTGGTGAATGAGACTTCTGTTATGTATTGTGAAGATCTAATTTAGGAGCAGAGGAGGATATTTTTGGTGGACGCAACTGTTTTGAAATATGAGTTGTGGGAAACCAGAGGGTGTCTCACTGGCAGTCCCCAGGGACTTGTCGTCCAGGTGGCCAGGACACGGCCTTCGCTTTTGGATCTAGTTCCTGGGGGTGGACCAGTGTGGGAGGATCATCTCGGTGAGGGGTCCTCTGGGAGTGAGGTTGGGACACCTGCTGGTAAGATGCGGTATCCCCCCCTTTAACACCTTTACCCCATCCTACCAGTACGATATCTTGGGACTTCAACCCCCCTACGCCTTCCCTACATGAACACTTTCACACAGACAGTGCGCTCTGGGGAAAGAGATTCACTCTCGAGCAATACATTGGACATATCCCGCTAATTGGGTCAGGAAAAGTCAGGCACTTGACTTTAATCACATACATCGGATACCCATTAGCTCTGCCCACACGGATAAAAGGCCAACATAGAGACGCCCTCGGAGCAAAGTAGAACACAAGAAGCAGCAGATCTTCCGGGGCGAAGGCAAACCCACTGGAGCAGGACGACTGATTGAGGGACTAAGAAATGGGTAGAGAAACCGTGAAGTTCCTTGCAAGAGGTTGTTGCCTCCAGGAAGTTGTGAAGGAGATGTGGAGAATGCCAAATCGCAGACAAGAAGAAACATGTATTGTGTTTCAAGGACGCCAGCACAACGATCCTCCCGGAAGAACGACAGTTGGGCAGGCGGGGCTAAGCCTGTGGTATTAACCTTGACTTGTGAATCAAAGCTGCAGAGACTAGATAGGAATGCACACAATCATCGAGTTGGTGAAAGACATGGAAGGCCGGTTTGTGTCAAGGAAAGATTGAAGTTGCAACAGTGTATCTCACAAGTGAAGGTTGATGAGACGTGAAAGAAAGCTAACCAGTGATGAACTTTTAAGTGGTTGTTAACTGTGAAGCCAGTTATACAGAGTAGCGGAGTGGTCAGGCGAAAGTAAGTAGCCCACTCGAAAGTCTCTGCGAAATGTGTGAATGAACTCTGAAATGTGTAATGTTCAAGATTAAACTCGGACAAAGGGGAAGTGAGAAGGGGAATGCTTAATAAAAAGATTTTTGAACTTTTTGTGCTTACGGTAAAGTTGAAGTGGTCCTGCGTAGGTCTATAGTAAAAGCTTCATGCATTCGAAAGTCTTCGACATCCGTTAAAGATCTGAGCTCGATTGAGGGAGACCGGAAGTGTAATAAGTTAGAGGAAGGGAACCCCTGACAAATGTGAATTAAGCTTGGGGAAGAGAACCCCTGCAAGTGCTATGATTGAGAGGTCCGAGCACAGCTGAGGGAGACCCTATGTGAACGGTTAAAGCTTTGAGAGGTCCGTAACCACTGAAGGAGACCTACGTGAACCTTTTTGTTGAACTGTGAAATAACTTTTGGAAAGTTGGAAAAAGGGACTTTAACGTGGAAGGCAGGCGGGCCTCAATCCACGTTTTGAACTGCCTTTGTTTTGATAACCTGAGCCAGAGTGTGTCGTCTTACTCCCTGCTGTCCAAAGTGGGGAGGAGCGCTGAATCAGTCACTTTGATCCTTTACGTTAAAACACTGATTTTCCTTTGCATACATATTCCTCTTTACACACGTTTTGTATTAAGAGATAGGGCAGGCATTAGGTTTTGTTAGTATAGGCCACTTTGCTTTGACAGACTGACTAGGACTGTGTTTTCTTTATTATTTGATGGGAGAGACTACTCCCAACATAGCTATAGGGCAAAACAGTAGTTTTTTCCAAACCCTCAAAATTGAATAAAGGTTTTGAAACTATCTCGTGTGTCAGTGTCACACTTGGGATACCATGCCTCTCTTACAGAGTCGTGTGGGAGTCACTTGTGGCTGAGGATTTCGTTTCAGAAACTATGACATATCCGTAGAAACGAGATTTGAGTGTTCGTGGACGAGTGTGTTCCTCGTACATTTGTTGGATATCGATCCTGGCCGGTCCCTGTGAGAATGTTTTACAAATTTGGCCCAGTCGCCAGAGGAAGCCTCCATAACGCTCAACGCCTGCCCTTCGGAACTGGAGACAGGCTCATGAGAATTTAAAAGGTTCCCCATCGGATGTCCCCTCGTTGTATGCTGGGAACAATTTCTCTTTTAGGCAACTTTCCTTCCATATTCTATGGACCCCCAAACTTTTGTTGGTGACCTATCCTACAGAGAAGAACAAGTTACTTACCAACGCTAACGTTCTTTCGACTGTATGTTCCTCCCACGTATTCTTCCTCTTTGATATACGTATCTCGCCAGCTGCGCTGCTTCGGAAATTGTTTCTCGGCAGAGGGTGCTGTGCACGATGTTGTGGCGTCAATGTCCCTCGAGGGCCGCCGTAGCGTGCCAACGTCATCAGTAGTATAAGTAGCCTGTTGCGTGCTCGTTGGCTTCAGTTCTGCTTTTTCGTTCCATTACTCGAGGAACTAATCGGCGTACCCCAGACTGCAAGCTCTCCAGAAACGCAGAGTGTAATTCACGTCAATTGTATGGCGAGGTAGGCTGGGTGGGACGATGAGGGATACGTGGGAGGAACATCCAGTCGAAAGAATGTTACAGTTGGTAAGCAACTTGTTCTTCGAATGGATTGTGTCCTCCCACGTATTCCTCATCTTTGATAGTCGCCCAAAGCAGTGTCAATTTGGAGGAGGGAGTACTATTTATTTTTTATCATGAATGGAATGAAGGACTTCCTTGGCAAAAAGGCCATCTTGAGGTGAAGAGGAGTCTAAGCCGTAATGCTGAACAAAAGAAAGCATTGACGCCCAAGTAGCAGCTGAGCAAATGTCAATTACCGGGACACCCCTTTGGAGAGCCGTGGAAGTCGCCATGCCCCTTGTGGAATGTGCCAGAAGCCCTTCCGGTGGGTCTTTCCCAGCAAGTCTGTAACACTCTCCAATAGCCAGTGTAATCCACCGGCAAATAGTCTGTTTAGTCACTGGTAGTCATAATTTAGGATCAGTATAACCTACAAAATGTTTGTCATCCTGGTGAAATTTTGCCATTCTCGCAATGTAAAAACTCAGAGCACTCTTTGGGTCTAGTCTATTGCCCAAATGAAGAGGGTAGAAAGTTGGAAGTGTTATTTTTTTGTGACAAATGAAAATCGAAACTACTTTCGGCAAGAAAGATGGTTTAACTCTCAGGACTACTTTATCCTTATAAAAAGTAGTATAGGGAGGTTTGCATGAAAGAGCCTGCAACTCATTTACCCTGAGGGCAGATTTTAGTGCTACAAGAAGAGCAGTTTTCAGTGTTAATAGCCTCAACGGGCAGGAATGAAAAGGCGCAAAGGGTATACATGTTAGAAATGTTAACACAAGGTTTAAATCCCAAGCAGGGACATGAAAAGGTACTGTAGGGTACACATTAGTAAGTCCCTTCAGAAATTGGCCAATTAATGGTATTTTGAAATAAGAAACCTCTTCAGATGAGCGCTTAAAGATGGAAAGTGCCGCCAGGTATCCTTTTATTGTTCCAATCTGGAGCCCCAGATTGGCCACATGCAGCAAAAAATAAAGCACCATAGGAGTGCCGCACTGAAAATGGTCCACATCCTTGTCCTTGCACCAGCTCCTGAATTTATTCCAACGACACCGGTACAAGAATTTGGTTGCTGGCCTCCTGCCAGAAAGCAAAATCTCCATTACATCACCCGGGAGGACCCAATCCTTACATCTCAGCCTCTCAGAAACCATGCGTGAAGAAGGCTGAGTGTCTTGACCTCTGGATGGAGAACCCAGCCTTCTTCTTGCAAGAGCAGATCCTCTCTTTGTGGAAGACCTATTGGAGGGCAGATAGACATGTCCAGAAGGTCCGGGTACCACGTCCTCCTGGCCCAATCCGGGGCAATCAGGACCATGGTCTTCCCAAACTTTCTCAACCTCCTGATTACATGAGGAATCACAGTGACTGGAGGAAACGTATATAGAAGTGGAAATTCCCAGTCCACCACGAACACGTCTCCTAGAGCTCCTCTCAGGGGAAATTCCCTTGAGCAGTACTGATCACACTTCCGGTTGGTAGCAGTCGCAAACAGATCCACTTGCGGGGTTCCCCCAAGGTAGAAGATCTTCTGAAGGACTTCTTGAGCAAGCTCCCACGCGTGGGAGACTGTGCTCTGCCTGCTCAGAGCATCCGCTGCCAGGTTCTGCTCTCCGGGTAGATAAACTGCTGACAGAGAGATTCCTTCTTGAATTGTCCAGAACCAGAGCAGCATTGCCTCTCTGCACAATGGTAGTGACCCTACGCCTCCTCTCTTGTTGAGGTAGTACATGGCCACTGTGTTGTCCGTCATTATCAGGACATTCTTTCCCTGTACAGATGGCAGAAAGGCCTTCAGCGCTAGTCTGATTGCCCTCCGCTCCAAAAGGTTGATATGTAGTTTGGACTTCGATGGAGACCAACGACTGCTGATTGTCAGTCCGTTGGTGTGGGCTCCCCATCCCGTGAGTGAGGAGCGTGTCACTACATTTATCTCCGGCCATGGTTGCCAAAAAGATTGTCCCTTGAGAACGTTGTCTTCGCAAGTCCACCACATTAGATCTTGAGCAACTCTGCTCGGAATTTGCAGAAGATCCAACATGTTCCCCGAACATTGGGACCACTGGGTCCTGAGGGCCCATTGAAGGGATCTCATTCTCAATCTGGCCTCTGGGACCAGAAAAATGCAGTATGCCATGAGGCCGAGCAACCTCAAAAATAAATAAATAAAGAAATAATTTAAAAAAGAAAAAAAAAAAATCAAAGGCCAGAAGATGTTGGGCATTCTGGAACTTTGCTACCATCTGCTGAATGTGTGGAGCTCTCACGTCGGTGGGGGTGGGGGCGAGGGTTTCCCAGAGGAAGTATCCAAGACCACTCTGATGAACTGGAGTTTTTGGAATGGTATCATATGGGACTTCTTGTAATTGAGGGAGAAGCCCAGTAGGTGTAGGGAGTGGCAGGTGATGCCAAGATGTTACAGGGCTAGTTCGGGAGAATGTGCCCTGATCAGCCAGGTAGGGGTAGACGTGAATCCTCCCTCTCTTGATACTTGCTGCCACCACCGCCATCAGTTTGGTGAAAACCCTCAGGCGGAGGTCAGCCTGAATGGCAGAACTCGAAACTGATAATGAGAACCGCGAACCTCAAGTACTTTCTGTGCTTGAGATGGATTGGCACGTGAAAGTAAGCATCCTGAAGGTCCAATGACACCAACCAATTTTGGAGTTGGAGAGCCTGAAGGATCTGAAAAAGGGTGACCATCCTGAACATGTCCTTCCTGAGGAACTTGTTCAAGTTTCTTAAGTCCAAGATGGGTCTCAGACGTCCGTCCTTCTTGGGAATGAGAAAATAGGGGGGAGTACCAACCCTTGTTCTTCTCCGCTGCAGGTACATGTTCTATTGCACCTTTCTCTAGCAGGGTTAGGATTTCCTGAACAAGGAGCGGATCTGGAATTTTGACAGAGCTGGCTCCCGGTGGATGATCCGGAGGCCTTTTTAGAAAAGGAAGGCAGTAACTTTGGGATACTGTTTCCAGTGCCCAAGCATCTGAAATAATGCCCCGCCTTTCGTTCAGATGCAGAGAGATTCTGCCTCCCACCAGGATCTTGTGGGTCAAGGCCTCAGAGTGGCTTGGAGGCGGCTGCAGCAGCGGGCTGAGGGTAGAGATGCCGCTGCTAGGGCTGCTTTTGCACCCTTACCTCATCCACCACGAGGGAATCTTCTTTGCCCCCTTTGTACTGCCTGTCCTCTTCCTCTACCAACTGAGGAATAGTATCAAAAAGGAGAACCTCTCCTTATAGAGGCGCTAAGGGACTTAGCCGCAGCTTTGGAGGTCTGCAGCTTCTCCAGACTCTCGTCTGCTTTACTGCCGGACAACCTCGAGCCGTCAAAGGGCATGTTGAGTGGTCTGGCCTGCACGTCCAGTGCAAACCCCAACTTCCTCAGCCACGCAAATCTGCGTAGCACAGTGCTTGCAGCCATGGATCTGCTAAAACTGTCAGCAGTATCCAGTCCTGATTAGAGATAGAGACACTCTCCCATCGCCTCCTTGCCATCCTTAACTAGGTTCAGAAAGCCATCCCTTTCCTCGCCTTCTGGAATGTGATCAGCCGCCATACTAACACAATCCCACAGGGTATAGGTAAACCTAGCCAGGGTACAAGTAACATTCGTGGACTTCAGGGCCATACTGCCCGAGGTGAAAACCTTGCGAGCCCATGCATTCACTTTTTTTAATCATTTCTATCTGGGGGAATAGAGGGATAGGCAGACTGCCTGGTGGAAGTAGCAGCCTGGACTACCAAACTCAGGCGTAGGGTGCTTGCTGAGATAATCAGGGTCACTGGATGAGGGTCTATATTTCCTAGGACAGGACAGCAGGACCAGACTCTGGGGTTTCCCAGTTAGCTACCACCTTCCTTTGAAGAGCCTTGTGAAAAGGCAAGATAGGGTTTTTTTAGGGACCTTGGTCCAGGATGTCCGTCAGGTCATCCTGTTCGAAGGTTGGTGAAGCCCTACTCCAGCCCATGTACTCAGTGACCCTGTTCATCAGATTTCTATATCCTGAATCAGCATGGACTGATGGGTCAGGTTTACCAAACTCCAACTCTGGGGAAGTATCAAGACCACTGGCATAGTGGAGGGAGTCAGAGATCTTTCATTTTAGACTCAGGATCAATTAGCTCTTCAGGCACCTCTCTAGTACCAAACCTCACTCCAAATGAAGAAACATCCTCATCTGAAGCACTATCCTCCTCATAAATGGAGGACATTGACTTAAAAGTCTTTTTTCGGTACAGGTTTGTATATTTTTTCTTGCACCATTAAATGCTTTGATGGAATCGAAGACACCGTCGATGGCGTCAAAGGAGTCTTCGAGAAATCTCTCGGCTTCGGAGTCGACGCAAATGGCGTCGACAAAATATTAGAAGGCTTTGAAGTTTTTTCTTTCTTCGCCGGTATCAGACCCCTTTTTGTCGGGTCGATCGTGTCTAGCCTACGATTTACTACTCGCCTTGGCCAAAGTAGTTTGACCTTCCTGCTTCGTCCAAGGGAGCGACCAGGGTCTGGCTCTTGCAAGACTCTTTTGAGGGGGTCGAGGCCGCATTCTCAAAGATCTGCATTATCTCCTGCCTAAAGGCACTCCATTTACTTGGAGAATCTGACCTAGTCGGACATCATACAACATCCGGAGAGGTATCTGATGACGAAGATTGAGACCTGTGGTGTCTCTTTTTTGCTTTCTTGGAAGAAGACTAGTATTCTCTGGATCGACTCCTCGATTGGGACCTCTCGAATGTCTATGTCGTGTAGCGTCCTTGGACTCACCAGACTTTTTATGTTTCTTCGAAGAAACCTTTCGAAGCCTCCCTCCCCACCGCTAATTTACCTTTGCGTTCTCAGAGAGCTTTCTCAGTCATTGACTGACAGGATCTGCAGTCTTCAGTTCAGTGACTGGCACCCAAACACCAAAGGCAGTTACAGTGAGGATCCATTTTCAACATTTTTACCCCATAGTCGTGACATTTCTTAAAACCAGACTGGGGGGGGTGGGGGTAGAAGTGGTCAAAGAAGAATTTTTCTGAAGAAAAATGAAGCGCACCTTTATAACTCGAAGCAAAGCTATCGGAAAAACGGAACTGAAGCCAACAGGCCTGGCACAAGCTACTTATACTACTGATGACATTGACACGCCATAGCGGCCCTTGAGGGACATCAACAGCACAAAATTGTGCACAGCCCCCTCTGCCAAGAAAGTTTTCCTGAAGCAGCAAAGCTCGCGAGATACGTATATGAAAGATGAGGAATACGTGGGAGGACAATCCATTCGAAGTGAAGCTCCCTGGCATTTTTGATCATTTTGTCATGGGGGAAACTGATCAGTCCTTCATCCTATCAGTACTGGGAAACCATGTTTCCCTTTTGTCTTATTTTTCACCTGTTTTTGTAACTTTTCTTACAGTGCACAGAACATCTTAGAATGCAGCACATGGAGATACTTTTGTATCACCCTAGACTTTTCACACTGGGAATTTTGGTTACTTTTATATGTGCCTAAGGACTAGCTGGTGGCAGCTTAGTTTTACATATGTGCAGTCTTATTATTGTGCACATTTGGGTTTATCGGTCTTGGCTACTAAACATGGATAGTGCCATAAAATGGCCATGCAACACGTTTTTTACTTGTTCTTTGGCCATATTGTTTCTTTGCCTTCAACCTGCTTTCGAAGGTCAGGAAATCCCCAATATGGTCATGCATTTGCCCAGGCTATCTGCGGCTTTCACAGGCTACTGCATGCCATTTGTGTGTGGATCCAGGAAGTGGGTTGCGACTGTCTGGTCCCAATCCACAAACTGGTGCCAGTAAGTCTAGTGAGTATGCATTAGTAAAACCCACATTGGTTCCTGATTGGACCACTGCTGGCTGAGTGAGTGTGCATTTCCTTGCTACTGGATGGCTGAGTTTGATCACTCACCTGAATTAAGGATAAGGAGTCCTGCAACCATTCCAGAGGATCAGCTATGGAGACAAGTATCTTGTGTAGCCATGCAGCCGACTGTAGACCTGTGGAGGACTCCGAAAGAGGCCCAGTCTGGCCTGGTGAAGCCCTGCTGGACTACCTGATCTGAGAAGGCCCTCGTTGGTGCTTCGACACTTGGACTGGTGGGACCAACCAGTCGATACGTCTTCTCACGTTCCAGCCGCTCTGTGCCTTCTGAATCTTCCCTGGACCACCTGGTGGAACGACCAGCTCTGAACATGGCCACCATGCCAGAAACGTTGCCGTTCTGTGTTTTCAACTGGAACTTCAGTGTTCACCAGCTCGTTCTACAAGTCGACCGTCCTGCCAAGTTTCAGCTTCCCAGCATCGTGGGATCCTGTACTGGTGGGCTGTCTTCATTTTCAACTGGAGAGACGCCTGCTGTCACCCATATGCAGTGACTGTCGCTGGAACTTGTTTCCTTCTGTCCGGTAGAGTGTTCAGAAGAGGCCTGCATCAGTGCATGCTGCATTTATTCATCGGAAAGGGTTGCACTCAGCTCCTGGATCTGACCAGAATCTTCCTTGCACCTGCAGCTCCTTGGCATCTTCTACTGGATCCAAAAGCGGGAAACCCTACCTCCAGCGACTCCCAGTTGACCTGCCAAGTCACTTGGGGAAAAATCCCAGTAAGGGCAGTGAGTGATCGGATTACTTACAGATGCCCCTATTTCCCCTATAATAAAACTTTGTGAATAACTTTGATTTATTGCATTTCCCCCGCTTTTTAAACGTTTTAAAAGCTGTTCTAAAAGATCGAAAAATCTTACTCACCTGTAAAATCATTGAAAAGTCTTCTGGAACATTTATCACCACCACAAAACCTCCTACCTTTGTGGCCTCTCCTAATGGAACTTTGTGACTTTTGGGCACAAGGCCCCATTCAACATAGGGATTAGACTTCTAAAGTTAGGGACTTCATTCTTGTGAAGTGTTTTTCCTTGCTGCATACCTACTTGCCTTCCTTTCTGGTGTTTAAGTGAATTGTATGCATTCCTACAAACTAAAGTTGACTTTATACATGTTTTATAACTGAGTGTTGTGTGATAGTATTACCTGCCTGATTAATTGTTCTCGTGTGTTTTTGGGCCTATAATAGGAGTATTTTAGTACTTACCTGTCTAAGCAGAATCATTAAGTATTTAACAGTTTTGACTCATTTGGGTATGAACTCATGTAGGACTCTCAACCCCAATTCACCTCTCCTGCGACTAAGCCTTGGCCACTCTCCATGCCTACCTTGATTGGGTTTGGCTAACCTCTCAAGAGTTCCCCTGCCTGAAATCTGTCCACCAGACCAGATTTTAGAAATCCATCTCAACAGTGTTGCTAACTAAATCGGGGCTGTCCTGCTCTGCCTCAGAGTCAGTCCTCCGCTAGGGCACAGATTTTGGCAGATGCCTCAGCCTGCTTCACGTAGGATGCCCAGCATTTCGACAACTGATCTTTAAGCGTCTCCAGTTTAAATAGCTTTCAGGCTTGGCACGTATCCTCCTGGTGAACTCTATGGAGACAATAGTTACACACACTGTGTATCCTTCCAGGGTAATTTTTTGTTGCATGTGGGGCAACATTTTAATGGAATATTTTACGTTGTCGAAGCTGGTGGACTATGTAAATTAAGGGGGAATTAAATGGAGACATTCTCCAATGTAAAACTAAGGTGCATGCGTTTTCCCCCCACCTCCCAACTGTGAGGCCCTCTACTGCTGGATCCTCTCGGGCAAATAGTAGGCTCCGGCGATGATGACAGTAACGAATAATATAGTATAAAAGTATTGCTCTACTTCGAGCTAAGTATTAATCTTTATGAACTTCCCCTAATGCCACAAATCTGATGGCGAAAAAATAAAATCAACCTGAGGAACTCAACGCATGGAGGATCATGGGTACTGTACACGCTACAGGAGAGATAGTATTATGGGAAAGCCTCCTTGACATTAGATTTTCAACTTCAACAATAATGTAATACTCAGCACCAACCACTAGATGTAGGCCTACGCAAAGCATGCCAGTCTAAGTAGATCCACAAGCCTCCGAAATAGGTTTCATAAGGTTTTGTGTGGCAATATTTACCTTTGATTTTTATCTGCTTAAAGTGTAAACTAAAGTCCTAATAAATCATTATATTTTCATATACAACCTGTCGAACTGGAATTACTGGTGCTGCTGTGTGGGCTCATTGCAGCCCTAGACAACTCTCGCACCCTCCTGGAAGACTAAGCCTTGCTGCTCCGCTACCTCACCTTGATTGGGTTTGGCTAGTATCTTTGATGTTCATCATAATAGAGGGGTCTCCCAAAATCACCCCACTAAGGTAGATTTTGGAAATCCATCTTAATATACATTGACCGGCTGTTACAAGGAATTGATCGCGCGTCCCCCAGAAAACTCTCGCCCTCCCTTTCTTGGATGTGTAATGCTGGCATTTGTTCGACTTTTGCAAAGCGATTCACGAACGGTACCCATACCATGGTAAAACACTTGTTCAGGACTATATGGTTTAACTCCCACATGTAATTAGATAAAGACTTCCCGGACAGAGTGTCTGCCTTTTCGCCGTCCGTCCCTGCAAGTTCGGCCACGAAGAACAAGATCTAGTTCAGTAGAGCCCATTCACAGATTTGAACTGCCAGAGTGCACAATCGGACCGACTGTGGCCCTTTGCTGAGAGAGAAGGATTGAATGTAGTCACTACATGGTCCATGAGGACACTGTAGCTTCTTGAGACCGGCAGAAAGGACTGAATCACTAGGAAGGTCACTTTCGGTTTTAGATCATTTGTGTTTCATTACCTCCTATGTAGCTCACATTCCCCCAGACTGGCTCCCCAGACTGAGAATTAACATAAGTAGTCAGTGTTAATTCGCTTGCGGGATCCTGAAAGGGGGTCTGCACCAGATTTTGCCTGTCCATTGGCCAGAGACGATACTCTCCAAGGCAAGCCGGAATCTGAACTGGTTTGCAATGGGATTCCTCCTTCTATTCCCAATGCATGCTATGCATATGGAGTCTTGACATGCATATCCCTAGCACACATGAGATCCTGAGCCAAAGAAAACGCTGAAACAACCACACCAATGTCTGATCACGGGATAAGAAGCGAGCTACTTTGGTCAACGCGTTCCACTCACTCTTGTCGGGATCACCCTACCCATTTCGGAATCGCAGAAAAATCCTACAAACTCCAGCTTTTGGGCCACAACAATGGTGGACTTTCTGCCATTGACTGAAAGACCCAACCTGAACATAAGGTCTCAGTGGTACTGTAAAATGGAAAAAACTTGAGCTGGTGACATTGCCCTTACCAGTCAATCATATAGGGAGGGATAAAAGTACATCCCCTTCAGGCGAAGGAAGGCCGTCACTGCTGCCATCAGTTTGATAATAGAAATGCAGCCAAACAGCAGGAAGCAGCATTTAAATGTCTTTGCAGATAGAATAGCAGAAGCATCGTCTTTGAGGGGGCCAAATAGGTACATGCAGGTATGCTTATTGAATGTCCGCAGTTTTGTAACTAACTTTTAGAACTTTAAGTTGGCAGCTGACATTAATTCCTCAGCATTAACTTGTCTCAAACAGCAGGGTGGGGGGGGGGGGGGGGGCATCTTCAGAAATGATCAGCAATATAAAATCAAATGGAGAAATGACCATCTTTCCCAAAACTTTGGAACATTTTTAAAACATATAGGGGTGTGGTGGGGGCAAGGATAATAGTTAAGGTGGGGGAGAGGGGTCCACGCATTGTAATAAAAAAAATATGCATCCATTTCTTCATTTTATATTTTCATGGACATCCAGGTGGGGAGGTTCTAGTAAATCTTACACGCAGAGTCCAAGACGCGGTCATCCCACTCAAAGAGGCTTTGAAAGTGAGCTGACGAAAAAGACTTAACTTTTGCAAAAACATCAATTGCAGCTTCTAGGGTGGAATGAGTAGGATGGGGCAGCCCATCATGCAAGCCAACTGATAAAGAACCGGTGTTGGGGAGATTTTCTTTTTGGAAATCTTACCATCGCTGTTCGGTGACCCCAGCATCACTGCTGAGACTTTTTCCATTGAATTTGAAAGTGAGTGAGACTTTTTAATCTGACTCCCTGCATGCATTTTTTGTTGTAGGAACACTGGCCTCTTCTTGGGGTCCTGTAAGGTGAAACCTTGCACCTTAGCATTGGCTATCAAGCTTTCCTATGGCAGCACCCCCTACCATAGTTTCACTGATTAGTTCCTGGACCTACCAGTACAGGAGTGGTCATCCCCTTTCATGATATGTGTTTTACTGTTTGAAGCACAAGCCATTTTACATGGAGTGATGGAACACCCCTTGTCCCCCTCGTCTTTGTTCTAGTAGCCTTTTTTTATCCTTCCAGTGATCCTATGAACAGGCTGGTGGTAGTTATTACTTTTTGACCTTTTCTCTGTATGCATTATCCCAGGCTGCCTTTTTAGCCGAGATAATGCACGCAACGGGAACATGCACTAGAAAGGAGCTCCACTTGTTTTTTTTAAGTCCTGTTCAAGACGACCTGTCCTTTACTGGCCCTCACATGCCAGGTGGGGAGGGCCCCATACATGCACCTTGGTGGGCTTCTTGCATGAATCCCACAAAGGCTCTTTGTGCATGGGGTGGCAGGAAGTGGGGAGGGGGCCGTCTGCCCCCAATCCACATTCTTCTAGGGGCAGACGGATGTTGCTGGACAGATTCTGGGAGGTTGGTTGTCCACTACTGCACAGCCACTTTCAAGTTAGAATATTGCAGTTTCCTTACTGGAGAGCTGGGGGTCCCTGAGAGCATTTTCTGGCTATAAGGGCAGAAGCTTGACCCAAAAACCTGGAGCTAAAGAGATCCGAAGACGACGACGGAGGTACGCCGGAGGACAGCTGGGGAAACCAGCATTGGCTCAGACAATACCACCAGATGACAAACCTTGACCTTCTAAATCAACACAGACAACCTCTGCAAGAGGTCTTCCTCTGGAAAAAAGGTGGGACCAACCAGTCACCTGTCCTGCTCATGGTACATTGCCCGTTTGACACTCGGAACATGCATCTTTATATGTCTTCTCCAAGGATCGGATCCAGCTGTTCATCACTGCAAGGACTTCCAGCTAGCTAAGCAGCTGGTACTCCTCATGGGCATCCTGGAGGGTCTGCTGGGAGTCTGGAAATCCGCTATACAGTTAAGAGTATGCTGTATTACGGTTAAGAGTAATCTGCTGGCATTGATCCCAGGGGCTTTCCTTAAATTCCCAGGTAACACTCAAAAGTCGATTAAACTTTTAATTCTAGTCAAACCTTAGTTTTTACTTGCCATCTCTTTTTCGCTTGGTCTCTTTGCTAGTCGCCAGTCATAGCGCTTGAAATAACATGTCTCAACCTCAAGTTCAGCCTCTTATGTTCCAGTTTCTGGATTAGGTTTGCTTTCCGGTTTTCAGTTAAATCCAATGTTAGATTGATTTAAGGATACCAGACACCAATGCTCCTCTTCGTTTACAAAAAACAAAGCTGAAACATGAGCACTACATGGCAGCACAGACTGTAATTTTGCCTTTCTGACACGCAGCAGCTGTCACACAACTGATTTTACTATTTTTTTATTTATTTTTTATTTAATGAGATAGTTTTAAGAAATCTTTTTTCATTATGTTGCCTGTCTCTTTCTCCGAGATTAACAAAAAGATAAAGAAAGAAAAAGAAAATGAAGCAAATGAAGGGCGTAAAATACAATTAAAATTCTTCATAGATTCTGATGTAGAGATTTTCAAGTTTCCTCAGAGTTTCTCTGGTTGCATCCCAATTATCTTTAACCACAATTGTATTACTCTGAAGGTCAGTTGTTTGTCCTCTCCCAACATAGTTTTTGACCATCACTAATCGGAGATTAGTTCTAACCTTGTTATGGGTAGCATTGCAGTGTATTTTTGTCTTTCTTTATTCAGAGCACTGCATTTCATGATTATGTGATATAGGGATTCAATCACATCATTCTGGTTACAAAATCAACATTGTCATTTCCTGGGATCTGTTTTCTTGAGGCGAGGATTTCCTTTGTTGGGAGTATATTTAGTCTCATTCTTAGGAACAGGTCCCTCGTTTTTTGGCAAGGAATAAGAGCCAAATATGCTGGTATAGGATTTAAAGCTCTGGATTCTGTCACTCCTTTTATTGTCAGTTTATAGGCCTCTTTCTTTTGCATTGTGTCTATCCAATCTAATCGTTGTAGTTTCCGTTTAATTGTTTAGTCTCATCTTTAGGAATTACAAATTTGAGTCACGTTGATTTATCTTACAGAGACAAGCTTTTTTCCAGTTGTCTAAGATTGCAGCATGAGATGATTTGGTCTTTGTTCTTAATATTTCAAATGGAGGGTTTGCTTCCTCCAATAATGTTTTCCTGTATAAATCCAATGATTTCCAAATCATAATCGATCTTAATGATTGAGTAGATACCTCGAAACGTGTCCTGCTTATTGGAAAGGACTTTGGGAGCTGTAGAATTCTTCTTCAGAAAATGGACTCCAGTTGATCCCAAATTTTCCAATGCAGATTTAGAAATGTTTCACTGCCATATGTTAAAACTGCTACAACTTTTTGTCGGCAATATGTTATTAGGGGTTTTAACAAGAACTTCCCATATTTCTTGTGCAATATTAGTCCTCGTCTTGCTAAGGACTCCACTTTAGATCTTAAATGGTCATGCCATTCTTTTTCTGTGATCCCTTTGTTCAGCTATATGCCCAAGTATTTTATTTTATTTACCACTTCCAATTTTTTATTGTGTAGATACAATTTAAGACCTTTTTGGTTTTTACCCAGTTGGCGTGTTAAACACATTGCGTCTTTTGGATGTTCACCGTAAGATAATTTTCCTCTATGTAGCTTTCAAATACGACCAATCTCTTCTGTAGGCCCACTTGAGTGCTATCTAGAAGAACTAGATCGTCCGCATATAGTAAGTAGGGTACTGGAGTTCCATTTAATGCAGGTGGCTTTGTGGCTGGTAGTAACTGTGAAATTCCAATGTCAGCGATGTAGAGAGAGAACAGCGTACCTGCCGAGGGGTAGCCTGTTTCAGGCAATTCCAGGTCTGTATGGCTTATGATACGACTCCGATCTTAGAAAGTCTCACTGTTATGCTGGTATTTGAGTACAGGGCGATTATTGGTTCTGTGATGCCATTTGGGAAGTTCCACATTCTTAATTTGTTTCACTCGATTTACACTATCAAATGCTAACTTGAAGTCTATAAAGACAGCATTTGTTTTTGTGTTTGTTTGGTTGCTTCTAATTTCAGTAAGTTCAAAATGAGTAGGTTGATGTTGGTGCCTGCTCCACGTGTAAATCCTGCTTGCCTTGGATCATTTCTATTCGTTGTACTGGCCCCTTTAGACAACCTTTTTTGTAGGAAGGACGCAAATATTTTTCCCAGGAGGTCGAGCAGAGCAATCGTGTGGTAGTTGCTTGCTATGTTTCTGTTGCCCTTCTTATATATCGGTATTAGGATAGCTGAACACCAGGTTATCAGGATTTGTTTATTTTGGGCAATCATTTAAAAAAGACTGGTGCATAGGGCAGCCCATGCTTCAGAATTGGATTTCAAAATTTGATTTGAGAGCCCATCTGGACCTGGAGCTCTAGAGGGATTAAGCTGCATGATGTGATTCCATAGATCAGTATAATCCCATTTCTGGTTCCATAGTACGTTATAGTTGACGTAGGTCATTTGTTTCTGAAATATATTGGTGAAGTGATTTATCCATACTGATTCTGATATGTTCATTGTTATTAGGTCTAGCTGTGTTTTTTGCTGTTCAGTAGTTCCCACAGATCTCTTGTGGTTCTACTTGCCAAGGCACGTAGCATTTCCTCTGCATCATTTTGAGCTTGTATGATCTTTGTACCAATAATCCTGTTTTTATAGATTTGTTTATAGAGTTTTCTTTTTTGGATTTGCTTCCTTAAATCAATGTGGAGTTGTTTCTTTTTCATGGCCAATGTTTTATAATATACATGTTTGTGTGATGTTAGAGCATTGGCCTTTTTTCTTACTGTCAATTTATATGGTTGTAATAACCATTCTTATTCCACCTTTTGAAGGTCTGTCATATTTTCATCAATTCGTCATTTGCACAGAGGACATTTTGATCCTTGAACTCAAAGTCAGGTTCATCAGAGGTAATCTTTCTGCAGGTGTTTGTGTTTCTTTTGGTTCCCATGTCATTACCAATTGGTGATGGTCACTGACATTGTTTGGGATAGATCGTACTGATGATGTTCCATGTATCGCATTTTGAGATATGTAGATGTAATCTAAGATCGCTTCAGAATTGCTTATTTACTTCAAAACAAAAATCTTTGCCAACCCTTTGGCAAATGTGAAAACGCAATGAGAAGGGTGGCTGGTGTAACGTCTACTTGAAGGACCTTTCAAGTGGTCAAAAACATGTAAGTGAATCAGTGTCTGGGACACTCCTGTGCTGTCGGCACCTAAAGTGCCTGCCAATTACTTGCCAAGTACTTATCAGCACAGCCTTGCATGTACAAAGATCTAGGTGATTTTAACTTTCAGGGGCACTTCCATTCTGAAAGGTCACACAAAGCTCCAGTTACATACTAAGCCTACCTTCTTCCAAGACAATGAAACTCAGTCACAAAGTAAAACATTGCCTTTATATCATTGATGTTAGCTATTTTGACATGCAAAATAATAGCATGTCAAGGTAGAGGTTTGCGACAGACAGTTACTAATTGTAGTAACCATACAACAAAATTAATGTTATAATAGATGTACTGAAAGCATGGTGGTGTAAACATTTTGGGCCTCCTCAAATTACTTTGCATTCTGAGACTTGAGTCTTCCATTCAGGATGTGGAAAAAATATAAAATACCCTTTGCTCGACAGGTTTGCATAAGGATTTGTATATTGCCAGGCTGCTTAACTATGTAACGTACAGTTGAAACACTTGTGTATAGGCGTGTTATAAATGCCATATCAGATCATAAATAATTCAAGGCAGGGGTTTGTCAGCAGTGATAGCTTTTTTTGGGCTTATGAATTATGGATGCAGCAATACGTGCAGTGTTTCATCCACACCACACAAGTGTCATTTTTATGTAGTAAAAAAAAACAAAAAAAGGATAAACACAGATTCTTACATTTTTGACACTGGTAAAACATCTCTGGAATTCTAATAAACATTGAAAACTGGAAACCCTTCAGTATGTGTTAGAGGACCTGGTGAAGTCGGTCCTCCAAGGAGGTAAAAGGAAACCGATGTCCAAAGTTGGTTATGGCAACACCCTGTTACAGGTTGATGAAAATCATCTTGACCTTCTATTGTAAGCAGTCATTGTTGATCAGAATGCAGGTAGATGTGCACCTTTTATTAGTAATTAAAGGTATCACAAGTGATACACACATATGTATGCCTATCTGTTTGCTTACTTTTGCCTGTTGCACTTGTATTTATTGAAGTTTTACTTCAAAACAGAAATTCTAAACATGAGAAAAGCTACAATTACTGTAGCAGTCTCTGCTCATGCTGCTTTACATAAGGATAGTGTAGGGGAGGATAGGTCAATAGAACCCCCTCCCCACTACATCTCCTACCTTGGTAAAGACTCATGACCCGTCGGCAACCCACCGGCCCCCGGGCCCAGGCGGCAGGGCAGCTGCAGACCGACACGTGAGGCTGCACCACCACGTTATGTGGCAGAGCACAGACGCCATCTTGTACTAAGCCAACTCCATTTTGTTAGAAACGTTTAGACCTAACCCAGGCAGAGCCAACATGCACACTGAAAGCTGCAGCTTGACCCCCACTGGACTGCGCTCACAGAGGCCCACACTCCCCCACTCCCCGCCGCATGGCAGATCCGCTGAGGACTCGTTCTCACGAGCCACTAGACACGAACAAACAACAAGATAAAACACTGTAGCTGTTAACCTTCCGCAGTACATCATTGCCCCAGCCATGAATGGGAACATTAGGATGTAACAAACCAGCCCAAAACCCGCATGCCCTGACCCTGTACCAACCCCCCCCGCGTTAGACTGTGTGGCGCCCTACACCCCTACCTACCCCGAGAACTCTTGTAATGTGTAGAAATCATTTATGTAATATATGTCGTGTTGACTAACGTTCGTTAATAACGTGAAGACGAATGGGTAAAGAGTAATATGCAACAGATATTGTTTATAATGTGAAGATGTACGAAGACTGGCTAACTGATGACATTATGCAATAACATATGTTGCCCTCTTTACACACACACCTGCCTAACACTACCTCATGTTCGTATGTCAACTATAGATGTGAATTGTTGTGCTAAAAAGGTATGGCTCCCAGTTAGTATCCCTTCAAATGCAAATACATACAAGTCATCTTAGAGAGCCCACGTATTGTTATTCGCCCCTCACCCAAGGGACAGTACGCAGCCTTGTGCAGGATGCCGCGCACAGAGCTGCAGGGCCATCTCCCCCTTGTCCCGCCCAGGCCCTCCAGAGATAGCTGGTGTTCGAACAGCACAGCCTCGCCTCCCCTCCCGACCCTGCTGGACCCATTTCAAGCATCCGCCTCCCCATGTCAGAGGCCGCCACAGCCTGACTCCATGACTTACGAGCTACCTGGTCCTAAATACCACCGTCTCTCAGGCACCAGTTACATGCTCCCCACAGGCCAGTGGTATCTCTGCTGATCCCACGTTAATGGCCCTCAAAAGGGGGGCGCCCACTCTTGCACTAACAGATCGTAATACCATCCCTCACCGAATCCAACAAGACAGGATGATCGAGTAAACCCTCCCACGCCCCTGACCATGCACATGGGACTAGCCTGTTTGTACCTAAGGTATGTTTATAACTGATGTATTGGGACACTTCCTATTGCATATCAATGTTCCTGCCTGCCTATTGACCGAAGGTCAGTGCTACAAGAGTTATAAGCCAACGGAAGCGTGAAGTGTAACAAATGGGTTTGAATGTGTGGCCACAAGGGCAAATGTCAGTTTAGTTACCAATCATGACTACAAGGCATGTCCGGCTCGGCACTCCACCCCGATGAGCCCAGCTGACCTTCCAACCCCACGTGGCGCTGCACCGACTTCCACCAATCCTGAAGGAGCAACTATCTACAGTGTATACCCCCTAGACATCACCACCCAATCCCCACGATTATGTGCCCCCTATAGCTTGTGTCACCCATGACCTGTTCTGTAAATAAGTAGGCCAGTCTTTGCTATTGTCAGACAGGGCGCTCTCAGAGTTTGCATAGTCCTTTGCATGCCCTATATTGATTCATATAAAACCCTTTTGATCTCACCCGCACTTGGTCCTGGTCTCATTCCCCTCCTGGTGTGCGTCCTTTATTGCCTCTCACTAAGGGGGGTGCGTTTCTGGGGACGCTTACATTCAGTGGTTACTCCATAGACGTGATATATTTCTTAACTTTTAAACTGTCCCCTTGGCACGAGACAGCCCCGGTCGCAGTGGAGACGCACGGCATGCCTGCTCAACAGAGCTGCCCACCTACGGCAACTGGTACGCAGAGACGTGCGCACGCAGCTAGGGCGAGAGGGTACGGGTCACGTTTGAAAAAACCCTTAGTACCGCTCGCCGGAGCGGGCCATTGAGTGCGAGGCCGCGCCGCTTGGACAGACCAAGTCCAGAGAGTCTCGGATCAAGACGGGCACGTGAGCATTAAGTGGGAGCGATACTAAAAGTGGAAAAATCGAGAGGACAAGGGGAAACAAGTCGAGGATATAGAGGGGACTTTTAACTTCTAATACTTTCTCTTTCTTTGCATATGGCCATTACGATACAAATGTGAAAAAGGGAAAAGAGGATGGGAACCTCCACATAGTGCTATCTCGACTAGTGCTGGGAATAAGTAAAAACAGTGAAAGAATAAATTAAGGGTGTCTGAGTGAAGAGACACGGAAAATACGCTAGAACTAGCTTTTCTTTCTCTAATTCCTCTTATCCGAGGTAAAATAAGGTCTGTATAAAAATATATATCTGATACATTACTTACCGTAATCGTATTTCTGATGCTTGTATCTGCTTAGATTCACATGCTGTGCATAGGCCGACATCTAGTGGAAGCTGCGGAGTATTACAGTTTGTTTTTTTAAACTCGAAAATGGGCGTCGACACAGGGCGTGCCAGTAATACTATCCCTAGTGTGACGTCCACTGTACCCAAGATCCCTCACGCGTCTAGGATCCTCAGATTGTATTTTTTCTGACATGAGGTAGCATGAGGAGTAGCGCGAGTACAGATAATCCAAGCAGATAGATAGAAAGGTAAGACTACAAGCAACCATGCGCCTTCTCTCAGAAGGGAGGAAGGGTGGGTCGCATGTGAATCTAAGCAGATACAAGCATCAGAAATACGATTACGGTGAGTAATGTATCCCTTCTGAGGCTGAGATTAGCGAGCAGTACCTGAAAAATGAGGTGGGATGTGAGAAGGGTCATGAGCAAATAAATGTCTTAGAACCGCTTGTCCCACTCGTGTATCTGCCTTGGAATGGGTGTCAATGCAGTAATGCTGAGTAAAAGTGTGAATAGAGCTCCAAGTAGCTGCTTTGCAAATGGTGTCAAGGGGTACATTTGCAATGAAAGCCAGAGTGGCCCCAATGCCTCTAGTAGAGTGGGCTCTTGGCGTGAAAGGCAGAGTTCTTTCAGAGAGTGAGTAACACAGCTGGATACAGTTAATAATCCACTTCGAGATGGCACCTTTAGAGACGCGATCCTCCTCTCTGCCTGTAGCTACGGAGACAAACAGTTGATCTGTTTTTCTTAGCGGTCTGGTTTTATTTACATAGTAGAGGACCGCCCTACGCACATCTAGGGTGTGTAGGTTCACCTCAGCCGAGCTTTGAGGGTCCTGGAAGAAAGCCGGAAGCTCGATGGACTGGTTTACATGGAATTTTGATATAAACTTAGGTGAGAACCTAGGGTGTGTGCGTAAAACCAGTTTGTCTTTATGGACAGTAAAGAAGGGATCCTGCACTGACAGAGCCTGAGCCTGAATTTCACGGACCCTTTTTATAGAAGTAATAGCTACTAAGAAGGCCGTTTTATAAGTCAGGTGTTTGAGACTGCTTTTATGCATGGGCTCAAAAGGGGGTCCCATGAGCTTGGCTAGCACCACATTAAGGTCCCACCCTGGTGGTGGGTTTGAAATAGGAGGGTGAAGTCTCTTTACTCCTTCCATGAAGGCTTTAACTACTGGTACTTTCCACCACGAGACCTTGCTATGGGAAGTGGTGTATGCCGACAGGGCTGCCAGGTGTACTTTCAGTGAGTTAAAAACCAATCCTGCATCTAGCAGGTGGAGCATGTATGTAACAATAGTGGAAGGAGTGCAATCAACAGGGTTGATTGTCTACTCTGGCACCAGATAACGAACTTCTTCCACTTGTCAAAGTAACAGTGCCTTGTGTTTGGTTTCCTAGATTCCTTTAGGATGTCCATACACCTCTGTGGTAAATTGAGATGTCCAAACTATGACCTCAGGAGCCATGCTGCCAGGTTCATTGAGTTGGGTTGCTGGTGCACTGTTTGACCTTGGTGCTGGGACAGTAGGTTGTACCAGGCTGGAAGTTTGATGGGCTCGCACACCACCATCTTGCGTAGGTGTGGGAACCACGGCTGTCTTGCCCACATGGGAGCAACTAGGACGAGCGTCATCGATTCTCTGTTCATCTTGTTCACCACTTTCCTGATGAGAGGAGTTGGTGGAAAAGCGTACGCAAACATCCCTGACCAGTTCATCCACAGGGCGTTCCCCTGGGAGTCTGGTTGGGGGAACCTGGATGCAAATCCTGGGCATTGCCTGTTTTCGCTTGTGGCGAATAAGTCTATAGTGGGGAAACCCCACTGAGAGAAGATATCTTCTACAACCTCTCTGTGTAGAACCCATTCGTGTTCCTCTGGGAGGGAGTCTCTGCTGAGAGCATCCGCTAGGGAATTGAGCTCCCCTGGAACATGTGATGACAGGAAGATGTTCCGTCTGAGTGCCCATATCCAGATTTTCTGGGCAAGCTTGGACAGATTTGGCGAACGAGTCCCTCCTTGCTTGTTCAGGTAGAACATGGCTGTTGTGCTGTCCGTCCGGATTTGCACTGACAGGTTTAGTAGGTGGGGCTCGAACGCTTGAAGCGCTCTGAATACTGCCAGAAGCTCTAGCAGGTTGATGTGGTTCTTGGCCACTGAGGGAGACCAGAGACCCTGAGCTGTGTGGTGGAGATGGTGAGCTCCCCACCCCGTCAGACATGCATCGGTAGTGACTACTGCCTGTACTTCGGGATCGTAAAAGGGTTTCCCCTGTGCGAGATTCTCTCTTGTCCACCAGTGAAGGCTTTGTACTAGTGTTGGTGAAACGACCACTAGATCGTCCCACTGACCACTTGCCTGACCACTGTTTCGTCAACCATTCCTGCATGGGACGCATGCGCAGGCGCGCGTGGGGGGACCAGGTAAATACATGACACCATCATGCCCAGTAAACGCATTGCTTTGAGTACCGTTATTTGGCGACCGATGATGCGGAATTTGCAGTAGTATATTCCGAATTCTTTCCTCTGAAGGAAAGGTCAACCCCTCTTGAGTATCTAGGATTGGTCCTAGGAACTGTTTGGAGGTGCTTGGCACCAGGCTTGACTTTTTCTCATTGATTGAGAAGCCTAACTTGTGGAGGAGGTCGATAGTCCTTTGAATGTTTGTCCTGCAAATTACTGGGGTTTCCCTCGTTATGAGCCAGTCGTCCAGATAAGGGTACACCGGGATTGCCTCCCTGCGTAGGTGTGCAACCGCCACCGCCAGTACCTTGGTGAATACCCTTGGTGCTGAAGCTATCCCGAAGGGCAGTACCTTGAATTGGTAGTGTCGACTGTCCACCTTGAAGCGCAAGTACCTTCTGTGCGCTGGGAACATGGAAATATGAAAATAAGCATCTTTCATATCAAAGGTTGCCATGTAATCCCCTTTTTTAGGAGGGGGATTACCTCTTGTAGCGTAGTCATACGAAACTTTTGGGGCTTGACATACTTGTTGGCAGGCCGTAAGTCCAATACTGGGCGCATTGTCAAATCTTTCTTTGGCACAAGGAAGTAAGTTGAATAAATACCCTTGTTTACCTGGTGTCCCGGGACGAGTTCTATCGCGTCCTTTTCTAGCAGAATGGCGATCTCCTCGAGGAGAATCTTCTGATGTTCTAAAGAGTATACTTTTTGTCGTGGAGGATGGTTCCGGGGACGCTGCAGTAGTTCTATACAGTACCCTGTGGATACTGTTGACAGCACCCATCTGTCTGATGTGATCCCTTCCCAAGCCTGGGTGAAGTTGGAAATGCGTCCCCCTACTGGGGTTGCGTGAGAAGGGACCCTGAACTGAGCGTCACTGCTTTGGTGGAGGCGTGCCGCCTCGCTTGCTGGGGCTGCCTCTGCCTTTACCACAACCTCTCCTATTACCCCTGCCGTAACCCTTGGTAGACTGTTGGCTGTTGTTCCACTGTGTACCCTGCCCCTGGGAATGGTTAGATCCTCTCTGGGAATTTTGGCCGCGTGGGCGACGATAATTACTATTCCCTCTCTGGTTAGAGGGTTTATTGGTTAACTGGCCAAGGGACTTGAGTGTGTCGTATTCGTCCTTGGCATTCTTCAGTGCGTCTTCGACTGCCTTACCAAACAACAGATCGGCTTCCACTGGTTTGTCCAACAATGATGCCTGGGTTTCTGCTTTAAAACCAGACTGCCGTAACCACGCATGTCTCTTGATAACAGTGCCTTCTGCTATCAATCTGCCTGCGTTGTCCGCGGCGTAAAAGGTTGCTTTCAAAATGCAACCAGACACGGCTCTACCCTCTGCGGAAATCCGAGCTAACTGGCCCTTTAAAGGTTCAGGAGCAGAGGCTATGAGTGCCGCAACTTCTTCCCACTGATGGCAGTTGTAGCTGGCCTACAGGGTTGGTGGAGTTTGCAATCCTTGCTTGATAGGCGGACGTTGAGGCTACTTTCCTGCCGAAACCATATAGTTTTTTGCTCTCCTTGTCGGGAGGAGCTTCGGACGATGACAAGGGTGTTCCAGCCCTCTTACGAGTGTTAGTGACAACTAGGGAGTCTGGCTTCAGATGTCCTCTTATATAGAGAGGACAAGACTGGGCTGCCCTGAAAAGTTTTTCAACCCTGGGATTGACTGCTCTGGTGAGGTTCGGGTTCACCAGGGACGGGTTTATTCTTCGCTGAATGGACTTGAGGATCGGGATGGTCTGGGCAACAGGCCTCCTTTCTCCCACTAACTCCTCTGCGAAGTCCCTCTCCTCCTGGACACCGTGGGTGTCAATATGGAAATGTTCTGCTGCATGTGCGAGAACCTCGTTTAGGAGGGGTTGGTTATCGACAGGGGAGTCGGTAACCGGGGCTTCGTTTTCTACTGGGGAATCTACTCTGTAGGTTTCAGGGTCTTCCTCTTCCTCTTCTTGGTCCTCATCGTCCCCATAGCATCCCGGTTTGCTCTTCTACCATGCCAAATTCTTGGTCCTCACCAAGGGAAGCCTCTCCTTGATACAGTGAGTATGGTCTCGAGTATGGTTGTACCTCGAAGGGGTCTGTAGACCTCATCGGTGTTTCAAACCGGGGCTTCTTACTCGGGGGGATTTGATCATTAGAGCCTGAGGGTGTCGCCCCTTGTGGATCATACGAAAGGAAATGGTCTGGATTTTTATTGTAAAAATCAGCCAAAGAAGACATCCTTGACATGACCCTATCTATGTCTTCACTGGACCATTTTTTGGAACTGGGAATGACTCTCTCAGCAAGTCTCGGGGATTTATCTTGAGTAGATTTGCTGGTTTTAGACATATCAGCAGACCTGGTCTTGTCTGTCTGTTTAGGGGGAGTGGTGTGTTTCACAGGTGTGGAAGAGTGCAAAGGCTGCTTCTTCTGCTGTTTTCCCCCCTCCCCGTGAGTGGAAAAATGTTTTCCCTGTCCTTTTGTGGCTCCGGAGGTTTTGGACGCCTGGCGTCGAGGATTGAGGGTAGGGTCCCTGTCCTTCGAGCGTGGGGCCTCGCTGATTTTGTCTGCGGGCTGCGACTCCTGGAGCGCGGGCCTGGGGGTGGAAGTCGTCTTCGTCCTCCGACGATCGAACTTCTGTTAGCCTAGGGAGCGAGGCACTCTTGGCAAGAGTGGATGATTGCCTGGAGTCATGCGGCGATCTCGATCGAGAACGCCCAGAGGACACCGAATCGGACCGTTCTGTTTGTGCCTCTTTCCGAGAACTCAACGTTGTCGAGTCTCGGTTGGACTTTGTGTGTTTAGTGTGTGTGGTGTGTGAAGCGCTTGTGTCGCCGGGGGTCTTCCCCATAGCCGCCCTGCCGGACGACCTTCCGAGGTCGGGGACTTGCGCTCGGCTGTCTTTCGACGCCGTAATGCCCTCGCTGTCCGAAAGTACGGCGTCGCTGAAGGCGCCCTCCGCTGCCATGGCCGCTTGCCTGGCGTGGTGGGCCCAACGCTTCGTCGAACGGTCCTTAAGTGTCTTAGGTTTAAACCTACTACACGCTCTGCAGTTCGCTTCGGGGTGTTCCCTCGGCAAGCAGAGATTGCACGTGGCGTGCCTGTCGACCCAAGGGTATTTGCGATTGCACTTGGGGCAGAATTGAAAAGGGGTACCCTCCATACGCACCTTGAGGCAGCAGGCTAAGTGTAGGAAATGTATAAGGTGTACCTATATACCAAGAGTGTAGAGTATGTAAACCCCCCACTCTCCCTACTTGCAGGGCCGAGGCCAGAGGCCTTCCAAGGCCCAGACCGAGGACGGAGGCCTTCCGAGGCCCAAATCCGTCGTGCAGCAGCCGACGGTCGATTTCTTCTCCAGCCGGCGTCGAGTGTCGAAGTTCGACGTTGGGATGGGGAAGGATGTAAATAAATTAATATTTTAGCAAAAGTATAGCTAAGGCCAGGGGACTCCGCAAAATGCTTCCGACCTGTATGGCGGAAAAAAACAATCTGAGGATCCTAGACGCGTGAGGGATCTTGGGTACAGTGGACGTCACACTAGTGATAGTATTACTGGCACGCCCTGTGTCGACGCCCATTTTCGAGTTTCGAAAAACAAACTAATACTCCGCAGCTTCCACTAGATGTCGGCCTATGCACAGCATGTGATCTAAGCAGATTCCACAAGCCTCAGAAATATATATATATATATATATATGAAGCTGTGTGAGGGTTAGAGGGGGTTGTCGTAGAAGGCGAAGGGCAAGGCAGGGAGGGTGAATGCTATGTGTGTATGCTGAGGAATGATGAATGTCTGTTGTGTGTTGTGCACGTCGTGTGTTTATGGTTTTTTGCAATCAATTGTCTCTATATAATAATACTGATTTAAGTGCTTTTCCAGGGGGTGTCAATGTAAGTGTGACCTGGTAAGATTTGACAGAGCAATGTCTTTTGTTGAGTAAAGGTATAAATTCATTATTATAACCTGAAAGTGATCAGAGCCCAGTGCACACAGTTACACACGCATAGTGATAGAAGAGATTGACTCAAGAGAATAGAGTAACAGGTCTAAGCATGGGGGCTGAGACACCCTTAGCACACATTTGTAAAAGTTTACCGGGACATGCGGAAAGAATAACTAAATACCACGACGAGTGGGTGACGGAACTGAAGGGGGAGGGTCTCCCCCAGGTTTGGCAACAAGGAGGGTCCTTTGATAAAAGCGTTCTGGACATAGTAGCCACCTGCATATTCCTAAAATACAAAGGAAAACATTTTCATAACAGGAGAGAAATACTAGATCTATGGCTATTATTCGAGGAAATACCTCCAAAGAAAATAGACACCACACTCTATCAACCTGCCCTCACGGCTACCCCATCAATAAGAGCAGGGGGTGTAAGGACGACGGGGGGAAAGAGGGAGTGATAGAGGTGACCCGATTGTACCCACTCCTGAATAAGCCCCCACCTGCTGAAGGATATAGTGATCCCACATACGTGCCTACTAGCACCCCTGCCCCCACAGCACGGCCAACAGCACTACCACCATATGATTGCCCCCGATCAAATGGACAGGTGAATACCCCTTCAGCAAACATATGTAAGTTAACAGAAGACTTAGACGCCAGGCTCTCGATAGCCAGAGAAGAGTTGTCGAGGATACAAAGCATATGTGAACAAGGTGAGCCCGGTACGACAAGGTCAGAGCGACTGTCCCGGTCACACACCTTAGATAAGTCAAATGAGGAAGGGTGGAAAAAAGGGGAGATACTATTCAGGATACAAGAGGAGCCCACCCAGATAGTAGAACTGGGAGCGAACAATAACGGAGGAAGTGTGGAGGGAGGAGAAGTGGAAGGTGATGGGAGAGAAGAGCTATGGTGTGACATAGAAGACAACGAGCAGGAAGTTGGGAGATTGGGAATGGCTGCAGGAGGAAGTTTAGTGGAATTCGGGAGACACCGCTGGGGAGGGCAAGGGAAAATGAGTGGACAGGGAGATTAAGAAACAGGATGGGAAGGATAGCTATGGTGGGGAAGAAAGGAACAAAGGTGAGTATTGGGAGAGGAAGTAAGGGACGATTACAATTCCTACTAATACATCGGGGGGCGGGAAGACCAAATTATATACCCTGGGCACAGATGGATAAGGCAAACTTACTAAAATCACTGCCCCCGCTATCAGGAGGAGCTAGCAAGTGGATATATGCCTTCGAGAAGCACACCACAGGAGTGCCCCTGGCCATAGGAGATGTTAAAAGTTTACTTGTGCCAGCAGTAGGTGACCAATCAGACCGGGTGTGGGCAAAAGCAGGTTTCCCGGGAATGACATTGGATAGTGACAGACATGATGGCGCTGCTTTCAATACTGTGCGCGTGCGCGTTTGGGACGCGTTAAGGGAAACATTCCCTGACACAACAGATTTACAGTCAGTAATGCAATGCACTATGAACGATGGGGGAGAGGTTATGGATTACATTTTTCGAGTACAGGAGATGTGGAGTGCTGAAATGGGTACACCATATGACCAGTCAACATCCTTATTTTACTTCATAATAAAGAGGGGGCTCCCAAAAGAAGTGCAAAAAGCGCTCGAAAAAATAGCAGGGATTGAAGCGAAAGGATGGCCAGAGATCCAGAGCATAATAGTGCACCATTGCAAAAGAATCAAAGAAAGGGAGAAGGAGGTGGCACAAAAAAGGCTGGCAGACGAGGCCAAGTTAGTACAAACGAAACTGGTGAAGGTCGCTGCAGCTGTAGCAGCACTCCCACACGATAGAGAGATGGAGGAGGAGGAGGGACTGTTAGCGTTACAGGGGAGGATGGCTGCAAATTGGGCAGACAACGAGCAAAGACAGTGGAATGGACAGGAGGATTACGGAGGGCAGCAGTGGCAAGTGTGGCATCCCAGCAGCAGGAGAGGTGGGTACAGAGGGCGACAAGGAGATGGACATGGATACAGAGGTAATGGCGGAAATGGGGGGCCGGGACCCAGAGGGGGACAAGGAAACTGTTGGAATTGCAGGAGGTGGGGACATTTCTCACGCGAGTGCAGAAGCAGACCCAACGCAGGTTACCAAGATGACCAATATTACGGGCACCCCCATCCGGGGAGCCCATACGGATTGCCCCGGGACGGAGGAAGAGAACAGCAAGACCAAAGGGGGCAAGAGCAATACAGGGAAAGACCACATAACGTTCAACAACATCCACAAAGCAGTGAGCACCTTCCCTACACTCAAAACAACCCCTTCACCACAACATCAAACGGCGCGCCTGCCCCATATGGAGGAGTAGCGGTAGTTTCAGGTAATATTTTCAGCCAGGGGAGCACAACTAGGCATCCAGCATAGGACAGCCCACAGAGACCACTTGCGTGTCCAATCCGATCGACAACCTTCAATGCAAGCGAGGAACCATTGATAGGGGCAGAGATAGGAAATAAACAATTCATCTTTATGGTAGATTCGGGAGCCGAAAAATCATGTATACGGGAAGGCCGGTTTCCGCTATCTAATCGTAAATTGGAGACGAAGGGGTTCTCTGGGGCGGTGGCCGAAGTTCCTTACACAGAAGATTTGGATGTGACAGTGGGGGGAAAAACAGTAAGAGCACCCCTATTGTATTATGAGCAATCACCTGTCAACCTGCTGGGAAGGGATCTCCTCAGCAAGCTCAACATGACTATTTCTTTTACCAAGAGAGGAGGGATTGTTTGCTCAACCCCAGGGATGTGCTCTATGCGTGTTATGCTAGTGATATATTCGCGAGAAACATGCCCAGAGGTGCGCGGCATACCCGTGGACCCAGATATGTTCATCCATGGGTTAAAAACATTGGCACGGGTGGTCCCAGAGTTGAGAAAACTGGAGTAGTACCAGCAGAATTTGTTTTCCGCCCAATAGCCCGCCCGAGATAATGCCAGGGACAGTGATGTCACTGGACATACATGCAGTACAAATCGCAGCCAAAAGAAGAACAAGTTACTTTCTTACCTGGTAACGTTCTTTCGATGGGATGGTCTGACGACGTATTCCATATCTATGACAGGTAATGTCCACAGCTGTGCTGCTTCGGAAAATCTTTGGCGTCTGCGTCGATGATGTCGATGCGCCGTCCCAGAGGACCTCCTCCGATGGCCGACGTCACCCGATGTGATAAGTAGGACGCACGACGCCCATAGCCTCAGTTATAGTTTTTTCCAAGAACGTGTTTCACCAGTTTTCTGCCAGTCAGACACACAAGGCCTCTGATGGAATCGAGGGAGTAGTGACGTACAAAAGTATGTACTGAAGCCCAGGTGGCTGCATCACAGATGTGACGAATGGGAACTCCCCTCTGCAGAGCAGTAGACGCAGCCACTCCCCTGGTAGAATGGGCCCGCAAGCCAGCCGGAGGATCCTTACCCGCCAAGCGGTAACACTCGGAGATAGCTAAAATAATCAAACGAGACAAAGTCTGTTTCGTCACAGCTTGTCCCAAACGCTTTTCAGCGTAACCAATGAAAAGTTGATCGTCCACTCTGACACGGGACATGCGCGAAATATAAAAGCTCAACGCTCTCCTAGGATCAAGCCTATGGAGCCGCTCCTCTTCCTATCCAGGATGTGGAGGAGGATAGAACGCCGGAAGAACAACCTTCTGGCTCAAATGAAATTCCGAAACCACCTTCGGAAGAAAAGAAGGACGAACTCTAAGGACAACCCTGTCCTTATGAAACACAGTGAAGGGTGGCTTAACTGAAAGTGCCTGTAACTCACTCACTCTGCGAGCGGAAGTAACCGCAACCAAAAACACAGTTTTCAGAGTTAACAGCCTCAAAGGGCAAGAATGTAAAGGCTCAAACGGAGCACCCATAAGAAACTTCAGAACAAGGTTCAAATCCCAACCTGGCACCAGAAAAGGTGACGGAGGGAACACATTAGTGAGCCCTTTCAAAAACTGCGAAATTAAAGCAATTTTAAAATAGGAACACTCTTCAGACGAGCGCTTAAATATGGACAGCGCCACCAGGTAACCTTTAATGGTCCCCACTTGCAAGCCCCTGTGGGCCAAAGAAAGCAAAAGACAGAACCATGGGAATGTCACATTCAAAAGGATCCACATTCTGAACTCTGCACCAGTTGCAGAACTTTCTCCAACGGCAACGGTACAGAGACTTAGTTGCCGGCCGCCTCGCCGAGAGCAACACCTCCATCACGTCGTCAGGGAGGTCCCAATCCTTATACCTCAACTTTTCAGAAGCCAAGCGTGAAGATTGAGGGATCTGACCTCTGAATGGAGAACCTGACCCCCCCCCCCCTCCCGTGAGAGCAGATCGTCTCGGTAGGGAAGACGACGTGGAGGGCAGATGGACAAGTCTAGAAGGTCCGGGTACCACGTCCTCCGGGCCCACGCCGGAGCAATGAGGATCATCCGGGAACGGAACCTCTGTAACCTCCGCAGCACTTGCGGGATGACGGGGATTGGAGGAAACGCGTACAGCAGTGGGAATGACCACTCCACCACGAACGCGTCTCCTAAGGCTCCTTTTGGAGGAAATTCCTGCAAGCAAAACCTTTCACACTTCCGGTTGACACTGGAGGTGAAGAGATCCACTTGAGAGGGTCACCGAAAACACGAAGATCTCCAGGAGAATCTCCTGAGCCAGCTCCCACTCGTGAGAGATCGAGCTCTGCCTGCTCAGAGCGTCCGCCGTCTCATTGTCGTCTCAGGCCAGATGAACAGCCGAGATCGAAACTGACTGCTGGATGGCCCAGAATTCGAGCTGCATCGCCTCCCTGCATAGCGGAAGTGACCCTGCCCCCCGCCTTTTTGTTGGGGTAGTGCATGGCCACTGTGTTGTCTGTTAGAATCAGGACACTCTTTCCGCGCACAGTCGGCAGAAAAGCCTTCAGGGCTAGCCTGACGGCCCTCAGCTCCAAAAGATTTATATGGAGTCTGGACTCCGACAGAGACCAACGACCGCTGACTGTCAACTCGTTGGCATGAGCTCCCCATCATGTGAGGGATGCGTCCGTCACGATCGTCACCTCCGGCCAGGGCAGCCAAAATTGGGCCCCATTCATCAGATTGCCCCCGACGGCCCACCACAGAAGGTCCCGGGCCACCGAGGGCGGCACCTGAACAGGGTCCGACAGCCTGCCGGAGGACTGAGACCACTGGAGCTTGAGTGCCCACTGCAAAGATCTCATCCGCAGATGAGCCTCTGGCACCAGAAGAATGCAGGATGCCATGAGGCCGAGCAGTCTCAAGAACTCGGACGCTGGGAGATCCTGGGCAAAATGAAACTTGTGCACCATCTGCTGAATGTGAAGAGCCCTCACCTGAGGAGGAAAACACTGCCCCAGGGACGTGGCAAGCACTGCTCCGATGTACTGGAGCCGCTGCGTTAGTGTCAAATGGGACTTCTTTAAATTGAGGGAGAAGCCCAGCCTGTGAAGGGAGTGGCAGGTGACGGACAGGTGATCCAGGACTTGCTCGGGAGAGCTCCCCCTGATCAACCAATCGTCCAGGTAGGGGTAGACGTGAATCCCCCCTTTCCTGAGATGCGCTGCCACCACCACCATGAGCTTGGTGAAAACCCTCGGGGCGGAGGTCATTCCTAACGGCAGGAACCGAAACTGAAAGTGCAAGTCACCAACCGCGAACCCCAGGTACTTCTTGTGCTTGGGATGGATCGGCACATAGAAGTAAGCATCCTTGAGGTCGAGAGACACCAACCAGTCCTGAAGTTGAAGGGCCTGGAGGACTTGAGAAAGAGTCACCATCTTGAACTTGTCCTTCCTGAGGAGTTTGTTCAAGCCGCGCAAGTCCATGATGGGTCTCAATCGCCCGTCTTTCTTCGAAATCAAAAAATAAGGGGAATACCATCCCTTGTTCCTCTCCGCTACAGGTACCAGTTCTATGGCGCCTTTCTCCAGCAGGGCTTGAATTTACTGCGCAAGGAGCGGATCCGGACTCTTCAAAGAGAGGCTCCCTGGTGGATTGTCGCGAGGCCTCTGCCGAAAAGGAAGACAGTAGCCGTGGGTTATGATCTCCAGAACCCACACATCCGAAGTAATGGCTTGCCACTCTACAAGATGCTGCGCCAGCCTTCCCCCAACCGGCGAACCATGGGACGTGGCCTCATGACTGAGTGGTAGTGGCTGCAGCGTTGCCCGAGGGCAAAGAGGCAACTGCCCGAGCGGCCTTGGCACCTCGAGAACCTTTATTTCCACCTCTGGCACTCTTACGATGGCCTCTTTGACTGCTAGCTCCCCTCGCTTTACTGAAGGACGAGTAATAGCGAAAGGAACCTCCCCCTCCATTGCTGTCCCCTAGGACAAAAAGGCAGAGGTTGGCGAACTGCAGCGCCCAACGACTTCGCTGCAGCTTTGGAGGTCTGCAACCTATCAAGGCTCTAGTCAGCCTTGCTGCCAAAAAGGTGTTCACCGTCAAAGGGCATGTTGAGGAGCCGGGACTGCACATCAGGAGCGAACCCAGACTTCCGCAACCACACAAACCTGCGCATGACGGTGCTCGCCGCCATGGACCGGCTGACACAATCCGCCAAGTCCAAACCCGACTGAACAGCCTCACACATGGCATTTTTGCCATCCTGAACCATAGCAAGGAAACCATCCAGTTCGTCCCCTTCGGGAATATGTTCAGCCGCTAATGCAACACAGTTCCACAGAGTGTGTGTGAAACAAGACAAGGCACATATGAGTTGGCCGCCTGAAGCGCCATACCCCCCGAAGAAAACACTTTCTTCACCCAGCCGTCAAAACGTTTGTCGTCCCTATCCGGAGGGATGGTAGGATACGACGCCTGCTTTGCCGGGGCCGTAGTCGCCTGCATCACCAAACTCTCCGGAGTGGGGTGCCTAGACAAGTAGCAGGGGTCGCTACTGGCTGAGCGGTATTTCCGTGACAAAGATTTGCCCACTGCCGGGAGACTCTCCGGAGCAGTCCAAGCCGCCGCCACCCTTCTCTGCAGAGCCATATGAAAAGGCAAAACCGGGTCAGTGGGGGGACCGAGATCAAGGATGTCCATGAGATCATCCTGAACGAACTCCCCTGGGGGAGCTGACACACCCAAGTACTCGGTGACCCGAGACATAAGGCACCGATATGAAGAATCAGCATGGGTGCCAGGCTCCGGCTAACAAAACTCCACCTCCGGAGAGGTGTCCAGTCCATCGGGAACCGGAACCAGGCCGCCATCAGAGACTTCATCACCCTCTGAAATGTACTCCAGGCGGGGAGAGGAAGACCTCTGGGGACCAAAGCAGTGCGTGACCTTAGCCAGAGCCTTTCTAGGGGCAAACCCCGTGCCACGGGGCCCCTCCGACACCACCGCCTCGAAAGGCGTCGAGGGCGCCGAACGAGTCGGCATCGACAGAAAAGGCGTCGACGTCGAGCGAATCGGCGTCAGCTGCAGCGCCGCCAGCATCGGCAGCGTCGACACATGCCTCGAAGCCGGAGCTCCGAGCGGGTCTCTCGACGACCTAGGCGCCGACGGCGTCGACGACCCCCCCTCGGAGGCGGAGCCTCGAGAGAAATCGATAACATCGGCGCCACAGGCGTCGACGTCTTCTTCGAAGACGGCACAAGATCACGCGGTCTCGAGCGCGTCGAGGACCAGGACCTGGAACAGGAATGGCGAGAACTGCTACCCTTGTCCAAGCGGGACCTCTCCCGCGAGCCGTGCCGACCACCCGAGTCCGAAGGCGTACGAGCGGTGTCTCTCGACCGGTGCCGACCGACCCCACTCGGAGGCGCGGACGGACCGGTGCCCTGCGATTCAAGAATCGCTAGCATCTGCTTCCCGAAGTAAGCCCATTCCTCCGGTGTCGCTTGCATGGAGGGATAAGCGGCCCGCCGACGGGCAGAGTCCTCGGAAGAGGACGGGGAAGGCGACCTATGACGACGCTTCCGGGAATGCCTCGAAGAGGCGGAGGAGTGGCAAGACCGACTCCTGGAAGGAGATCCACTGGACTTCCGACGATGACGCGGAGGGTCGCCCCTTGAGTCATCCGTCGAAAGCCCCGCAGACCTCGACTTCCAGGACTTAGACACCCAGCCTACCGACAGCTTCTTCTTGCTTATCCGCCGTAAGCGACTGGCAGTCGACACAGTCGTCCGTATTGTGGGCCTCCCCGAGGCACCAGAGGCAGGCATCGTGCGAGTCCGTGACCGACATCTTGGACCCAAAGTCCCCGCATTTCTTGAAGCCAGGACGCGGGGTTGAATACGAAGAAGATATTGCCACGAACAGGTCTTCACAAGAAACCGAACAGGTTCAACGAACCGAGAATTGAAAACAGCAAACTCCAACGAGTCGAGGCGTACCGACATTCACGAAGCGAACACGTTCGCGGAAAAAACTGAACTGAGGCTATGGGCGTCGTGCGTCCTACTTATCACATCGGGTGACGTCGGCCGTCGGAGGAGGTCCTCTGGGACGGCGCATCGACGTCATTGACGCAGGACGCAGACTCCAAAGATTTTCCGAAGCAGCACAGCTGTGGACATTACCTGTCATAGATATGGAATACGTCGGAGGACCCAATCCCCTCGAATAGCTGTAATTGCAATGGACATACATGGCTGTGAGTGGCGTACAGTATTATGCATAAACGCCGACATTGCACTCCAAGATTTGTCAGACGAGGAACTTTCCACAGATTCAGAGAGTGATGGAGAAATCATTATGGAAATAGCCATCCCTTGTGAAATAATGATACAGCAGAGACAGGTGCCAGTACAGTTAATGGCGGTAGTGGGGGCCCCACCTTCGTTCTTTAATGATGACATGCAGTCGGTGCCCTGGCAGTTGTGGACAACAGGTCCACATGACGTAGGACTGCTACACAGAGTCACACCAGTGAAGATCAACCTTAAGCCTGGAGCAATTCTGCCCCGGGTAAAACAATACCCCCTGTCCCGGGAAGCAGAGAAGGAATAAAAGAAACAATAAATGCCCTATTCACACAGGGGATAATAGTACCCTCAACCTCCCCGTGTAACACATGTATTTACTTAATCAAAAAAGCAAAAGGAGGAGCATGGAGGATGATCCAGGACCTACGCCCACTAAATGACGTCATTCAGAAAGAGTTCCCTTTGGTCCCAAACCCAGCATCTATTCTATGCAGCATCCCAAAAGAAGCATCCCACTTCACAATGGTGGATTTGAAAAAGGCATTCTTTTCAATACCCCTCGCAGAAGAATGCAGATACCTGACGGCATTCCCCCTAGGGGGGAGGAGGTATGAACACTGTAGATTGCCCCAGGGTTATTGCGAAAGTCCCAGCATATTCAACAGAATATTGCACGAAGATCTTGGGAACATGACAGCAAACAGCACGATAATACAGTACGTGGATGATTTGTTGATCTGCAGCAAAAACGAGGAAGAATGTAGAAAAGACTCCATTGCCCTTTTGACATTACTAGCCCACAAGGGGTACACAGTTGACAAAGAAAAGTTGCAATACTGTCAACGTGAAGTGCTGTACCTGGGGCAATTGATCTCAAAAGATGGCAAGAAAATAATCCCAGACAGAGTGGCAGCCATCTCGGCTGTAGGGAGACCAAAAACAGTGAAAGACATGCAAAAATTCCTAAGGATGTGCAACTATTGTCGTGCATGGATATTAGACTATGCTGTATACACACGCCCATTGCTCCAGACACTCAAAGAAGCCCAGAAGGAAAATACAGAGATACAGTGGGACTCAAAGAACTCATTTCAAGCACACCAGTGCTCGCGAACCCAGATTATGAACGCGAGTTATAACTGTTCTCAGACTGCAAAGGAACACTCATGACAGCAGTCCTAACACAAAAAAACATCCCTAGGTCACAAGCCTCTGGCATACTACAGCGGGACATTAGATGCAGTAATGCAGGGACACTTCGCGTGCGAATAGGCCCTCGCAGCCGCCGCTTTCGCCATTGAAAAAAGTTAACAACTCTCAGCGGGAAACAGCCAAAAGCATTCTGGTCACTAATAACTGCAGGTGGGAGGGCAACACAAGACGCTTTACTAAACAGCGTAAGTGAGAAGGGATGGGTGTCCTACTTTTCAAACCTGTTTGGACCGCCACCTCCATCAACTCCTGCACCTCCAACCTGCTTAGACAGCTGGGACGCCGAGCAGGACAAAACCACGACCTGCCACAAAATTGCAAAACTAAAAACTTCCCGGGCCCTGAGGGGATTTCTAACATGGACTTAAAGGCTAACTGCGATGCTTAGGCAACCTTGATCGCTGAAATATTCAGGGCCAGTGCCACCTCCAGCTCGATCCCCTGCTCATGGAAAACAGCGAATGTGGTCCCAATCCACAAAAAAGGGGGATAAAAGAGGCCCAAGCAACTACCACCCAATAGCCCTGTTGGACACCACTGAAAAAATCTTTGGGTCTTTTCTCCTAGACGAATTCAAAATGTGGGTTGCCTCCTCAGAAGGACACTACCTGGCCTTTATCGTCCTTTCTCAAGATTTCAATAAGGTTAACCGGGAGAAACTATAATTGGAAATGCCCGTCGGCAATTCTGGACCCCATCAAAGAACTGTACACGGGCACCTCCAAGAGAGTGCGTCTCAGTGGACAGGCCTTCTCTCGGGGAAAATAGACACATTCAGAGGGGTTAAACAAGGCTGCCCTCTGGCTCCAGTCTTAACTGGAGCCTACATTGGTGACTTTCAGAGCTCAGAAAAAACTATCAAGAGTATTCCCACCAAGCGTTGGCAAAGAAAAAAATAAGCAGATTACTTTGCGCGGATGATATCCTGCCGATCAAACTGCAGTAGGCCTGCAAAGAAAACTGTATTGTCTCTATGTCCATCTATAATCAAATGATCTAGAGATCAATTCCAAAAAAATCTAAAGTCATGAGTTTAGAGAAAATCCCCAAGAAAAAAGAAACAACCTCCAGGCAACTAGCAGGGGACCGCCTTGAAAAAGTTAAGTCCTTTGGGTACTTGGGTGTCACAATCAATGGAAACCAGAACTAGAACTACCTATGCAAGAAACTCTTTTTACCAAAATTAAAAGTTTGACAACTCAGACGAAGATCCTAGACAATAAATGTGGTTGCTTTTCTCGCAAAGCATCATTGAACTTCTACAAAGCCGTGGTTGTGCCAGCCATCGTCTATGGTGCCGAAGCAATGCCGGCAACACCGTCTGACATCTGGCGAAAACGCGAAGGCTACTTCTGGAGGAAAATACTAACACTACCCTCCTCTACTCAGGTGGCGTCAATTCGGAGAGAACTGAGTCTGATGTCCCTAAAAGGCACAGTGGACCTAAATGCCTGATGCTGTTTAGAAAAATCCGAACCTCAAAACAAAGAATACACAAGCTCATACTCGATGAAATAAACAGGGGATCCAACAAAATGCTGTCAAAATGGGCATACAAAAACCATTCACTCCTAGAAGAAATTGGCAGCTCAGAATGGGAACTTGAAAATAACCCAATGAAAACTGCAAGAAAACTGAAAGAACCATACTGGTGCAATACTCTGAATATGGCAGCGAAAAACAAACTAACCATGCACCTACTAATCGACGCTCAAAAAATAAATGAACCAATGACCTATCTGAACAAATTTCCAAACAAAAAGCTCCATTCGACCTTTAATGAAGTATTGGCAATAAGAGACAAAGCCAGGGAGAACACTTGTCGGTTCTGCGATCAGGGGAACACAGTAGAAACCGTTAGACACCTGCTTCTTAAGTACACAGGATTGTCAACATAACAAAGGATACATATGGGTCATCTGTTCACGGACTTCCAGCGCTTGGATGAAGAATACTGGTGGAACTACCTGATGAGTGGCTCAAACATGAAATCAGTCATTGCAGTAGGCAATTATCTGGAGAGCCTTGACATGGACAAGAAGAATTAGGATTCAGGGTCAGAGTTATGACACTTGCAACAACTTTATGGGATCGAGAAACAAACTATTACACAACGATAAAGTTCACTTGTCAAAACTGGTAAAATACAGTTAAACCAAGTGCAAAAAGAAAAAATGTAATAATGGCCACACAGAAAAAAAGACACTGTCTAATAAACTACTACTTTCTCAGAGTATAGTGCAGTTTCCCCTTTTCGGAAATAATTGAAATTGTGCCGGTTAGGGACATTTTTCTTTTTGCAGCTTTCCCACTACTGATTTCAAGAGAACACCCAAGAACCCTGCTTGCTATGAAATACAAGTCGACTGTTGGTGCCACTAAAGATTTTTTTAGTTTCACTCACCTGCTCACCTCATTCATTTTGGGCGCACTGCTCAGTTCCGAAGGCTGTTTGTGCAGGGAGATTATTTCTCCCATTAATGTTCTTCTGGGTTTTCATTTTCGAACACACACCACCTTCAGTGGATTGTTACAGGAGCTCTGTCCCTTTACCCCTCGTCTGGCTACATTTTCTAAGCTTTTATGATGTGCCCAAGACCTTTTTCGAAGCACCATCTTTTTTACTGTGCCATTGCTTTTTTGGATATCTTACTCAAAATGGCTGTCCTGTATGTTTTTGGCAGTCAACCCTCTCAAGCCAGAAAATACCAAATAAGGGCATACACTTCTGCTCAGGACCCCCCAGGAATTGGTTTATGTAAGTTAACAGGTTAAAATTGGAATTGGGACTCCGGTGCCAATACACATTTCTCCCAGGGGAGGAGGTTCCTTGCTGGGCAGATAGCTGTCCATGACTGGACAACTCACAGCTGTTTGAATGGTGCAGATCCTTGCCATTGGTGTGCTGTTATATATATGACAATGCATTACTTACCGTAAAAGCATTTCTGATGGTTGTATCTGCTTAGATTCACATGCTGTGCATAGGTCCGACATCCAGTGATCACTGCGGAGTATTGCATTTTGTTTTTCGTAGTCGAAAAGGGGACGTCGACAAGGCGTGTCTGTAACACTATCCCTATAGTGACGTGCGTTGTACCCACAATCCCTCACGCGTCGAGGTCCCTCTGTTTGTATTTTTTTGCCCTGAGGGAGCCTTCTATACGTGAGTGAGCACAGAAAAGAGAGAGATGTAGAAATATGTCTATGTTCCTTCCATCCGAGCGGGGAGGAAGGGTGGGCGCATGTGAATCTAAGCAGATACAACCATCAGAAATGCTTTTACGGTAAGTAATGCATTGTCTTCTGATGTTTGTTAATCTGCTTAGAATCACATGCTGTGCATAGACTAGCGAGCAGTACCCGGAGTTGGCGGTGGGTTATGAGAAGGAACAGTAGAGAAAAGATGTCTTAATACTGCCTGTCCCACCTGGGAGTCAGATCTAGAGCGTGCATCTAAACAGTAGTGTTTTGTAAAGGTGTGCACCGAACTCCAGGTTGCCGCCTTGCAGATGGACTCAAGGGGAACATTTGCAATGAAAGCTATGGATGCCCCCGTGCCTCGAGTAGAATGTGCTCTTGGCTTGAAGGGTAGTTCTCTCTTAGCAAGAGAGAAACAGAGTAATGCATTGAACAATCCATCTAGATGAACAAGTTACTTTCTTACCTGGTAACGTTCTTTCGATGGGATGGTCCGACGACGTATTCCATATCTATGACATATAATCACCACAGCTGTGCTGCTTCGGAAACTTTTTTCGGCGTCTGCGTCGATGAGCCGTCGTCGAGGACCTCCTCCGACGTCCGACGTCATCCGATATGATAAGTAGGACGCACGACGCCCGTAGCCTCAGTTGTAGTTTTTTCCCCCAGAACGTGTGACATTAGTCAACTGCCAGTCAGACACAAAGCCTTGCGGAACGTAAGCTGCAATCGCAAAAGAAATTCTGCAGCGGGGAAGGCAGGGAGGGAGCGATATGGAATACGTCGTCGGACTATCCCATCGAAAGAACGTTACCAGGTAAGAAAGTAACTTGTTCTTCGAGGGGATTGGGTCCTCCGACGTATTCCATATCTATGACAGGCTCCCAAAGCAGTACCAGAGCAAGGAGGAGGGAAAGAATTTAGCATCAAAATTTAGAATTGCCAATCAAATAGCAGAGCAAAGGACCGCCTTGCCAAAGGCCAGATCCTGTCCTCGGATGAAATCGAGGGAATAGTGACGTACAAATGTATGTACTGAAGCCCAGGTGGCTGCATCACAGATGTTGAGAATAGGAACACCCCTCTGCAGGGCAGTAGATGCAGCTATACCCCTGGTAGAATGGGCCCGCAAGCCAGCCGGTGGGTCCTTACCCGCCAAGCGGTAACACTCCGAGATGGCCAAAATAATCCAGCGAGACAAAGTGTTTCGTCACAGCTTGCCGCAAACGCTTTCCAGCGTAACCAATAAAGAGTTGATCGTCCACTCTGACCCGGGACATGCGTGAAACATAAAAGCTTAAAGCTCTCCTAGGATCAAGCCTATGGAGCCTCTCCTCTTCCTTACCAGGATGCTGAGGAGGATAGAATGCCGGAAGAACAATCTTCTGGGCCAAATGAAATTCCGTCACTACCTTCGGGAGAAAAGAAGGACGAACTCTAAGGACAACCCTGTCCTTGTGAAATACAGTGAAGGGTGGCTTAACTGAAAGTGCTTGTAACTCACTCACTCTGCGAGCTGAAGTAACCGCAACTAAAAACAAAGTTTTCAGAGTTAACAGCCTCAAAGGGCAAGAATATAAAGGCTCAAACGGAGCACCCATAAGAAATTTAAGAACAAGGTTTAAATCCCAACCGGGCACCAGGAAAGGTGACGGAGGGAACACATTAGTGAGCCCTTTCAGAAACTGTGAAATTAAAGGGATTTTAAAGTAAGAACACTCTTCAGACGAGCGCTTAAAGATGGACAGCGCCGCCAGGTAACATTTAATGGTACCCACTTGCAAGCCCCTGTGGGCCAAAGAAAGTAAAAAGGACAGAACCATGGGGATGTCACATGCAAAAGGATCCACATTCTGAACTCTGCACCAGTCGCAGAATTTACGCCAACGGCAACGGTACAGAGACTTTGTTGCTGGCCTTCGGGCCGAAAGCAACACCTCCATCACGTCTTCAGGGAGGTCCCAATCCTTATACCTCAACCTTTCAGAAGCCAAGCGTGAAGGTTGAGGGATCTGACCTCTGGATGGAGAACCTGACCCCCCCTCCCGTGAGAGCAGATTGTCTCGGTAGGGAAGACGACGTGGAGGGCAGATGGACAAGTCGAGAAGGTTCGGGTACCACGTCCTCCGAGCCCACGCCGGAGCAATGAGGAGCATCCGGGAACCGAACTTCCGTAACCTCAGCAGCACTTGCGGGATGACGGGGACTGGAGGAAACGCGTACAGCAGCGAGAATGACCACTCCACCACGAACGCGTCTCCTAAGGCTCCTTTTGGAGGAAATTCTCGCAAGCAAAACCTTTCGCACTTCCGGTTGACACTGGAGGCGAAGAGATCCACTTGAGGGGTCCCCCAAAGGGCGAAGATCTCCAGGAGAATCTCCTGAGCAGACTCCCACTCGTGAGAGATCGTGCTCTGCCTGCTCAGAGCGTCCGCCGTCACGTTTTCGTCTCCGGCCAGATGAACTGCCGAGATCGAAACTTCCTGCTGGATGGCCCAGAACTCGGGCTGCATCGCCTCCCTGCACAGAGGAAGTGACCCTGCCCCCCCTTTTTGTTGAGGTAGTGCATGGCCACTGTGTTGTCCGTCAGGATCAGGGCACTCTTTCCTCGCACAGTCGGCAGAAAAGCCTTCAGGGCTAGCCCGACGGCCCTCAGCTCCAACAGATTGATATGGAGTCTGGACTCAGACGGAGACCAACGACCGCTGACTGTCAGCCCGTTGGCATGAGCTCCCCATCCCGTGAGGGATGCATCCGTCACGATCGTCACCTCCGGCCAGGGAAGCCAAAATGGAGCCCCCTTCATCAAGTTGCCTTCGACGGCCCACCACAGAAGGTCCCAGGCGACCGAGGGCGGCACCTGAACCGGGTCCGACATCCTGCCGGAGGACTGCGACCATTGCATCTTGAGTGCCCACTGCAAAGATCTCATCCGCAGGCGAGCCTCTGGCACCAGAAGAATGCAGGATGCCATTAGGCCGAGCAACCTCAAGAACTCGAACGCTGGGACCGTCTGGGCATGCTGAAACTTGTGCACCATCTGCTGAATGTGAAGAGCCCTCACCTGGGGAGGAAAACACTGCCCCAGGGAAGTGTCGAGCACTGCTCAGATGTACTGGAGCCGCTGTGTTGGCGTCAAATGGGACTTCTTTAAATTGAGGGAGAAGCCCAGCCTGTGAAGGGAGTGGCAGGTGACGGACAGATGATCCAGGACCTGCTCGGGAGAGCTCCCCCTGACCAACCAATCGTCCAGGTAGGGGTAGACGTGAATCCCCCCCTTGCCTGAGATGCGCTGCCACCACCACCATGAGCTTGGGGAAAACCCTCGGGGCGGAGGTCAATCCGAACGGCAGGACCCGAAACTGAAAGTGCGAGTCGCCAACCGCGAACCTCAGGTACTTCTTGTGCTTGGGATGGATCGGCACATGAAGTAAGCATCTTTGAGGTCGAGAGACACCAACCAGTCCTGAAGCTGAAGGGCCTGGAGGACTTGAGAGAGAGTAACCATCTTGAACTTAGGAGTTTGTTCAAACCGTCCAAGTCCATGATGGGTCTCAATCCCCCGTCTTTCTTCGAAATCAAAAAATAAGGGGAATACCATCCCTTGTTCCTCTCCGCTACAGGCACCAGTTCTATGGCGCCTTTCTCCAGCAGGGCTTGAATTTCCTGCGCAAGGAGCAGATCCGGACTCTGCAAAGAGAGGTTCCCCGGTGGATTGTCGCGAGGCCTGTGCCGAAAGCGAAGACAGTAGCCGTGGGTTATGATCTCCAGAACCCACACATCTGAAGTAATGGCACGCCACTCTACAAGATGCTGCGCCAGCCTTCCCCCAACCGGCGAACCATGGGGCATGGCCTCATGACTGAGTGGTAGCGGCTGCGGCGTTACCTGAGGGCAAAGAGGCAACTGCCCGAGCGGCCTTGGCACCACGGGTACCCTGTCGTCCACCTCTGGTACCCCTGCGTTGGCCTCTTTGACTGCCAGCTCCTCTCGCTTTACTGAAGGACGAGTAATAGCGAAAGGAACCACCCCTCCATTGCTGTCCCCTAGGACGAAAAGGCGGAGGTTGGCGAACTGCAGCGCCCAACGACTTCGCTGCAGCTTTTGAGGTCTGCAACCTCTCAAGGCTCTCGTCAGCCTTGCTGCCAAAAAGGTGTTCACCGTCAAACGGCATGTTGAGGAGCCGGGCCTGCACATCAGGATCAAACCCCGACTTCCGCAACCACGCAAACCTGCGTATCATGGTGCTCGCCGCCATGGACCTGCTGACGCATTCAGCCAAGTCCAAACCCGACTGAACGGACTCACACATGGCATCCTTACCATCCTGGACCATAGCAAGGAAACCATCCCATTCGTCCCCTTCGGGAATATGTTCAGCCGCTAACGCAACACAGTTCCACAGAGTGTGAGTGAAACGAGACAAGGCACAAATGGAGTGGGCCGCCTGAAGCGCCATACCACCAGAAGAAAACACTTTCTTCGCCCAGCCATCAAAACGTTTGTCGTCCCTATCAGGAGGGATGGTAGGGTACGACGCCTGCTTTGCCGGGGCCGTGGCCGCCTGCACCACCAAACTCTCCGGAGTGGGGTGCCTGGTCAAGTAGCAGGGGTCGCTACTGGCTGGATGGTATTTTCGCGACAAGGACCTGCCCACCGCCGGGAGACTGTCCGGAGCAGTCCAAGCCGCCGCCGCCACCCTTCTCTGTAAAGCCATATGGAACGGCAGTACTGGGTCAGTTGGGGGACCAACATCAAGGATGTCCATGAGATCATCCTGCACAAACTCCCCAGACCATCCCAAGTACTCAGAAACCCTAGCCATAAGGCGTTGGTACGAGGAATCGGCATGAAAGCCAGGCTCAGGCCTACAAAACTCCACCTCCGGAGAGGTTTCCAGTCTACTGGCATCATGCAGTGACTGCCTCAAATTGTCAAACTGACTATGGCCCGAGACAATTTCATCTGGAACCTGACTAGGAACCAGGCCATCAGAATCCTCATCCGCCTCTGAAATATATTCCAGGTGGCGAAAAGAAGGCACCGAGAGTGCTTGCTCTTAACCAGAGCCTTCCTAGGGGGTTCCCCCGTGCCACGGGGTACCACCGACACGAAAGGCGCCTAGGGCGTCGAGTGAATCGGCGCCGGCGTCGAGAGAACAGGCATCGGCGCCGAGAGGATCGGCGTCGATGTCAGATGCAGCGCAGCCAGCATCGGCGCGTCAGCGCGTCGGCGCGTCGAGCTCCGAGCGTGTCCTTCGACGACCTGAGCGTCGACGGCTTCGACAACTTCCTCGGAGCCTCGAGAAAGCCTGTCGACGCCCTCGACGCCTCAGACGTCGATGTCTTCCTCGAAGACATCACAGGTGCACACGGTCTCGAACACGTCGAGGACCGGGACCTGGAACGGGTACGTCGAGAACGAGTCCCCTTGTCCGAACGGGACCTCTCCCGTGACTCGTGCCGACCACTCTTGCGAGCGGTGTCTCTCGACCTCTCACGACCGACCCCACTCGGGGGCGCGGACGGCTTAGTACCCTGCGACTCGAGAATCGCCAGCATTTTCTTCCCGAAGGAAGCCCATTCCTCCGGCGTCGCACGGCTGGTGGGGTAAGCGACGTGCCGGGCAGAGTCCTCCGAAGAGGACCTGGAAGACGACCGGTGTCAGCGCTTCCGAGAATGCCTCGAAGAGGCTGAGGAGTGGCGAGACCGACTCCTAGAAGGAGACCCACGAGACTTCCGACGATGACGCAGAGAGTCTCCTCTCGAATCATCCGTCGAAAGCCCCGCAGACTTCGACTTCCGGGGCTTGGACACCCGACCTACCGACAACTTCTTCTTACGTTCACGTAAGGCTTTGGACGTGAGCGGCTGGCAGTCGATACAGTCATCCGTGTCGTGGGCCTCCCCAAGGCACCAGAGGCAGGCGTCGTGCGAGTCCGTCACCGACATCTTGGACCCACACTCCCCGCACTTCTTGAAGCCCGGACGTGGGGTCGAAGACGAAGTAGAAGACATCTTCACACGAAGGATTTTCACAAAAACGAACAGGTTCGAAGAACCAAGAAGAACAGAACTCCAAAGAGTGGAGGCGTTAACCGAGATTCACGAAGCAACACGTTCGCGGAAAAAACGGAACTGAGGCTACGGGCTTCGTGCGTCCTACTTATCACATCGGATGACGTCGGAGGAGGTCCTCGACGACGGAGCATCAACGTCATCGACGCAGGACGCAGAAAAAAGTTTCCGAAGCAGCACAGCTGTGGTGATTGCATGTCATAGATATGGAATACGTCGGATGACCCAATCCCCTCGAAATAGTGGACTTTGAAACTGCATCTCCTTCTCTTCCTGCTGCCACCGAGACGAAGAACTGATTAGTCTTTCTCAGTGGTCTGGTTCTTTCCATGTAAAACATGACAGTTCTGCGCACATCGAGTGTATGCAGGCTTTTTTCTCCCAGATTTGAAGGGTTTTGAAAGAACGTTGATAGTTCTATTGACTGGTTCACATGGAATTTCAAGATGAATTTTGGTGCAAACCTTGGGTGTGTGCGTAGAACCACCTTGTCTTTGTGAACTGTTACGAAGGGGTCTAGAACTGAAAGAGCCTGTAGTTCACTTACTCTCCTAATGGAGGTGATAGCTATTAGGAAAGCAGTCTTAAGAGTGAGGTGCTTAAGAGTTGCCTTGTGCATGGGTTCAAAGGGCGAGCCCATGAGTCTGGTAAGTACCACATTTAGGTCCAATCCGGGAGCTGGGTTAGCTATCGGAGGGTGTATTCTCTTTACCCCCTCCATGAAGGCTTTGATAACTGGGATTTTCCACCACAACACTTTAAGTTGGGAAGTGGTGTATGCAGAAAGTGCCGCTAGGTGGACTTTAATAGAATTGAACACCAGACCTGAGTCCAATAGGTGGGTCAGGTACAGAACAATTTGTGTGGGTGAGCAGTTAACCGGGTTGATGCTTTTCCCTCTACACCAGATGACAAATCGTTTCCACTTACTAGAATAGCAGTGACGAGTGTTAGGCTTTCTAGCTTCCCTGAGGATGTCCATGCATCTCTGCAGGAGTTCTAGATGTCCAAACTCTATGATCTCAGGAGCCAGGCTGCTAAGTTCATGTTCTGAGGGCATGGATGCAATGTCCTGCTCTTGTTCTGTGACAGCATGTTGTACGGGCAGGGAAGTTTCACTGGGGGAGATAGGGACATCTCCATCAAGTGAGCGAACCATGGCTGCCGGGCCCACATAGGGGCCACTAGTATCATGGTGACTTGTTCCTGGTGTATCTTGTGCACGATCTTGTTGAGAAGGGGAGTCGGGGGGTGGGGGGGTGGGGGGAGTAAACAAATCTCCCTGACCATGGAATCGACAGACCGTTCCCCTTGGACTGGCTCTGGGGGTATCTGGAGGCGTAACTTTGGCATTGTGAGTTCTCCAGAGTTGCGAACAGGTCTATTTCTGGGAATCCCCATTGTGTGAAGACGTCGAAAACGATGTCTTCTTGCGACTGCCATTCATACTCTGAGGGCAGAGGGAAGTCTCTGCTGAGATGGTCTGCTAGCAGATTGAGTTCCCCTGGTACATGTCGTGACAGTAGGAACATGTGTCCGAGAGCCCACTTCCAAATATTCTGGGAAAGCTTGGACAGTCCTGGAGAGTGGGTGCCCCCCTGCTTGTTGATGTAGTACATGGCTGTGGTGCTGTCCGTAAGGACCATCACTGTCTTCCCTTGTAGGTGTTCTTGGAAGGCTTTTAGTGCTTTGAACACCGCCAGTAGCTCCAGTAGGTTTATGTGCTTGGATGCTACGCTCGGAGTCCACACTCCGTTAGCAGTCTGATGGGATAGGTGAGCCCCCCATCCTGTGAGGGATGCGTCTTTGGTTAGAGTGGCTTCCACTGCGGGTGTGGCAAAAGGTTTCCCTATTGCCAGGTTTTCCTTGTCCACCTCCGCAGCGAGAGAACCAAGGCCTGCGAGACCACCACTAGATCGTCCCATTGTCCGCTGGCCTGACACCACTGGCTGTTGAGCCACTCTTGCATTGGGCGCATGCGCAGGCGCGCGTGAGGTACCAAATAAATACACAACGCCATCATTCCTAGCAAGCGCATCGCTTTGCGCACCGTCACCTCTCGACCATCTGAAACAGCATGTTTTGGACCCTCTCCTTGGAGGGGAAGACGAGGCCGTCCTTTGTTCGAATTAGAGCCCCTAGGAATTGTTTGACTTGGCTGGGGTCTAAGCTGGACTTCTTCTCGTTGATGGAGAAGCCCAGTTGGAACAAAAGGTCTACAGTCTTTTGGGTGTTTGAGAAGCATGTCTCGTAAGAACCCCCTGTTATGAGCCAGTCGTCGAGGTAAGGGTATACTGGGATGGATAACCTGCGCAGGTGGGCCGCCGCCACTGCCAGTACTTTCGTGAATACCCTTGGTGCAGATGCTATGCCGAAGGGTAGCACTCTGAACTGGTAGTGTTTGCCCTCTATCATGAACCTGAGGTATTTTCTGTGCGCTGGCAACATTAAAATATGAAAGTATGCATCTTTCATGTCCAGTGTTGTCATGTAATCTCCCTGTGATAGCAGTGGGATCACTTCCTGTAAGGTCACCATACAAAACTTTTGGGGTTTGACAAACTTGTTCGCTGGGCGCAGATCTAATACAGGGCGCATGGTTAGATCCTTTTTGGGTACAAGGAAGTACACTGAATAAATACCTTCCGTTACCTGATAGAGGCACGACCTCTATAGCTCCTTTTTCCAGTAGCTGATCCACTTCTTGGAGAAGGATGGCGAGGTGTTCTGGTGTCATGCGTCGTCCCCTCGGGGGTCTGTATGTTGGTGAACTGTTGAACTCTATACAGTAGCCGCGGGCTACGGTGGATAGTACCCAGCGGTCTGATGTTATTCCCTCCCATGCTGGAAGAAAGGATGTTAACCGGCCCCCGACCGGCGATGCATGGGAGGGGACCCGAATCTTCACGTCACTTGGTGTTGTTGGTGGCTTGGGAGCCTCTAGGGGTGGAACCCCGGCCTCTCCCCTTGCCACGGCGTTGGCCTCTCTGATTGTACTGGCCACTATTACCTTGGTAGTTGTTGGCAGAATACTGTTGTTGCTGGTTTTGTTGCTGGCGTTGGCCACGAAAAAAGCGCTTGTTACCAAATCCCCGCCTGTTAGGGGGCTTTGAGATTTGGTCGAAGGTCTTTATGGTGTCAAATTCTTTTTTCGCATTCTCCAGAGCGTCGTCAACTGCCTTACCAAAGAGGTTAGACTCTTCAATGGGCTTATTAATGAGGGACGCTTGCGTTTCTGCCTTAAACCCGGAATTGCGAAGCCAGACGTGATGCTTCAGCAAAATTCCCTTTACCAAAGTACGGCCAGCCGTCTCTGCTGCATCGAGTGTATTCTTAACGATGCTTTGGTTGACCAGAGAGCCTTCATTAATTGTAGCCAATAATCGAGTTTTAAGGGGTTCAGGGGCCTCTTCGATGTCTTGCTTAAGCTTTCCCCATTGAGCATCTGCGTAGCTTGCCAATAATGTATTATTATTGGCAATTCTGGTTGAGAATGCTGCAGAGGTGGTGATTCTCTTGGCCAGGGCATAAAGCTTCTTCCCCTCTTTATCTGGAGGTGCCTCGCTGGTAGACAGTGGGACCCCAGCCCTCTTCCTAGTGTTGGTCACCACTAAGGAGTCCAGGATTGAATGACCCCTAATATGTAGTGGGTCTGACTGAGAGGGTGAGCACAATTTCTCAATTCTCGGATTGACCCCTCTCACCAGTGCCGGAGTGGACAGTGAGGGGGTAATAAGTCTTTTAACTGAGGCGAGGATGGGAATTGTTTGGCTAGTGGGTGGTTTTTCCTTGATAATCCTTTCCACAAAGTCAGTATCTGGGGTGACCTCCCCAGTTTCGAGTTCGAAATGTGCTGCTGCCTTCTTCAGTAGCACATTGAAGGTGGGCTGATCATCAACAGGCGAAGGGTTCCTGACTGGTGTAGTTTCAGTAGACCTGATGACTATACTGTCTGTGTCTGTAGACCTAGCTGGTGACTGCCAGGGATTTGGGTCACCCTCGCGCCTGTGTCCTCCTCGTACCCCTCTTCACCTATGTTAGTGTCCTCATGAAACCCTTCTTCTTGTTGGTCATCATCATTAATGAACTCATCTTCCTGCTGGAAGTGAGTGTCCTCCTCAGTGAGGTCGTAAGAGTCCATGTCTTCGTGTATGGGGTTTTAGAACCTTGGGTATTTAACCATTGGACTCTCCAGGGGTGCCTCCCTTGGTCTCTTGGGTGCCCTATTTTCTGGGATGGCCATGAACCTGTCTATTTTATCCATACAGGGCTGGAACTTCTCCAAGGTCCACTGAGGTAGGCCAGAGCGGTCTGGGAATGAAAAAGGATTTTCTTCTCCCTGTAGTTGCCTGGTTCTGTCCCATAACGTCGAAGAAAGCGAACCTTCGCCTTCTGAGAAGCCTTCTGGCAGGCTTGGGCTTTCCGTCGACGGCGGGAGCTGTCCTGACCTGTTGTCCTGCGCCTTCGGCGTTTCTTTGGCCTTGTGCGCGGTTTTCGGCGTATCGCTCGCCGTCCGTCTCTGGGCGTCTTTAGTGGATATACGCGCAAGGCTTTCGGCGATCATTTTCTCTGCCGAGGGATCGGTCGCCGTCGCGCTAGGTAACGTCGAGTCCTTACTGGTAACGTGAGCACTCTTACGAGGCACGTCGCCGGAGGGTTTGGTGTTAGCGCCCTTATCTTTAGAATGCCCGTACGCCTGTCGCGGAAGTGGTGGCGGGGAGGGCTGACGACCCTTACGGTCGGCGGAAGACGCCGGTGGACCAGACGCCCCCGTTGGGGCTATGGCTGCCTTCGTCTTCGACAAATGCGTGCCGGGGGGTATGTGTTTTTGTGCTTTTTTGTGTGCGTCCTTGTCGCCGGGGTGATCATCCCCATAAGCTGGGCATTAGCCGGGCTTGTCGGGGCCGGGGACGGACGACGAGGACCGTGAACGCTCCTTTGAGAGGTCTACAACCTCCGTTACGGGGGCCGTGTAATCACTGTCCTCATCACATTCGGCGGCAGCGGGCGAGGAGTCAGGCCTAGACATGGCGTAGGCCGCCCACCTTTTGACCTTGCGGTCCTTTAACGTTTTGGGCTTCAGTAACTTACAGGCCGTACAGCCGTCCTCCTTGTGATCGAGGGGCAAGCAACGGTTGCACCGTTTGTGCTCGTCTTTCCAGGTATATTTACCCTTGCAAAGAGGGCAAAACCTAAAGGGTGTCCTCTCCATAGCTGAGGGCCAGAAGTGTGATTACGACCTCGGAAGAGAGGGAGGGGAAAGAGAAAGGCATTCTCAAAGAGAAAAGAAAGACCACACAACCCCACTCTCCCTACTGTGTAAGGCCGGCGAGGCCAGGCCACCTGTTCGGCAGCGCCGAAGGATCTCCTCCGCTCGTCCTTCCGTCGAAGATCTTGCTCGGTGGAGAAACAGCTCTGCCTCGAGGGAGGGATCTATGTTATTAATATTAATAATAAACGACCAAAGGTCGAAGGAATGATTTGGCAATGTCTCTCGAGGAGCTCTGCATAAAGGCGACCAGTAACTGGGCGGAAAAAAACTATCTGAGGGACCTCGACGCGTGAGGGATTGTGGGTACAACGCACGTCACTATAGGGATAGTGTTACAGACACGCCTTGTCGACGTCCCCTTTTCGACTACGAAAAACAAAATGCAATACTCCGCAGTGACCACTGGATGTCGGACCTATGCACAGCATGTGATTCTAAGCAGATTAACATCAGAAATATATATATATATATATATTCTTGCTTCTACCTGTTAGGTAGATGGTTCGAGCTGCACTCTCCACAATAACTTTAACAACCAGTCACCATTGCAAGAAGTTGAAATCCAAACCGTTCTTTTTCATTCAAAACTGTTCCTTTATTCATTTCACAGGGAAAAAGTCACGTTAAAAATCCATGGAAATCCGTTCCAAAATTGGAAAAAGCAAACAAAGACCAAAATGTCCAGGTCCTCCCAAGTGCACCACTCCTCATGAGGAGGTGTTTACGCGTTTCGCGGCCAACTCGCCGCTTGCTCACAACAATATATATATATATTTTTCTTTTTTTTAAATAGTCTGGAGGTCACACACTAGAGCAAAGAATCAGCACACAGAAGATAGCAGTCAAAAGGACCCTTAGGAATCCAGCAGACACATCCAACATTGCCAAACGCCAATTACTGGGTAATCTATGCTTCTTCTCCTGTGAGCAGTGAAGACCTTCAACCTGCGCTTTCCTCCCCTAGGCTGGTTGGACAAACCAGTCTAGTGGCCTGCATAGTCGTTTTGCCATTGGTGTACCTCAGAAATGTCCTAAAATCAACCAGTCAGTTCCCCATTCAGGTCACTCTGCTGCAACAGACACTGTCCCCTGTTATAACTTGGTGGATCTTCAGTTTGTGACCCAAGAAGATTGTGAGCATCATCGGCTGGTCACCTTCCTGAAGAGGGGGCCAGTCTGGAGCCGGTTTTCTGTTGCTGCCTCGAGTGGAGCATGCTGAAAACTGATCCGAGTTTCTTCACTGCATCCGTTAATCTGAGGTGTCCTAGGATCACATCTCAATATTGGAGTTGCAGTGGTTGCTATACCAGGTTGTCTGGCCCATCCTGCTGAAGCTCTTCTGGAATCTGCTTAAAGTCACATGTTTTGCATAGATTAGCAAGCTGTATCCCCCGATTGGGGTGGGTAAGCGGAAGATTCAGATTCAAATAGATGTTTTAGCATAGCTTGACCGACTTGAGAATCTGCCCTTGCATTTGTGTGCACACGATAGTGTTGTGTGAATGTGTGTACAGAACTTCACGGTGCTGCCTTGGAAGTCTTTGAACGGTATATTAGCAAAAAATGCCAGTGTTGCCCCAGTACTACCTGTGAAGTGGGCTCTTGGTTTGAATGGAAGTGTCTTAATTGCTAGAGTATAGCACATTGTATGTCCTTCACAAGCCATGTTGCAATGGTAGCCCTAGTGACGAGATCACCTTCTTTCCCTGCTGCCACAGATACAAAGAATTTAACTGATTTAGTTCTCTCCATAAAGTACATGACTGCTCAACAAATGTCGAATGTGTGTAGGGCCCCTTTCAAGCTTGATTGGTCGGTTTTGAAAGAACACTGGTAACTCAATTGATTGGTTAACATGAAACGAAGGTATGAATTTTGGTGAAAACCTAGGTTGCGTTTGTAAGAACACCTTATGCTTGTGTATTATAACAAAAGGTTTCCGATAGGACTAGTAACTTGCTGAATCTCCTGATTGACGCGATTACAATGATAAAAGCAACTATGTACAAATGTTTTTAACTGAACTTTATACAGGGGCTCAAACGGTGGGCCCATTAATTTTGAAAGTACAGTATTTGGTGGGTTATGAGCCAGTAGAGGATAAAGTATTTTTACTCCTTTCATGAAAGCTTGGACTACTGGTACTTTCCACCATGATATTTTATGTTGCAATGTGATATAAGCTGCTAAGTGTACCATGAGCGAGTTGTAAACTAGGCCAGAACGTAACAGATAAAGCAGGTAGATGAGCATGTCTGTTGCAAAACAGTTAGTTGGGTTTATCGGTTTGTGATTACACTAGATTCCAATTGCTGAAATAAAAAGGTCTCGTTTTTTTTGCCACCTGCAATATATCCATACACCCTGTGGGTAAGTTTCAAAATTCTACAACTTCAGAAAGCAAGCTACTCAGTTGGTTATCTCCAGATCAAAATGTGTTGACTGTAGTTTTGGGTAAGAAAACTGAATTGGTTGCAGTTTGGACAGACCGACACGTGTCGCAGGTGTGAGCTGGTTTGCCCACATTGGTGAGTTTATTATCATGGTCACACTCCCTTGGTGTAGTTTGTGAATTATCTTGCGGAGCAGCTGTGTCATTAAGGATGGGAAGAGTGTGGAAGTGTATGCAAATATCCCTGACCACTTCATCCATAGTGTATTGCCCAAGGATCCAAGCAGTGGGTAAGTGGATGTGAAGCTTGAACATTTTCTGTTGTCACACATTGCAAACCTGTCTATAGATGGATGTGCCCACGTTCAAAAGATTTGCGAGTGTAATACTGTTGCGTTCCCACCCATGTTCCTTAACCAGCACTCTGCTTAAAGTATCCACTAAACAGTTGTGTTCCCCTTGAGCATGCTGAGCTTGAATGTAAATGGGTTTCTGTATGCACCATCTCTAAATTGCCTGGGCTAACAGGGACAGTTCTTTTGAGTGTGTTCCGCCTTGTTGATGTAAAGCATGGTGGTTGTGTTGTCTGTATTTATGAGAACACCTTTTCTCTGGAGGATTTTCTGAAGCAAAGTGGCCCTTTGACTGCTTGCAACTCTAACCAGTCCATGTGTTATATGGCTTGAATATTTGACCATTTCCCTTGGGCGTTGAGGCGCTGACAACATGACCCCCAACCCGTTAGAGATGCATCTGTTGTGATTGTAATATGTGCTGGTGGTGTTCCAAACTTTTCTTACTGTCCACCATTGTAGATCATTTTCCACTGCTTGTGAGACCACCACTTGATTGTCCCACTCACCTGTCTTTTGGGACCATTGGTCCATCAGCCACTGTCGTGCTGTATGCATGTTTAGGCGTACGCACAGAAAAATAAAAAATGCATAAGGCCATCATACCCAATAGTTTCATAAATGTTCTGACTCCTCAGTCGACCTGCTGAATAACATGGGATTTGTGTTTGCAGTACATGTACTTTCTCCAGAGTTGGGTAAGCAAGGGCCTTTTCAGTGTCTAGTACTGTCCGCAGAAAAGCCTTTTTTTTGACTTGGTACAAGGCTTGACTTTTTTCTCAATATTTGAGAATCCTAGACTGCAGAGTAAGTCTACGGTGTCCAGCGTGTGATGAAGGCCTTTTTTTCTCCATTTTCCCCCGTTATTAGTCCAGATAAAGGTAACTGGGATTGCTTTGCAGCACAGGTATGCTGCTACAACTGTGAGCAACATGGTGAATACACGCAGTGCTGAAAAATTCCAAAAGGAAATACCTTGAAATTACAATGCGTTCTTCCTATTTTGAAGCACATACTTTTGATGAATTGGGAATTTTGAAATATGAAAGTATGCATCTTTCATATTTAATGTGGTCATGTAGTCTTCTTTCTTTAGAAGGGGTCTGATCTCCTGTAACGTGGTCATCCTGAATTTCTGGAGTTTAACATATTTGTTTCCTGGCCTCATGTCCAGGAGAGGTTTTTTGATTGTATATTTTCTGGTACCCAAACAAGACAAGGAGTACATTCCTGAGTCTACCTGTTTGAGATGGAACAAGTTACTTACCTGTAACTGTTGTTCTCCAGCATGGGTCTGGCATGGATTCACATGCTCATGAATATTCCCCGTCGTCAGGCTGGGAATCCTCGGTAAAGAAAAAATCAGTATCAGTTTCGTTTCTGATCTGTCTTTCTCAGTATATGAATATAAGAATACATAGCAGTACACACATGCACAGCCACGGGAGGTGGCAAAGGCTTAACATTAAGCATTACATCAAAACTCAACATTAAGCATTTCTTACCTCCTCACCAGGCTCACCTTAAGCGAACAGGTTGCGCAGCACTGCTTGGCCGACCCTGGACTCCTCCCTGGAATCACGGTCGACGCAGTAGAAATTCGTGAATGTTTGCGGCGACCTGCACGTAGCAGCCCTGCAGATGTCCAGCAGGGGCACACCAGACAAGAACGCCGTGGTAGCAGTGACTGCTCTGGTCGAATGGGCTCTCGGACGGCCGGGCAACGGTCGGTTTGCCAACCGATGACAGTGCATGATGCAGCCGGAGAGCCATCTGGAAATGGAAGCCTTCGAGCGAGCCTTCCCTTGGTTCCCAGGTCCAAAGTTCACAAACAGCTGTGATGTCCTCCGAAAACTCTTTGTTCGGTCCACGTAGAACTTCAGCGCTCTAGCTAAACCCAGCGAGTGCAAAGTCCTCTCGACCGGCAACGAAGGCGACGGGAAAAGACTGGTAACACCAAGGGCTTGTTGAGATGGAAGTCCAACGGCACCTTGGGCATGAAGGAGAGGTGCGTCCTCAGCACTACCCTCATATCGTGAAAAGTCAGGTATGGAGGTTTGCAGGATAGTGCCTGGATCTCTCCCATGCATCGTGCGGAGGTGATGGCCACCAGGAACGCAGTTTTCCACGACAGAAACTTCAACGGGGCCGAATGAAATGGCTCGAATGGCGGACCCATGAGCCTGGTCAGCACCACCATGTGTTCCCACCCCGGGGCTGGCGCCTTCACCGGCGGGAATGATCGAAACAGTCCCTTCATAAATTCCTTAACCAGGCGATGAGACCACAGGGATGACCGCCCTGTAGTCCTGGTGTATCGGGAAATCGCTGCCAGGTGTATCTTGATTGAAGCATGAGATAGTCCAGCTTTGGCTAGTGACAGTAGGTACGGCAATACTTGAGGGGCTGTAATCCGCAGAGGGTTAATCTTCTGTGCCCGGCACCAGATAGAGAACCTCTTCCACTTATGTCCGTAGCACTTGAGAGTTGAGACGCCCTGGCCTTCGCAAGAACCTCTCTGCAGTCGGCCGGGATATCGTATCCTCTAAACTCTAGTGCTGCAGGAGCCAGGGCTGCAAGTTCAGCGACTCTGGGTCGTGATGAAGAATTGCGCCTCCTTCTCTGGAGAGAAGATCTGCATCCGTCGACAGCTTCACTGGTGGGGACGCTGAAAAGTCCGTGAACCAGATCTGTCTCGGCCACACCGGTGCGACAAGGATCATTCTGCACCGGGACCTCTTGAGCTGGTTGATGAGTCGGAGCAGCAACGCCAACGGAGGAAACGCATATAGGAACAGGCCGTCCCAGTGGAACGAGAAAGCATCGCCCATGCTCCTCGGTTGGGGAAACCTGCTGGCGAACCTCTGGCACTTGGAGTTCGTCGCCGTCGCAAACAGGTCGATCTGGGGTTTGCCCCATCGCTGAAAGAGTCGGTCCACTTGATCTTGGCATAGTTCCCACTCGTGGCAGGAGCGCAGCTCTCTGCTGAGTGAGTCGGCGATGGTGTTTTTTATCCCTGCCAGATGAAACGGCACCAGAAACATCCCTTGAGCAACGGCCCAATGCCACAGATCCTGGGCTTCCTTGGATAGGGCTGGGGATCTGGTTCCGCCCTGCTTCCGATTGTAAAACATCGTGGTGGTGTTGTCGGTGAAGAGCCTCACTACTTTGCCCTTGAGGGACGGGAGAAAGGACCTGAGGGCCCAGAACACTGCCCGGAGCTCCAGTATGTTGATGTGGAGCGGCTTCTCCTCCGGGAGTCAAAGGCCTCTCGCGTGAAGATCTCCGTTATGCGCTCCCCACCCCTCCAGGGAGGCATCTGTCGTCACCGCCACCTGGTGAGCGGGGGTCTGAAAGTCTGTTCCTGCCACCAGATGAGCGCAGGTGCCCCACCACCGGATCGCTCGACGGAAGGTCTCGCTGAGAGGGATCCTGTCTTCGAAGCTGCCCGTTGCTTGTATCCAGCGGGCGTCGAGAAACTCCTGTAGAGGGCGCATTCTAAGCCTGCACAGGCGCACAAGATATATGCAAGAGGACATCACCCCGAGGAGGGACTTGATGGTCCCTCACCTTGGCCACGTCCGTGGCCAGCAGATGCTGCACCTTGCCTAGGATGGCCTTTGTCCTTTCCTCCGACGGTGAGGCCAGACCCGCCACTGTGTCGAGCTTGGCTCCCAGAAACAGTGCGACTTGCGAGGGGACCAGGTGGGACTTGGGGAAGTTGATGGAGAACCCCAGGTCCGTGAGTAGCTGGACGGTCTTCGCTGTATGTTCCACGGCGAGCTCCCTTGTCCTTGCGCGGATGAGCCAATCATCCAGGTAGGGGTAGATGTGGATCCCCTGTAGGCGCAGCCGCGCCGCCACTGGAGCGAGGCACTTGGTGAAAACCCTGGGTGCCAACTTCAGTCCGAATGGGAGGGCCTTGAATTGATAGTGCCGCCCTTGGACCACGAACCTGAGGAACTTTCAGTGTCCTTTTAAAATGGGGATGTGAAAGTATGCATCCTCCAAATCCAACGACAACAGGAAATCGCCCTCCTCCACCTGTCCCAGCACGTGCTGGAGGGTGACCATCCGGAACTTCTGTGCCTTGATGTACTTGTTCAGTCATCGCAGCTCCAGGATGGGTCGCCATCCTCCTGTCTTCTTTTTCATGAGGAAGTACCTTGAGTATACCCCGAAGGCTCGGAGCCTCTTTGGGACGAGCTCGATGGCAACTTTCTTGAGCATCGCCCTTACCTCAAACAGAAGTTGAGGGACGTGATTTTCCTTCCTGGCCAGGGGTGGTATGCGGGGGCACTTTTTTTTTTAGAAATTCGAGGGTGTGCCCCTGGGCCAGGGCGTCCAGCACCCAACGGTCGGTGGAGATGGACTCCCACACGCTGACGAACTTTGCCAGCCGGCCTCCCACTGGGGTGCTTCGGTGGGGGCCCGACGCCACGGTCGGTTCAATCTTGCTTGGAGGACGCCTTACCGCCTTGGGCTCCCTGGCGACGACGGCAGGGTCCATCCGACTTGCCCCGTCCTCTATAGGCTTCTTGCGACGAGGAGCGGGCAAATTGGCGGTATGTGGAGGAGCCACCGCCGAATCCCTTGGAGGCACCCTGCTTGCCTCTGGAGCTCCGAAAGGACGGCCTTCGTTGCCGGAGAATGCCTAGGGCCTTAGCTGTCTCCGTGTCTGCCTTGATGGCTTGGAGGGACTCATCCACTGTTTTCCCAAACAGGTTGTTCCCGTCGAACGGCATGTCCAAAACCTTGGCTTGTACGTCCTGGCGGAAATCTGTCGCCTTGAGCCACCCTCGTCATCTAAGGCAAACGCCGTTGCCTAGCTGGCGGAAACCGGTGTCGGCAATGTCCGTTGCCACCGTTATGGTGTGGTCCGACACCACCTCATCTCCAGGGCCTTGGCCCTCTTGTCGTCCGGCAAGAAGTCCAACAGGGGGGCGATCCTGTACCATAGCTCCCTGTCGTAGCGGGCCACGATCGCGAGGGCGTTGGCCACCTTAATCGTTGTTGCCACCGAAGAGATAACTAGTCATCCCATCATTGCGTCCAGCTTCTTTCCTTTGCCGTCCGGAGGGGAAGTTGACGTCGAGGCCCCCCCACTTTCTTCTTGGCCGCTGAGACGACCGAGTCAGGGGCCGCGTCGGGGACCCAGTACTTCTTCTCGTACCGATCCCTCTTGGCAGGCGTCGTAGACGGGTTCTTGAGAAGGGTGAGACCATCGTCCCAGATGTCATCCAGCAGAGGCACAGCGAGGACTGTCTTCCTCAAACCTTGCGTGGCTGGATGGGTCCATCGTCTCTTGTTTGGGGACTTCCTGACGGGCCTGGCTCTGGCTCCACCGTCGGTGTTAGGGGCAATCTCGTCCTTATCTCCGAACGTAAGGATTGTATTGCCAACAAAATGGCTGCTGAGTTGTCCTGCGGCTCCGGAAGCGGCAGGCGCGACGGCTGACTAGGACCCTCGACGGTACTGCCGTCGCTCTCGTCGTCCTCTTCGTCGGGATCCCTCCCGTGGGACCGGGCCTCTTCGACGCCCTCGTTGAGGCCCTCTAAGACTTCAACCAGTTCCTCCTCGGAATCTGTGTCCGTGTCCACAGTGGCCACCGCCCCCCCCCTCTTTTTCCGCAGGGTCTTCACGGGGGTCTTCTCGATGGGTCTGAAAGAGGCTTTCCCTCCTTGGAGGCAGGGCGACTCTGGGCCCCAAGGTTGCCTCCACTTTTGTAGCCTCCACAGGCTACGCCAGGGCTGCCGCGACTTCCTCGATAGAGGCCTTGGCTGCGTGAATCAAGGCCTTTACCACCTTCTGTGGGCCTGTGGCCTTCACCTTGGGGGGAGGGTCACCGCCTCGCTCCCCCTCGGCCGGATCTTTTGAGCTCGACCGGGGCCTCTCCAGAAGCTTTGCCGGGTTCTCTCCCTTCCTCTTCCCTGAGCCAGAGCGTTGGCTCGTGGTCGATGGCGCTGGAGAGGATGCGCCCTGCCTGGCAGCTGAGGAGCCTGACCGTTCGGCGCTCCTGGTGCCCGCGGACTTGCAGTGCTTTGCCTTCTGTTGGGCCCCCGTCGCTGGGGCGCCCTCACGGGACTTAGAAGACTGCTCGGACTTCTTCTTCTTCTTCTCACCTGACAGGCTCTTTCCTTCTAGCCAGTTGGAGAGACGAAGGTGTAGGTCCTTGATGGTCCGTTCCAGCATGTTCCTGCAAAATGCACAATCCTTCTCCACGTGTGTTTTGTCCTCATGAAGGCAGTAGAGACATTTCGAGTACTCGTCCTCCTTGAACACATTCTGCATCTGGCATCCAGGGCAAATCCTGAACAGCTTTCCGGGCGTCGAGCTTCCTTTCTCCTGGGCCATGTCTGGGTAGGCCGCAGAAACTCCTGGACTCCTCCAAGAAGCGTAACTCGACGGAATCTTTACCCTTGAGGGGCGTAGAAAAATCTGAAACGGATCCCCGTTAATCGGATGTAGAGACGGTAGAGCTTGAGGCTCTATTTGACTGAAAAATTAGAAAATCTCTGAAAAAGCACAAAAACGCAGCAAAAGCTCGAGAGCTAAACACTAGGACTCCCAACACTTGAGCGTGCGGTAAAAAATCTGAGGATGGCTACCAGAGGCGGGGCTTAGGGAGAGGGCAGTCATTGGCTGGGGGCAGTATGACCCAGAGACCAGTGATTGGTTACTACTGAGAAAGACAGATCAGAAACGAAACTGATACTGATGTGTTCTTTACCGAGGATTCCCGGCCTGACGACGGGGAATATTCATGAGCATGTGAATCCATGCCAGACTCCATGCTGGAGAAGTGCTTATTCCATTGCAGCCTTTGAGATGAGTGCCTGGACCTCCTCTTGAAGTACAAAACTCTTGTATTAACATCCTTGATGTTGGCAGACGATTGTGTGGCTTTGAAAACAGCACCATGCAGTAGCCTAGCCCCCCTCGACAAACTTTGTCCAAAAGCCACTTGTTTGAGGTTATCCCATGCCATGCATGGGGGCGAATGATGTAATGAGGCTGCCCCTCTGGGGTCTTGTCATCTGCTGTGTGCTCTGCCTCTGCATTGGCAATAGACTATGTTAGTACAGTTTTTCTAAAGTCCACCAACAGGGACTTAATAAAACTATACCTTGGGCAATACAGAAACTCCAACTCTTAGTATAAGGCTGTACCATCTGGTATGTTGGGAGCAATGACAGAGCAGCTAGGCTTATTTTAGGAGGAGAGGGCTGTAGAGAGGTATAAAGAATGTGTAGCATACATATAGCCCAAAGAAACACCTATACACTGATGTATTGTAAAATTAATGGTGTATTTTATACATACACATAGGTAAAGATAATTCTTTAGAAAGGCAAGTACTATAAATCATAAACAATTATAAAAACCAGCACAAAACGAATGGTAAGTAAACCAAACTATAAACCACATTTAGAACAGCAGTATGCAGTTCAAGGGGAGTACAATCTAGTGTTACACATTTAGAATGGCAGTATGCTATTCAAGGGGAGTAAAACACATTGGGCCTCATTACACGGACGGCGGTAACCATGGCGCTATTAGCGCCATGGTTGCCGCCGGTATTTTACTGAGTCCGCCTTGGTGAATGGGGGAATTACCGCCCCATTCCAAGGTTGGCGGGTCGGTAATTCCCCATTCACCAAGGCCCTTCCCCATTCCCATTTGAGCCCACATAGGGCTCAATGGGAATGGGGAAGTAGCAAATAACGGTACCGCTATTAGCGGTACCTTTATTTGCCCTGAAGTCCCTCAGTGGGTCCCTTCCTTAACGTGTGGTCTGGCCACACGTTAAGGACAGGACCCGTTGAGGGACCTCGTAGTATGGCGCTAAGGGATTACCGGCACCAGTGCCCTTAGCGGTGCCGGTAATCCCTTAGCGCCATCCGTGTAATGAGACCCATTAGTACACTTGTAGAATGGCAGCATGTAATTCAAGGTAAGCAGACCCTATTGGTACTAAATTATATTGCTTATTGAGTTTCAGGAATAACAGTTACACCAACCCTGTTAGAAGTAAGTACCTTACAACACTAAGTAACTTATTCTATATTTCAAGAATAATACAGTTACCCTACCACAATAGTAAGTACTTTGCAACACATGTAACTTATTCTGTTTAGGGAGTCTGCAGTTACACAAACATTACTTTCTAGAATAGTGGAACACAATTTAAAGGTAAGCAATAACTTATTAATTACTTTTCAGAATGGCAGTATGCACTTGAAAGATAAGAACTCTGTTTGACATTTAGAATGGCAGTACATCCCTATTGGATACACTGTTACACTGATTCAGTTTCATGAACACAGTATTACCAACTCTTACTTTCTAGAGTAGTGGAACACAATTCAAAGTTAAGTAAATAACTTTGCATACTTTTCAGAACGGCAGTAAGCAATGTACAGGTAAGTAATAACTTTGTAACACTTTGTAACTTATTCAATTTCAGAGATAATCAGTTACAACACTAACACATACCAAGTAATCACTTTTCAACACTTTTTCTATTTTCCAGGAAGAGGACTTATACTTTAGAAGTCTTTCCCTATATTAGGGTATGGGGTTCTCAGAGGCAGAAAGGCGAAACTGGTGGCCCAGTGGCCAACAGTAGGCAGATAAGGATAAGGCACAGATGGAGGAAAGTCCCAGAGGATTTCTAGTTCAACAAGTACAGATTTTAGTTGGTAGAAAGTGTTCAGTGTTTTCATAGAAGGGTCCCTAGATGCGGCCAAGGCATAGGCGAACTCCCAACTACCCGAATAACCACCCTTGCCACACAGAAGTGACAAGACTTTAGGTAAGTATTACCCTCATCCACACAGTACCTCAGCAGTGAAGAGCTTGCAGACGGACGCATTCAGGATGGAGCAGCACAGGACACGGTCTCTGGATTTTGGGCCGTGGTAATGAAATAACAGACCGAGACCGATGGTAACATGCAGCAGCAGTCGACAGAAAAGGCTCCCAAGGAATTCTTCAGTGATTTTTGCAGCTCTGTGGATTTGGCGCCCATTTCAAGGTACCAGAAGTGGAACGGTCGTCATCTGATCGATTCGCTTTGCTATCTTAGTCCAGCACGCTGGTGAGGGCGACTTCAAGGATAAGAATCTTGCTTCTGGGGGACTAACAGGAGTCTACCAAAGTTTCTGCAAGACTAGTTCATGGCAAGGTGTTGCACATCACTCAGCCTCGAGGTCCCTGGAATTGGCGGTTTTCAGCCCAGGAACATAACAGCTCGTCGGTGGATGGCTTGAAATGCAGGTCTTCTTAAGAATGGTTGGTCCCCACCAGCCTAAGGATCGGAGTCATCGTTTGAGACTCCTGTGTCGCATGGAAGAAGGGGTCAGCAGAGGCAGTGGTTACACAGCAGGCATCTCCGATCACTGGAATTAGCTACAGCCGTATTCTCTTCTTCCTCTGCAGATTCAGCACCAGTGGTCGACTTATCTTCAGCTTCCAGATCTAGGTCATTCATCCAGGAACCCAGCCAATCAGCACATTTGCTACATTCAAACTTTGTGGGGTGACTGTCCTTTCGGGACAGCCAGCCGCTGAGTTAGGATTGGTTCCAGGCAGGCATGCCAGAAGACAAAGGGCTGTGGACTTTCAGACTCCTCCATCGTTTCCTGTCTTCACAGAGACTCTGGAGCCTCTGCGGCTACACAAAGGCTTCCTGCTGAAGACAAAAAATTACTAACAAAACAAAAACAAAACAAAAAATCAAATCAAGACATCTCTCCTCCCAGGACAGCAGAAGGACCAATAAAGGACAAGCACATTAAAAATGGCAAAACATGAAAGAAGCCTCCATTACAGATGAATGGTTACTCTTCTATGCATTAAAGCGGCTTGTTTGACAGCCTGCAAGCAAAAATCACACAAAAGTCGGTAGAACACGTCCACTGCTACCAGTCATAATAGTAAGCTTGTCACTGTAACAGGAATGTTACAGGGGCAGTGAGAAAGGGGATACAGAATATCCCACCAACACTCCACATAAGGTGGGGTGTGCTGGACTCGCAATATAAAATGTAGGAGGATACAAATGTCTCCCTTTACCCTTGAGAACACGTGTTCTGCAAGTTAAGCAACTGTAACAAAGGTTACATGAACAGGATACTATGCATGTCCTCAGCACTCCACATAAGGTGGGGTGTGCTGATCTCAAAAAGGGGATTTTAGAAAGGTTCAAAAGGTATCCTTCTACCCTTGGGAACAGTAGTTCACACAAGTAACCCAAGAGAAGGGGAGCACACGGGTGTTAGGCAAGATTTGGAGCAGTACCTTTTGGATGCACTACAACAACCTTAGCCTCCTGGCAATAGGGACCCAACCTTTGGTACAAGTCTGAACTATACAGGTTGGCAGTGTGGATGAGCAGCCAGGCTTATCTCAAGAGGGGTCAACGGGAGCATTAGGGTAGTTACACAGATTCACAGTGACAAGTATTTAAATAAACACTGATACTCAAGGTTTCTTGATAAAACAATTATTAATTTATTTACCAGTCAGTAAAACAAGCCTTTTTCAGAAGGGAGCAATATAATAGTAACACTCAAATACACTTCAAAATGCACACTCTTAGACTTCTCAGAATCAGCAAATACCGATTGGAGATGGCACACAGACACTTCCTACACCCTGAGGTGACTTAAATCGCTAGGACGCTGTGGACATTAATATATCACTGTTGCATTCAGAGTATGGCTTATGAAAGTGTCAAAGAAAAAGGGTTATTAGAATAAACAAGAGATCACAAATATTCTCAAGCAGGCAAATACTTTTGGACCCCCCAATGCAGAGTAAGTAACCCCTTCCTGGAAGGACAGGTGTAACACAATGTCATTGGAGAGAAGAGTCTTTCAGGGAACCAGGCTAAGCCAATGTCAATTGAGAAAAAATCTATGTGGCTGAAGCACTTCTTGCAGGTAAGTAAAAGTCTTTACATAATGTTGTACAAGTCTTTGAAGAAATAGAAGAATCAATGCAGGGCCACAAGCTGTTAGGCTTGTGAGGGTAGAAGATGCAAGAAACTCTACAACAAAGGGTACGTTAGGTAAAGGCTGTACAGTACCTTTAGTTAGAAGAAAAATGCAGCAGATGACTTCTGTTCCTGTGCAGCTCTGCAGATCCTGTTGTTCCTGGGCCTGAGTCGTGGGGACAAGAGGGAGGACTTCTGGGGACTCATGCACTGCTATGAGACAGTCACCAACAGCTACCGGCAATCTTCAAATAAATTGCACTTCAGTGTTTCAGCTCCTTGCGTCTAACGCAAATAGCACCACCGCGATTACTGGCTGTCGAGATGGGCTTTCCTTGCATTTGGGGTCCAGCATTCTGTTGAGGTGGCTCAGGCTCAGTCAGTCCTGCTGCCTGGAAGTCTGGAGGACCTTCCTGGAGCTCTCAGCCAACTTAAAAGCAACGCACACAAACTGGTGTTCCTCTCCCTGGCTATTCGGTTCCAGCAGTGGAAATTCAACCCGCTTCGAGAGGATGTCCATGTGGCTTATTTTGGAGTTCATTGTTCCCACCAGCTCAAGGGGAGAAGTCGTCCTTGCAGGGCTTCTCTAGTCGTGGCGAATGCAGAGCTTCAGCACAGCAGCAGGGCTTCACCGGGCAAACCAACGTTCCAGGAGTTGCAGCAGGTGTCTCTTCTGAGTTATTCTTCAGATTCATTCGTCCAGTGGTCGACTCTGCCTTCCAAGCCAAAAAGCCTTGCCTTTTATGCAGGTTTCTCCTATTCATTCCAGCATAGCTGTCAGTCACCCAGCAGGGTGGCTGTCCTTGACGGACAGCCAGCCGATCACTTAAGAGTGCATTCCTGTCGCCTAGGAGATTAAGCACAGGGAGTTTCAGGCACCTCCCTCACTTCCTGCCCCCGCCAGACACCCTGGAGCCAGAGGTGGGTTTCACTTGTGAAGCCCGCCAGAGACAAAACAAACAAAGGGACCAAACCTGGTTTGACACAGAGCAAATCTCAAGAAGGACCTAAGCAACATGAAATGGCAAAAAAAGACCAGGGCCATTTTGACAAAAATGGCAACCATGGGTGCTTCACTGGAGCTGCGAACGCAGCCCACGGGAAAAAACCCATAATGGTAGTAAAAAGTAAACCACTGCCAACAGCCATTAATTGTAAAAAGGGTAACAAAAATGTTACATGAGAAGCTAGACATAGGGGATGCTATGTAACCCCTCCAGATCCCTTTTGTAAGATAGTGTGTGCTGAGTTACAAATGTAAGTAAAGTCAATTTCACTTTACTGCTCTTGGAAACAATAGTTTATCCAAGAGAAGGTATTTAAACCTTTGGGAAATCTGAAAGACTTCCCTGTATCACTGCACTGAAGGTGCTGTGTGACACAATGTAAAAAGATGCCTATGGAGTTTGTCAGACTCTAAAAACCAAAAGGAACAGTTCAAATGACAGAAAAGTGGGAAAAGGGTCTCACACTCGGTTATAAATGAAAAAGTCAGAGTCCAGCAAAAGTGCTGGGGGTCTTCAAGGTAAAGAGTCATTAGTGTTGTGATGCTTTTCCCAAGTAGCAGGTAGCCTGCCTGTACTAAATGCATGTATAGAGAGCTCTCTGATGCACCATGTTCTATATGATATCATAGAACCTTGCTTGCTGTGTTTCTTGTTTGTGTTCTATTTATGTCAGTTGGAGAAGTTACAGAGAGGAAGGGAACGTCTGCCTTTGCTGGGGGTCTTTTCCCATTTATTAGCTATAATAAATATTTCCATTGAACCTTACCTGTCTCCTCCTGCGTCTTCATAACAATGGCGACGAGGATGGGATTGTGAGGACACAGGAGACCCCCCAGCAGCACTACTAGCAATCCGCTCCGCCTCGCCCCGGCGTTGAAGCGGCGGCCTGGAGAGAAGCAGAGCGGCCATCCCTGCGGCGTGAGTGGGTGCCCCTGCGTTGTCCCTCGCGGGCTGCTCCGCCAATGCCCGGCGTCGAGCGGCCTGAAGAGCCCAAGTAGCAGCGCCGCTGATAAGCTCTGTTGCGCCTCTGCTGTTGAAGCGGCGGTCCGGGGAGAGGAAGAGCGGCTGCCCCTGCGACGAGAGCAGCTGTCCCTGCGCTGTCCCTCGCGGGCTGCCCCGCCATTGCCCGGCGTTGAGCGGCCTGCTGCGTGAAGGTTGCTTTGTGGTTCTACGGCAGTCCTGAGAGCGGTTTCCTCGAGTGAGACATCGGTACGGGAGGAAGCAACCCAATGTTCGGTAGGCTGCTCCTCTCTCCCATAGCGTCGAGCGGCCGCCAAACTGACTCAGCAAGTGCCGGCGATTCTCACAAGTAAGTGTTGTCTCCCATATTTACGCCGCAACCTGCAGTCCATTCCCCAACCACGTTTTGTGCCCTGCCCGGACACGGAAACCCGAGGACCCGAAGATCGTTTTCCTTCGCTAGAGTAGAGGGGAAGCCAGAGCTACGTCGGTTACCGTAAATCTTCTTATAGAGGCGCAAAGCAAATGGAAGTAAAGGACTTCATGTTCGGTAAAGCCACTTTCTGAGGGGCAAAGTATACGCTTGGGAAGGCACAAAGTTTGCCGTGGTGTGCACACACATGGGAGCACGCGTCTTGGTCCAATGACATTCGCAAAGTATTATTGAGGAATTTATTACCACGAACCCTGTTGGAGAGGCGCAAGGCGAACATGGAGGGAAGCGTCTGAGTCACAGTGGTGTGCTGGCATATGAAATGGGGAACTTGAAAGGAAGCATATAACGGATCCCAGTGAGTTGCAGTGGGACGCAGCGTGAACTTTGTGTCAAAGGATCGCGCCTACTAGATCCTACACGCATAAAGCTATGGCAGCTCTACCAGGCATAGCGGGCCCACCTATATTCATGCCGACCCCAGGAGCAGCAAAGATAGCTTGGCCTCAATGGCGCAAGGGGTTTATGCACTATATGAAAGCTGCCGGTGGAACGTCATATTTCAGTGAGAGAAAAGTGGCATTATTGTTACATTTCCTAGGATACGAGGGTCAAAGAATTTTTGAAACCCTTCCTCAGCAGACTGGTGATGGCAGCGGTGATGACCTGAATGAATTTGAATTGGCCTTAGTGAAGCTCGACAAGCACTTCAACCCCAAAACCAGTACGATCCTGGAGCGATACAATTTCCGCATGCGAGTACAAGGCCATGGGGAATCCGTTGAAGATTACGTGACCGCACCTCACCATCTGGCTCTGACATGTAAGTTCCAAGAGGCATTTGATTAACACATCCGCGATCAGTTCATGACCCACTGTCGATCCAACAAAATACGGGAGGAACTTTGGTTAAGAGATGAGCCGAACTTCGACGAAGTGCTAGACCTGGCCAAGTGTGTAGAACATTCCCTGGCGTGTGTAGCCAGACTCTCGAAAACAGAGGGGGGAGAGCCAAAGGAAAATAAGCCGGAAATATTAAATGTGGGTGAAGCGAAAAACAAAAGAAGAGGCAGAAACAAACAGACGGGTCGGAGTAACGCTGAAGAAAAGAGGAATCAAGAATCAACGCAGAGAAATGAAAAGAGACGATAGAAAAGATGAGAGACTATGCTATCGCTGCGCTAGTCCATCACATTTTGCGTCTTCTGTAGTGTGTTCAGGGCGGACAGCTGCACGTACCAAGTGCAAAAGGAGAGGACATTTCGCGACGTGCTGCAAGAACTACCAATTTGGCCAGGCAGGCCAAAGAAAGGTCCTCTATGTAAATGAAGAAGAAGACGGAAGGTCGTCAGAAGACGATATAGTGATGCCGTTGCAGAATGTTATTGTCAATACGGTCAATGTTGTTACCAATGGTGGAAGCTCAGATTGTGAACGTCCCTATGCAGTGTTGACAGTGAATGGATGTAAGGTATTGATGATGGCCGACTCTGGGTCAAAAATTACTCTATTGTCCAGAAGTGCATTTGAGACTGAAATGAAGGGGGTGTTGTCAGCATTGTCGGAACCCGACATAAATCCTGGTGGTCATAACCAGGATAGAATTGAGTTACTGGGATATGTATGGAGTAAGTTTGAGTTCAAAGGACGCAAATGTGAAGGCAAAGTGTATGTTACCAAGAAGGGCCAATCATTGTTGGGATGGAGAGAACAAAAGAATCTTGGCATTAGACTTGATCCCAACCACCCAGAACAAGTGTTACAAGTATCAGAAATGTCCCCAGTTTCCAGCAAGTACGTTTCAGAGTATGATAGGGTATTTGATAAGACGTTGGGAAAAGTGAAAGGTTTTCAACACCAAATAATCTTAAGAAGGGGCAGTACGCCCGTTGCGGCGAAGCTCAGGCCGGTGCCTTTGCCCTAAGGGATAGTGTAAAGAAAGAATTAGAGAAGTTGTTGATGTCGGGTGTAATCGAAAGAGCGGGGGGGGTTGAGTGGGTCTCCCTAGTAGTGATTGTCAAAAAGAGTTCAGGAGATCTGAGGTTGTGCGTAGACATGCGCGAGTTAAACAATTGTGTGATGGTGGACAGGCACCCTCTGCCCAACATGGGTGAGATGTTAACCATGGTGAGTGGGGGAAAGTATTTTTCGAAACTTGATATGACATCTTATCATCAGGTCGAATTGGAGGAAGCATGTAGGAAAGTCACGGCTTTTGTGACGCATGAAGGAGTGTTCCAATTTAGAAGGATGCCTTTTGGGTTGGCGTCAGCCTCGTCAGTGTTTCAGAAAATCATGGATCATCTTGTGAGAGGAGTGAAGGGTGTGTTCTGTTTCCAAGATGATGTGTTAGTGAGTGGAGTGACATTGGAAGAGCATGATAGGAATTTATGTAGGGTGTTGAAGATATTTGAAGAGAGGGGCATTACATTGAGAGAAGAGAAATTTAAGTTTGCTGTGACAAAAGTGGATTATCTAGGTCACGAGGTATCGGGCGACGGTATTAGACCCAAAGAAGATATGATAAATTCTAGAAGAAGATTGAGAAACCGAGTAGTAAGAGTGAACTTCGCTCCTTTCTTGGTATGACTGAGTTTTACCAAAAATTTGTGGTGAACTATGCAGACAAGGTGCAGGAAATGAGAAAGATTTTGACGAAGGGTCCCGACTTTGTATGGAATCAACAGTGTGACCTGGAATTTGCCAGAATAAAGGAAGAGATAAATATGGCTCATCCTTTAGGGTGCTTTGACACAAGAAAACCATTGATCATTACAGTAGATGCGAGTGAAGGTGGACTAGGTGCTGTGTTATCTCAGAAGCAGGAAGATGGGTCGGAAGAGGTAATAGCTCATGCATCAAGCGGTCTCAAGGGAGCGGAGTTGAGGTATTCGGTTCTCAAAAAGGAGGCCCTGGCATGCTTTTGGGCTGTTGAACGCTTCAGAAATTTTGTGTGGGGCGTAGAGTTTGTGATCCAGATGGATCACAAACCTTTGAAAGCTATCTTTGAAAACAAAGGCCTAGACAAGGTTTCGCGTAGAGTAGCAGGCTGGGTTACCAGGATGCAGACACATTGTTTTAGAATGGATGTTATACCCGGAAAGGACAACATACTAGCTGACAGTTTATCAAGGGTAAGAGTAATTGCCCCGGATGTTGTCGAAAATGAGGAGATGGAATTGGTGTTCGTGAACACTGATGGAATTGTATCCAAGCAAGAGTGGTTGGATGAGATGAAAAGAGATGATGCAATTAGCAGAGTAATTCCGTATGTATTGTCCACATAATGGCCCAATAAGTTGGAATTGGCGGAGGGGGTGAAGCCATATTGGGAGGTGAAAGACGAATTATCTGTCGCTAATGACATTTTGTTCAGATGAGGAAGAGCAGTGGTTCCTGTTTTGCGGAAAAAGGTGATAGATCTAGCACATAGTGGTCACATTGGAGTTACCAAAACAAAGGGAGTATTAAGAGCCGATTATTGGTGGCCGGGTTTTGATAAGGAAATTGAAAAATGTTTAGCTGATTGTCAGCTGTGTAGTAAGAGTGGGAAGGGAGTTGTGGTCTCCCATCAAGGATATGGAGTGATCTTGCCATGGACATACTAGGCCCGGTGGATTTAGGTTATGGACGTGGAAAGTTAATTTTTTTGGTTGTGGATCTGTTCTCCAGGTGGGTAGACTTTAAAATTGTGAGAGACATCACGGGAGAAAGCATGATTAAAGTATTGCAGGAAATATTTGCCAATGAGGGTCTGCCTGAAAGCGTGTTGACGGATAACGGTCCTCAGTTTGTAGGTGGAAGCTTTGCAAATTATTTAAGGAAGTGTGGGGTTGGCCACAAAAGGACTTCCTTATACCATCCAGAGACAAACGGAGTAGTTGAAAGGATGAACAGGTGTGTGATGGAGAGCATCCGTATGGGAGAAGAGTGTGGATTTGATAAGCTAGCCACGATACATAATAGGATGTGGGCTTTGAGGATGGCGCCACATTCCACAACTGGTCTGTGCCCTTTTGAACTCATGAGGGGGCCGAAAGCCATATTCCCTGGCGTGTCCGCCATGGCTTGGTAGGAGCAGGGAGACGGATGTAGTTATTGAAGAAGTGAGAAAGTCACTAGTGAAAAAAAGACTGAATGGGTCATGCGTGAAAACAGGAGGAGAGGAAGGAAAGAATTGCATATGGAGTGTGGGGATTGGGTCAGGATAAAGGGGGTTGTTAAGAGGAAAGGTGATTCTCTTTACTCAGATCCGGTCAGGGTTGTAGCAGTCATGAAAGGGGCTGTGCGGGTGGCCGGAGGGCAAGTGTGGAATAAAGACAGAATTGCCACGGTGATGAGAGGTCATGTGTGAGGTGGTTCGAGGAGGAGAAGAGTGCTGTTGAATTAATTTGATGTTGAATTAATTTTTTAAAAAAAGGGGAAGATG